>NC_136468.1:147144321-147744321 GCF_902686455.1 Sciurus vulgaris | reverse complement strand
ATCTTCACAAGTGCCCGAGGAACCCCCGCACCCCTTACTCGGGTGAGGAACTGAAGAGTTTGGATTTCTAAGGAACCTTCTCAAAATCAGCAAGACTATCTGGATTCCTAGGGCAATCCCCAAAGCTCATTCTCATGTGGGTGTGTGACCCTTTTGTGAAATAAATAGGAAATCAAACCCTATTTATTTCTACTTCTACCTCAGAAAAAGAGAAAGACACATAGTTGGCCTCGCCTGGCAATAAATATTTTAATTTGTTTCATTTTTATGATGACAAATAACTTTCAAGTTTATTTCCTTTTTTTGTTTGTTTGCTTAAATACAAAGCTAAACCACAAACAGGTACAACCAAGACATTTTATCTCACATTTAAATACTCCTGTCGGATCCTCCTCCAATTTGCTGACCACTGACCAGGCTAGTGGGGGTGGGGGGAAGACTTTCTTAGGTAGCACCATCATGAGGCCCAGGGTGGGGATAAGGATGAGGACAGGTTCTCACACCTGTCTCCATTCACATTTACCTGGGACCAGGGTGGATAGGAGCCCCAGCCCCACGGACTGAAGGTGGACAGTGCGTGAGAATCAGACCCCTGGGGAGGGAAGAGGAAGCCAGCAACCCCTCCTGCTATCACATTCAAGGTGAGACCTGAGCCGCGCCCTTGCTCCCTGGCCGTGGGCCCTGCCCGCTCCCTGTGCTCGGTCCTGAGCTCTAGGCTCAATTCGAGTTATGGCTGCGCTTCTCAGGAAGGACACCAGGTGGTCTGACGAACAGAAGGCCTCCACAGCAGGTCTGGAACTTTCAACCCAGCAGAATTGGGCAAGGGGGTGGGGGGATAGGGTAAATAATTTCTGGTCCCGCTACAAAACTTTATTTTTGATTAGAATAGAGTACCATCTCAAATCTCTTCTACAAAAACAAAAAAACCCCAAAACAAAACAAAAAAATTGCAACCACTTCACTCACTTCAAGACCTATATACAAGTAAGTTGTTTTCTGTGGTTTTTTCCTTTTTTTCTTTTTTTTGTTTATTTTTTTTAACTTTTATTATTATTTTTTTTAATAAACTCCATGTTCACATTTCTATAAAGAATTAACCCGGTTTCAGGAAGCCCTGCCTTGGCGGGGGCAGGGAGCAGCGCTTGTCCCTGCCCGCCTCTAGGGTGACTGCCCACCCTGATGCTTCCGGGTGCCCGGAAGAGCGGCCGCCTGTGGAAGAGAGCGTCTCGGCCCGGCCGCGCCCCGGCCACGGTCAGTAAGCTTTCAGGAAAGCAGAGGGGAAGACTAGCTTACTGCGAAACCTGTTTAAAAAATAGTCATACACTTGGAGGTGCGCCTGTCGAGACGTGGGAACAAGAGCTTGAAGACATCCGTCCAGGCAGCGTGGCCCTGCACCCGCCTGTCCTCAGACGCCGGGTGTGGGCCCGTCCTGGCTCTTCACCTGGAGGCAGGCGACACCCGGCTTCCTAGGTCACGTTTGACTCTTTCCTCTAAAACCTGTGCCGAGTCTTTGACTGCATGCACGGGAAGCACAAACGTTCAACTTGTATGCAAAAAGGTACAAAAACAACTAGAATATAAAAGTTTTGGTAATATAAGGCCATCTGTTCAAGTCCACCTTGGAAACCTGTAACAGATATTTAAATACTACAGTGAAAAGGCATCTGAATATACTCTTTAAAAACATCTGAAGTAATCCGCTAAGATTAAGTGTGTAAAAAAAATCATCTCCCTTTGAGGGCTTTTGTCCTTTGAAGCAGGGGCGGCGGGAGGCGGCGTCAATGCTTCAGCCAGGGGTAGGCCTCGATGGAGGCCCGGCTGCGGTCCCCGTAGTCGTACAGCAGCTCCTCCCCCGCCGCGATGTCGCGCGAGGCGATGAGGATGAGGTGGGGCACGCCATCGATGTCGTGCAGCTTGGTCTGGCAGTTCCCGCGCTGGCTGTGGTTGATCAGTCTTCCCAGGCGGTTTGTCTCTCGGGTTGCGTCCACGCTGGCGGGAGGGCGAGAGGGCATCAGATGGATAGAGGCTTTAATCCAGCGGAGCTGCGCCTGCCCTTGACCCTGGTGGCATGTCAATCTACAGCCGGGTTCTGGGCCATTCAATTCAAAGAGCGATTTTCTTTTGGGGGAGGTAAGGGACACTCAACCACGGAGCCACCTCCCAGCCCTATTTGCATTTCACTTAGCGAGTTGTTCAGCACCTCGCTGCTGCTGAGGCTGGCTCTGAACTCACCATCCTCCTGCCTCAGGAGGGCTGGGGATGTAGCTCAGTGGTAAACCACTTGCCAGGCACTGGGCTCAATCCTCAGCACCATATAAAAATAAATAAAGGTTATTATTTTTTTTAAGTGATTTTTGAGAACCCAGAGGCCCTGGGTGGGGACTTGGGGTAGAGTCCAAATGGCTCCTTATGGAGGTGCGAGAGGCAGCGGCAGAGTTTTGCAAAAAAAATAAATAGATAAACATGAGCCCTACTGGGCAGAGCCAGGAAGGAGGATCGGCGATTTCCAGAGCTCTACAGCCAGAGGCCCTGAGGAGGGAGAGGTCAGGAGAGCTGCCAGCAGGCTTCTGCAGGACACCTCTGCTCCTGGCGGCTCCAGTCCCAAGCACTAAGAACAGACAGTGCTGGGCTGGGGCTGGGCTGGGGCTGAGTGGCAGAGCGCTTGCCCAGCACGTGTGAGGCGCTGGGTTCCATCCTCAGCACCACATGTAACTAAGTAAAATAAAGGTCCATTGACAACGAAAAAAACATTAAAACAAAAACAATAAAGCGCCATATCACAGTTGGATCAAGGCAGCAAGCACCCAACCAAGGCAATGGAGCTCTGTGGCTTCTGGCCCTGGGGCCCATCCTCTCTGCCAGAGGGCAGGAGAGTCGTTCACATGGTACACTTACCAATAGGTTTTGCTCAGATACTGAAAGTAGTACATGTAGCAGCCCGTGGAGGGGTCTTGTGCGTACAGAGCCTCTCGCTTCTTGGCGTCGGTGATCTCAATGAGATCCCCGTGGTATTCCACCACGAAGTCGCCCCGGGAGAACTGTTTGGTGGCGATCACACCCCTGCCTTTGCCATCAATGAGGTCAATCTGAGGAATGGACAAGAGTAGGCACTGGTTTATAAGACTGATGGATGCCACCAAGCCTGGAGGGCTTCCTGGGGCCCTGTACCATGTCCTGAACCAGCTTTACTAAGCTAGCCTCAATCAAAATAAAATCCAGTGCTCCTGGTGCACAGCCGGAGGGGTTTTACTCGGTGCACACGGCTCTGTGCCCTTCTGCAAAGCACTGTTCCATCGGATCCCAGTGATCTGCTAGGTGGGTACTGCCCCAATTTGCAGATGAGGACACCGAGGCTCAGAGAGGCAGAGCCACGTGTCCAAGGCCACACGGCTAGGTGTGGTGTGGTGGGAAGTCAGTCCACAGTGCACTGTTGCTCTCTGGGTGAGCACAAGCCTGTGTCCCAGCCTCTCCTGCATTCCATCCTTTACCCTCTGTGTCTGTCCTTGCTATGTTACAAATGAAGTCCAAAGGTACCCACTTGAGGGGCCCAAGTATTAAGTTTGGGTCTGCCTAGAGGATGGGTGGGAAAGGAAGCCTTCTGCCCCTGGCTCTGTCCCAATGGGGTGCAGCAGGACTCCCCTCCTGCCAGATCCACTCGTGTTTGAAATACACTAAGAGGGCCAGGGGTGTAGTTCAGTGGTACAGCGTGTGCTCAGCATGCGAGAGGTCCTGGGTTCAAGGTTAACCTACCCCTTACACACGCACACACAAAAACCTAAGAGAAAAGAAAATGTCCTGAGCCATGCCATGTGGAAACAAATCTAGGACAAACTTAGTTTCTCTTCTGAAAAATCTGCCCAGGCATCTTGCCAAGTGAAAGAAGCCAGATGCAACCAGCTACACACTGTGCAGTTCACAGACGTGGACCCAAGAGTCACGCCTGTGAAGATAGCAGACGGTGGTGGACAGGGGCGTGGGTGGCAGGAAGTGGGCACCAGGTACAGGTTTCCATTTGGGAAGACCAAGCAGCTCTGGAACTAGACAGGGATGATGGCTGCCACACTGAATGTTCTAAACGCCACTGAATGGATCACTTTAAAACCCACGAATATTTTTAGTGTGTGTGTGCGTGCGTGCGTGTTTCTTGGGATCAAACCCAGGGGTACTGTACCACTGAGCCATGTCCACAGTCTTTCTTTTCAGACACGGTCTCACTAAATTGCCCAGGCTGGCCTTGAACTTGCCATCCTCCTGCTTTAGCCTCTTGAGTAGCTGGGCTGACAGGATTGAAGAGTTTAAAAGGTATTTACACTTTTTAAAAAAGTCTCTCTGGATAACATTTACACACGAAGCCCATCCGTGCTCCCTTCAGGAAACACCTCCTTGACAACAGTCTTCCTCTCTGGCTCTTTGATCTGACTTGTCAGTGATGACAGAGTCAAGGCACCGGGCCGTCAGCCGCATCCTGGCCTCTGAGGCCGCCGCCCTTACCTTCATGCCTTCTTCCTTCCCGCTTTCGATCAGCTCATCTATTCTCTTCCTTTCTGCAGACTGGGTGGAAAGGAAAAGAGCGGCTTCAGCGTTGCTCTGGGCCACACCACAGGCCGTGGCTGGTCTCTGTGATATGGGCCGGCCCCGGTGCAGCCCATGCCCCAAGCACCCTCCCTGTCTCATCACCACCTGTGGGGGACAACTGTCACCTGGATCCAGCTTCACCTGGGGCAGGAGGGACCCAGTGCTGGCCCAAGGGCAGAGTGGGGTCTAGGATATCTTGGATCTAAGTGCCCCAAAGGTCCCTGTGCTCCGGGCTTGGTCCCTGGTGTGGCACTCCTGGAAGGCAGCGAAGCCCTGAGGAGGGAGGACCACATGGGGGTGTCGTGGTCACTGGGGACATGCTCTTGAAGAGCATGGGGACCTCAGCCCTTGCCCGTTCTCTCCCTCCTGGCCCTGAGGGGGTGGTTTTGCTGTCACTACTTGCTCCGTGACCCGCTGGCCCACCCAAGGCAATGGGGACTGAAACCTCCACGTGTGAGGTGAAAACAGACCATCATGCTACATGCTGACCATCCTGGGCGTCTGTCACAGCAGCGGAGCGCTGACTGGCAGAGCAGGACGCAGACATGTTCTACTGGGCCGTGTAGCAGGATTCTAACTCCACGTAAACTCAGCTGTGGCGGTCAGAGGCTGAGCCCTACAGAGAGGACGCGTGTGCCACATCCTCCCCGCTGATCGCCCCTGGAGAGGAGGGCTCCCCGCCAGAGGGTCCACACAGCCCTGAGTGGGGCAGCTGGAGCAGCGGCCTCTCCTGTGTAGCTGGTATCCTGCTCCCATCTCCGCCCTAACCTGGGTCCGCTGCTCTCTCCTGCGACACCACGGAACAAGCAGACCACACGAAGACGGACTAGAAGCCGCGGGCCGGCCCTGCACGGCACTGACCTCCACCTGGGTGGACCGGCAGACATCCTTTCTCCCCGAGCCAGCTTGCAGCGGTCCACACCCGAGCATGTGCTGGGGACACCGGGTAACAAGACCAGGTCTCTGCAACCCCTAGGGCATCCCACGTCCAACCACCTGCTCGGCATTCCAAGCCACACCTGTGCTCGTCTGGACACCAACCACGGCCACCTGGCTGGTCTCCTGGCTTTCTTCTGCCACCCGCACCCCATTCCCCGCTCAGCAGCGCCAGGGCTTTTTCAGTAGGCAGGCCATTCGGTGTTCACTGAATCGCCAGCACCCAGGTCCCAGTGCTGGCTCCTTAACCGTAACAAATGTGCCCGGGTACCTTAAAAATGCTAACAACGGGAAGCTGGGCACGGCCTCTGTGGGGACTCTCTGTACTATCTTTGCAACTTTTCAATAAATCTAAAATAATTACAAAATTAAAAGTTCATTTAAAGAAAAACAAAGGTTCTACTGCTACTGGGATGAAACTCAGACTTCCCTCTGGTCTGCGAGGTTCTGCAGGATCCAGACCTACCTCCCAGCCCCATGCAACTGCCTGGTCCATGCCCGCGCCCTCCAGCCTCGCAGGTGCTCCTCTGAAGGCTCGGCTTGCTCCTGCCATGGGGCCCTTGCACTCGCTGTCCCCCCTGCCCCCACCTTTTTTCTTTGGTACTGGGGATTGAATCCAGGGGCACTTGACCACTGAGCCACATCCCCAGCCCTTTTTTGTATTTTATTTAGAGACAGGGTGTCGCTGAGTTGCTTAGGGCCTTGCTAAGTTGCTGAGGCTGGCTTTGAACTCATGATCCTCCTGCCTCAGCCTCCCGAGTTGCTGGAATTATAGGTATGCACCACCATGCCCAGTCCCTCCTGCCCTTTTAGAAAAATGTTTCGCAGTACTGGGGATTGAACCTAGGGGTCTTCTACCACCGAGCTACATCCCAGCCCTTTTTTATTTTTATTTTGAGACAAGGTACCATTGAGTTATCGAGGCTGTCCTTGTGACTCTCCTGCTGGGCTTCCTGGATGGCTGGGAGTACAGGCCTACGCCACTGTGCTGGGCACAATGGTCTTTTAAAATGGCACTCATGCCCCACCCAAGTAATTTCCAGGAGCGCAGGGGCCTGCCCTGCTTGGGGCGGAGACTCCTGCCTGGGACACTGAAGAGGAGCAAACCCCTTCAGCAGCCACACGCGCCTCCCTCATAATGATGGCAACATGCAGAGCAGTAACAAGGGACACACGGGGCAGGCGACGGGCTTTCCTGCTGACACTGACATGGCCTGCAGGAGCCGGGCAGCTAGATGCCCTGAACAGAGGCAGGGAGTTGGAGTCTGGTCCAAGGCCAGGAGCCTGAGGCTGCGAACAGCTAGTTCTGCGCTTCCCAAGGAGGATTCTGGCAGGAACCAAGCTGGCCTGTGACACATGGAGTGGGGCTGGCAAAGCCCGAGAGAGTGAGGTGGACTGTGAACAAGAGGAGGCGATGGCTCCCAAGCCCAGGGTGGGATCCGGCTCTGGGGCTGGGTGGGGATCAGGAAGCGTGCCAGAAGGTGGGGCTCCCTCTCCAGGGTGGCCGCCATCCCCTCCACACCAGCCAGCCAGCCACAGGGCCCTCCGCACAGCACCAGGGGCTGGGCCACAATCTGGGACCCATCCCAGGCTCAAATTCTGCAGCCCTGATTCCTCCCTCCTGCCCTGGCCTGGCCCCTGGACCCAGCTCACCTTGCCCACTCTGTCTCCAGACTCAGTGAAATGCCAGTTCCACTCCTGCCCACCTGGCCAACCTTTTATGCCCCATCCACCTTGGGCCCCAGCGTGGGCCAGTTCCTACTGGGCAGTACAGTCAGATCAAAGCCACACCTCAGACAAGCCCAGTGGCCACACCCTGGGGCTTTCTTTGCACACTCAAGAGAATACACACCCTGGCCCCAAACAGCCATATTATCTGGGACAGAGACAGCCTTACTCCCTGGCCAACAGCAGGCTCACGGCCATGGTCAGCAGTAGCCCACCATTCACTTGGCAGAGCCCCCCCACACAAGAAGAGGCACAGCATGGCTTCTGTCCACAACTGGTTCCTGGTCCAGCACCAGGCGAGCTTTCTGTGTCTGCAGTCCCAGCTTTGAGAAGCACACGCACCGGCCCTCCGAGCACCCTCGCCAAGATTCAGCAGAGTCATGTCACGAGCCACTGCGCCCCTCTCTCCTCTGGACACAGAGCCCTGGCTTTTCATTACAGCAAGGTGAACTCAGGCCCGAGCCTGGTGCTCCTGAGCAGCACACAGAGCTCCAGCCCCAGCCCCAGCCCCAGCCCCGCGGGGCGGAGTCGGCTCTGGCTGGCACCGCCTTCGCTCTGCAGTGCTGCCTTCGGGAGTGACCCAGCACAGCCTCCCACGGCCTGCAAATGTTTTATAACAGCTCATTCTTGGCCAAAAGAAACTGCCTTTCTCCAGATATAAAGCCAAAGCAGCTCTCTGGGGTTAGAAAAATGGACCCCTTTTTAATTTCTTTTTTTTTTTTTTTTTTAACAAAGCCTCAACTGAGAGAGAGAACATACTAGATCTCTGTATCTACATCTGCAGATTTAACATAAACCGTGCAGGAGGAGTCTGTGAAGGTCAAGATGCTGACGCTGCCCAGCTGGGCTTCCTCCTCTGCAGGGAGGTGATCCTGAACACCCAGGCCGAGAGGGCTGTGGGAAAGGGTAAGTGTGCGCTGGGGCCCAGCCGCACCCTGCAGTTCCAGAATGGACGGCAGTGACCACACCCACTGCATCACACATGACGCTGCAGTTCCTTGCCTGGCACACGCGGGTGTGGCCACCACAGGCTGGCTGGCCTTCTTGCATTTTCCAGTTGGGCGGGAAGTGACCACATTGGGAGGCAATGGGGACAGTCACAGTTAAGGGGCCTTCTGTGCCAGGCCCGGTTCTGTATCCCACACCTCTGAACCCATTTCTTTACTCTCAACAACCCCACCAGGGCCACTTTATCTGCTCATTCTACAGACACACGCATGTGTCAAAGGGTAGGTGACCAGCCTGAGCTTACACAACCAAAAAGTGGTTCCAACCACGCTCTTTACTACCCTGAGTGACAACATGGAAACGTCTAGACAAGCCTCTGAAAGGAGAAGGGGCCTTCCTCATGGTTCCAGACTCCAAATGGCTCTGGAAGAGTGACCTCTGAGAGCACCTGGCCTTCTGTGCCACATGCTATAGGCTGAGCTTCTTGGAACGCCTCCCGGCGACCCCAGCACACTCTGTGATGATCCCTGCTATGACGATGAGGGACAAACCAAGGCCACAGAGACAAGCAGTCTGGCCCAAGACAGCACAAGGTCCCCGCCCCGGTGGGACCACATGCCGCCTCTACCTGCAGCTCAGCCTTGCTCTTCCTGGAGCTCCTTCGGACTGGGTAGAAATCGGTGAGCTTGCGGTTCTGTTGCGTTTTTCCTTGAGCTCTGGGCGAGAAGAGAAAAGGCACATCAGGACCGAAACCACACCCACACACCTCCTTAGGAGGTGGCTCCTCAGACACAAGTCACTCAACACCTTTGTCCTTTGTCCACTGGGGCCTGATGGAACGTCCGCTCACCTGCCCAGGGGGCCTCAGAGATAGTTTTAAGGACAGACTGCCTACTCTCACCAGGGAGGGACAGGAAGAGCAGGCCATGAACCTGGCTCAGGCCACCAGGATGAGACCTCAGGGGTCTGAGCCTCTGCCCTGACAGCAGCTGAGAAGGTGGATGCTTCACCCCAGTGGGCACCCGGGCTCCTGGAGGTCACAGGAACCAAACTGCTCTGCTCTGGGAGGAGGGCTGGAGGGGGACTTACTTTTTCCGAGGGGCCTGTTTTCCCTTGAGGGGCTTTTTCAGAGCCTGCTTGGCAACGGCTGCATTGGTTGAATCACAAGACGAGGTTGGAGTTTTTGGAGTTTCTGCTGCTTCAGATTTTTGGTTTGGAAAAGGTGCCAGGGGACCTCTCCTGGCGTCTTTGATCTTCTGTTCCTCCGACTTCACGGAGCTTCGTATGGCGTTCCCAGCATTTCTTTTCTCTGCGGTGGAGGGGGGAAAAGACAGGGGTTTATGCTCTACTCTGTCTCCCAACCTTCAGACAGAAGGATCAAGGGAGCATCTGGCAGTAGGGCCCAGCCTCCCGAGCCAGTGCCCACCAGCCATAAAGGCAGATGCACCTGGCTCTACTCTTTACCCACCCTGGCAGAGGATTTGGCTTTCTGCCTCCTGACACAGAAGGCCTGTGAAGCCCCACCGATGGCAACGTTGCCAGGAGTACCCAAGGAACCGATTTTAGGAATTGGGTTTCAGATCCCAGAAAACAAGCTCGATTCCTAAAGCACACAGGTGCTGGTCGAAGCAAGTGAGGGGACAAAGGAGAAACTCTTCCAAGGACTGCTCCGCATGCATCCTTTCAGACACTTAGCAAAACAAGTTCCTCTTCTCTCTCTTTTTCTTTCTTTCTGTGGTGCTGGGGATCCAACCCAGGGCCTCAAACATGCTGGACAAGCACTCTACCACCAAACTACACACCTGGTTCTTTTGAATTTTTATTTTGAGACAAGTTCTCACTAAACTGCTGAGGCTGACCTTGAACTTGTGATCCTCCTGCCTTAGCCTCTCAAGCAGCTGGGATTACAGGCATGTGCCACTGCGCCTAACAAAGGGGGTTAAAGCCTCAAGTTCCCAGTGGCTCTCAGCATGGTGGAGTGGACAGGCTGGCGAGCTAAGATGCTTACAAATGTGTTCTTGACAAGTCTGGGCCCCAGCATTAGAGAACAATTTTCTTTAATAATTTACTTTTTAAAATAAGTAATATATTGCTGGTAAGAATATAAAACAGCACAGCCACTTTGGACAACATTTTGGCAGTTCCTCAAAACATTAAACGTAGAATTACCATAGGACCCAGCCATTCTCCTCTTAGGTAACTACTTGAGACAATTAAAAACATATGTCCATACAAAAGTCTGTACACGAATGTAGCAGCTCATTCATAATAGCCAAAAAGTGCAAACAACTCAAAACGTCCACTGACAAGCGAATGATTAAACAACATGGTCCGTCCACACGGTGGACTGCGACTCAGCCACAGGAAGGAACGAAGCACATCATGCTACAACACGGACGAGCCTTGAAACGTCAGACTGCATGAAAGAGCCAGACACAGAAGGCTGCGATGTGACTCCACTGATCCCAAATGACCACAGCAAAGAGAGACAGAAAGCAGCGATGGCTGCCTGGGGCTATGGGGGTCAGGAGTGGAACACTGACTCCTCGTGGGTTCCTTTCCCTTTTTTTTCAGTTGTAGACAGACACAACACTTTTATTTTAATTACTTAGTTTTAAGTGGTGCTGAGGATGGAACCCAGGGCTTCACGCGTGCCAGGCAAGCGCTCTAGCACTGAGCCACAACCCCAGTCCTCACAGGTTTCTTTCAAGGTGATGAAGATCTTCTGGACTTAGGGATAATGGGTGCATGACTGTGGCTATCCTAAAACCACTGAACTGTCCATTTAAAATGATCGACTTCACGACATGTGAACTACAGCTCAATAAATAAATGACTACAGCCACCCAGATCACCTTCACTCCTTACATGCCTTCTTGAGCAGAGCCAGAGGGAATTGGGACACTGTGGCAGGGGTGACCCCTGGAGTGCATTGTGCCCATGAGTATCGCCCCTGCAGTCACTCTGCCATGAAAGAATCAGGGGTGAGAGTCACTCTGCCATGATGGAATCAGGGGTGAGAGACTGGCCTTTAGGGGTCTCCAAAGTACATTTGACTCCAAATTTAATCACTGCCATTTGGTAACACCATGAACAAAATAAATTAGCTTATCTGAGATAAGATCCATTCTGCCCTATCCCAAAACAGATATGAGGCTGGCTGGCTACCACACGTCCCTTCCCCACACCTGAGTGGCGGGCGCTATTTTAAGTGCTACAGGGACAGGGATGAGTAAGGACATAGTGCTGGCGGTGGGGAAAACTGGCATCTAGAGCGTGTCCCAAAGCCCTTCTGCATCAACACTGAAATCGACCCTCTAGATAGCCTGCAGGTGAGGTAGGACTCCTCCCTCTCCCAACTTACAGAGGAGACAACTGAGGCTCACTGAAGCGCAGGATCCTCCTTCCCAATGGCAGTTAGGATTAAAACCCGACTCATCTGAGATAGACTAAAATAGTATCACTCTGTGCACTGAGGGAAATCAAGCTGAGGGCAGGCTCCTGCCCCATCCCTGGTTCTCAGATCTGGTCCCAGAGGTTGGGCTCCATCATCCCTTATGACAGCATCTGTCGGCAAATACAAAGCTGCCCCCACGGAGCCACTGGGAGCCAGAGGCTCTGCTCCTATCTGGCAAGTTTTAGCTAGTTGGGAAAGAACTCACTCTCCCCACTGAAGTTTCAAAAGAGAATATTTGGATAAGAGCAAGATTCTGATAGGGTTCAGCTTGACTGTAGACCAGACAGAATTTTCCATAACCATGGCATTAATTAATTAATTATTTTGAGTGCTGAGGCTCAAACCCGGAGTCTGGTGCATACTAGACAAGCACTCTACCACTGAGCTAAACCCAGCCCTCATTCAGTATCTTAATTGGACATCTTGTTGCAGAGTCAGCTGCTTCAGAGAGTAACACTGAACATTTGGGTTGGCCCACCAAAGGGAACTAATTTGGTCCCCTGCATTCACATAGCTCACAATCGCCGTGTCTGCACAATCTACACTTTTCACACGTATGAGGCTCTCTAATTACAGGTCAGGTGCACTAGTTTGGCAACTTGGCAAGACAAGCTGAAGGATAGGCTAACTCTTGCGAGGGAAGGGAGAACCTGTCAGACCCACAGGGCACACGCCCTGGGACAGGCCACTCCTTTCCCTGTGTTTCTTAGCAGAAAGAGGGAACATGGTTCAAATTTCTCAAATTTGGGATTGGAAAGGCTGGATAAACATACACTTATATGTCCTTACAAAGGAGAGGGTTGCTGCAACCTAAGCAGCTAAGAATAAGACCATTTTGAAGGCTTACCTTCTCGCTTCCTGTAGATTCCAGCTAATGGTTTCCCCTGGCATTTGACTTCGTGATGTGCAACTGAGTTCTCTTCCTGAAGGGGGGAACGCAATCCAGAGCATTTGTTCGGGCTCATGTAGGAATAGATCTTTGATTGCCCGGCAAATACGTTCTCCTAAAAAGACAAATGTGTATTCTGAAAGAGGCTTGAAAAAGAAGAAGATCCCATAGCATTTAAGGGGAAATAAGAATACAAAAAAACTGCAGGGTGTGATGGCACACGCCTGTAATCCCAGCGACTCAGGAGGCTAAGACAGGAGGATCAAAAGCTCAAAGTCAGCCTCAGCAACTTTGCAAAACCCTGTCTCGAAATAAAAAATAATTCTAGGGCTGGGGATATAGCTCAGATGGTAGAGTATTTGTCTTGCAAGATCAAGGCCCTGGGTTCAATTCCCAGCACCGAAAAAAAAAAAAGGAAAAAATAATTTTAAAAAGGGACTGGGAATGCAGTTCAGTGGTAAAGGGCCCCTGGGTTGAATCTCAGGTACCAAAAAAAGGGGACAAAAGACAAATGACATCATCTCTCAACAACTAAGCTACAAGGGGATACCAGCCCCAATCCTCAGGAGAGCGCTGGAAGGGTTAGAATTCCCCAGGTCCAAGAACACATGAGATCTCCAATTCTGGTGGCATCCAGCCAGCAGGAGAACCAGTCGTATACCAAGGCCTTTCTAGGACAGAGCAGACCTACCGGCATCATGGAGGTCCAAATGACCCAAGGAAAACTTACTGGGAATATGGAGGACTGGGCTGAGCTTAGAAGCTAACTTCCCTGGCAGGAGCGGCAACTCTAACAGAAACGGGCCTCAGGGAACGCGATTAATCACTTGGTCCTGAGGGCAGCTGGGAGAGCTGGGAGGGCTTGTCGTGTTGCCTGAGCCTCCTACGTGCCCAGCCTGCCCTCTCTCAAATCACCACGGCCCAGCCTCCTCCCTGGGCTGCGGTTGGCAGATTCTCCAGGGTGGTGAGGGAGGCTAATGAAAGCAGAGAAGGGCCAGGACATTTAGGGTCGTCACCCTATGGCAAACCGCACCTCGGCTACTAACAGTGGGCAGGCTGGTACAGGGTTAGGGCACAGGTCACTGCCGGTCCCTGGGTGTGGGGCCTCTCCTCCCAGTGAGCACACGGGGGAGGGCTTCCCCAGAAACAATGCGGGCCCTGCTGCCTGGGGAGCCACCAAACGCCAAGTCAGCGAACCCGCGAGCTCGCTGGGGGACCCAGGCAGGCCCCGCACACCCTGGGAAGGCGGCCACCCCCGAAGACGTCGAGTCTCGGGGAGTGGAAAGCCACATGAAGCCACCGCCAAACTTTTTCGAGGTCAAACCCTGCCAGGGTCATGGCGGAGCCGAGCGCGGCCGCCACTCCCAGCCAGGCGGCAGAAGAGGAAGCTGCCCGGCCGGGCGCCCCAGGGCGGCGCGGGCGGGGGCCCGGGTGCGACCACGTGCTCGCGGCCCGGGCCCGGCCCGGCGGGCGCCGCTGAGTGCGGGGAGGGTGCCTGCTTACCCCGTTGGTGCGGGGCCTCCCCGGGCCCCTCCGCTCCACCATCTCCGGGCCCGGGGCCGTCGCTGCCACCGCCACCGCCGCCGCCGCCGCCGCCGCCTCCACCGCGCGGGGCTTGGACATCTTCCTGCCTGGAGAGGGGGAACCCGGGGGAAGCGGGGGAGGGGGCGCTCAGGGCGCGGCGGGGGCGGGGAGCGGGGCCGCCCGGGGCCGGGCGCCGCGGCGGCGCCCTCCCGCCGCAGCCATGTTTCGAGGGCCCGGCGGCGGTGGGCCGCCCGGGCCGCCGGGAGGCAGGGGCCGGCCGGCCGGGCCGGGCCGGGGCCCGCGTCGCCATCCCGCCGCCCGGCCCGGCCGGGCCCCGCGCGCCCGCCCGCCCCCCGCGCGGCCGGGCCCGACACACCCACCTGCAGCCCGGCCAGGCCCATGGCGGCGCGCCCCGCGGCCCTCGCCGCCGCCCGCCGCCGCCGGCCCGGCCACCAGCGCTGCCGCTGCCGCTGCTGCTGCTGCTGCCGCCGCCACCAGCGCCGCCGCGGCGCCCCGGGGAAGGGCCGGCGGCGCCCCACGGCGCCCCCTTCCCCCATGGCCTGCGAGGCAGGGCGGGCACCCGCGCGCCGCGGCAGCCCCGGGCCGCCCAGGGCGAGGCACGCAGGAGAGGCGCTGGCGGCGCGTCCTCCGCGGCCCGCTCGCCGCCGCCGCCCACCGTCCGGCTCCCCGCCCGGGGAGGGGGCTGGCAGGGGCGGCGCTGCGAGGCTCCTCGGAGGGAGGGAGGGAGGGACGGAGCGGGGAGGGGCGGGGCGCGGCGGGGACGGGGAGGCGATCCGGACTCGGGCGCGCCCCCTCGCGCGCGTCCTCAGCCACTCGGCGAGGACCGGTGCGAAACACCGGAATGACGGCAGGCTCCCCGCCCGCCGGGGCCGCTCGCGGGTGCCACGATGTGCTGGGAGCCCGGCCCGTGCCAGGCGAAACCAGCAGCCGTGTACGCGGGAGGCGAGGGCCTGGGGTGCGCCCGGAGCTGTGCTCACTGACGTCTCTAGAGACACGTCAAACTCCCCGCCAGCCCGCGGGGCCAGGCACTGTCGCCATCTCAGTTAAAGATGGGGATGCTGAGGTTAAAGGGCTGGGCAGGAGTTCGCCCACAGCCACAGAACCAGGAAGTGACCGGCTAGGTGTCAAACCTAAGCGCTCTGTACTTGGCTGATAGGAGGCCTGGGGAAACAGGGCCTTAGCTTGTAATGATAAGTTGCTGGGCGCTTCCTGGCATAGTTATCTCAACAGCTTCATGAAGGTAGACACCATTATGAACTCTTTTCTACAGATGGGGAAAATAAGCATCAGAGAAGTGAGGAGTATGGCCAGATCTCACAACTAGAAATGGGCCTCTAGCCCAGGCCAACAGACCCTGGAGACTGCTCTCCAAGCCACTAACTTTCCCTTTACAGATGAGGTAACTGAGCTTAGGAGGAGCAAATGGGGTTGCAGGGGGTGTAGCAGGTCACCTTGTGCTCCTGCCTGGTCCCCCATGAGAAAATGCCCAGGTAGACAGGGTTCCAGGCACTTGATGGCTGTCTCTGCAGAGCTCACTGCCTTGTGCCGTAGTTGCTAGAGCTGTGGGCCCACAGCCAAAAATTTGTCACTATATTTGTGCAAAGTCATAGATGCAAACAAGGTACTTCAAGATGTCCAGCTCTTACTGCCTGGGTTTCTCTCACTGTACCTGCCCCAATGATGCTTTGTGGCCATGGCCAAGGCACTTCCCCAGGCTGGCCCTCATATTCCTCATGGGTAAAAACCAAGAACCTTTCATTCCATTATGTATCCAAGGCAGCTTCCAACATATACAGGTAAACGAATGGCTGCAGCCACATCTCTGCTTTCCCTCCCACCAGAAGGGATAGGACTGAGTAGGACTAAGTGACAGGACACCATTCAGGGCAATGCCTCCCCAGCTAACTCAGGCTTTAACATCATCAAGACAGGGTCCAGCGCGGTAGGGCATTCTGCCCATGCCCTCTGCTGAGTCTACCATGCTTAAATACCCGGGATAAGGAAGAAAGAGGATTCCAAAGCGACACTCTGACATCCAGCCACTTGGAAGTGTCTGTACATCTGCAGAGCATATTTGCAGTTTGCTGTTAAATTACAATGGGAATCCTGGCTCGAGAGAAGGAAGTAGCCATACAAATCATTCTGTGCACTTCACATTACTGTCCTAACCCCTTCTCAACCTCCACACTGATGGCCACAGCGCTCACCGAACATTAGTCCCTAAATGCAGGGGATACATTACAAGTCTAGCACCAATTCCTCTAAGTAAAGCTTGAGTACCCAGAAGAAGTAAATGCAAATCATTCAGTGTAAGTATTAAAACAGTCCTTCCCTTTTCTGCCTATTTATGTGTCTAACATATATACCCATCAATGGAAATACCGATGCTTCATTTTGCCCAGGATTTTATAGAAATATAATGCAACGGTGATATTACTAGTAACTAACACTTATTGAGTGTTTATGTGCTAGGCCCTGAAATATTGCATTATTTAATTTAAACGTCCCAGTAAGTTATGAGAAGGTACTATCATTCCTATTTCACAGATGCGGAAATTGAGGCTCAGGGCAAATAAATCACTTGTCTAATAGTTCCATGACTAAAGAAAGAGATGACACTGGGTGGGATCTGAAACTAGTTCTGTTAGATAAGCATATTTTACCAAAGAATGTATATAGCTTCTCTTGAATCCAAATGCTAACATACTGATTCATTCATTCAACAAACATTTATTGGATACCTACTTTGTTTCAGGCCTTGTGCTAAGGATATGGCAGTGAACACAAAAATAGGTGGGGCATGGTGAGGCAGGGGGGTCACCCTGGCACTGCTGGTGACCTTCTAGGTCACAGTGACTACTGTGGATTTGATCCTGGGAGCAGGAACGTTGGAGAAGGAGAGAGGAGTGAGGGTCACATGCTAAAAATCTGTTATCTTGGGGACTACTTTACCCTGTGAAGGGATAATGAACGGGAAATGGTCACAATGCAAGAAGAACAATTTGAAAGGGGCCGTTTGACAGTGGCAGAAGAGATGAGAAAAGCAGATGGACTGATCCTCCTCAAGCTAAAATACTTGGGGTTGTAAATAGCTACATGACTAAAATTTTAAAACCGGCTGGGTGTGGAGGACCATGTCTGTAATTCTAGCAACTCAGGAGGCTGAGGCAGAAGGATCTCAAGTTCCAGGCCAGCCTGGACAACTTAGTGAGACCAGACCCTGTCAAAATAAAAAAATAGAAAAGGGCTAGAGATATGGCTCATTGGTTAAGAGCCCCGGGTTCAATACCCAGTACCACAAAAATAAATAAAACTTTGAAACCAGAGAGGAATCGACTAGTATCTGAACAGTTTGTGTAACTTGCTGGGGCTTCTCAAAGTGAACTGCAAGTCTGAAACAAAGAATGATTTTTCTAGAAGATAAACCTGACCTTTTCTTTTGTTATGCTGTAAATAATTTGGTGTTTACAATCCCAAATATCCAATTCACTAGTTTGCAAGAGTAGTGAAGCCTAAGAAACAAATAAGTACTAATCCTGGGGTCAATTGAGACAGTGAGAATCTCTAACCAATAATTACAAAGGTGATTTGCAAGCCTACCATGGTAGAAGCTGGAAAACTTTGACCTTCACTTAGGCTAATTAAGGGAGAAGGGGGATGGAATAAGCAAAGGTACAGTATGGCTAGTCTGGAAGGTGGCTGGACTGCAGGTTTCGCCTCTGAAAAATGAGAATAACATTTATATAAATAACATTTATATGTTATAACTGCCTGGTCCTCAATAATTATTATTTTAAGTATTTTAATGATAGATGATTAGTTCCCCCCATAGATTAATAAAGCACTTTCTCTCTTTCTTTTTTTAATGCACTACTCTTGAAACTGGTAGTTTAATGTTTTTGCAGTGGATGGGAAAAAACAAACCAGGACAATCAGTTTTATTAAGACTTGTCAGATGAATATACTTTTAGATGGTTAACACTTTTTTAGGAAAAATATGAGTTTTAATTTTCTCTGAATTGGGTTACAAAGCTCTTTAACCTGAAGTTCACTAGGCCTCATTCCTTCACTAGAATCTAGGGAAGTCTAGTCCTGTGCAGTAGCCACGCTTGTAAACCCAACTACTACTGAAGCAGGAGGCTCACAGGTTGGAAGCCAGCCTGGGCAACTCACCAATACTCTCTCTCAAAATAAAAAATAAAAGGGATGGGGAAGTGGCTCAGCCGTTTAAAGCGCCCCAGGGGCTCAATTCTCAGTACTAACAAAATAAATTAGTAAATCCCTGGGGAAGTCTTGTCCCAAAAGACCCTACATGGATGCTGGCAGAATAAATGATGCAATCGAGTGTAGGGCCTGAAACAAAGGGGCCCCATAAAGATCTGCTGAACGAATCGTGTTTTATTAAATTATTATTGCTACAGGGAGCACACTACAGTAAGCCAAATTACTACCAACGCACGATGCCTTGGAATTTGGAGAACAATATAATACTACAACTCGGTTTTAAAAAATAGTAATTCTGGTCACCTGTCACGCCTAAGTTTTTGGCCCTTGAGCGTGCAGGAGACACAGCCGCTGGAAATGACCAGCGGTTGGAGAGCTCTTTGCCGCATAACGTGGGCTCCACTGTCCTGACAGCAAACTAAGTATGCAAAGATGGACTTAAGGCAGGGACGTCGCCGGCCGCGGCTGCACAAGCCCACCCACGCCCTCCGCGGTGGGCTGGAGTCCTGGCCGGCGTTCTGGGCGGAGGGCTGCTCCGGGAGGTGCCGGGGACACATTTCCCCTCCAAGTGTGCCAGCGGCCCGGCCCTCGCCCCGCGGCGCAGAGCTGACTCAGGGCGTGGGAGGAGGGTGCCCGCCGCCGCGCTCCGAGAGGCTGGCCACGGGTCTGCGCCCTCGCCTCGGTCCCTTCCTGCCCCTCGACGGACGCCCCGAGGTGGGCGAAGCCTCGCCCCCCACTCCCTCAGGACAATCGCAACCGTTCCCGGAGGTGCCCCGGTCTTCGGTTTCCAAAGGGCGCTGACATATGGCTGTGCCGCCTCTGGAGAGGCAGGCCAGTGGGCGCCGCACCGGAGAGGAAACCGAGGCGCCGCGGGGGAGGCGCTTCTGCGGACTCCCAGAGCAGGGGCAGGGGGCAGGGGGCGGGGAGCGGGCGGGGAAGGTTCTGTGGCAGCCCCTTCCCCCGGGTCCCCGCGCTCCACCCGCAGGAGGGCGCCACCTCGCCGCCGCTCCCGCCGCCACCGGCTCCCTCCTGGGGACCCCCACCCCCGCCCCTTGCGCTGGCCACCCGAGCAAATACCTCTAGCCATGGCCCGGCTCTGTCACCGCCTGGATCTCCCGGGAAACCGAGCTTTCGAAAAAAGTTGCAACAACTGTAGCCAACTGCTCCGGCGAGCTGCAGCTGCTCGCCCTGATTGGCGCCGCCGCCCGCCTCTCCGCAGGCTGCAGGGCGTGATAGGCGAACTCGTGCGAGAGCCCGCCCTTCTCCCCGCCTCCCCGCCGGGGGCGGGGCCAGCGGCCGCACTTTCTACAAACGCTTTCGGGACAGGTCCCGGCGGAGGAGGTGGGAGGGGGTTTAAATTTGACCGTCTCCTGGCGCTGATTGGCTGCGGTGGAAGGACAGCCGAACTGCCATTGGGGGACCACAAGCTCCTCCCTCTCTCGGTGCTGAAGCTCCGCCTCGGTTACTTTAGTCACGCGGCTGGAGGTCCGGGCTAAGTGGACCTGATCTGGGACTTCCGGTTCTTCTTGGTCTTGACCGGAACCCGACCTTTGACCCCTGCACCTCGCCTTCTGACCTGGGAATCCTAGCTCCTCCAGTTTGAGATCTCCAACACCTCGACCTCCCCGGAAGTTTGGTTCATTCATTCCTAGGTTAGAAAGGTTTGGGCCGGGTGCTTTGGTGCATACCTGTAATCTCAGCTACTTAGGAGGCTGAGGCAGGAGGGTGGCAAGTTCAAGTCCAGCCTGGGCAATTTAGTGAGACCCTGTCTCTAAAAAATGCAAAAAGGACTGGGGATGTAGCTCATTGGTAAAACTCGCCTAAATTCAATCCCCTGGGGGGGGGGGGAGAAATGGTAGTAAGGAATGAGGGCGTAGCTTAATGATAGAACTTGTGCCTGGCATATGTAAGACCCTGGACTCCACACCAGCACCACAAAAAATAATAATTAAATCTACTTTCCCCAGTACTTTCACAAATGCGGGGGGCGGGGTGGCGGTTACTGGAGATTCCACTCAGGGACTTTGGTATCTTATCACTAAGCCACATCCCCAGCCCTTTTTCTTTATTTTGAGACAGGGACTCACTAAGTTGCTTAGGACCTTGCTTCATTGCTGAGGCGGGTTTTGAACTTGCAGTCCTCCTGCCTCAGCCTCCAGAGTCACTGTGATTACAGTCCTGTGCCATGTACCTGGCCATAAAAGGTAACTTAAATAGTGATAAATGTTATGAGAAAAAATGAAAATGGGAAATATCATCAAGTGGGTGATATTTTTTAGATTAATGGGAGTGGGTTATTTCTTTAGATTGGTGAAATCAGAGAAGTCCTCTTTGAGTTGGTGGCTTTTAAGGAAGATCTAAAGAAAAAGCTATATCCAGGTAGATGGAATAGTAAATACAAATGCTTAATGGTGGTTGGGAAATAAAAAGAAGCTCAGTCGGGTGATTGGAGGTGAATCCATGGTGGGGGGATGATGAAAGGGATTGGGCTGGGGAGCAGGGCAGGAGCTACATCAGAATCTGGTGCCTCAGCTCAAAATCCACCTTTCTCAGTGCCACTCTGTGAAATCAGGGCTGCAAATCATAATTCTTGCCAGCCAGGGTTGTGTTCTGTTATTAGCAGGGGAGGAGGAAGGATGGAAGGCAGGCAGAGAAGGGACTTGCTTAGGGCTCTGTGCTGTGTGCTCGCTCTGCCTCCTCTATTGTGACATTCCACTCTGGCAGTGGCATTTAGTTCAGCCTCCAAGATCTTTCCACACTCACAGAAACAGCCTCCATGTACACTCCCGGAGTGCCAGCGGCACCCGCCTTCAGAATTCTGGGCCCCAGTTTTATAGGGCTGTGGGAGAGTCAGTAGCAACTTGGTGGCCCCCATTTCTCGGAGGCATAAGAACTATCCCCCAAGGGGCTGGGGAGATAGCTCAGTTGATAGAGTGCTTGCCTTGCAAGCACAAGGCCCTGGGTTCAATTCCCCAGCACTGCAAAAAGAAAAAAAGAACTAGCCCCCCAGGGCTCCCT
This sequence comes from Sciurus vulgaris, assembly GCF_902686455.1. NCBI lineage: Eukaryota > Metazoa > Chordata > Mammalia > Rodentia > Sciuridae > Sciurus > Sciurus vulgaris. The sequence continues at coordinate 147,723,001 of NC_136468.1, read as the reverse complement.
CTCTCGATTTACCAGATTTACCAGCTCTGCTCACACAGCCTTGTTCTCCAGCCTCGCAGAGGTGGCAGCTGCTTCCTGTACTAGTGACTTATGTTACCTCAGTGCTCACCTTTTTCTTTGGTTCTCCGCCACCTGTTTCATGAGTTTTCTATTTTAAACTCTGTTTTCCCGACTGGACCCTGACTGTCACAGAGGCTGTAATAAGAACTTAGACTTTGATTCCAATCCACTGGGAGGCCACTAAATGGAGGCCAACAAAGGATGGATAGATAGGTTGGGAAATCCAAAGAGTAACTCCAATTGCATAGAGTGACATTAGTTATACGCTTCTACTTTAAGACTCGGAATCTTGGAATAGTGTGGCACATTTCTAGATGGTCTACTTAACAGATCCCTCGTTTCCTAAGGTGGCCATGTTATATTGGTGCAATCACACTAGTGCTAAGATGACTTTCCTTATTCAAGTGTTATCTTTGTGTTTATATTTGCTCCAGGCCTTTGCCATTGTTGAATACTTTGGGTTAGTATTGGTTCTTCTTGCAAGATTTTTTTTGGGGGGGGGTATTTAACCACCGAGCAATATCCCCAGCCCCCTTTTAAAATATCTTATTTTGAGACAGGGCTTCAGCCTTGCTAAGTTGCTGAGGCTGGCTTTGAACTTACAATCCTCCTACCTCAGCCTCATGAGTGACTGAGATTACAGGCGTTTTCCACCGCACTGAGAAGTTCTTGATTAGATTTTTGCCAAATGGGATATGTACACAATTGCCCTTCAGTATCCACAGGGATTGGTTACAGGACTCCTTCCCCCCAGGATATCAAAATTCATGGTTGCTCAAGTCTCTAATGGGTAAATATTGCATAGAACCTGTGTCATCCTCTTACATACTTTAGGTCATCTCTAGATGGTTTATGGTATCATATACAATGTGGATGCTACAAAAGTAGTTATTATACAGAATTGTTTAGGGAATAATGACCTGAATAAAAAAGTCTGTTCGTATTCAGTACAGTCGCAGTTTTTCCCCAAATATTTTCCATCCTGGGTTGATTGAATCCAAGGACGTAGGACCCACGGTATGGAGGGTCACTGCCACAGCCGGTGAGCACTGTGGTGGGCTAGCTCCATTCCATTCTTCTACCGTGAACCCTCACACACACACGGAGTATTATGTATATAAGTATACATGTTTTATGTATACACACGATTCCCTTTCTCTACATACACATGTTAATATGTATAACATATATGCTATATATAATATGCTTAAAACTAAACCAAGTAAAAGCAAAACACTACTAACTGCCTCACTGGTTTGTTGTGAGGATTAAGTAATAAAATGAATATAATGCATATATGATGTAGAAATTTGGAATGTTTAACCATTTAGCAATGAACAAAATAGTTACAAAATCACATCTTAGTGATTTAGAGTCAGCAACACTTCCTTCCTTAGGCTTTTCCTTGGTGTCTTAGCAAAGCAGCTAAAACTTGTGTATTAAGTAGCCCTTCAAGAGAGGTTTCTACGGTCAGGTTTCTGTTGTCATTGGACATGAAGAAAAACAACAAAAAATATGATGTCAAGGGCTTACAATTTGGCATCAGGTGAAGTATTCTCCAAGTGGCTTTTATGTTCAATAAGTCTTTTTTCTCATCTGTCAAATGACTATGGCTTCTTTTCTCTCCACATTCTTTCTTTCTTTCTTTCTTTGTTTTTTGTTCCACATTCTTTCTTTAAAAAAAAAAAAAAATGATATGGACTGGGATGTAGCTCCATTGTAGAAGCCTTGACCGGCATGCACAAGGCCCTGAGTTTAATCCCTAGCAACACAAGTGCATGTGCATGTGCATGCGCGCGCGCACACACACAGATATAAACTAGTTATGCAATCGTTTGGGAAGTCCTTTGATTTTTAAAAATTATCATTTTATCCAGGCGTGGTGGCACAGACCTGTAATCCCAGCAACTCAGTGAGCTGAGGCAGGAGGATTACAAGTTTGAGGCCAGCCTCCGCAATTTAGTAAGGCCCCAAGCAATTTAGAGAGACCCTGTTTCAAGATTTAAAAATTTTAAAAGGGGCTGGGGCTGGGGCTGGGGTTGTGGCTCAGTGGTAGCGCGCTTGCCTAGCATGTGTGAGGCACTGAGTTCGATTCTCAGCACCACATATAAATAAAAGAATAAAATAAAGGTATATCAACACCTTAAAGAAATAATATATATATATATATATATTTTTTTTTTTTTTTTTAAGGGCTGAGACAGGGCATAGTGGCACATGCCTATAATCTCAGCAGCTCAGGAGGCCAAGACAGGATGATCCCAACTTCAAAGCCAGCCTCAGCAAAAGCAAGGTGCTAAGCAACTCAGTGAGACCCTGTCTCTTAATAAAATACAAAATAGAGCTGGGGGTGTGGCTCAGTGGTCAAGTGCTCCTGAGTTCAATCCCCCATACCCACAAAAAAAAAAAAAGACAAAAGAAAGGCCTGGGATGTAGCTCAGTGATAAAGTATTCTTGGTTTAATCCCTAGTACCAAAAGTAAATAAATATTATTTTATTGACAAAGTAAATGGAATATATATATCTATATCTATATATATAGATATATAGATATAGATATGAAAGGGGTTTTTTTGTTTCTGTGATTTTTCTTACTTTTTTCTTGTGTGCGCTTTGATTTTTTTTGGCAGGGGGGTTTGAGGGCGGGGATTGAACCCAGGGGTGCTTAGCCACCGAGCCACGTCCCCAGCCCTTTTTATGTTTTATTTTGAGACAAGTTCTTGCCAAGTTGCTTAGTACCTCACTAAGTTGCTCAGTCTGGCCTTAGACTTGCAGTTCTCTTGCCTCCGCCTCCCAAACTGCTGGGGTTACAGGTGTGCACCACCAGGCCTGGTGGGCTTCATTTTCTGAAGGATCTTCAGCTTATAAGTCTGGATGGTCGCATGAGCATGGTCATTTATTTCTGGGAGATGTCCCTAACAGTTACATTAGATTGCTAAGGTTGCTGTAACAAAGTAGCATAAAATGGATGCTTAAACAGCCAATTTCTCACCTGGAGGACAGAAGTCCAAAATCAAGGTTTTGGCAGGGTGGTTCTCTGTGAGGGCTGAGGAAGAAGATGCACCCCTGTCATCCCAGCAATTCTGGAGGCTGAGGCAGGAGGACCACAAGTTCGAGGCCAGCCTGGGCAATTTAGTGACACCCCGCCTCAAAAATAAAAAGGACTGGGGATGTGGCTCATTGGTAAAGTGTCCCTGGGTTCAAAACCTGGTATTAGGAAAAATAAAAGCGTGTGTGGGGTTACCCCACTATTTGCCTGCCTCTCCACATAGCATTCTCTCATGCCTCTCTCCAGATTCTCCACCCCCCCCTTAATTTTACTTTTATTTCTATTATTATTATTTTGTGGGGGGGACAGGCTCTCACTGTGTTGCTCAGGCTGGCCTCTAACTCAAAACCCTCTTGTCTTAGCCTCCCAAAAGAGTGTGATTACAGATGGCACTACCGTGCCAGCTTCCCCTTTTTTATTATTATTATTTTTTTGTGGTGCTGGGATTAAACCCCCAGGGTACTCTTAACACTCATCCACACCTCAGCCCTTTTTATCTGTCATTTTGAGACAGGGTATTACTGAATTGCTGAGGGTCTCTATAAATTGCTGAGACTGGGCTCAAACATGTAATCCTCCTGCCTCAGCCTCCCCAGCCACTGGAATTCCAGGTATGCACAGGGTACCTACCCAGCTTCCCTTTTTTATAAAAGCATAGTCATAATCCTTCAAAGGAAAAATAAGGACACAGTCATGTTGGATTAGGGCCCATCCTAATTATTAGGCTTGATTAACTTGATTAGATATGCAAAGATCCTATCTCCAAATAAGGTCACATTCTGAAAATAGTGGGGGGTCAGGATTTCAACATATAAATTTGTGGGGGACATAATACAATCCTTAATGATAGTACTTTTACAAAAATAATTTGGGGGACTGGGATCGTAGCTCAGTGGTAGAGCACTTGCCTAGCATGTGTGAGGCACTGGGTTTGATCCTCAGCACCACATAAAAATAGATAAATTAGTAAAATAAGGGTATTATATCCATCTACAATTAAAAAATTTTAAAAATAATAATTTGGGCTAGGCCTAGTGGCACACACCTGTAATTCCAGTGGCTCAGAAGGCTGAGGCAGGAGGATAGAAAGTCCAAAGCCAGCCTCAGCAACATAGTGAGGCTCTAAGCAACTCAGGGAGACCCTGTCTCTAAATAAAATACAAAAAAGGGCTGCAATGTGGCTCAGTGGTTAAGTGCCCCTGGGTGCAATCTCTGATACCAAAAAAAATAATCATCAAAATTTAAAATTTTAAACGTGGTGCTTTTAAGGGAAAGTTTACAAAAGTGAACAGTGAGCCTTCCATTATAAAAACACCAAAGGTATTTTTATGCTGATTTATACATAGGGTGAAAAGTTCAAGCACAAACTCCTCCACCCTGAATCTCGATCCCCCTGATTTCAGAACTGTTCCATACACAAGCTAGAATACTTCCTTCCAGACGGCCGAGTTACAATGATGACCCAAAGGGATAATGACTGTAAATGCACTTTCTATGTGAACCTCCATATAAAGAAACAAGTGAAGATTCTTAGGTACCCGACATGTTTAAAGTCATGTGACTTGAGCTGTGCAGTGGTGCATGCCTGTAATCCCAGTGATTCAGGAGGTTGGGGCAGGAAGAGGGAGGCTGAGACATGAGGATTGCAAGTTTGAGGCCAGCCAGCCTGGGCAGCTTAGTAAGACCCTGTCTCAAAATAAAAAATAAGGGTTGCCGCTGTGGCTCAGCGGCAGAGCACTTGCCTAGCAAGTGTGAGGCACTGTGGGTTTGATTCTCAGCACCACATAAACATAAAGAAAAGGTATTGTGTCCATCTACAACAACAAGAAAAAATAAAAAATAAATCAATAAGCAAATAAGTAAATAGGACTGGGGATGCTGGGTGTGGTGGCGAACACCTATAATCCTAGCGGCTTGGGAGGCCAAGGCAGGAGGATCTTGAGTTCAAAGCCAGCCTCAGCAAAAGTAAAGTGCTAAGCAACTCACCGAGCCCCTGTCTCTCTAAATAAAATACAAAATAGGGCTGGGGATGTGGTTCAGTGGTCGAGTGCCCCTGAGTTCAATCCCTGGTATCAAAAAAAAAAAAAAAAGGATTGGTGATGTAGATCAGTGGTAGAGCACCCTTGGGTTCCAAGAAAAAAAAGGGATCCCTGGAATTGAGACTCCCTAGCCTGACTAAGTCAGTTACTGTGGCCTGGCAGTGGTTGAGTATTCCAGTTAGCCAGACCTGGCGTGCGTGCTCAACTCTGGTGATAGGTGTGGGAGAGAGTGCTCTTTTGAGAGGGGGAGATAAAATCCAGGTGTTCTATCTGAAGAAAGAGTGATGGATTCTGAGCAGTCAGAAGCAACCACTGTGCCTACCACGATGTCTGCCATTTTGAAAAAATGCTGCTGCATTAGCTATTTCGGACTGCTCATTCCTGGAAACTTGACTCCCTGGGCATCCATGATATACGCTCCTCCCATTTCCACCTTGGTCTCCCTGACTGATTTGTCTCAAGCTCACTGAGTGCTCACCTCGGATGGGAACCCCGGCTCTGCTCCCAGCCCCTGCTTTCGACTCTGCATTTCTCCTAGCACACTTTGTAGTCTCCCTCTTGGGATCCCCATCTGGACGCTCAACCTTTTGATTCCAACTGCTTTCTAGACATTGCCATTTGGATTTCCCAGAAGCTTTCAAATTCCTTAGGACAAGATGGGCACGTTGCCCTGTAATCCCAGCTACTTGGGAGGCTGAAGCAGGAGGATCACAAATTCAAGGCCAGCCTGGGAAGCTTAGTGAGACCCTGTTCTGAAGCAAAAAATATAAAAAGAAGCCAGGTTCAGTGAGGCATGCCCATAATACCAGTGACTTTGGAGGCTAAGCAGAAGGATCACAAGTTCCAGGACAGCTTCAGCAATTTATTTTTATTTTATTTTGTATTTATTAAGATGCTGGGGATTTAACCCAGAAGCACTTTACCACTGGGCCATCTCTATAGCCCTTTTTATTGTTTATTTTGAGACAGGGTCTTGCTAAATTGCTTAGGGCTTTGATGAGTTGCTGGCCTCGACTTTGCAATTCTCCTGTCACAGCCTCCCAGATCTCTGGGATTACAGTCCTGTGCCACCACACCTGGCTTGGAGTCAGCCTTGTTAACCAACAGAATGTGGCAGAAGCATCACTTCATCAGTTGTAAACCTAATATTTTAAAAAGCCTGGCGGCTTCTGTTCTCATGTTCTTGAGATCCCTTGGCTGTCCCACAAGAAGAACCATGGAGAGGCTTCTGGAGAGACCACTCTGAGGGTGAGGGACCAGCTATTCCAGCAGCCCAACCCAGCCCAGCCCATCAGCTGGTTACAGGCATCCAACAAGTAACTGAGCAACATCCTCGTTTGCAACATCATAAGAAATTACAAAGTGGTTGTTGTGCTTCAGCCATTATGTTTTGGGGTGGCTGGTTACATAGTAGTAGATAAGGAGACCCTTTTCTACATATGAGGCCAAATGCCAAACCATTAACTTCTTCCTTATACTTGCTTCTTTTTAGTACTGGGACTGAACTCAGGGGCATGCGACCACTGAACCACACTCCCAGCCTTATTTTTATTTTGTGTTTTATTTAGAGACAGGGTCTCACTGAGTTGCTTAGCACTTCACTCTTGCTGAAGCTGGTTTGAACTCACAATCCTCCGCTTGTCTCAGCCTCCTGAGCTGCTGGGATGACAGGTGTGCGCCATCGCACCTGGCTGCTTCTCTTCTTGGGCACATGGTTTCAGCTAAGTGCATCATTATCAACCCTGGAAGCCAGAAACTGAGGGGTCACCCTGGATCCCCCCCTCCCCACGACTGCTTTCCGACCAGTCACCATTTTTTCCCCTGCCTTTCCCTCCTAGATATTTCTTGAACTTGGTCCTCTTTTATTGCTCAACAATTTTGTTCTAGTTAAAGTTCCTACCTTCCCTTGACCTTTCCGGTCTTCAGATCTGTGGCCCCCCTTCCCCGTCCACCTCACTGGGCGGGACCCAGGTCCTTGCGCTGGTGCTCGACTTGAGCCACACCCTGTCTCCGGCAGTGCGGCTGAGGCTCTGGCCACGCTGCCACAGTGTTCTGGAGCGCAGGTACAAGCATGGCGGTTTTCTATACTATACTCGAGGTTTCTGAGCTCCCTGTGAAAGTCCAAACTCAAAATCTCTTCGAGAATAAAAGACTCTTTGATAATGGCCTTCAAATACTTTTGCAACCTTATTCCTTACTGGTAACTTTTTTTTTTTTTGGGGGGGGGGGTAACTAGGGTTTGAACCCAGGAGCACTTTACCACTGAGCTATATCCTAGTCCTTTTTATTATTTTTTAATTTTTTTTTTTGGTTGTAGATAGACACAATACCTTTGTTTTCTATTTATGTGGTGCTGAGGATCGAACCCAGGGCCTCACGCATGGTAGGTGAGCGCTCTACCACTGAACCAGAACCCCGGCCCTTCTTTTATCTTTTATTTTGAGACAGAATCTGAATAAATTGTTGAGGCTGGCCTTAAACTTGTGATCCTCCTGTCTCAACCTCCCAAATTGCTGGGATTATAGGCGTGAGCTGCCACCCACTTTGTATCAAAGTTCAGGTAGGAGGTAAGAGACTACACCAGTTTTAGAAAAAATAGAAAAGAAACTACGGCAATTTTTGTCTGCTTGTTTGGGGTTCTTTTGGTCATCTTTTTCACTGTTGTCCCTAAATGATCTGACCAGCACAGTTATAGAGAGAAAAGGTTTATCGGAGGGCTAACGATTTCGGAGGTCTTAGTCCATAGAGGCCGGCTCCATTCCTCGGGGATGGAGGTGAGGCAGGGCATGGCGGTGGAAGAGTGGCAGAGGGAAGCAGCGACTCCACTCGCCAGATACAAACATACACCCAAAGCCACGCCCCAGTGCCCTCCTCTTCCAGCCACGCCCACCACTTCAGTTACACTCAGTTAATCCCTATCGGAATTGAATCACTGATTGGGTTAAGACTGTCAACCCAGTCATTTCTCCTCTGAACCTTCTTGCACTGTCTCACATGTGAACTTTTGGGGGACACTTCACATTCAAACCGTAACAGGGGTACTGGGGATTGAATCCAGGGGTGCTTTACTACTTAGCTACATCTCCAAATCTTATCATTCTTTCTTCCTTTGGTACTGGGAATTGAACCCAAGAGTGCTTTACCACTGACCTACATCCCTGGCCCTTTTCATTTTTTAGACAGGGCCTCGCTAAGTTGCTAATGCTGGCCTTGAATTTATGATCGTCCCATCTGAGCCTCCAGAGTCTCTGGGATTACAGAGATGTGACATGTACCTCGCTACAACAGCTATTTAATGGGGGTGATATAAGGCTTTGCTACCTGGGTGTAAACTGAAATAACTGAAAGCGTACAGAGAGTACTTCAAGCTATCGCACGGGTAGCAACTACAGGAAGCATGTCTCACCACTAAGCCCAGGGGCCACAGAGCAAGGGGTGGAGTAATTTAACCTTAGAAACATGGAGCAGGGGCCCGGCTTGCTGGAACTCAAAGTCCGAGGAGGGTGCTCTGCTTAGCTGGTGCTCATGTCACTGAGCTTATAGGGGGGAGCCTCTGATGGGTCCTGGTGTTTCGGGGAAAGACCCAGTGTGACCAGGCCAGTTCTGCAAGCGTGGGAAAGGCTGCAGGCTCCATTCCCTGGTGTGGGAAGGAAGCACAGCTGCCAGGGAAGAGGCGCTGCTCAGAGGACAGGTGTAGGAAACTGGTCTTCCTCCAGTGTGCTATGTCCCTCCAGCACAGTTCTACTGCACAGTCCATGCAGGACATCTGGCAAAGCAGGAACGGAGTCTGACTGCATCACAGAGCAGAGTACAGAAGCTGCAGTTTGGGCCCAAGGGACAAAAACCCATGCCTACCTCTCACTGTCCTGTTCACTCACCTTGCTTGCTGCCATCTGTACAGTTTGACCAACATCCCTCCCCAGCACTTCCCCTTGCTCCTCCCGCCTCTGGTCCCTTTTCTCTGCTGAGCTCCCTCTGGTTCTCATGATGTCCCCCGCACCTTTCTTTTCCTTTTTCCTCTTTAGCTTCCGTGAGAGAAAACATGACCCTTGACCTGGGTCTGGCTTATGTCATTGAACACAATGGTCTCTAGTTCCATCCATTTTCCTGCAAATGACCTGATTTCATTTTTCTTATGGCTGAATAAAACAGATAGCGTCTACTTTTCAAATCTCAGTTCAGTCATCACTTCCAAAGCCAAGACTGCCCTGGAGAGGCCAGATTCCTCTAGGACAGGCTCCTCAGCTACTTTGTAGCATTATCACTGATTTTGCCTTTTGTGTACTGTTTTAATTCGTGTCCAGTAGGCTGTGAGGGCATTGATCTCAAGGGTGGACGTCATTCCATCTTGTTTTTTCTTAAACTTGGATTCCCAAACCCTAACATAGCACCTGGCACATGGTAAGCAGGCTTGTAAATATTTGTTGGCTGAGGTAAGAAGTTCAGTGTAAATAGCCGATAAAAGGCCTGAATAAGCATTGGCTGGATCTTCTGCTTCCAGTAGCATCACCCTTCTGTGTGCACCCAGTAAGCTTATGTCCCTCATTATTTATTTATTTTTTAGTACCAGGGACTGAACCCAGGGAGCACTGAACCACTGAGTTATACCTCCAGCCTTGCTTCTTATTTTGAAACAGTGCCTCACTAAGTTCCTAAGGCTGGCTTTGAACTTTCGATTCTCCTGCCTCAGCCTCCCAGGTTGCTGGGAGTACAGGCATGTGCCGCTCACTGCACCCAGCTCATCCCTCCTTTGACCCCCAATATCTCAGTTCCTAAATCCTTTTTTTTTTTTTTTTTTTTTTTCGGTGCTGGGGAATTGAACCCAGGACCTTGTGCTCACAAGGCAAGCACTCTACCAACTGAGCTATCTCCCCAGCCCTCAGTTCCTAAATCCTAATGCAACTTCTGTTAGTCGTGTCATCTTTCAGAGATGCCGTCTGTGCACGTGAACACATCACACACACACGTGCACCAGACACTCATTCAGGCACCTCTCTCTCTCTCTCTCTCTCTCTTGTTTAAAAAATATTTTTAGTTGTAGTTGGATGTAATATCTTTATTTTGTTTATTTTTCTACATGGTGCTGAGGATGGAACCCAGTGCTTCACACATGCCAGGCAAGCGCTCTGCACTGAGCCCCAGCCCCAGCCCCAGGCACCGCTCTTTGAACAAGAGGAGTACACAGTTGGGTCAACCAGCTCTTCTTTAGAGTCACTTAGCTTGTTTCCAATCTTTTACTTCCACCAATAATGCTGCAATAACTTGCCTCATACATAACACTGGTGTGCATACGTGCAGTTGAAAATATCCCCTGAGACACCATCTTTCTAGTTGGTTCCAGGTGAAGAGATCATGCAGAGAGTAGCAAGCTTCTGACTTTGGATGCTTAGAAAGTACCTCAAAGGATGGGAGGACTGAGCCCATTTGAGTCTCACACTCTCCTGGTCCTAGTGTGCAACTAGAGTTGGGGCCATTGGGAAACAGAATCATGCCAACCAAGTTCTGCAGACACCTGCCTAAACTGGAACTCCTTAGTCCTCCGCTGCCGTTGTCCATCCTTGCAGACCATGACAGATTTGAAACTGCTTGTTTGCTATCTTCTGCACTGGATCATAAGCTAGGCTAGTGAATAACAGAAAACAAGGCGAATGAGGTCTTTGTTGTGTGAAAACATACATATGTATTTTAAATATTTTTTTAGTTGTAGATGGACACAGTACCTTTGTTTTGTATATTTTTACGTGGTGCTGAGGATTGAACCCAGAGTCTCACACATGCTAGGCAAGCGCTCCACCACTGAGCCACAACCCCAGTCCATGTGAAAATATTTTAATATTTTAGTCTTTGTAGGATTTTTTGGTATATGTTTGAAGGTTAAATGAAATGGAACCCTTGTCTCACCACATAAAAATCAAGTAAAAATTGATTTAAGACTCAATTGTAAGACCCCAAACTGTGAATCTACTAGAAGAAAATGGGGAAAATGCTTCAGGACATTGGTCAAAGTTTTTTTCTTTTCTTTTCTTTTTTTTTTTTTTAAGAGATGATGCCAAAAGCTCAGGCAACAAAAGCAAAAATTGATAAATGGGATTACATTAAACTAAAAATCTTCTGAACAGCAAAGTAAACAACCAACAGAGAGAAGAGATAACCTAAAGAATGGGAGAATACACTGGAAACTATTCATCTGATTAAGAGGTTAATATCCAGAATATATAAGGAACTCAGAACAACTCGACAGCAAAAAAAAAAAGAATCAGACAATGGAGAAATAAACTGAATAAACATTTCTCAAGAGTAGATACAAATGGTAAAAATATCAACAACACTAATTATCAGGGAAATGCATATCAAAACCAAGACAAACATGATAAATGCTGGTGAGGATGTGAAGAGGAGGAAATTCTCAATACACAGTGGGAATGTAGATTAACATAGTCATTATGGAAAACAGTATAGAGTTTCCTCAAAATTGAACCAGAAATGGAACTATCATAGGGTACTACAATCCTGCTACGGAGGGACTAAAATCAATATGTTGAAGAACATCTGCACTTGTGTGTGTGTGTGTGTGTGTGTGTGTGTGTGTTATGGATTGAAGCCAGGGGCATTCTATAACTGAGCTACATCCCCAAGTCTTTTTATTTTGCATTCTGATACAGGGTCTTGCTAAGGTAGCCAGGCTGGCCTCAAACTTGCAATCCTCCTGTTTCAGCCTCCCAAATTGCCGGGTACTACTACTGGCTACACTTCCATTTATCACAGCACTATTCACAATAGCCAAGGTATGGAATAAAGGAAGGGGGTCGATCTACCGAAAAATGGATGAAGAAATTATGACATATATGCAGAGTAGAATATTGTTCAGTCATAAAAAAGGAATGAAATTCTGTTGTTCACAACAACACAGATGTAACTGGAGGATGTATGGTTAGTTTGATAAGTCAGACATAGAAGATAAATACTGCACGTTCTCATGTTTATGTAGAAACTTAAAAATTGATCTCAAAGTAGCAAATACTTTTTATTTTCAAGGTACTGGGGACAAAATTCAGGGCCTTGCACATTAGGCAAGTGCTCCATCACTGAGCTATATGTCCTTAATCACAGAAGTATTTGTTTATTCTCAAAGTAAACAATAAAAGGCAGTGGGGTTGAAGCTCAGTCTTAAAGCACCATGGGGTTCAATCCTAAGTACAAACCCCCACACAGTGGTTACCAAAGTGGGAGAGGAGGGGACAGAGAAAGGATAATTAATAGGTACATGGGTGCAGGATGTGATATAACTTCTTTTTCTTTTTGGTACTGGGGATTGAAAGCAGGGGTACTCAACCACTGAGCCACATCCCCAGCCCTCTGTTGTATTTTATTTAGAGACAAGGTCTCACTGAGTTGCTTAGGGTCTGGCTAAGTTGCTGAGGCTGACTTTGAACTCACCATCCTCCTGCCTCAGCCTACCAAGGCCCTGGAATTACAGGCGTGCACTGCCACGCCTGCTGGATGCTTAATTTCTAATATCTTAGTGCACAGTAGATAAAACATGATTGAGAACAACTAATTGAGTATTTAAAAACAGCTAGTAAAAGAATTTTGAATAAATCCCAATGTAAAGAAACATGTAGTGGTTTTTTTTTTGTTTTGTTTTGTTTTTTTTGTATTAGGAATTGAACCCAGGGGTGTTTAATCACTGAGTCACACCCCCAACTCCTTTTTATGTTTATTTGGGTAGGGTCTCACTATGTTGCTTAGGGTCTCTAAGTTGCTGAGCTGTCCTGGAACTTGCAATCCGCCTGTCTCAGCTTCCAGAGTCCCTGGGATTACAGGCGTGCATCTCCACTTCCCGGGCAGAAATGGAGTTTGATGTGACAGATATGCCAAATACCCTGATCACTATATATTGTATACATGTATTGAAAGGTCACACTGTACTCCATAAATATGTACAATTATTGTATCAACTAAAAATAAAAATATATTCTTAAAAAAAAAACAATGAAAGTGATTACCAAAGTGATCAGCTGGCATTTAAAAATGTGGATATACACGTGCACACGTACGTAATACACAGGCATACAAACTCCAGGCTGGAAGATTCACAGTTCCCTTCGACATGCCTATCCCCGCCACCCCCATACTTTCTCTAGAAGAGTTCACACTGCTCCAACTACAGGGCTGGTTCGCTTTCCGCACAAGGCGAATGAGACGCACAGCCGGTAGGGGGCAAGAATCACCCAGGCCTGCCTATTACCTAAGCAACGGAGTCAAACAGCATTCTCAGGATGACTCTACAAAAGGAAAAGAAATTAAAGGTGGCAGGGGTGACCCTTTCCTACAGCAAGCATTATTTGAGATCAGTAGTTGCTTCGGGTGGCCGGGTGTGAAGAGAAGAGAAGTGGGGCTGCGGGAGCTCACACTCCATAGTACGATAATGGCCGTGAGGAACCCACGGGCTGCGAGTTACTTGCGGTTTCTCAATAAAGTGCTTTGAACAAGTCTAACAAGCAAGGACTATGTGAATATTTTCCAAGGATGCCTAGGCAATGAGGCGCTTTTCCAAGTGACAGAAACGCCACCGGTAACTTTGCGGGCCATAGCAACCCACCAACAGGGTTCTGAAAATAGCTTCGGGCCCCTCCTTAGCCGGACTTTGAAAGCAGGTACGGGACGCATGCGCAAAGCCCACCGGCTGACCTCCTGGTGACACTCCAGAACGCCGACCTTCTTCCCGACATCCCCAGGGGAGAAAGGGAGGGGGAACGGAATTCTCGCGAGGTCTCAGCTAGAGCCGGCGGAAGCAGGAGGCACGTGACTGTCCTAGGTGGCCTTCGCTTTCTCCCCTCCCCCTTCTCGGAAACCCGGCCCCCTCACCCCTCGCCCACCCCAGAGCCGCGGTAATGGACCGTTTGGGTTCCGGAATTCCTCTGGATCCGATCCCTGGTACCAGGCCAGCGAGAGCTAACGGAGTCCGTTTTTGTTGGCGAAGGCAAAGGGCAGTCAAGATGGGGGGGTGGAATCTAGGAGGGAGGCGGGGCGGAGAAGGGCGCGGGCTGGGGGGGGGAGGAAGTCACGTGGGACGCGGTGCGCGCTGCGTGCGCGCGGTGCCTCATCCGTCGCCCCGCCCCTCCCCTCCCTGCGGGCGGGGGGCTGGGGGAGGGGCGTCAAGATGGCGGCGGGGAGGTAGGCAGAGCCGGACGCCGCTGCCGCTGCCGCCGCCGCCGCCGTCGTCGCCGCCTCCGCCTCCGCTCTAGTCGCCTCTGGTTCTTAAAGCTCTCACCGCCGGGGAGAAGCTGTCCTGGCGTCGGGTCCCGCGAGGAAAGTAAGTCCTCCCCTTAACCCTTTTCTCTTTCCACACTCGTCCTCCCGGACAGCCTCCCACTCCCACCTTCCTCGGGGTCCGTGTGGGGCCGGCTGCGGGGGTAACCACCTCGCCCCGGCTCGGGGCCGCGCTCCCTGCTCGCCGCCTCCCGCGGCCGCACGGCCCGGCGGCGGCCCTGCTGCACTCGCTTCCTCCGCCCGTCAGCGCCGGCCCTGCGGTCGCCGCGCGTGGGGCTCTCGGGCCCCGGGAGCCCCGCTGTCCCGAGCCGGAGGCACCCCTGCGGCTGGGGAGGCGGGGGCTGCGCACGCCGGCTGCGCCGGGTCGCCCCTTTTACTTCCCCGCAGGACCCGGCGGCGAGGTCCCGGAGCCGCGGGGAAAGTGAGGTCGGGGTCCGTCCAAGTCCTCCGGCCGGAGCATTGGTCCCGGGTTAGGGCGAGGAGGGAGGCGACGGGTCGCCCTGCCCGAGTCTGCCCGCCTCGCCGGCGGTTTCCCGAGGAGCTCCTCGGGCGGCGGAGGGTTGGCGGGACGCACGGAGGCTCCCTTCACGCCGCGCCCCGCCACGAGCGTAGTTTCGCCTCCAGCAACCCCGAAAGCTGGTCCCGTAGACCCCGGGGCAGGCGTGCGGGAGGGGAATGGCGGTTGGGCATCTGCTTGCTCGCTGTGCCTGGTGTAGCGAGCACCTACACTCCCCCAGGGCAGTGTCTGCTGATGGTTTCCCAGAAGTGGTTTGGAGTCGGTTTAACCGCTGCGGAGATTTGGGTGTTCGTGAGCCCTTGTGATTGTTTCTTTCCTGACCCTGGCATTCAGCTCCTCCCCTTCCACCCCGGCTTTGTGCTTCTGTTTGGTTAATGTTTGCGGACCACTAACTTGATCCTCGCGCAGACAAGCTCCATTTATGTGCGTGGTCCGTTTTCTGTGGGAGGCTTTTGTTTTTGGGAGTCGCTGGTTGAGAAACGTGGGAAAAGAACGGGCGAGAAAATGAGTGTCAAATACAGCAACGTTTTTATCCATTGAATTGCGCAGCCAATTGTAACCGCACCCGGAAGTTTGTGCCGAACACGTGTTGAGGGAAGGTTAGAAACTGATCCCCTTTGACCTTTAAAAGTTGATTGTGAGCAGTTTATGTTAATTGTTTCATATTCTCCAGTCAGAATTTGGGAGTCGGGCAAGGGGTCCAGCAAACTGTCAAAACTCTTAAATGCCCCAGCTGGAATCAACTTAGCACTTGCAGATGGATTCTGTTTTCTCTGTATTTTCCAGTGATCAAGAATCGATTTTCACAAGTAATGGGGAAAGCCACATCATTGCACAAAAGATAGCTTTTACAGAATTTCTGGGATGAAATGCAGAATTCGTTACTGGTCACTGGAGTAGGACATTAATTTTGCAAGCAAGGGCCGGCCGTGTTTTCATTTTGTGAAGAAGTTGTTTCTAAAATTTTCCTGACAAAAGACATCTTTTCTTTGGCTTCTATTTAGCTCCTAATCTTAACTTTATTCCATATAACTCCCTTAAGTTGTAATTAATACTTCATTTTAGTTGTTGGAGTGCTGGAGAAGTATTAAAAAGGAAAGTCTAAGTAGTTATTGTACTGCTCATTCCTTGAATGCTGTTACGTGTTAGGCAATATTGTAAGTTTTAAGGACTTTGCTGAAATTATTATTTAAAAATGGAAGTATGGAGTTTTTTTTTTTTTTTTTAGTTGTCGATGGACATTTATTTATTTATTTATTGTGCTGAGAATCAAACCAGTGCCTTACACATGCCAGGCAAGCCCTCTGCCATTGAGCCATAACTCCAGCCCTCTTTTCATGCTTTTAGAAGTGATTTGCTTCAAATATTTTAGTCACAGATAAGTTATTGCGTTTCTTAGTGTTTGAGCTTTGAGTTGAAACTTGCCACCTGTGAAGAACAAGAACACTCAGGTCTGGTCTCACTGAATAGAGTAACTTAGAGCAAACTTTAGTATCTTTGGGATTCCATGTTTTCCTGCCTAAAGTTGGTGTAAAGATAGTTTTCTGAGAGGAATTGCTTTCACATTTAAGTAGCTAATCAATAACAAAATGGTGTGATCCTAAACTTTTGTAAATTGACAGATTGACTCATTTTGTCCCTCTGTCCCCATTGGTGTTGAACCCACAGGTGTTCTATCGCTGAATTACATCTCTAGCCCTTTTTATTTTATTTTGAGACAGGGTCTCCCTAGGTTGTCCATGCTGACCTCAGCAGCTGAGTGAGACTCTGTCTTATAAATATGAAAATAACTTGTTCAATCAAGCACCACTGGTTCAATCCCCAGTACCCCCCCCAAAAAAAAAAAAAAAAAGAGAGAATCTTAGTAGGATATCACTGAATTTTTCTGTAGATGGAAAGGCTCTTTAAGAGCAGGAACTGTTTTATATGAGTAAGATATAGCACAAAACCCATCAAATGAACTTGTTTACTTGTTTCTTGAGGGGGAACAAATGAGAGCAGTGATTTACAAATATTTGTATTACATCCACAGTAAGAAATGTTTTACCTTGTGAACTAGTGTATATGTATATGCACAAATAACAAAATATTTCACAAAGTAACTTTTGCTCTATGGTAATTTTCTGTTCTGTACTGAAATAGCTAAATATTTTGGCCATGATACACTAAATCAATTTGACAACTCAGTAACATGTCATTGAAAATATTGGTACACTTGTCCCTTGGATATTTTTGGGAGATGAGTTTTAGACCTCGGAGAGAGCAAAATCTTCAGATGCTCAAGTCGCTTATATAAAATGCCATCAGATTTGTGTGTAACTTTTACACATTCTCCATTGTACTTTAAATCATCTCTAGATTACTTCAATAGTTATACAATGTAAACGGTATGTAAGTAATTGTTATACTGTTAGGAAATGACAAGAAAAAATGTCTGGTCTGGGGAGTATAAATCAGTGATGGAGCACTTGCCTACCATGTCCAGGACTCTGGGTTTGGTACCCAACACTGGGGGTGCAGGGAGACTACATGTTGAGGACATAAGAATAATTTTTTTTCTCAAGTATTTTTGATCCTCAGTTGGTTGAATCTTCGAATGCCTAACCTGGGGATATTGGGTTGGAAGGGCAGGAACTTGGAGAACTCTGGTATTAGATCTCCTGGGTTTTGTAATTTTTCAAGCTTCTGTAGTTGTTAACTTATTATTTCATCTTCCTAAGCCTTTTTTCTCATTTGTGACAAGGGTTACTTATGGGTTATTCTGATTACAAGAGAAAAACCCAGCTATACAGTAACTATCAAAGCCATCTGAATTTGAGCAAGTGGTGTTGGAGAGAGTCCTGTCTCTTTCCCCTCTCTTGGATTCTTTCCTGTATTTTTGTTTAAGCTTTTTTTAAACTTCATATAATTTACATATTCCTGTAGAATGTATTTCTACAGGTTTTGCAATGGGATACCTTACTGAGCAGTGTTCATTTCTTTAGTAGGTGTTGAAAAATACAGATTATAAATACAGGTTATGGTGATGCATGCCTGTAATCCCAGTGACTGAGAGGCCGAGGCAGGAGGATCATAAGTTATAAGTCAGTCTGGGCAATTTAGGAAACCCTGTCTCAAAAAACATTAAGAAGGGCTGGGTTTATAGTTCAGTGGTGAAGTGCCTCTGGGTTCAATCCCAGTAATGCAAAAATTAAAAAAAAAAAATGAAAAGGCCTGGGTGGGTATGTAGCTAGCCCAGTGGAAGAGTTCCCCTGGGTTCCATTCCCAGTACCAACAAAACAAAACAAAACATTTTTTTGGACATAATACTCAAGTTTGTGAAAATGATAGTAGCTAATTGTAAATAGTCTAGGTAGCGTCACAGTCACTATTCAACACAACAATTCTACAAGGGAAGTTCTGTTTTTATTTGCCTTTAGTATAAGGAAACAGGAGGTTATTACTTGACCATTATACCATTAGTGAGGGATGTGGCCAGTATTTGAACCCATATATTCTGTCTGACCCTATAGTCTCCTCAACCTCTGTGTTGTGCTCTTGTCTTGCAGATATATATCCCTTGTATCTGCTCAGAGCCATGAGGATCCTCTTTAGGTCTCAGTGAAAGAAACCTTGTCCCTGTTTCAGTGTTGGTATTCTCAATAGGAGCTGTATTTTTTGTCTTTTGATTGGCATTGTTTCTCAGTATTCTCTAACTACCAAAGGTGCTTGTTTCGTATTCATCATAGAAATTTTTATAGGCGTACTATTTTGAAATAAGCAATGTTTTCAGATACACTTATGTTAAAAGTTGAAACTTTTCTATTGTTCATGATAATTTTAGGGTTAGGTTGCAGCATGGTAAATATTACCTGAGGTCTATGAACTTCTTTTTAGACATACTAGGTGAGTCTCTTAACATATAACAGTATTTAACATTTATATTATACTTTGTGGATTCAAAGTGAAATGTTTTCCTTCCTAGGAATAAGTCTTATTATTTTCAAAATGAGGAGATTGGCTAATATAAGTTTTTAAGGGCTCTCTCTGCTTAAGAACTGAAATTCTGTGTGTTTGTAATAGTTTCAGAATTAGAAATATGATTAAATATCCAGAGGTTTGTTTAATGGAGTTAGAGAATTGGGACGTGCTTTCCTTCTTTCCTCCCTGGAAAAAAGAACAAATAGAGAATTTGTGCCCAGTTGGCTGAGAGAACGAATTCTTAGATTACATTTTTGTATAGGATATACAGCAGATTAGAATCTTGCTCATTGTTAACTTGTACAAGATAATGTCTTTTATAGACATGGTCACTACTCAGTCTCAAGTTGTTATTTATTCGACACAAAGATTGTTTATATTTATCAGATATAACTTGCTTTGGTTTTTGAATACATTTGAAATGACTAAATTGTAATTCTTCTGAGTGAATTCTGAGCTGATGACTGAATGTTATTTATAAATGTTGCTGTCTTTAATGATCATCAAAATTTCTTCCCACAGTTCACTTCCAAGATGATATTTTTGTACTTTTAATGCTCATTGTTTAGAAAATACATTTCAAAAACTTATAACACTTTCCAGTGAATTTACATTTCATTAATAATGGTATTCTGTATTTTGAGTATAATTAAACAGGACTTGATGTGACAGATTAACGCATCTCTTGACCTACAAGGACTCTGTGGTCTATAGTTTGGAGTTCACTGGCTTAAAACAATACTTTGGGGTGTGGTGGGTAGGCTGAGGCAGGAGGGTGAGCCCAGGAGTTTGGGAGCAACCTGGGAAACACAGCAAGACCCTGTCTCTTTAAAAAAATATAAAATTAAAATGTCCTTTTGTTTCAAATGTAAGTAAATAATTTCCAATATTTTTTCAAAAAAATAGATAAGATTTTGATAGTGTCTGAAGTTTTCTGAGTCAAGATCAACCATGGCACAGAGTGCAGTGTTGCACCTCTATAATAGCAGCTGCTCTGGAGAACTGCAAGTTCACGGCTAGCCTTGGCAACTTAGCAAGACCCTGTCTCCAAATAAAAAATAGAAAGGGCTGGGGATGTAGCTCAATGTTAAAGCACCCCTGGTTCCAATCCCCAGGACATCCCCCCCAAAAAAAAATAAAAAGTAAAGATGAGCATAGCTTGTGGCCCAAGACCCCCTGTTCCACAGATCATTGGTTCTAATGAAGATTTTTGTGAGTTAAAAATATTTTTAAAGCATTGGTTTAGAGCTCTAGGTACCATTACTGGGATAAGTGTAAAGCATGATGAAATACATTTATGTTAGAAAAATGGGTAAATTTCATTTTAAATGTATATTGAGACATTTCTCCTTTTTTTGTCCCTGTCATATATTCCCTCATATTATTTTCATCTTGCTGTCTAATACATTAGTCCTTGCCCCTTCAGGGTTTTTTTTTGTTTTGTTTTTCTTTGGTGCTGGGCATTGAATGCTGGGGCACTCTTACCACTGAGCTTTGCCTCCAGTCCTTTTTTAATTTTTGCAACAGGTTCTTGCTAAATTGCTCAGGTTGGCCTAGAATTTGAGATCCTCCTGCCTCAGCCTCCTGTGTTGGTAGGATTATTGGCAAATGCTCATTGTTAAGAAAATACCTCATGTAGCCCCTAGTCTCAGTCATTTATTCCAAAATAAAATATTGAAACTTCTTAGGTTACTAACATCAACTTTATTCATTGGAAAGAAGACCCATGGCCTTTGAGAGTTTAAACTATGTAGTTTGGAATCTTCTACCACTCCCTGTTGAGTGAATTTAGATAATTTAAGCTTTCTGAACTTTAGTTTCAGCGGTAAAATTAAATTACCTATCTTATTCTGATGGTTATGGGCTTTCATATGGTAATGTATATGAGGAGCTTAAATTGTATCAGGTTTGTGGAACATACTTTGTCACTGTCAGTTGCCTTATCTTCTTCTTTTTTGTTCAAAATGTTTTTCTCTTTTATGCTTTTTTTCCTTTCTCTGAAAATTTTTGGCAAAGTCTCTTTTTGCGTTATGTTTTTGTGGTGCTGGGTATTGAACCCAGGGCCTGAGCCTGGTGCGTGCTAGACTGGTACTCTTACCACTGAGCTATGCCCTCAATGAGTTTTCTGAAGAAAACAAGTACAGTCAGATTTTTCATGTTTATATATATAAATTGGTTATTTCACATAGATTGAGAAAAATTAAAATTGAGAAAACACTCTTGTTTTCCTTTCAGGTATGAGGGGCAAAAATCTACTCTGGAGGGAGAATACTTTTGTCTGGCCCCTGAGATTATTATATTTGAAGACCCTGACTTAAAATGAACTTGTCTACTCTTAAATTAGCCCGCCCCTGGCAAAAAGCGAAACAAAACAAACAAAAAACACTTCACATAACTCATCCTTCAAATTTCTTGGGCTCTTCTGTTTTCTATTTCTTGCGGCTTAATTTTTTTTTTTTTTTTTTTTTTTTAATTGGGTGGTGTACCAGGGATAGAACTCTGGGGCACTTGACCACTGTGCCACATCCCCAGCCCTATTTTGTATTTTATTTAGAGACAGGGATGGGTTCAGTGAGTGGCTTAGTGTCTTGCTTTTGCTGAGGCTGGCTTTGAACTTGTGATGCTCCTGCCTTAGCCTCCCAAGGTGCAGGGATTACAGGTGTACACCACTATGCATGGCCCCATGGGTGTTTTGTAGGCATTCTTGCTGTGGTTTACATACTTCTCTGTCCTTTCCATTTTTGTATGAGCTTTCTGGAATCAGAGACTTACTTTTCATATTTCCTGACACACAACAGATTCTTCATAAATGTTGAATGATGATGGGCCTGGAAGGAAATGTTCAGTTATTTATATTTGGAGAAAAGTTAATATTTTTCACTTTTAAGTTTTTTATGTTACTATTTAATATTTTGTCCTAAAGATGGTGGAACCAGGGCAAGATTTACTGCTCGCTGCTTTGAGTGAGAGTGGAATTAGTCCAAATGACCTCTTCGATATTGATGGTGGAGATGCTGGGCTTGCAACCCCAACGCCTACCACTCCAGTTCAACAGGTAAGAGTTTTCCAAAGCCTGTTAAAGAGTAGAATTTTTCTTAATTTATAATTTTCACTTACAGAAATAGATATTATTAAACTTTAATTTTAAATATACATATATTTTTCTGTTGAGTATTTGTCTTCATTCATGAGGTAGAAAATGTTTGCAGTGAAAATCAAGACATGATATATATTTAAACATGAGATGAATTTATAGAGTGAGGGAGTATCATTAATCTCCTTTGTAATTGTCTTTGTAGTTATATAGGGACATTTTTTTGGGTCTTTATTATATCCATTCTATGAAGGCAAAAAACAAGATTCTAATATTAGTGGAGTTTTTTTTATCCCTGCAAAAATAGCTTTGGTATACGTGGTATTAGTAATTTCATATTCAGTTTGAATATAAAGCTCAACTCTCACCCCTGGGATTCAAACCCAGGGTTCATGCTAGGCAAGCTTTACCACTGAGTGTCACCACACACACACACACACACACAAATGCAACTCTTGTTCTTGAAACAGAGTTTACTGCTGTCCTCCTGTTTCTTTCTCTGATGTGTTTTCTCTCCAGTCGGTGCCACTTAGTGCATTAGAACTAGGTTTGGAGACGGAAGCAGCAGTTCCTGTTAAACAAGAATCAGAGACGGTACCTACTCCCGCACTGTTAAATGTGAGGGTAAGAATTGTTCAGATTTGGCATTGCTTCTAAAATAGTTGAGGATTGTAGTCAGAAAATTGCCTTTTGAATATAGAATAGTTTTATTTCGCCAGTTCCCCCTTTTTTAATACTTCCCAAATATCCTATCCTAATCTTTCCTACTTTGTAAAAACTTTTCTTTGACTCATTACTTGTGTTGATTAAAAGGTAATTAGAAAATTTTTTTTGAGTTTATCGCGAACCATTTGAAACTGATGAAATAAAGACCATTAGCCCATTATTTTCATTTTTTCTTTATTTCAGTTTCTGTCCATTGGTATGTGTAATTTTTATGTGATTGTAATGTGCTTTCATGTTTGGCAAGACCTGGGGATTGAACCTGGGAGCATTCTGCCTTTGAGCTACATCTCTAGTCCATTTCCCCGTCTCCCAACCTTTTTTTTAAACTGGGATTGAACCCAGGGGTGCTTAATCACTGAGCCACATCCCCAGTCCTTTTTATTTTGTGTTTTGAGGAAAAAATCTCACTGAGTTGCTAAGCTGACTTTGAATTTGCAATCCTCCTTCCTCAGCCTCCTGAGTCTGGGGTTACATGTGTGTGCTACAAGCCCAGCTGTAATTGTTCTTTACATAAAGTTCTTCCAACATTACCTTAAGCACAGAAATTATTAACTAAAGCTTAGTGATAAAAAGTTATTAGACCAACTGTTACAATTTGATAATTGGTACTGTTATTGAGTTATATTTAAAAGTAATAAATTGTAATCCAGAAGATTTCTTATTAAAAGAGGTATGGACAGCTGGGGTTGTAGCTCAGTGGTAGAGCGCTTGCCTAGCACATGTGAGGTGCCGTATTCAATCCTCAGCACCATTTAAAAATAAATAAATAAAGATATTGTGCCCATCTACAACTAAAAATATGTATGTTAAAAAAAGTTGGGCTGGGGAGATAGCTCAGTTGGTAGAGTGCTTGCCTTGTAAGCACATGGCCCTGAGTTCGATCCCCAGCACCTCAAAAAAAAAAGTCATGGATAAATAGTTCGAGAAGGAAAGAAAATAGAAATAAACTTATTTTAAAACCATCTCAATTGTACTAATAGTAATAGTAATCTTCAAATTTGCATCCCTTTTTTTGGTTTCGTCCCACCTCCCCTTACTCTCCAATAAAAAGTAAAATAGTATGTGACTTTGTGCTAGGCTTAGTAGCACCCACATTATCACCAGTATTTGCAGTTTACCTGGTTGGGTTGCTTTTGTTATTTTAAGTTCTAATTGTTAGTAAGTAGCCTGTATGATAGCAAATGAATCGTTGAACAGGGATCATAGAATGTTAAAAATGGAAAATGGGCCACAAGAGAATTGTTTTAAATGATTTGCCTAAGGTTATCTACCTAGCTGGGGCAGTACTGGCATTAGACATTTTTTCTGTTACTAACTATATATCATAGTTTGCTTGTAATAACTTCTTTTTATGTTTTCTGTCCTTGATGGTTATATAAAATGC
Organism: Sciurus vulgaris; assembly: GCF_902686455.1. Classification (NCBI taxonomy): domain Eukaryota; kingdom Metazoa; phylum Chordata; class Mammalia; order Rodentia; family Sciuridae; genus Sciurus; species Sciurus vulgaris. The sequence continues at coordinate 147,698,899 of NC_136468.1, read as the reverse complement.
CACTCCACTACCATACCTTCTTTTTCTCAGAGTGTTGTGTTTTAGCTTAGTAATATATAGCTAACCATATTAAATTAGAAATGAAGTGCTAAGAATCGAGAATAAAATTAATTTTGGATTTTTAAATTGTCTACCATGTTTATAGATAAAGTCTATATTAGAGAAGAAAGCATTGTCAGTACGTTAAGTGTTTTGTTTTCTTTCCTAAGCAGCAGCCTCCATCTACTACAACGTTTGTGTTGAATCAAATAAATCAGCTTCCAACCTTGGGATCTACAATTGTAATGACTAAAACACCACCTGTTACAACCAATCGGCAAACCATCACTTTAACAAAGTTTATCCAGACTACCGCAAATACACGCCCTTCAGTCTCAGCACCCGTAGTACGAAATGCCATGACCTCTGCACCTTCAAAAGAGCAGGTTCAACTGAAGGATCTACTCAAAAATAATAGTCTCAATGAACTTATGAAACTGAAACCACCTGCTAATATTGCTCAACCAGTTGCAACAGCAGCTAGTAAGTCTGTTTTCAACAGTTATTACTTTTCTGTCTTTGCTATGTCAAAGTGTTTTTTTTTTTTAAACTTGGGTCTTAATAGGGCATGAAAGAGGCATTATCTGCCTTGCTCTGTATGCTTAGAACATTCAAAATCCAAGGGAAGCAAATGTTCAGAGGTAAAGCACGTAGCTTTGCAGTGAAGCGTATGAAATTATTAAATAGCTACGTTAATACCAAGAGATCTGGGCTGGGAATATAGCTCAGTTGGTAGAGTGCTTCCCTCACATGCACAAGGCCCTGAGTTCCATTCCCAGCACCCAAAAAAAAAAAAAAAAACCAAGAGATCATCTTATTTTTATATTATGAAAACTGGTTAACATTTTTCTTAATTCATAAGTGCTTCTTACACTTGGTTTCTGTGAATCACTTGGGAATCTTGTTCAAGAGCAGAGTCTGAATCAGAATGAGGCCCAAGATTTTGGATTTCTAAGCTCTCCAGAGATATTTTGCTAGTGATCTTTGAAATATGATTTAGGTAGCAGGCTTTCTTTTTAGGGAGGGAGGGTATTGGGATTGAACCCAGGGTCACTTAACCATTGAACCACAGTCCCAGCTACCCCCTTTTGAGATTGGGTCTCACTGAATTGCTTAGGGCCTTCCTAAGTTGCTGAGTGTAGCTTTAAATTTGTGATCCTCCTGCCTCAGGCTCTCCAGTTGCTGGGATTACAAGCATGTGCCATCATGCTTCTGGCTAGGTAGCAGGCTTTAAATGAATACTTAGCTACTTTGAGTATAGTTTACATAGTTTTAGGATTTTGTCTGTCTTGGCTTCATTATTTGTGGATAGTTGTATGTAGTACTCTGCTACAGTAATATACTTTTTTTTTTTTTTTTTTTTTTTTTTTTTTTGATACTGGGTATTGAACCCAGGGGTGCTTTATCACTGAGCTACATCACCAGCCCTTTTTAATTTTAGAGACAAGGTCTTCTAAGTTGCTGAGGTTCGACTCTCAATTTTTTGATCTTCCTGCTTTAGCCTCTTGAGTCCCTGAAATTATAGGCATGTGTTGTAACACCCTGCTCAGTCATATACTTTCAATATAAAATAGTTATGTTTTCTTTGAAGAGTGAGCACCCATAATATTATTTTTTGAGACACATAATTTACATACCATAACATTAATTCTTTTATTTATTTATTTTATTTATTGCAGTATAGGGAGTTGAACCCATAGGTGTTCTACCATCCCTCTACATCCCCAGACCTTTATTTTATTTAATGAATGAGTGAATTTATTTATTTATTTTGCAATGCTGAGAATCAGTCCCCAGACCTCACACGTTAGGCAAGTCTACCACAAGCTATATCTCTAACACTTTATTTTCTATTTTGAGACAGGGCTTTGCTAAATTTCTGAGACTGACCTCAGACTTGAGATCCTTCTACCTTGCCTTTCTGATTTCTGGGATTACAGGCACACACCACCATGAATCATTCATTCTTCCAAAGTGTACAATTCAGTGGATTTTAGTATAGAGTTGTGCAGTCATCTCCATTATCACATCCATAATAAGAATAGATTGAGAATATAAGGGGGAAAAGACTCAACAGTGATTTTCTTTAATTTTTTTTTAGTTATAGATGGATAAAATGCCTTTTTTGTTGTTGTTGTTGTTGTTGTTTATTTTTATGTGGTGCTGAGGATTGAACTCAGTGCCTCACAGGTACTAAGTAAGCACTCTTCCACTGAACTACAACCCTAACCCCTCAACAATGATTTGATCACATCTTTTTAGGAGTTTATTTGTAAATGAAAAAAAAAAAAATACATTGGGACTATCAGGTTTATATTTTTTCTTCTCTGGAGTGTCTTTTATTGCTCATTCATTCAGCAAATATTTGAATGTGTAGTATGTACCAGGCACTCTTTTGGAATTTTGAGTCTATAACTGGGAAAAAAACTAAATCTCTGTCCTGGAGGAGTTTGCTTTCTAGTGGAAAGACTGGTGATTTAAAAAATGAATTACATAGTATGACAGAGAGTAACGAGTACTATGGAGAGAAGTGGTGAAGTGTGTGGGGGTAGGAGGAAGTAAGTTTAAATGGAGTGGTGAAGAAGCTTCCTAGTAAGTGTGCTAAGATAATTTTTAAGGGTAAAATAGAATAATGTCTTTTTTAAAATTATGACAATTTCAAATTTTATTTTTAGTTGTAGACATAATACCTTTATTTATTTATTTATTATTTATTTTTGTGTGGCACTGAGAATTGAACCCAGTGCCCTCACGAGTGCTAGGCAAGCGCTCTACCACTGAGCCATAATCCTAGCCACAGCAGTATAGTGTTTTTTTTTGGTTTGGTTTGGTTTTTTTGGTACTGATGATTGAACTCAGGTGCACTCAACCTCCGAGCCACTTTGCCAGCCCTGTTTTGTATTTTATTTAGAGAGGGTCTCACTGAGTTGCTTAGTGCCTTGCTGTTGATGAGGCTGGCTTTGAACTTGCAATCCTCCTGCCTCAGCCTCTTGAGCTGCTGGGATTACAGGCATGCGCCACCACACCCAGCCCCAGCAGTGTAGTTTTAAAAGACTAAAACTTGAATCTGTAAGAGGGAGAGATTTTTCTTCCTTCCTCCATTGAGTTAAAGATTGCCTCAGTCTATTGTTACATAAAAGTTCCCCAGTGTTTAGTCTTGTTTTATCAGTCTTTCGATGGGCCGTGTTGGAGATACTCTGACCTCAGCTATGACCTATGCTGGCCACTGTTTTTACAGTTTCAGCACAGAAATGGGTGCTCCATAGCTTTTGTTTGGGTGAAAGGGATAAATGAAGATAAAACGTTAGCTGTTAAGACATGCTCCTGATGATTTGCACTAGTACATACGTAGCATCTTATCAGACTCTTAGAATTAGTTGGTGATTTTTATTTATGTTTATATTTATTTATTTTTGCATGGTGCTGGGAAGAAATCCGTGGTCTTGAGAATGATTAGGCAAGTGCTGTACTGCTGATCTACACTCCAGTCTAAGGTGATAGATTTCAAGCAGACAGTTTCTCCTTCCAAGGAACTTTATTTTCCTGTTTGTTTGAGCTATGAACAGTCCATGTTTGTGGCAGAATTGATAGCTCGAAAATTATAGTGTTTTTGTGTTTATGAAGTAGAGGGTAAGGGCATTGTGAAAAATCATTAAGAAATGTTTATAGAATTAACTTTATCTCTGTGACGATGTAACTAAAATTTTCAGGTAATCTTACCTTTAAGTTTGGGTCCATACCATCGTGTCCTTGTGGCTGTAGTTTATTTACTTTAAGATCATCGTTCTGATCTCACTGTTTACTGGCAGCTAAAGGCTACTTGGGAATTAATTCTAATTGTCTCAGTACTGGTTTTCCTTTCCTACCATGGAGTTTAGGATGGTGGCCTGACATGGCTGAAGTGCAGGGCAGCATCCAGATGACTCCTGGGGAAGTTGGAGGTGGTCAGCAGTTAGTGGAAGATTCTTTTCAGTCATGTCTTTGGGTTTAATAATGAAGCTTGCCCCTTTCATATGAGGTGTTCCCTGAGTATTCTACTTTTCAAATCAGTTTATGCCCTGATAACTCAGAGGACGTATGCCATTGGGAGGAGAGTTTGGAGAGCAAAACGGAATAAATTGGAGCTGGCTGAGTAATATCTTGTACATGAAGTTCTCCCACATTCAGTATAATAATTTTTAAGAGATAAGAGACTGTAAATCAAGATTATCCTTGGATGTAATCCTGAAAAACTTAAACTAGAACAGGACTCAAAAAAAAAAGGTGGTAAGTGAATGCTGAAGAAACACAAAGGTTTGTGTTGTAGGTGAGGGATCATCTTTTTACTGAAGGGAAGAACAGTGAAGGTGTAAACACTGCAGACAGAATGGTTTTTTATGGTCCACTTCTTATGTGGTGTATTGCCCCTTTTGGAACCCTTAGTCTTTTGGGTTTTTCTTTGGGTTCTGATTTCACTTGAGCTCTAGTCTTAAAATTCTGAAGTGATCATTGGTTTTTCTAGAGTTTTATCAACTGTTTTTTTTCCTCAATTTTTTGTCTTTTAAAGACTTTAATTATGTCTACTCATTTTTGACTTCTAAATGATAAACTTGCCAGATATTTTCAATCTTTGGTAGAATAGATAGGACACTAATCAGACTTCCTGGCTTTCTCTCCCTTAAGAGCAGTGATTTTCACACTGTGATCTCACAAATTCTCTGTACTAGAGGTACGTCAGGGATACTTGCAGGATGGTTACACAGTCTTTGGCCCCACCCCACTCCACAAACCCATTCAGTTAAATAGTTCAGGTTTAACTAGTTTGGTTTCTGGGGTTCTATTGCTGTATTTAAAAATATTTTGGAAACCACTGATGTAGAAGAAGAAAGTGTTCAGTCATTGTGTGAATCTTTATTCTGGGGGAATAAAGAGTAAAATAAGGAGTTCCCAAAATGATTTTCCTTCTGCAGGTAATTATTCCTTCAGAAATTAGTTGGGCTGGGGCTGTAGCTCAGTGGCAGAGCACTTACCTAGCACATGTGAGGCACTGGGTTTCATCCTCATCATCACATAAAAAGAAACAAAATAAAGGCATTCTGTCCATCTACAATTAAAAAAAAAAAAAGAGTAAGTAACCACAAAATTAGAACTTGGGGTGCCTCCTACCTCAGCTTCCCTGGTAGCTGGGTTTACAGGTATGTGCCCCCACACCCCTCCATGCATTTCTTTTGAGTACTTATTTTCTAAAGTTGATTCTTACATGAAGACACATAATTTGGAATGTTTTCACATGTACACTAAATTTAGCAATAGGCATATTGATGTCCTTTGGTTTGTGAAATGAATAACTTCTCTGAACTTATAAACTAGGAAAAGAAATTGAGATTGTGTTCTAAAATATGAATTTATTTCTGCCCCTCAGCTGACGTAAGTAATGGTACAGTGAAGAAAGAGTCTTCTAATAAAGAAGTAGCAAGAATTTGGATAAATGACATGAAGATGAGGAGTTTTTCCCCAACCTTGGTGAGTTTCAAAAAGTTCATCTATGTTTTTGTATAGTATGAAAGTACACTTGACTAAAAGTGCTGCAGAACAACCCTCAGGAGACCTTGAGCAGAGGGGTTCTCTGTTATGTAAACCTGGGGGAAGCTTAAGCCTCTCTAGAGTAAATTAAATCACTAAACACAGATATTATGTGGTGTCTCCCCTCCTTCAATAAACGAAATGTAACAACCACCTGAAGTAGTAATGTAGGCTCACCAGAAGGTACTGTGTGCTCCTCACAGTGGAGCTTATGAGTTTGGAGGAAGGCAAGACCTCTGTGAATGGCTTTGTGCCATGTGTGATGGAGCTGGGGCTGAACGCAAAACCATGTAGAGAAGGCATGTTAGCGGGGAGGCAGAGCATTAGAGGGCAAAGAGGAGGTGGAGGGCCCTGAAGTGAGCTTAAAGAACTTCGACTTGGTGGAGCCACTGGAGGAGAGGGAGAAGCCTGCTAGTGACTCAGGATGAGTAGGGAGAGAGGCAGGTTGAAGTCTGGTTAGAATCTAAAAGTGAGGTAACAAGGCTAACCTAAGAGGATTATAGGAGGGAATTTGAAAAGGGCAAGGGGGAAGAGAAAAAGGAAGGAAATACGATACGGCTGCCTGTAGAATACCAAAGGCTTGTTAGGACTTGGGCATGGAGTCTGGAATTGGAGACTATAGCATCTATACCTCAGATTTTGAGTAGGGACCAGGAGAGCAAATACTAGCAGCATCCAGTTTACTTAATATAATGGTAGCAAAGCATTTTTCTTTTAGAGATACTTGATATATTACTCATGTTCCCATTCCAATCCGTAATCATTTTGCCCATAATAATACTAAAAGTTCTGTTTTGGCCTACAATTGACGAAACATCTAATACATTGTAAATTAGTAACCTGTGAACCAAAACTAGGTGACAGGTGTTTTTTCTTAGGCATTTACAGTATTTTGAATAATTTTGAATTTGTTGCTGCCACGTAAAAATCCAGGTTCTTTTGAAAAATAGCAGTATCCGACAGGCCTGGGCCCATATTCTTTGTCTGGTAAAACTTGCCTAGTGTTGAGTAGTGAATGTCTGCACTGTGTGTTGGAAGGCATTGCTCAGGTGTCATGGTTTCCCTCACCCCCATTTATCTCCTTGATCCAAAACTTGATGTCAGTTGCCATTTCACATCCACTTGACTTAAAAATGGTGTTGAACTGTGGGGAGCAGTGGTGCATGCCTATAGTCTCAGCTACTCAGGAGGCTAGGGTAGGAGGATCATAAGTACAAAGCCAGCCTCAGCTACTTAGTGACAGCCTATTTAAAAACAACTTTTTTAAAAGGGGCTCAGTGGCAAAGTGCTTGCCTAGCTTGTGTGAGGCCTCACGTTCAATGTCTAGTATTGCCAAAAAAAGACTGGGTGAGCAGGCGTACACCTATAACTTCAGCAATTCTGGATCTGAGGCAGGATTGCAAATTCAAGGCCAGCCTCAGCAACTTAGCAAGACCCTGCCTCAAAATTTAAAAAAAAAAAAAAAGAAAGAAAGGAAGAAAATGACTGGGAATGTGACTCGGTGGAAAGCAACCCTGGGTTCAATCCCTGGTACAGATTTTAAAAAAAGGAAGGAAATGGTGGAACACAAGATCCCCAAATGAATTGAATTAAAAACCAAAGGCAGGTACATGGCACATGCCTATAATCCCATCTTAATTCTAGGAGACCACTGTAAAATAGCTATAGAAAGCACAACATTCTCCTCAGTCTCAGGAGGCTGAGGCAGGAGGATCACAAGTTCCAAATCAGCCTCAGCAGCTTCGTGAAGCCTTAAGCAGTTTAGTAACCCTGTCTCAGAATAAAACATGAGACGGGCTGGGGATATAGCTCATTGGTTAAGTGTCCCCCGATTAACAATCCCGTGGGGGGCCTCCCCCCAAGAAAATGCATGTCTACTCTGGATTTTATGATCCTTCATTTCTCCAAAATTGTCATGCAGTTTTACCTTTGGTGATATTTTTATTTTGTTTTGGTACTGAGGATTGAACCCGGGGCACTATACCACTGAGGTACATCCCCAGCCTTTTTAATTTTTTTTGAGACAGGGTCTTCACAAAGTTGCTTAGAGCTTGCTCAGTTGCTGAGGCTGGCCTTGAACTTGCAATCCTCATCCTTCAGCCTCCCAAGTGGCTGGGATTACAGGTGTGCACCATCATACCTGGCCCTGGTGATATTTTTAAAAATTTAAATAGGGCGAGAAAAATTTTGGAGGGAGAAGAGATTTGATCACTGTAGCATAGACAAATTTTTTTCGTACCAGGAATTGAACTCAGGAGTTCTTAACCACTGAGCCATATCCCATCCCTTTTTATTTCTTTATTTTGAGATAGAGTCTTAATAAGTTGCTTAGGTCCTTAGCCTCCCAAGTCTCTGGTTATATAGGTGTGCGCCATGACATTTGGCTGACATTCCTGTTTTATAGGTGAGGCAAATCAGGGAGGAAGGTTGGAGTAGAGGGGACCCAGAATTTAGATAGTTTGCTAAGACTGCACAAGTTGTTTACAGCTGTCAGTTTTGTTTTTATGGTCAGTCCCATTTGTCTCATTTCTGAAATTAGTTTTCATTTTGGTGTTACTTTAAGACCTTTTGGAGTACTTTGGATTCAATCTCAGGATCCTATCACTATAGATTGGCTAGTCCCCCATGCTCTCTCACACACTCCTTTTCCTTTTCACATTAAACATCTTTGTTTCATCATATTCTCCGAATTCAGGCAAATAATAAGAGAAGTAGATTTATATGCATCTTATACCTTTCAGTGACCTCCCTACTCTAGAATTTCTGACTAGGTTTTCCGCCTCTTCTTCCTTGCTTGATAACACTGAGTTTCACAACATCTTCTCTGCTGTTCTTGGAACAAGGAGCTGTTTAATGATTTTACTGGTAGTGAAAAAAGGAATGTTCAGGATCTTCCCATTCCTTTATTATTCCCTTCTCTGTAAGATTCTAAACAGAAAGAAAAGGGAAACATATCTATGGTGTCCATTCCCTGGGTTTCCCAGAGACAGTCTTGGTTTATTCTCATTTTAATTGTTTAAAGTACTGCATTTTACCCTCAAGTGTGCTGAGGTTTGAAGAGAAAGTCTGAGGCCACCTTACGTGTGCTTGTTGTGTTTATGGAGATGCAGAAGTCTCTGTACTCCAGAAGAGTCTTTAAACTCCAGAATCTCTTGGGTTTTGATGGTAGGATCTGAGGGAAAGAAGACATGTGGGGGTGAAATGAGAAAGGTGGCCCAGATGTGAGACTTACTCTTGCCATGATCCTGTGGGCTGTGCATTGGACTGTTTTTCCTTTAGTCCTCACATTCCTTGTTCTTTCTAGCACTGGAATTGGAATAAAGAGAACCAAGATTAGAGAGAGATGTGGGCAACAGAGAGGCAGTATTGAAGGGGAGAATAGTTCCAGATAATGGTGACTGAAGGGATTGGAGCTTTGCAGTTACTTATTTGTATATAAGGAGCAGAGTGGGTTGCCATTGTTTGTGCTTCCTATTGGAAAATCAGGGAAGTTGCAAAGTATGACTCAGGTTTTAGCAAATATGCAGGTAATAACATTACATCTTTCCAGGTATAAAGATTGTGGGTATTTGCACAGAATAGTTTTTCTTTGTGTTGGCTGGGCCTCTGGCTTCGAGACTTGGGTGTTGATGATATTTTCTGTGTTACAGAAGGTTCCTGTTGTAAAAGAGGAGGATGAACCAGAGGAAGAAGATGAAGAAGAAATGGGTCATGCAGAAACCTATGCCGAGTATATGCCAATAAAATGTAAGTCTTTGGAATTTGTCAATAACAAGACCTCTGGATTCCTCTGGAATTTAGATAATTCTTCTCTATACACTTCCATTTTTTTGTGGTACTGGGTATTGAACCCAGGGTTACTTAACCCCTGAGCCACATCCCCAGCCCTTTTTTTTTTTTTATTTTGAGACAGGGTCCTTCGAAGTTACCTAGGGCCCTGCTAAGTTACTGAGGCTGACTTGGAACTTGTGATCCTCCTGCCTCAGCCTCCTGAGTCACTGGCATTACAGGTGTCTGCCACACATCTGGCTTCATTCTTTTTTTTTTTTTTTTTTTAATTGTGAAACAGGGTCTTGATAAGTTGCCTAAACTGGTCTTGAATTTGTTATTCTCTTGCTTCAACCTCCTAAATAGCTGGGATTGTAGGCGTGCACTAGTATACCTGGCTCCCCTACACACTTTTATCCTTTAGGACCTATCAGTGTTGAGTACCATATGGTTTGACTAATATGTTTTATATTGAGTTTTAAATTCTGTTTTAAAAGTTAGTTACATGAGCTGGGTGCAATGGTACCTGCATGTAATTTCAACTAGGAGGGAGGCTGAGAAAGGATTGCAAGTTTGAGGCAAACCTAAAAGGAATAAGCATATAACTCAGTGATAGAAGGTCCCTGGGTTCAGTTCCCAGTACCATAAGAATAAATTAAGTTACGTGAAAGTTGTACTACGGGTTTTTTTCCCTCTACACAATTGGAGAACTTTGTTATAGGTTGAAGTTTGTTTTTTTTTTTTTTTTTTTTTTTTTTTTTTGCGGTGCTGGGAATTGAACCCAGGGCCTTGTGCTTGCAAGGCAAGCACTCTACCAACTGAGCTATATCCCCAGCCCAAGGTTGAAGTTTTTTTACAACCAAGTTTAAAAATTATTGGGTTATAGTTGGGCATGGTGGTGCATGCCTGTAATCCCAGCGCCTTGGGAGGCTGAGGCAGGAGTTCAGAGCCAGCCTCAGCAACTTAATTAGCACCTCGCAACTTAGATCCATCTCAAAACAAAATATATAAAATGAGCTGGAGATGTGGCTCAGTGATTAAGTGCCCCTGGTTCAGTCCCTGGTACCAAAAAAAAAATTCTTGGATTATATCTTATGTCAAGTTTATTTTGCTCAAGTAAGTAGCAATTATAAAATCAAAGCAAATTGTAGAGCAATATATATTTAATAATGTATATTTTACACAGGTTATTCAAAAGCATTAAATATTAGACACTTAAATAACTTGTGATATTTGAAATCACTGATTTTCCTGAACACAGTTTTTGCCTGTAGGATAACATCCATGATTTTTCATTTTTTTAGTGGCCACTGGATGAAGGTGAAAGTTAATAATTTTTAAGGTTTATTTATTTTTTTTTTGTGATGCTGGGAATTAGAACCCGGGGCCTTGTGCTTTTGAGTCAAGCACTCTACCAACTGAACTATAGCCCCAACCCAATTTTTAAGTTTTTATATAGAAATTTATACTTTTTCAGTCTGTGTGGATAATATGTTGAAAATCTATGTCTAGAAAATATCTTTTGTCTTTCGTGAATTTTAGTTTCTGTAAAAAGCTACTAATACTTATTTTAAAAATATTTTTTCTAGTAGGTGGACGCAATACCTTTATTTTATCTTTATGTGGTGCTGAGAATAGAACCTGGTGCCCCACTTGTGCTAGGCCAGTGCTCTACCAACTGAGCTACAACCCCAGCCCATGCTAATATTTAAATTGAACTAAAATTCTGTTTACCAACTTCATATGGTCCCCAAGTAACTAAGTATTTAAAAGGAGTTTTCAGAACCAGAAATGGTGGTGCACACATACATACCAGCCACTTGGGAGCCTGGGGCAGGAGGACTGCAAATTGAGACCATCCTGGGCAATAATGAGACTGTGTTTCAAAATATAAAAGGTGTGGGAATGTGGCTCAGTGGTAGAGTGACCCTCAGTTCAATCCCCAGTGCAGAAAAACAAGCAAATGAACAGTAAAACCCAAAAAGGGGGGTGGGGTGGGGCTGGTATCTGAAATTGTTTTTCTCCTCTAAATTTAAAGTTTTCATAAAAGAGTCAAGAATTTGTCTATGATCTTTTAAATCAGAAGTTAACAGATGAAATCTGAACCATTGCCTACTCTAGTAAATGAAGTTTTGTTGAAATATGGGCATGCTTATTGGCTTATTTATTGTCCATGGGTGTTTTTCCACTGCAGTAGCAATGTTAAGTAAGTATAGGAGAGGCTGCATCACTGCAAAGCTGAAAATGTTTACTATTTGATTGGAAATATTTGCTGCACATTATCTAAAATTATTGATGTCATGGGACTGGGGATACAGCTCATCACAGAGTGCTTGCCTGTCAAGCACAAGGCCCTGGGTTCAACCCCAGCACCGCCAAAAAAAAAAAAAAAAAAAAAAAAAGAATTATTGGTGTTATACAGTGTGGGGAATTAATTGCTCTTTAATATTATAGGTAGGATTTCCTTTCAAAGTAAAATCAAATTACAAATTTGTTTTTCTGAACAAAATGAGCGATGTATAATCTAGGATTAATACGTTAATCCTGGAAAACCTGGTCATATGAACTAAATTTATTTATTTATTTACTTACTTACTTACTTACTTTTACAGTTTTTTACTTCACTTATTTTTTGAGTTGACATCCTGCTATGTTGCCCAGGCTGACCTCTAAATCATGGGCTGGAGTGATCCTCCCATCTTGGCCTCCTGAGAAGATAGGACTATACACATCCCCACAATGCCCAACTAATTCCTAAGTTTTTAAACTAGATCTTTATCATCATGTCTCTGTTCAGACCATATGCAGTCGTTAATCATTTTAGTCAAATTTATGCACCATATCGTGAATAACTTTTTATAGAAGCTCAGAGTAGTTATTTATCTGTTTTAGGAAAATATATCTTAGAATAAAACTGGAAATGTTTTTAGAATGATATAAATGAAATATTTTAAAATTTTTTAGTGAAAATTGGCCTACGTCACCCAGATGCTGTAGTGGAAACTAGCTCTTTATCCAGTGTTACTCCTCCTGATGTTTGGTACAAAACATCTATCTCTGAAGAGACCATTGATAATGGTTGGTTATCAGCTTTACAGCTTGAAGCAGTTACATATGCAGCCCAGGTAAGCAAGAATTCATAATTACGTATAATATTTATCTTTTTACCTAAGTTCGTATGCTATGGTCATTTTAATTGAAAGGTAAAATTTTCTTGCATGAAAATCTTTATTATTATTGTTATTATTATTTTTGCACTGGGGATTGAACCCAGGAATGCTTTACCACTGAGCTACATCACCAGCTTTTTTTAGTTTTTTTGAGACAGGATCTCACCAAGTTGCTGAGGCTGGCCTTAAACTTGTAATCCTCCTACCTTAGCCTCCAGAGTCACTGGGTGTGAATAGGGTTGGGGATGTAGCTTTGTGGTAGAGCATTCCTGGGTTCCAGTACCTTAAAACAAACAAAGCCAAGCAGTGACCCATGCTGATGATCACAGTTACATGGGAGTCTGAGGCAAGAGGATCACAAGTTTAAGACTTGCCCTGGTGAATTAGTTGAGAACCTCAGCAACTTAAGGAGAACCTGTCTTAAAATTAAAAACAAAAATGTAGTTCAGTAGTAAAACACCCCTGGACTCAATCCCCAGTACAAAAAATAAAAATGTATATGTGTGGTTATTTGTCACCACCCAAAGCTAGAAAGATAGATTGCTCTTACTCTTGATGCTGGAATAAATAGATGTAACTACATTGCAAGGCTTGTGCAGTAGGCCTTAAAAACTGTAGAGTTAAACACCAGTGATGTTAAAAGGATTTTTAGACATTTTATTACTCTGAAATTAAGGACTTACATAGCCACTCCCCCCATCATGTGTGACATCAAAGTTTGCATTTGAAATGTAAATGTTGAAAAGGGTATGAAGGATTCCTCACCATTTTATTGCCTGAGTTTTTGATGACTGGGAAGATAAAGAAGAAAATGTGATAAGTCTGTAGAAAGTATTTTCATTGAAGTACAAATCCTTTGTAATTTATGTAAAAAATAAATGAAGTCAGTATGTTCCTTAAACCATACATGCAAGATAAATAAAAATATATATAGGATTGGGCCTGAGGTTGTAGCTCAGTGGTAGAGTGATTGCCTAGCAGGTATGGGGCACTGGGTTCAGTCCTCAGCACCACATAAAAATAAATCAAATAAAATTATTTTTAAAATATATATGTATACAGGATTAAACTCCAGCCTTCCCCCCCCCTCCCCAGCAACATGAAACATTCCTTCCTAATGGAGATCGAGCTGGCTTCCTAATAGGTGATGGTGCTGGTGTGGGAAAAGGCAGAACGATAGCAGGAATCATCTATGAAAATTACTTGTTGAGTAGAAAAAGAGCATTATGGTAAGTATTTGGGCTGTCTGCGGTAGCTCTCATTTCTGAATAATTACTTCATATGGAGATGGGTTTTAGTGTGTAGGTGTATGTCTTTGAAATGTCAAAACCTGGCTGTATTCCCAAATTCTAGAATGATATAAAATGAATTTTTTTTTTTTTTTGTAACATGAATTTAATTTGTGTTTTTTTCATTTTCTTTAAAACAGGTTTAGTGTTTCAAATGATTTAAAGTATGATGCTGAAAGAGATTTGAGGGATATTGGAGCAAAAAACATTTTGGTTCATTCATTAAATAAGGTATGAAAACTTCGTGTTCAGTTGGTCATTCAGTAAATATTGGTTCATCTTTGAGATGGGAATAATTATTTCTACTCTTTCCACAGTTGTTGAGGATTCAGTGAGTTATTCCATAGAAAACATAGTGAGTGCCAGCCACTCCTGATGGTTTGACTCTTTGTTAAATAGTAGCAAGCAAAATAGGCAAGGTCCCTGTTGTAACAGAACTTAGCGCCTTGGTCTTCAGTGTTGTTTTTAGAGTAATTTTTTATGGCTAGAAGGAGGATAGTTTACAAAGGTAGTGTGCATGTCATTCTAGGTCACCAAATCCCATGTAGTGTATATAGGAAATAGACTTGAAGACTGGTTTTAGTATTTGTCCACCTAATGAGCTTGCATGTCTGTACCTGTGTTCATGTTAAAGTACAAGAAAATGGGTGTCAGTGTCTAAAGCAATTTTTTTTTTTTTTTTTTTTTTTTTTTTTTTGCGGTGCTGGGGATTGAACCCAGGATTTTGTGCTTGCAAGGCAAGCACTTTACTGACTGAGCTATCTCCCCAGCCCGCAAAGCAAATTTTAATTTGATTTGAATCTTATTATTCATTTGGGAAAACGTTATTAAGATTCTGTGCATCTATTGATTGTAAAGGTACACGTGACAAACATAATTCCTACAAGTAACTCCCTCCTACCTTAAAAATAAGTACGTGGGGAGATGTAGCTCAGTTCATAGAGCGTTTTCGTGTAAACATAATGCTCTGGGTTCAATCTGCAGCACCACAAAAAAATTAATAAATAAAAAAAATAAGTACGTGGGGCCAGGTGCATTGATGCACACCTGTAATCCATGACTCGTGAGGTTGAGGCAGGAGGATCGCAAGTTCAAAGCCAGCCTCAGCAATTTATCAAGGTGCTACTCGGTGAGACCCTATCTCTAAATAAAATACAAAAAAGACTGGGGATGTAACTCGGTGGTTGAGTGCCCCTAAATTCAATCCCCATCCCCCCCCCCCCCCCCCCCAAAAAAAAAAAAAAAAAAAAAAAAGTTCATGGAGGCTGGGGTTGTGGATCAGTGGTAGAGCACTTGCCTAGCACATGTGAAGCACTAGGTTTCATTCTCAGCACCACACAAATAAATAAATAAAGGTAATGTGTCCATCTCCAAGTAAAAACATTAAAAAAAAAAAAAAAAAAAGTACATGTAAGTCTACTTTCCTAGTCAGTCCTAAATTGGTTCCTTATTTGGGTGCCTCCTCAGTAAGCTACTGATGAACAGAACATCTGAATAGTGGATTGATTGGTTGTTAAAGCACTATTTTGACTGCAAACAAATTAAAACTAAAAACATACAACTACGAACATACAAGTGGCATCTAGAAATGGTGTTTATTTTTGAGCAGTATAGTTGAGTAAGGGCACATTACTCACAAATCCATGCCCTAGGAACTTAAACAGTGCTTGTCATTTAGTAAGTGTACAATAAATATTTGTGGCGTAAGTATTGTACCTTTTTCTTAGGGGAGTTTGGTTTTCATTTTTTGATGATGATAGACTTTCTTAAGACTTAACTAAAAAGTAAGTGTGTATGTATACATAGAAGAAATTTTGCACATTATCTTAGGGGTGGTGGTTTGATTTTTCTGCACTTGAGCCTACCAGGTTAAGTCCTGCTATAGAGGTTGGGGTAGGATAAATATTTCCAAGAGAAGGTATGCTGAATAAATTCTTCTTTTCTTTTTTAGTTTAAGTATGGGAAAATTTCATCCAAACATAATGGGAGTGTGAAAAAGGGTGTTATTTTCGCTACCTATTCTTCCCTTATTGGTGAAAGCCAGTCTGGTGGTAAATATAAAACGAGGTTGAAACAACTTCTGCATTGGTGTGGTGACGACTTCGATGGAGTGGTATCCTTTATGATAGTTGTATTTATTTTATATTTTTTAATTGCACAAAGATTTGTAAGAACAGATCTTCAGAAAGGAAGAATGCCAAGTTTAATAAGTTATTGGTAATGAGCACTTTAATAATTAGAGTCTTATCTGTCAGGGCACCAATATTTAAACTCCTGGTTTTGGAAAATGTTTATGGACATGGAAATACTGAATATTCTATCACTTCTTTGGGCTCCACATTGCACATTTAAACATTTCCTACCTGAGAATAAGAATATTTTTTTCGAAATGTGTTTGTTCATAGCATATCTTATAACATCCTGCATGAGGGACACAAAGTTTTAAAGTGCCGATTAAATCATTGCCAATTCTTCTAAGTACACAGTGTTTACCAAATTACCTCTCTTGTAGCAGGTATTTTTTGTTCATTCTAATTAAGAACTTAATCTATCCAGGCACAGTGGCACTCTCCTGTAACCCCAGCCACTTGGGAGGTTGAGGCAGGAGGCCCACAAGTCCATGGACAGCCTGGGCAATTTAGGCAGACCCTGATTTGGGATTTTAAAAAATAGCTGGACAGGGTGGTATATGACAGTAATCCCAGTGGTTCAGGACACTTAGGCAGGAACAATGTAATTTTGGACCTGCCTTAACTTAGGCCCTGTCTTAAAATTTTAAAAGACTGGGGATGTGCATAGCTCAGTAGTAAAGTGCCCCTTGGTTTAATCCTGAGTACCACGCAAATACATAATAGCTACGATAAATACCAAATTCAGTGGATTCCTCAGTCTAGGAGGGAGGGGGATGAAATAGAGGAGAAGCACATAGAGGTCTTTCTGTATGCTTGTAATCTTAAAAATAGAAACAGAAGACATCAGAGATGTAAGAGTTAACTTTTACTGAAAATTCATAGGCACCTAATACTATTGTGATTTGTTCCTTAATTTATTCCTAATAGATAGTTTTTGATGAATGTCATAAAGCAAAAAACCTTTGTCCTGTTGGTTCTTCAAAACCAACCAAGACAGGCTTAGCAGTTTTAGAACTTCAAAACAAATTGCCAAAAGCCAGAGTTGTTTATGCTAGTGCCACTGGTGAGTAGCTTTCTAATTTAAGAGATAGATATATGCCATTTTTGCAGCTGTAATATATTTGGGGGTTTTCCAGGTGCTTCTGAACCACGCAATATGGCCTATATGAACCGTCTTGGAATATGGGGCGAGGGAACTCCATTTAGAGAATTCAGTGATTTTATTCAAGCAGTGGAACGCAGGTAATACAGCTTATGGTGTACATTGTTCTCACAAGGAATCTAAGAAATGTTACTGCTAAAACCCCATAACTGTATGTTAAGTCCTATTTTATTTACTGATAGTTACTGTGTTTTAATTTATTCAGAGGGGTTGGTGCCATGGAAATTGTTGCTATGGATATGAAGCTTAGAGGAATGTACATTGCCCGACAGCTGAGCTTTACTGGAGTGACCTTCAAAATTGAGGAAGTTCTTCTTTCTCAGAGCTATGTTAAAATGTACAACAAAGCAGTCAAACTGGTGAGAAATGTGTCTTAATTTCTAATGCTTTTAATGTAACTGATGACATTTCTGTTAGTTTTATTCATCTTAATGTCTCTCAGCCAAAAAGAAAACATTTCTTCTGTGAAACAACAAATAAAAATTATGACAATTTAACCCATGTCCTTATTTCCCAGATTTTCCACGTTTTCCATTTATTTCAGTCACATAATTCTTGAAATTACAATGTAGCTATTTCCTATAAAATGACTGCATTAAATAGCTGCGTTCATAGGTAAAATATGTAAAATGTTGATTGTGTGTCTTCAGTGGGTCATTGCCAGAGAGCGATTTCAGCAAGCTGCGGATCTGATTGATGCTGAACAACGAATGAAGAAGTCCATGTGGGGTCAGTTCTGGTCCGCTCACCAGAGATTTTTCAAATACTTGTGCATAGCATCCAAAGTTAAAAGGGTTGTGCAACTAGCTCGGGAGGAAATCAAGAATGGAAAAGTAAGTTGGAAGACTTACTGATTTTGGTTAAGTTGTTAGTTTTGGGGGTGTTTTTCTACTTGTGAAGTTGGATCTTCCTAAATAATAGTTGCAAATACATTAGTGTAGTAAGACCTGTAAACTACATTTTTGAAAATTATAAAACCAATGTCTGTTTAGAGAATTTTTTAGATAGTTCGTTATATAATATAATAACTGTCTGCCATCCTGTCACTGCTAATGACTTATGTATCTCCTTAAGCTGTTTGTTTTTGTTTTGTTTTTGTGTTGTTTTCTTTCACAGGGGATTGAACTCAGGGGTACTTAACTACTGAGCTGCACCCCCAGCACCTTTTTTTTAAAATATTTTATTTTGAGACAAATTCTTCTGAAGTTGCTTAGGCTGACTCAAACTTGGGATCCTCCTGCCTCAGCCTCCCAACTCGCTGGGATTATAGGCGTGCGGCACTGCAGTGGGCCTATTTTTCTATTTGATAGTATTTTATCTACTTAGAACACAGATGGACTATAAACTCCATAAGGGCAGGGACTATAATCATGCTTGCTATTATAATCTATTTCCTAAGTTTTTCAGATATAGTATATCTCAAATATATGTAATAAACACTCTTTACAAAAATTTTTTATTTTTATTTTTTTCTACTGGGGATTGAATTCCACCTAACCACTGAGCCACATTCCCAGCCCTTTTTAATAATTTATTTAGAGACAGGTTCTCATTGAGTTGCTTTGGGCTTCACTAAGTAGTTCAGACAGGCTTTGAACTCTGAGTCTTCCTGCATTAGCCTCCTGAGCTGCTGGGATTACAGGCTCATTCTTTGAATCTGTTTTAAAATGTTTTTGCTATTTATATGTCTTAATAAGAAACCATAGATGTATTTTTATTTATAATCAATACATTTTATTTTCTTCAGTGTGTCGTAATTGGTCTGCAGTCTACAGGAGAAGCTAGAACTTTGGAAGCCTTGGAAGAGGGCGGAGGAGAATTGAATGATTTTGTTTCAACTGCCAAGTAACATTTTTGCTTTTCTTCTTGAGTTTTTACTTAGATTTTGTTCAAATGTTGGCATTTCATTGAAGCAGAATTTTTTGTTCACCTATATTTTCAAAAGTTTACTCATCTGAGTTTTTGCATTTCTGTGCTTTTCTATATAACAGAATGTCTTTTGGGAATCAGTAATATAAAAGTCTAATAGTCCTGAAATGTTAAGCGTTTTGCCAGTGTTACACACAATATGTGAACTAACAGAAGGACTTGATTTTATTTGTGTTGTACATCTTAGAAATATGTGATAGTGTGGTTTGATTTCGATTCAGTTTTGTGTTATTTTTATTTTCCAGAAGAATAGTAACTGTAGTTGGCCCCATTATAAGATATGCTACAAAATATGGAAAATATGCTGGGTATGTTGACGCATGCCTGTAATCCCAGCAACCTGGGAGCCTGAGGCAGGACAGTTGCAAATATAAGGCCAGTCTGGGCAACATAGTGTGAGACCCTATTTTGAAAGTGGTGGGAATGGAGCTCATGAGGATAGGGTCCCTGGATTAAATCCACAGAACCGCCCACATACCCCCACACCTAAAAAAAAAAAAAAGAAAATAGACCTGAGATCTTCAAAAATCTTTTAAAAATATTGTCTGATAATAAATTCAGTAGCATAATCTTTACCACTATATTGTTTCTTGTCTTTGGGGATATAGGTAAATAAAACTGAAAACTACTTAGCAGAATTTTGTAGTTTTCTGTACTTTAGAAATGCTACTTGTCACATGTTACTATTTGAGTGGTTGTGGTGACAGTCCAGATTTAGTTATGTCCTTAATGTAAAATACACACTAGGTTTCAAAGACTTCCTAAGGACAGAAATAGAAACATTAAACTTTGAAGTGCTATCTTGAGTTAAAATGTTATTAAAATTAGTTTATTTTTTCCTATTGTAATGGGGATTAAATTCAGTCTACCACTGACTGAGCTATATCCCCAACCTTTTATTTTATTTTATTTTTTTGGAAACAGGGTTTTGCTAAGATGCTAAGGCTGACCTTGAACTTGAGATCCCTATGACTTAGCCTCCCAAGTCGATAGGATTTAAAGGTGTCTGCCACTGCACTTTGGACTCCCCCTCCCTAAATAATGAATTTGATTATGTTTATTTTGTAGCACCAGGAATTGAACCCAGGGCCCCATACATACTTGGTCACTTTTTTGCCCATTCTGCTCAAACTTGTGATTCTCCTGAGAAGGTGGTTTTTGTTTTTTTCCTTTTCCCAAAAAGGGTCTTGCTGTGTTACCCAGATTGATCTTGGTTCAAATGATCCTCCTGCCCAGTCTCCAGGTAGTGGGACTGCAGTCATGTTCCACTGTACCCAACTCTTTTACTTTATAGTGTAGCTATGAGGACATGTGAAAATCACATATGCGTTTTGGTGTACAGTATAATTCAGTTGTACAGGTTTGACCTAGAAAATAAGAATTCATTGGAACTGGGTTGTGTTTTTGTAAGATTGAGCAAAGTATATTTTCTTCATAGAAATATATTTAGTAAGACTTTACATGTAATAAATTATTTTTCCAAATGAAGGAGTAATTGTCACTCTTTCCTACAGAGGAGTCCTGCAGTCACTCATTGAAAAACACTTCCCTGCTCCGGATAGAAAGAAACTTTATAGCTTGCTGGGAATTGATCTGACAGCTCCAAGTAATAACAGCTCACCAAGAGATAGTCCTTGTAAAGAAAGTAAAATAAAGAAGCGGAAAGGTGAATTCTTTTCCTTAAATAGTTAAATGTTTAAGGTACTTAAATTTGAATATTTTGAAATAGCTGTGTTTTGGGATGCACTGCCTTCCTCGATCTGGCAAGGGTTTGTCAGTTTTCACTGGTGTGCTTCTGCTGTATTGAATGCAAAACTAAACCTGGTTTTAATTTAGATCTTGAACAATTGACTGGTTTTAGGCACTGTGGTTAAACACTTGGCCATATATTATTTAACCCACCAGAGGTCCTTAGGAAATTTGATCTTGTTTTTCCAGTTTTATAGACAGGAAAATAAAGCACAAATAAGATAAATAGGTTCAGGAATGTTCACAGGTTTACATGGCTAATGAACAATGCATGTGGACCAAAATTGGGGACTCTCTATTGTCAGAACTGCCCTTTAATAAATAGAATCAGGTGAGGACTTTAAAGAACCTGTAGACCAGTCATGGTGGTGCACACCAGTAATCCCAGTGGCTCTGGATGCTGAGGCAGGAGGATTGCAAGTTCAAAGTCAGTCTCAGCAACTTAGGTGTTAAGCAACTTAGCTAGACCCTGTCTCTTAAAGGCTGGGAATGTGACTCAGTGGTCACATTCCCCCAGTACACGGTGGTGAGGAGGCAGGTGGGAGTGGGATGTATTTGCCCCTGGGTTTAATCCCTGGTACCAAAACGATAAAGAGCCTTTAGTTGATTACTTTTTTTTTTTTCTTAAGTCATAGATGGACATAATACCTTTATTTTATTTGTTTATTTTTATTTGTATGTGGTGCTGAGGATCAAACCTAGTACCTCACACATGCTAGGCAAGTGCTCTAACAGTGAACTACAAGCTCAGCCCATTTGATACTTTTTGGGAATGTATTCACCCTTGTTTGTTGGACATTTGGTAATAATGGCAAACTCTAGTTTGTGTGTGGATGCTTTCTAAGCTGTTTGACATTGAGAAATTAACGTCTCAGAATCTTTCTTTAAAACATTGATATTGATTCCAAGATTGAATGTGGTGCTCTAGCTCTTTCAAAGATCTTATGTTCATTCCTCAGCACTTCCAAAAGCAAACACCTGTGATGCTGTGTGTTCTAAACATAGTGTCTGACACTTTAACCTTATTTTATCCAATCTAGGACCTTCCTTTCCTTCCTTTTTTCCTTCCTTCCTTCTTTTCTTCCTTTTTTCTTCCCTCCTTCCCTTCCTTTTTTGCAGTAACTTTTTTTTATTTGTTCTTCTTTGGTATATATGACAGTATAGTGTATTTTGACATACATAGAGTTTAACTTATTCTAATTAGAATCCCATTCTCGTGGTTGAACATGATGGGGAGTTTCACTGATTGTGTTTTAATATATGAACATAGGAAAGTTATATCTCATTCATTCTATTGTCTTTCCTATGTCCTTTCCCTTCTTTCCTTTCATTTTCCCATGTGTACTTCTTTTCTCCCTCCCTTCCATCCATCCATCCTGTGGTGGGATTGGGGATGGAACCCAGGTGCTCCACTACTGAGCTACATCCTTAGACTTCAAATTTAATATTTATTTTGAGATGGTCTCAGTAAGTTGCTGAGGCTGGCCTCAAACTTGACAATCCTCTTGCCTTAGCCTCCTGGGTCACTGGTATTATAGGCATGGGCTATCACATCTGGCTTCATATATCTAATATTCATGAAAATGAGTTGGATATTATGTTTAGTTGGCAATAGTTTTTATTTTAATGATACAAAAAGTAATGCTTCACCTTATAATCAGTGGCTTCTTAGGAAGGCTGAATGTTCATATTTCATTCCTGAATTGTGTTCTTACCATCTCATTAACATGAGAAATTTTTAACATTTTTAGTTTTGGTTTGTTCCAGACACCTTTTCTAAGTATTAAACAGTTCAGCTGGGTGTGGTAGCACACACCTGTAATGCCAGGGACTTAGGAGGCTGAATCAGGAAGATAGCAAGTTCAAGGCCAGCCTCAGCAACTTAGAGAAACTATAAGCAACTGGTGAGACACTATCAAAATGAAATAAAAAGGGCTGGGGAATGTAGCTCAGTGGTAAAGCTCCCCTGGGTTCAGTCCCCAGTACTAAAATACATAAATAAAATAATTCAAAACAAGAGCTTGTTTACCTTTAAAAATGAGGTTTTATATATTGATTTTTTTTTTCTTTTTCCCTATGTATTCCATGACTGTGAACTTGTATTTATTATTTGGGCTCTCCCAACAGCCTCATAATTAATTTGTGGACCAGAGATTCTGTCTTAAAGTCAGTTGTCCTGGATCTGTTTTGAAATATGTGCACTTTGTAAGCAGGTCTGGAGCATGTACTTGGATATGTAATTTTTTTCTTGAGAGTAATTGAACATAATCTGTGTTGTTAGGGGAGTCCAAAAAGTCAGCCTTTGATTGCCAGTTTTCTTTGTAATTACGTATTTGCCTAAATGTTTTCTTTCTGCTCCTCTCATTTAAATTAACTCATTTAATGAGTGTGATGGCTTGGTCTTTAAAAACATATTTTGACTGACTTTCCTTTTGGGGTCTTGAGAGTAGGCGAAGAAATAGCTCGAGAAGCCAAAAAAGCACGAAAAGTTGGTGGCCTTACTGGTAGCAGTTCTGATGAGAGTGGGAGTGAGTCTGATGCCTCTGACAATGAAGAAAGTGACTACGAGAGCTCTAAAAACATGAGCTCTGGAGATGACGACGATTTCAATCCATTTAGAGACGAGTCTAGTGAGGATGATGAGGATGGTAAGTGTTTCTGTGTAGCGGGTGTGACTGAAAGGATACTTAGGCTCCAGGGTATTTGACAGTGAAATATTAGCACCTTTTTTTTTTTTTTTTCTGTGCAGTACAAATAGTCACACAGTCCTAACCTTTGCTTGGTGGAAAACTCCTTTGGGAAGCTTGAGCCTTATTTATGGCACATGATAATGTCAGTTTTGTACAGTTACTTTAATTGAACCTCAGAATGTGGGATGGTACTCTCTGTTGTATGACTGGGCTGTCCTGGACACTGTAGTTGGTGATGACTCAAGTATCAGTTCACAAAATAAAAACATTCAACGGTGAGGGATTTTCTTCTTTAAATATTGTGTGTTCAACAGATGATTTGACGTCTTTCAGATCCCTGGTTAATCAGAAAAGATCACAAGAAAAACAAAGATAAGAAAAAGAAGAAGAGTATAGATCCAGATTCTATTCAAAGTGCCTTATTAGCATCAGGTCTTGGATCAAAACGACCTAGTTTTTCATCTACACCAGTTATCTCACCTGCTCCTAACAGTGCACCAGGTATCCACGGAGAAATGTGCTTTATCTGTGAAATATGCTGTTTATTTATTGTGATACTAGGGATTGAAGTCAGGGCACTCCACCACTGAGCTGCATCCCCTTTCCTGTTTATTTTTTGTTTTGTCACAGGGACTCACAAAGTTGCCCAGGCTGCCCTCAACCTTGCCACCTTCTTGACTTTGCCTCACCACTTGTTGGGATTATAGGTTTGCGCCACTGTGCCTGGCTAAAATATGCTATTTTTTTATTTTTGTGGAACTGTGGTCTGAACTCTTATCCCCATTTCCTATTTTGAAGCAGGGTCTGGCTAAGTTGCCCAGGCTGACTTCAAACTTGATATCCTCCTGTCAGACTCCTGAACCACTGGAATTATAGTCATGGACTACCACTCCCATCTTGAAATATGCTTTTTTTAATGTATAGTCTTTCATATATATTTTTTTCTAGTTATTTTCTAATTGTTGATGGGCCTCTATTTATTTATATGTGGTGCTGAGAATCGAACCCAGTGCCTCACACATGCTAGGCAAGCGCTCTATCACTGACCCACAACCCCAGCCCGAAATATGCTTTTAAATGAAACAAGTTTTTAAACTTTGTACTGACTTTTTAAAAAAATGTTCTTTTAAATCTAGCTAACAGTAACACCAACAGTAACAGTAGCCTCATAACAAGTCAGGACGCTGTGGAAAGGGCCCAACAGATGAAGAAAGACCTACTGGATAAATTAGAAAAGCTAGCTGAAGACCTGCCTCCTAATACTCTGGATGAACTTATCGATGAACTTGGTGGTCCAGAGAACGTTGCTGAGGTAAATAAGTGGGACTTGGTCAGAACTGTTTCTTTATTGGTGACACTGCAGCCACTTTTAAGCCTTATAAGCCCTGTGGAGTGAATAGTGGTATAAGCATCACCACAACATAATCTGTCTAGTTTCCTCTGGTGGATCTTAGAACCCTCACTCTACTCTAGTTGTCCTGGAGCTGATAAAGTCTTGTTCCCGTATCCTCGTGTGTCTGCACCCTGGGTCTCAGTTGCTGTGCTGGTCTTACAGCTCCATGTGTCAGTTTCCCCAGGGACTGTGTTGCAGTATTTAGTGTTTCTGCTACCTAAGTTTGTTTAATGAAGGAGCTGCTGAGTTTCATGCCCCAGAGTTAAGTATCTTGGTTGTAATGTCATTGTTTTTCTCAGATGACTGGCCGCAAGGGTCGGGTTGTGAGCAATGATGATGGAAGCATATCTTATGAGTCAAGATCTGAACTTGATGTGCCTGTGGAGATACTAAATATTACAGAAAAACAAAGATTTATGGATGGAGATAAGGTATGCTTTTCTTAGATGCTTTGCAGGGAAAGGAAGAATTCCCATATGTTAAGTGGTAGGGCTTTTTTTTTTCCTATTAAAGTTATCTATTGTGTGTGCATGCGTGTGTGTGTGTGTGTGTGTGTTTGTGGATTGAGCCTAGGACCTCCTGAATGCTAGGCAAGTATTTTATCACTGTGCCACAACCCCTGTTCTCAAAGTGTTTTGTTAAGACTTTATAAAACTATGCCTGGTGTGGTGGTTCACACCTATGTAATGCCAGCTACTTGGCAGGCTTGAGACCAGCCTGGGCAACTTAGTGAGACCCTATGTAAAAATAAAAGACATGCTGAGGATGTGTAACTCAGTGGCAGAGTGTTTGGATTGCATAAGTAAGGCCCTGGATTCAGTCTGCAGTACTGCATTAAAAAAGAAAAACCCCAAAACTATCAAGAGCCATGTCCAATTCTGTGCATAATACAGCAGACTCACTATATTCAACTTCTGACTAAATGACAATAAAAATGTGTAAAATATCATTTATAAACGTAAAATATTATTAAATAAAAATATTATTCAAAGTTGTCTTCTCAAAAGGTAGGCATAGTAAGTAGTACACACCTGTGAGCCTAGTGACACAGAAGACTGAGAGTATCACAAGTTCAGGCCTCAACAACTGAAACCCTGCATCAAACTAAAAAGAGTTGAAGATTTATCATTCCATGGAAGACTGCCATTGGGTTGAGTCCCCAGTATTGCCTCAGTCTCTGGAGTTGTTGGGATTACAGGCCTGTACCACCATGTCCAGTGTCTCCTACATTTAAACACATTGTATTGTAGGACATTATATTTAAAATCTACATCTCGCTGGTACATGCCCACATGTTCACATTTAGCCATAAGGGAGACTAGGACAACTGACCATGATTCTAGCTAGGCATTCTAGTACCCAGCTGAACTGGTAGTCCTATTATTGAGGAAGGGAGAAAGTAGGTCTTAATTAGGGCACTGCCCTGTTTGTACCTTGTACAAAGGTGATTTTTCTTTTCTTTATGTTTAATATAGAATATTGCTATCATCTCAGAAGCTGCCAGCTCAGGTATTTCATTACAAGCAGATCGGAGAGCCAAAAATCAAAGGCGAAGAGTTCATATGACTTTGGAGTTACCCTGGAGCGCTGATAGAGCAATTCAACAATTTGGTGAGTTCCTACACTGAATTTCACTAGGTGGATCCTGAGACTCATGGGGCAAATGTGTGCATACAGGAAATTTTAGGATGTAAAATCTTGGATTTTGCATTTAAGGTGTGCTGTATATACATTATGACATATAGTGCATCATGAATTCATTTGTTGTGTGTTTTAAAAGCTGTCTACTGGGTATGGTGGTACACACCTGTAATCCCATTGAATTGGGAGGCTGAGACAGGAGGATCACAAGTTCAAATGCCAACCTCAGCAATTTAGAAAGGCCTTCAGCAACTAAGTAAGAACCTGTCTCTAAATAATATATAAAACGTGCTGGAGATGTGGCTCAGTGGTTGAGTGCCCCTGGGTTTAGTTTTGGACCTGTAGAATATATGGTGTCTGTGTTAAAGCATCTGCTTCTTTCTTGTCCTTTCCAGTCCTCAGTGGCTCCATTGATGTTACATTATTACCACTTTCATTTTCATGTTCCTATGACTTGGTAATTTAAAATCAACAATTTTGAAAGAATCCAAAGTGCCTGTATATTAGCAACATTATGGTTACCTAAAACTAAGCAGTAACAATGCTTTGAGTATTTAAGAGTCTCACAACAGGTTCTGTTCTCTCATAAGGGGAAGTATTGATCTGAATATGCATTTCATTTGTCAATATTTTCAGTTATGTACTTTTGGGGAACAGTGGAAAATGTTAAAATTTCTTTGATTTTTTTTCCCTCTTGTTTAAGGATTTTTCAGTACAAGCTTAGTTTTCAATGCTAGGAAAAGATCTCAGAATATCTGTCTCTATTGAACAGAATTAGTGATCTCTAAGAAAATGTCGTTACAGGAAGAACTCATAGATCAAACCAAGTTACTGCTCCCGAGTACGTCTTTTTGATTTCTGAGTTGGCAGGAGAACAAAGATTTGCATCTATTGTTGCTAAAAGACTTGAGAGTTTGGTAAGTTTTTGAGTGGTATGTATGCGTGTAAAAGATAGTCTCTGTTACCTGACTTCTAGTAAGGGGGTTAACCATACCTTGATTGGAAATTTTTGTGTTTTCCTAGGGGGCCCTTACACATGGTGACAGGCGAGCAACAGAATCTAGGGACCTGAGCAGGTTCAACTTTGATAATAAGGTACGTTTTAGCTTTCAGCATTTCTAAAAACTTGTGGAAATGTATGGTGTCTGCAGTGCCAAAAGGGAAAGAGATTAGTGTTTAAAATTGAAAATGGACTGGATGTAGCTCAGTAGTAGAGTACTTGCCTGGCAAGTGTGAGGCCATGGAGTCAGTCCCCACTACTGCCATAAATAAATAAATAAAATTGAAAACTCTGCCTGCAGTTTTACTTTTGCTTTTATATTATGACTTCCTGTAAGACAGGATTTCAAATACATATTAAATCTTTGTGAGCGTGCTGTAGTATAGTCATCTTTCCATTTCTGTTGGGAAATAGAAATATAATAAATAGGAATGAATCAAATGTAACTTCCTGGAAGTAAAGGAAACTATTATTTCTTGAATACTCTGTTCATAGACTTGATCTTGGCAGTAGAAAAGGCATAACAAAGGGCCGGGATGTGGAGAGCACTTGCCTAGCATGTAGGAGGCACTGACTGTCATATCAAATACATAAAGATAATGGAGAACTTCTAATTTGGAATTTTTCAGTGCAGTGATAGTTTATTCAGCTGATCATGTGGTTGAAAGTGTCAAGTGCTGAAAGTGGTTAAGATGTTTTGGTTTTTATTGCAGTATGGAAGAAATGCTTTAGAAATTGTTATGAAATCCATTGTAAATTTGGACTCTCCTATGGTATCACCACCTCCAGACTATCCCGGAGAATTCTTTAAAGGTAATTTTTAAAAATACTGATAACAAAAGTCATAACCATAAAAAGTACTTACTGAAAGGTATATATTAAAATCTTTTCTAACATTTTTTTAATTTTTATTTTTCTTCAAACATAACATAAACTTTGGAGAACTTAGTTTACTTTTTATATTAAACATATTGGTTATAAGTAACTTCATTGTATGAAAGTGCTTTTGCTCTTGGTAGAATTTGTTGCATGTTGTTCAAAACTAAACTTACCTGAGGAGGGTGGTTTTTTAAAAAATAATATAAACCACTCTGCCAGATACCTTTTAAAATTGCATTTTAATGTTAAAAAAAATACCAACATAAACATTCTGAGGCAGGTTTGGTTGGGGACTGTAGATGAAATGACAAGCATTAAATGAGCCTGGTGCGGTGGTGCTTGCCTCCCAGCGACTCAGGAGGCTGAGGCAGGAGAATCTTGAGTTCAAAGCCAGCCTTAGCAAAAGCGAGGCACTTAGGAACTCAGTGAGAACCTATCTCTATTAGGGCTGGGGGTGTGGCTCAGTGGTTAGGTGCCCCTGAGTTCAATCCCTGGTAAACCCCCACCCCCCAAACCCCCGGAAAAAACAAAAAACAAAAAACTGAGTGATGAGCACATGTGGCTCATAGCATCTTCTTTTTGTATGTTTTGAAATTTTCATATTTAAAAAAATCCTTCAGAGTGCTTTAGAAATTTTTTAATCCAAACTTTCTATGTATTTTCCCCACCCTATAAATATAAGTAGTCTAGGTTTTAGTAGTTTGGAAAACGATGAAAATATTTTGAAAAATAAGAGAGTACAAGGTAACTTAATTGTAGAATTGACATTTTTCACTAGAAAGTGCTTTCTAGTAAATCAGGACATACTAGTATGTATCCAAGTCTAGTGAAGTTGGGCACTATGATGGATAGCTATAATTCCAGCTATCCAGGAGACTGAGGTGGGAGGTTCAAGGCCAGCCTTGCAACTTAGTGAGATCCTATCTCAAAATAAAAAAATGAAAAATGAACTGTGGAGCCAGGCACAGTGGTGCACGCCTATAATCCCAGGAGCTCATGAGGCTGGGCAGGAGGATCGTGAGTTCATAGCCTGTCTCAACAACTTATGGAGGTCCTAAGTGAGACCCTATCTCTCTAAATAAAATAGGACTGGGGATGTGGTTCAGTGGTTAAGTGCCCCTGAATTCAATCCCTGGTACAAAACGGGGGAGGCTATGGATATTGCTCTATGGTAAAACACCCTTGGGCTCAATTTGTAGTAACCCTTCTCCCAAAATGGTGAGTTAATACTCTGTCTTTAACCTTGAAGTCACAGAAGTTGACCTCACTCCATATCTCTTCACTGCTGGGGTTTCTTTTATTTACTCATTTTATTCATTTATTTTGTGGTACTGGGGATCAAATCTAGGCCCTCACATATACCTTGGCAATAATGATCTGACAGTTTATTCACTTACTTATATTCAGATGGTTTCCTATTTTTTGCTACCAGAAAAAGTGCTGAACTTACACAGCTATCCTTACATAATAGGTGATTTTTCCCCAGTTGGAGTGATTCCCAAAAGGAGAAGTCTGGGTCAAAATTGACCCTCTTCGCTTATATACTCTTATTCAGTAAGTTTGGGTTGGAACCTATATACTTTTTTTCTTTTGGTATTTGGTGTTTGGGTTTTCTTCTTTCTTTTACAGTACTGGTGTTTAAATCCAAGGCCTTGTGCATGCTGAGCTATGTGCCCTATCACTGAACTGTACTCCCAGTCTATTTTTAAAAAATCTGTAAACTCCTGTCTTAGTATCACAATTCAAGGTTTATTGACTGCATGTTATTTACCTTTTGCATAAGTTTGTCAATAATGGTAACATCTGAAGAATTGTTATTAATTTATGGAATTATTTAATCAGTATTCTGCTAATTGTGCCAAATTGTTGAGATTCTGGGGGTGACATCTGATTAGAGAAAGATCTCTACTATGGAAAAATATTTTAACGAAGTGCCAGAGGTTTACACATTCAGTAGATCACTTGCTTAGCAAGCACAAGGTCCTGGGTTTGAACCCCAGTACCCCAGGAAAGAAAAAACAAGAATGAAGGTAATATATTATGAGATTTGAATACTGTAGGATTTTGGAGTGACTGAAGACCTTTGGGGACTGTGAGTACACTTAATTCATCTAGTTGGAATTTTGGAAGATATATAGATTGAAATTTCCCCCCTTCCCCCTGTCCTTGGAGATTGAACCCAGGATCTTCCATGTGCTAGGCCGATGCTCTATCACTAAGCAGCATCTCCAGCCCTTTCTGTTTTTGACAGCTCTTGTTCACTTGCCCAGGTTGGTCTCCAAGTTGTAATCCTCCTGCCTCAGCATCCCCAGTAGCTGGGATTTACAGGCATGTACCTCCATGCCCAGATAAGCTGGATCTTAATGCTAGGACTTGATCTAGTTAGATTATTTAGGTAACAGCTTATTGAATCATTTGAATAAGGTTTATTACAAGTTTATTTTCTTATAGATGTTCGACAAGGA
Organism: Sciurus vulgaris; assembly: GCF_902686455.1. Lineage (NCBI taxonomy): Eukaryota > Metazoa > Chordata > Mammalia > Rodentia > Sciuridae > Sciurus > Sciurus vulgaris. The sequence continues at coordinate 147,668,031 of NC_136468.1, read as the reverse complement.
CTGATAGGAGTCGGCCTAATCAATGTAGAAGATCGCTCGGGAATTCTTACTCTTGATAAAGGTAATATTGTTAACTTTGCATGTGCGTGTAACTGTTCTATTAATGAAGCCCATTTTGTTTTATTTGGTTTTTGTCAACAGAAGAGGAAGCATCAAGTCAGTAGTTTTGTTCTTTTGTTTGTTTTATTTTTGCACCTTCCTTGTGGTGCTGGGGATCAAACACGGGCCTCATGTATGCCAGGCAAATACTCTACCTCTGAGCCACACCCCCAGCCTGCATCAGTAGTTTTATTAATACATATTGTTTTAGTTGTAGATGGACACAATACCTTTATTTTATTTTTATATGGTGCCAAGGATTGAACCCAGGGCCTCACATGTGCTAGGCGGTTGTGCTACCACTGAGCCACAACCCCAGCCCACGTCAGTAGTTCTTAATCCAGCAATATTGACTACTCTGTGTGCTTTTGGCTACTATGGTTTATTCAGATGAAATAAAACATCTATTATGCCTACTGAGCAACAGTTCTCAACCCTGGCTACAAATATGATCAGCTGTTAGACTTTGTAAAAAAATACTGGAGCCAAGAAGCACAGATATTGGTAGTTTTCCAAAGTTTATAAGCATTCCAGTTATTCAGACAAGGTTGAGATTCACTGGCTTTCATGGAACTTAGACCTGAGTTCTAAGTTTTTTTGTGTGTTTATGACAATAGGGAGTCAACCCAGGAACACTTTACCACTCATCCCCAGCCCTGTTTTTTAAAGACAGGGTTTTACTAAGTTGTCCAGGCTGGCCTTAAATTTATAATCCACCTGTCTCAGCCTCCCAGCTAGCTGGGATGACAAACGTGTGCCACTGCTCCAAGGTCAAGTGAAGATTTTTTTTTTTTTTTTTTTTGAGTACTGGGGATCGAACCCAGGGCCTTGTGCTTGTGAGGCGAGCACTCTACCAACTGAGCTATATCCCCAGCTCTCAAGTGAAGATTTAATGTTGGTGAATCAATATTCTTGTGTGCTAAATTGTGTTCATATTTTCCATCAGCAAAGTTGAAGATGGAAAAAGTCAATTTACAACATCTCTTGAGTGTGTACTACACAGTTGTGCTAATGGCTAAAGGTAGAAATGAGCAAATTATAGCCCTATTGTAGGGACAGCATAAAAGTTGAGAGGGAAGACTTTTGAAGATAAAGTGAAACTTGAAGTTGATCTAGAGGATGAAGAAAAATTTTTAATATTTGAATGCATGAACTTGTCCATGTAATCTTGTTGCAGATTATAATAACATAGGAAAATTCTTAAATAGAATTCTGGGCATGGAGGTGCATCAACAGAATGCATTGTTTCAGTATTTTGCGGACACACTTACTGCAGTTGTTCAAAATGCCAAAAAAAATGGAAGATATGATATGGGAATCCTAGGTAAGTGGGGAAATTTTGACATGTCACGTGTGTCCTAATCAGTGTTCATTTAGCATTTACAAGTTGCTTTTTCTCATTCAAGATCTTGGTTCTGGAGATGAAAAGGTGAGGAAAAGTGATGTTAAGAAGTTTCTGACACCAGGATATTCAACCTCTGGCCACGTTGAATTATACACAGTAAGTCTGAAAAGTGTGTTCCTGTTCAAGGACGATTGTGCAGTGGGCATTTACAGAAGCTCATTTAATTTAAATCCTGTAATTTCTATTACAGATAAGTGTAGAGAGAGGAATGTCCTGGGAGGAAGCAACCAAAATTTGGGCAGAGCTGACAGGACCAGATGATGGCTTTTACTTATCACTGCAAGTACGACTTCTCCTTGGATTTTGGCTGCTCAGATATGTGATATTTTTGCTAGCATCTGCCGCTTCCCTATTTTGTGCATTTCTGGTTGTGTTTCCTGTCTATTGTGATGATTTATTCTTGTTATTGTATGTTTATCCATTTTACATACTTTTTTACTTAATATATTTAGGGGGCATTACTACATGCAAGTTTATACTTTTTGTATATTCTTAGTAAATCAAACCTTTTTAAAATAATACAACAATTTTCTATAATCTTCATAATGCTTCATGTGCCTTGGGGGGTTTGATTGTTGACCGTCTGCTGCTCATTTAGAAGGACTTGTGGGAGTATTGCCTTGAGTTCCTGCCAGCTGATGAGTTTGTCTCTGCCCCTATACTTAAGAGACATGTTTTCACAAAGTCATAGGTTCACAATTTTTTTTCCCTTGGGCATTTTAAATGTGCTACTATGTTCTGGGATAAAGGATTATATTCAGAGTTTACTGATGCTCTGATTTTCTTTCATTTTTTAATTTGGTTCTTTGGCCTAAATGCCAAAAGGATTTTCTCTTTAAAATATAGTAATTTTGCTGGGCACAGTGGTGCACACCTGTAATCCTGGTGACTCGGGAGGCTTAGGCAGGAGGATCTGGAGTTCGAAGTCAGCCTCAGCAACTTATCATGGCCTTAAGCAAGTCAGCAAGATCCTGTCTCTAATAAAATATAAAAAAGGATCGGAGTTGTGGCTCAGTGGTTAAGCGCCCCTGGGTTCAATCCCTGGTACCAAAAAAAATACACACACACATACACACACACACACTAAACATACTATTTTTACTATGTTCTCAGGTATATGATATGCTCTTTCAGTAGTTTCAAATCTAATTTCAGAAAGTTTTATGAATTATATATTTTTTGAAACATTTTTTATGTTCTAATTTGACTTTCTCCCTTACTAGAACTTCTGCTGTTCACATTTTAGATGATCTTTAATATTCATGATTTTCTCTTTGTTTCTTCTTTTTTTCCTAACGATTTTACTCACACGTGATTCATATACCATACAACTTATCCACTTAAATATATGATGGTATGACTTGGGATATATTACATTAATTTTTTTAAATTGTGAAATATAACAAATTTATCATTTTAGTTATTTTTAAGGATCAAAATTAATTCAGTAGCATTAATTACAGTCACAGTATTTTGCAGCTATCACTAACCTCTTCCTACCCACAAAACTTAATTATCCCAAACACATTAACTCCGCATTACCCTACATGATCGTCTACTTTCTCTATGAATTTATCTGTTCTAGACAACTAATGTAAGTGGAATCATACTACATTTGCCATTTTATGTCTGGCTTATTTCCCTTAGCATAATGTCTTCCAGATTTATTCTTCTTATAGCATGTATTGGAGCTTCTTTTCTTTTTGAATAGACTGAATGATATTCCATTGGTTGTAAATTCACATTTTGGAAATATTTATGTAGAGACAGCTGTAAAGACCTGGATCAACTGCACTGGGACTGGTGGTGTAGCTCAGAGGTAGAGCACTATACCAGGTCTGGGTTGGATATGCAGTGCCAAAAATAAATAAATAAATAACCGCATTAAAGGGACCATATACCTTCTGTCATAGACAGCCAAAGTCCCTTGACCTTTCTGTAAAAGACTGAGTTGATAGTAACTATGTCAGGTTTTGAAGGCCATCTCTGGTCTACGTTGCATATCCTTTCTCTCTTTTTGACTTCTTTCCTTTCTCTTTCTCTTTATTCCCTTCCTTCTTTGGACCATACATAAACGTAGGAGTCTCAAGCTAGTGTTGGTCCACAGGTCTAGTTTGCTGGTTCCTGATTTAGAGTAGAACCCTCAAAGCATCTGGCTTCTAGTTTGTAGTTTGGGGTTTGAGGTTTTTTTTTTTTTTTTAATGTGAGATGGTCTCACTGTTGCTCAAGGTGACCTTGAACTCCTGGGCTCAAGTGATCCTCCTGCTGCAATCTCCTGAGTATCTGTAACTGGCTTGTTTATTTTTGAGCAGTGCTAGGGAAACTTTTTCATTGGCTTGTGGATTCACATGCATCTGTATGAATGTAGAGCCAGGTGTCGTGGTGCACACTTATAATCCCAGCAACTGTCTTAAAATGAAAAAGAACTGGGTATGTAGCTCAGTGGTAAAGCCCTCTTAGTTTCAGTTCTTAATACAAAAAGAAAAAATAATTAATGATTTTGAAAAAATCCTTGTGTACTTTGTGCCCTTCCCTTTGTGGTAACATTTTGCAAGACTATAATATCAAAACTAGGATGTTAATAGTTAACCTATTTTATTCAGATTTCCCCCTAAATGCAGTTTTGATTAATTAGTTCAAATAGGGTGCTATTATTGTTTTTAATTGAAATTATTGCCAGAATTTTACCATTGGTGGATTGAGTTGAAAGTTCTGATTTAATGGAAGGATGTGGTATTTGGTCCTTGGTTTCCCACATGGCAGTAGGTTACTGGACCCCAGGAGCAGTGGCCCTAGGATTGGCAGCCATTTGTCTCTGAACTTCCACAGCATTAAGCAGACATGCTTTTTAATGTATATAATGTGTGCTACCCTTAAGCAACAGTGACTAGGTCTCTCTTATTTCCACTGTACCATGATGGTTTATTTTGTAATCGTAACTAGTTAGTATGACACTTATTAGGATGTTGCATGTTCTCTAAGGGAAAGTTGATGTGTTTCACATCCTCTGATGAAAACTTGAAAGTATAGTTTTCACTTTAACCACTATTTTGTGACTTTACTGTAATTATATTTAAAACTTGAACAGGTAAAAGACAAAGCATCGTTAATGTCCGTGAAGAAGAAAGTAAAATACTACCTTTTTATCATTGTAAGACTTGCCGTATCACAGTAGTTCATTGAGCACTGTTATATTGTGTGTAGGAGGTGGGGAAGCATTTGTGTTTTGAAACTTTACCTCCATTTCCATCCTGGAGATTATTGCCTGGAAGTTCTATACCTTATTAAAGAAGAAATATTTCCTTTTCCTTAAAGTACCACTTATAAGTTTGACTTCACAAAGTCAAAAATATTAAGCTAGGACTGTGTATGGTGCACACCTTTAATCTGAGCTGTTTGGAAGACTAGCCTGGGCAATTTATTGAGACCCTGCCTCAAAATGAGAAGGGCTGAGGTCGCAGCCCTGCGGTGGAGCACACCTGAGTTCAATCCCTAGTACTGCAGAAAAACCTTAAAAATAATGAATTACACATATCTGTCACTCAGGAGACGGAGTCAGGAGAATCAGTTGAGCCCAGAAGTCCAAGGCCAGCCTGGGCACCACACTGAGACCCCATCTAGAAAATAATGAAAAAGGGTGAAGATATAGACCTGATTCCATCTCTTCTCCATTGTCCTCCTTTTCTGCATACCTCATCATGCTTGATTTGCTCAGCATCGTGGCTTTCTCCTGTCACAGCCTTGCTGTTTACAGAAAACTACATCATGCCTCGTCTCATTTCACCTCAAAACCACCTGGGCACATTGATGGAGAGCACAAGGCTTTCTGGAGACATCTTGGAGGAGGTTGAATTTTACCGTAACTGAGAGAGCTTTTCAACACTTTTTATGAAACATTTAAAACATATAGCAGAAATGAATAAAAAAATTCCTGAGGTTCCCTAATGTATAGCACCTAGATGAAAAATAATAATCATTGTGATACGCTTGATTTCCCCCCCCCCACCCCATCAGTCTGCTTGACTGTACAGAGAATAGAGGAGGCAAAACTGTCTGTATTGGACACTTATACTTTAAAACTTATTTCTGATATTTTTCTAAAGAGTACCATGACCTCCAGCCTATGTCTTTAGTCAGAATTTTATAGCTGCCTCTCTGCTATGGCCTTGTGTAAAGACTAAACATTACTGTGTTTTATTCTTTCTTTTTTTTTGGTACTGGAGATTGAACCCAGGGTTGCTTAACCACAGAGTCACATCCCTAGCCCTTTTTATTTTTTAATTTTTATTTTGAGATGGGGTCTTACTAAGTTACTTAGACTGGCCTCCAACTTGTAATCTTCCTGCCTCAGCTGCCCTAAGTTCCTAGAATCACATGTTGTGGTTCTTTCTCAAAGTTTCATAGGCTTTTTTTGTTGTGTGGGTGGGTTACTGAGGAGTTTGAACTCAGGATGCTCTACCACTGGACTGCGCACAAGCCCTTTTTTCCCCACTAACTTTGGAAAGGGTCTCACCATGAACTTAAGGTCCTTCTGATTCAGCTTCCCAAGTTGCTGGTATTACAGGAGTGCACCACTATGCCTATCCAGGTGTTTGAATATTCTGAATGATTATATTTGGAAATATGTAACAAAAATGTGTTCTAAAGTCTATAGTATCAACTCTTTGTTTTCTCTCATTTTTTCCCCTTTCACTAGATAAGGAACAACAAGAAAACTGCAATCTTAGTTAAAGAAGTAAACCCTAAAAAGAAACTTTTCTTAGTTTATCGACCAAATACTGGGAAACAGCTCAAATTAGAAATTTATGCTGACTTAAAAAAGAAATATAAGAAGGTATTTTCTTATTTGTGTGTTCCATTCTGTAGTAATATTTGTTTTATGATACATAAAATTATATCAAGAATAACTATTTTCTAGACATAAAATTATTGTCAATTTTTATTTGGTTACTGTTTAAAGGAAATTTCTAGGAAAATCTTGTTACACTGATATCCCAGTCTTAATGTTATTGACCGTTAAGAACTTAAAAGATGATGATTTGAAACAGTGCATGTTGACAGTAAGGTAACTTCAGTGCTGAGGACAAGAGTTAGAATTTTTTAAAGAGCAGAGAGAGATGTGTGAGATTGAGATTTCTTCATTAGTACTTGATTTCCTTGTCAGTGTGGGGCTACATTTCTTGTGTCTTGGAATGATTTCTAGAAAATGCAAGTAACTGTTTTTCCTAATATTATGGTTAGTTTTTATTTTTTAGTATTCCCTTAAATTACTGTTCCTAGCCATTCTTATTTGAAATTCATTATCAGTAACTGTTTATAATAGCAAAAGTTTTGAATGGTATTCAAATTCAGCTAGTAACAGGGATTAGGTTGTCTGTATGAGATGATTCTAAGTTGGTCTGCCTTTGGAGTTAAAGACCAGATTAGACACTCAAAGCAATACTGTTCCAATGGAATTTTTGTTTTATTTTCATAGGTAGTCTCAGATGATGCCCTGGTGCACTGGTTAGATCAGTATAATTCATCTGCAGATACCTGTACTCATGCTTACTGGTTAGTATTTTCATGTTTCTTGCCATATTTTTAAAAAGAGCAATCAAGATTTAAACTTACCTTTTTCTTTACCAGTATTTCTTTATGCTTAAATTAACAAGTTAGCTATTGTGAAGCCTGGTTGGTTTCATCAGGAATACGTATTGGGCATTTGTGAACCAGACACTTTCTAGGTATCCCCCCTACTTTTCCTTGATGCTTTGTTATTTCCAACCAGCTCTTATCTAGCAGATGGTCTTAGCTGTCATCCTTGGTGTTATAACTTGCTTTTTCTTCTCAGTTTCTTATTTTCTCCTTCCCTATAAGTCCTCTTTCCTTTCTTTATTTTTATTTATTTTAAAACTTTACTGATATTCCAACTCCAGGGAACTTCTAAACTTTTTTCTGGGAGCTGATCCCACTGGGCTCCCCAGCTCACATCTTTCAGTGTTCATGTCAGGGTCCATCAGAGTGTTTAAATACTCTGTAGTGTTTTATCTTACATTAAGTAGTACTTTTGTACCTGGCCCAGCCTAGAAAAGGAATGTAGGATCACAGTGAATTTTAACTCAGAGTTTGTTGATTTTGTTTTTATGGTGATTAAAGCCAGGCATGCTTTACCACTGACTTATATCACCAACCCTTTTTAATTTTGAGACAGGGTCTTACTAACTTGCCAAGACTGACCTTAAAATTGAAATTCTTCTGCCTTAGCCTCCCAGGTTGCTAGAATTGTAGGCATGCACCAGTGTGCCCAGCTTGTTTTGATTTTGACTCATGCAGGAGGATGAATTTTCTTCAATGTGAACAGTGTTTTTGTTTTCATTTGAGAGTAATTAGAAGCAGTTAGAAATGAAAACTTAATAGCTTTTAACATAAAATATTTTTAGAAGTTAACCTCTAAGCCAGGCATCATGGTGCAGACCTGTAATCAAGCACTTGGGAGGCTGAGGCAGGAAGATCACAAGTTTCACGGCCAGCTGGGACATCTTACTAAGACCCTCACAACTTAGGGAGACCCTGTCTCAAAATAATTTAGAATGGGAATGTACCTTAGTGGTAAAGTGCACCTGGGTTTAGTGCCTAGTATCACAGTGAAAATTTTGTTTTAGATAAAAGTTAACCTCCAAAAGTTGTCTAAAATGTTTGCTTTGAGTGATAGCAAAAAAAAAAAGTGCCCATATATTCGTGCATGTCTATGTGCACATGTACTTGGGTGTATATATATACTCCATGTATTAAATTCATCTTGATTGGAGGCTGACCAGAAAGATTTCTGATGATAAATTGTGATAATAATTCTGACCATAAAATATTGGTATGTCTTCCTTTTCTCTGTTCTCTCTCCATGTAATGTTTTTTGTTTTGTTTGTTTACCAAGGCCTTTGCAATTAATTGGATTTAGAATTGTATATTGGCAATTTAACAGTGTAGAAATGACTGGCGTCAGAAAACAGTATTACTACAATAGGATAGTAGATATGAAAGTTGCTAAAATGCTCTGATATCAAAACACAGTAAATCAGCCCTTTAACAGGTAGGCAGACCCACAAATAGCTGTAGTCTTCAAATCAATAGTAATAAATTGGGAAGGATAATTCAGTATGCCAAAGATAGTTATGTATGAAAAACTGAAGGCAAATGATGCTACATGGCTTCCACTTAAAATTTGGATAGGCCTTGCAAAACCCTTTTGTGAATGTATGTGTCTGTATTTACATAATCCCCACCCATCTTTTCTAGGCGTGGCAATTGCAAAAAAGCAAGTTTGGGATTAGTTTGTGAAATTGGTCTTCGCTGCCGCACATATTACGTATTATGTGGTTCAGTACTGAGCGTGTGGACAAAAGTCGAAGGCGTTCTCGCATCCGTCAGTGGCACAAATGTGAAAATGCAAATAGTTCGGTTAAGAACAGAAGACGGACAGCGGATTGTAGGTAAGCCTAATTTTTATTTTGTTTTAAGTTGTGGGGGAAAAGCAGATTCTGCCTTTTTCTTGTTTTGCTTCTACCATCTTAGATCTATTCCAGATGTATTAAAATTTGTTCCAGCAGTGGATAGTGAACGTACAGGTCTTTGAACAGATATTTTAATCTGACTGTAGTTTCCATATGGTGATCCCTATGATGCTGCTCACAGCTCTTCTTGCTCCACTGCCTGCTGCTGCTGCTCTTTGGGTGGGCTCCTGTGGTAAAGACAGCCCAGGCTCTTGCCTAGGGCTCTGCATTGAGCCAGGTTGAGGCTGTGAAACTTAAAGCCACTGGCCACAGAGGATATTCCAAATACTGCAAAAAGCAAGGACAGATGAGATATCATTTGCTCAACTACAGATACTCCATCAGGTGGACCAATTATTGCTTTTTGTTCTGGTGTCCCAGCAAGTGGACCAGTTATTGCTCTTCAATTTATAGCTACTGCCTTCTGTACAGTGGGTTTAATATTAATACCCTGTGTGCCAAAGTCATTCCATAAACTTGGCATACACACCTGCCAAGCCCTCAAGTTTAGTTTTGGTACTGGGGATTGAACCCAGGAGCAGTTTACATTGAGCTACATTCCCAGTCCTTGAGACAGGATCTTGCTAAGTTGATGTAGGACCTCACTAAGTTGCTGAGGCTGGCTTCAAACTTGTGATCCTCTTGCCTCAGTCTCCTGAGTCACTGGGATTACAGGTGTGCTTCAGTGTAACCAGCTGAATTTTTGGTTGTAGCAAGTTTTTATATGAATTAGTTGCCAGCATTCTAAAATCAAGAGGTTTGGTATAAATGCCTGATTTCCAGCTGTTTCTTGAAAGAGCTTATTTGGAACAAAGTTCACATTCCCATATAAAAAATTTGAAGTTCTCATAACCAGGACCTATGATTTCCAGTTGTTCTTTACAGTGCCCTCTTCAAAGTTACCTGCTTGGGTGAGCAGTTGAGTTTGCAACTCCATTTTTATATAATTTTGTGTAATAGTACCTGGCAAAGAGGGTGGTGTTTTCATGCTTTTGCAGAGCCAGGATGATGGTGGGGAGAGAAGTATTGGACTTTGCTTTGCTGATCTTTTGTTAAAGAAGATGGTGTTAGGGGCCAGGTGCCGTGGCACACACCTGTGATCCAGCAGCTTGGCAGGCTGTTTTGAGCGTGAGTTCAAAGCCAGCCTCAGCAACTTAGCAAGGTGCTAAGCAATTCAGCAAGACCCTGTCTCTAAATAAAATATTAAAAAGGACTGGGGATGTTGCTCAGTGGTTAAGTACCCCTGGGTTCAATCCCTGGTACCAAAGGAGAAGAAGGAAAAGATGGTGAGATGGTGTTACACTGACACATGAATATGCTTGGGTGCCTGTGGGAAACACTGCTGAGAAATCAGGTTAAATCTTAATGGAGCATTGCAATTTTTAGGTATTCATTTAATTTTTTTTGCAAAGTTTTTGTTCATTATGCTTAATATTATGCCTCATTTTGAATCTGCTGTGAAGCTGTAAAATATACTATGGTTTCTACTGGATGTCGTTTTTTAAATTCCTGTTGCTAATTGCAGGTTTAATCATTCCGGCAAATTGTGTATCTCCTCTTGTAAATCTCCTGTCAACTTCAGACCAGTCTCAACAGCTTGCAGTCCAACAAAAACAGTTATGGCAGCAGCATCACCCACAGAGCATCGCCAACTTGAGCAACGCATAAAGAAAAGATAGGTTTCAACACGGATGTATCTGAAATGCTGTGGGAGCATATCATTTGCATAAAAATCAGGGACAGTTTCCAAAGAATTATATATTTTTTTCAGTTGTGCTCTCTGTAGTTAATTTTTTGGGGAATAAGGACAACCTGGAATAGATAACAAAACTGAAAATCAGCAGTGCCGATGGTGGTACATGTGTCTTTCCTTTTGCTTCCTTTGGGACTTTTCTGTATGCTTTTACTTTGGGTGAGCAGAGGAGGGTGTGTGTATGTGTGTGTGTGTGTGTGTGTATGAGAGAGAGAGAGAGAGTGAGTCTGTGGATTTGTTAAAGGCTACAAACCACAATGAATTTAAATGCTTGGAACTTCCCAAACTGGCTCTACTTTTCTGTTACACAGTGCTCAGGGTTAACGCAGTGCATCCATGTCATTGCTGTGGGAGTTATCCCCAGATGCATGTGTTTCAAGTCTGTAATTATAGAAAATATATATTGGTTTCTTTTTCCAACTTAAACAATAGGTTTACTAAAGCATGAAATGAAAGGTTGCATTATCATGCATTCGGGTTCTTCTGTAGTTTTTGTTCTGACCGTGCATGTCTTTGAAGCATGCGTAAACAAGATTAACACAGGAGTCAAGTATCAGAGAGAAACATTTTTAGGTGTACAGCATTGGTCATTGCATTTTTATAGTGTTTATACCTGGGTATTGCTTCTAACCCCACAACCCCCCCCATCTCCTCTTGCCCCAGGTTTCTTGTCAAGATAATGAGTACATACCTTTTTTTGTGATAAAACTCTGAAAAATTAATGTATTAATAGTATTCCTAATGTGTGCTGCAAAAATGGCTATAAGCTCCTTTTCCTAAAGTTACATTTTCCTTAACTTAAGGACAGTTTTAGAAAGAAGTACGATTGGCTTCCATCTTGCAAACAATCTTTTTTTCATTATCTGGATTTACTTTGTCACTCAAACAGGAAACCATACTTGAGTTGTGAACTAGACAATGAGGAAACACTTGAGGCTTCTGCTGTATGTGTTTTTTGTTGTTGTTGTTGTTGATGATGTTGTTGTCGTTGTTACCCAGTAACTTGAATATGTTTAACATGTTGTAAGACATTGTAGAGTTTATTTCAAACTGTTAAAAATGGTAATGTACAAATGTGAATAGACACTTATCTATAACATGGGTAAGTTTTGTGTCGCCTATAATAGATGTTTATAAAAAAGCGAATGAGGGGACGTTGGTCTTTTTGTTTCCCCCCCTCCTTTTTTTGCTTGCACAGGTTGCACTATTGAAAAATTGAGATTGTATAAACCTGGTCAAAAGCTGCAAGATACCAATATCTTGTAGGTGTTAAATAAAAAAGTTATTATACTAATGAAGTGGACTCTTGTTTAGGCCCTCACTGGGGACTTTTAGAAGTAGTCTGATGGGGCTCTGTAGAAGTTGGTATAGCCTCAGCATTCCAGGTAGATGTAGAGTCCGTTTAAAATTTACTGCTTCAATTTGAGGTATTGTTGAGGAAGCAGTAACATGACAATACTTTTGAAAATGGAATTGTTCCCTTTGTAGCTTTTTAAATTTCTGAGAGAATTGGGTGAGATGTGTGTTAAGTGATAGAAACTGATGGAACGTTTAGGGCTTCCATCCTCTTTGTTTCTTTTAAGCCTGAGTTTGGTTAAGTTTACCCAATAAGGTTTTTTTTTTGGATTTATTTATTCTTAGTGCCTAAAAGAACAAATTGGGAATAACTTCTCTTGTTGGGCACATTTTGCCCAGTGGATGCAACTTTTATCCTCAGTCTAGTCCGTGTATCTCAGGCAGTGATCCATATGGATATCCATCAGTGCCCCTTGTCAGAGCCACTAGATCCAGCTGGCAACCATGAGCAGAGTTGTGTCCACCTTAGTAGCACCTCCAAGTTAGTGCTTCTGTTTTTAAGCTGGTGATCTGGTCAGCACCCTTCAGCGTGTTAAGGTGAATGTGAACATGAACTGGGGAAGGGAGGCATGTCTAATCTCCCTCCCATGAGGCAAAATGCTGGCGTCAGGAAAGGTACTCTGAGGTTGTTGACTCTACTCCCCTTTCTGGGTATGAGGGTGTCTGTTTCACCAGGTCCTGTGTTTTTTATGGTGTTTTTAGAACAGCATCAGAAGAAATATTCTTTAGCAGATACTTAAATGACATTTTCCCTCATCCCACCCCAGGTCATGCTGTCATGTTTGTTCTTAGAGTAGCCACCTTGATACAGAAGGGCCTATGTAGGTTCTGTTCTTTGTAGAACCTCCTTTTTGTTGTTTATTTAAAAAGTAAGATCCAGAAATAAGACATCTGAAAGACTTTCAAAAGGTAACCAGTGTGGATGATTGGGAGCTGGGTACCACATGCCCACACCTGTTGTGCATGTATAGCACCCAAAGGCTAGTGCCCACCCCCTCTGGAGGTGAACATCTGGCATCTTTACTGTTCTCCTACAAAAGTCAGCTAGTCTTAAGTCAGCCACAAGCGAAGTCCCAGCATTCAAGGATTTCTGTCAAAAATTAAGTCTTCACAACAACTAATCTAATATAAAATAACATCTGTTTTGCAGGATCTAAATGCCACATGTGTACCCAGCTTGTTTAACCCAACGTGAGTCTATTTGGCCTCTCCAATGCCTTTTTTTCCTCTTTAGCAATATGATTCTGAGCATGCAGATCTGATTGTAAATCATGTCAGTGTTTCAGAGTTTACAGTGCTGATTATACTGAAAACCACTCCCTGAGTCCAGAGCTGCTCATTTGTTGTAGTTGGGGAAGTGGTGTCCCCTCACTCAGCAGCCTCCATCCCGCAGGTTCTTTCTGCAGTCTAGCTGCATTATCCAGATAGGTTTTCAAAAGTGTTGAATTCATAGAAATATTAGCATGTTAACAAAGTATTTCTTCAAACAAAATTGGATCAAAAAGTAGATGTGTTTAGCAGTTTTCCCTTTGCTACTAAATTGCAGATGCTCTTCAGTATCTTCTCTTTACATGTATATAAATTAGCAAGAACCAGCATCCAAAGCACTGTAGGGGAGAGAGAATGTATTTATTCTAACTCATTAGCACTTCAGAAACCTTTTTGAGTTGCAACAATGAACCTTTTAGTTTTGAGTTTGCTCTATCTTTAAAAGTAAAAGTTCTGGATTACTAAACTTCAGGGGAATATAATGTTTTAGAGTCACAATTTTTTACTGTAGCCCCTGAGGCATCGATTGGCTGGTCTCCATATGATGCTCTATTAGAACAGCTTCTAACAGGGAAGAAAGGTGCCAGGACGCCACTTACAGTTGTGCGATGGGACCCACCTCCTCCTTCCACCCCCTCTTCATTGTAGCATGAGGGCAGAAAGCAGTAGAGGATTGCTGCATCTCACATTATGAAGGTAGGGACAGACGTTCCTTTCAGGTCCTTTTCTTGGTAAGATCTCAGAGGGAAGGACCTTACCCAGGTTCTCTCATTTTAAAAATATACCTGGGCCTTATTGGGTGGTTTCTAAGATGGTGCTACGAAGGCGCATTGTCGGGCTGGATCCAGATGAGGACTGTTGGTTAGTTCAGGAGTTCCGAGTGCAGATACAACCACTGTGATGGTGGGCATTTGTTGTGCCCTTCCTTGTGTCTGCGATCTCCGTGGCTAACACCACACCCACATACACTTGTGCGTGCACATTTTGCTGCTGAAACGTAGCAAGCATTCCATGTCATGGCTGCAGCTCAGCAAAACCATTTGCAGAACAATTCCTCATTCAAGGCCAGTTGTCCAATACAGATGTCATGTCCTTTAAGTGAAAGAGACATCTAGATGCCTGCAACTCCAGCTTGTTAGCTAGTGTTCGTCTGAGTGTGTTGGTGATCTCTAGAGCCCGCCCTCTAATGTATGCTGTACTTATATATATGTACATACGTGTGTGTATATATAGAAATGAGTTCTTTTGAATTCTGAATGTAAATATTTCTTGTACATTGGGACCCTACCTGCTTGTTTTTCCCTCTCCCATCTTCACTCCTATTTATTCTTTTCTTGACTTCCCATATGGGGCATCTTAACCTTTTTTTTTTTTTTAAATAATTTAGAAAAGCGTGGAAAACTTATTTTAGTTGGAATTGTTTCTATATTTTGGCATTTAGTTTCGAATTTTGCTATAGAATTCCTGTCTGGTCTGTGTTAATGTTTTTCAACATGCTTGTTTTGTGTTTTTGTTACAGTTTTTACTGCGTGCAGTACATTGTGTTGGAGGAGTGCACTTGAGTGCCATTTCTGACACTGTCATCATGACTGGTTATGCTCATTCACGTTCCTTGGAGGCTGTAGTGAGCCTGATGTTTTCACATTTAAAAAAAAAAAAAAAAAAAAAAAAAAATGCTTCCCAAAACTTGCTTGAAGCTCCTCTAACTTCTTCAGTGCATTTGGGGTCAAGCCTAACTCTTCAGGAAACCTGACTTTCCTCTGCCCTTGCAAATTTGCAGGCCTGCACCAAGCCCCAGAGCTCCAGCTTTCCACCTGATAGGAACATCTTTGCAGATTTGAAACTGTGGCTCATGGCCTGCTGCTGCTGCTGCAGATTCCTTGTGTTTATTTAAAGAGGTTGGGGCTGGCTATATTTTTAAACCATGTAGAACAATCAGAACATACTTCGCAACAAATGCAGGTAATCTGCTTTTGCTACAACTTAAGGATATCTTTAGCAGGTGGGAGACAGTCTGATAGAAGGTTGACAGGTGACTTTAGAGAATGCACATAAAGGAACAACTGTCCTCCCAAGGGGAGCGCCACCAGGGAAGGCTGCCGTAACCTCCAGCACACAACAGTTTCTTTTGAAGGGCCAGTGAGTCTCCTCAACGGCTGCTCTCCCCTGTGTTGGGGACTTGGTGTTTTTTTGTTTTTTTTTTTTTTTTTTTTTTTTTTTTAAAACCCCTCTCTCTAAGAATTGAACCCAGGGCTTCTCACATGCTAGGCAAGCTCTGTACACTGAACCACACCCCAGTCCTGGGGACTCCACTTGAAGCTCGGGGCTGAGCTAGAGTAAGGCGTTCTAATAGTGTTGGCGATAGGGAAGGCCCTGGGCTGGTTCACGGACACAGTGGCAGTCACCACCCAGGAAGCAAACTTGGGGGTTTTCGTTGTTGTTTTTTTGTTTTGTTTTTGCTGTGCTGGGGATTGAAGCCAGAGCCTTGTGCATGCAAGGCAAGCACCCTACCAACTGAGCTATCTCCCCAGCCGCAAGCATTGCTTTTATTTTATTTTCAGATTTTGCACCTTTAAGAAAACGTTCCTCTCTGATTTTCAGGAAAGATTGCTCTGAGCACTTCCTGGGCCTTTGGTTCATGAACAGGTTTCATTCATTACTATTTAGCTTGGTAGACAAGTTAACATTTTATGTTGTCTACATTTGGATGAGTCTTGTCAGGAATCGGGGCCTGTCACAGATCCTGCTAGCGCAAGTCCCCTTCTCAGAGCCCGCTTGCCTGGCCGCCTGCTGTGCCCCCAGCAGCAGTTGGCCTGTGTGGTTTGCAGCAGCAGTGTGGCAGGGTATAGTTCGGCTAGATTACCGTCCTGCAGAGTTGATGGCAGTAAAGCTTTTGCGATTCAGGCCTCCTTGGGGCTGAAGGTCAGTCTGCAGGTTCCTTGGGGAGAACTCACCTGGCTTTTGCACTTCCGACCTCCTAACCCAGACCCTGTCCTGAGGAGTCATCTCTGGCTACTGGGCACTGAGGGCCTTTCTCACTGTGGCAGTGCTTGTGGCATTGAAGAGGGTAAAGAAGCTTGAGTCTTCCTTCTGGCTCCCACTTGTGGGACAGAGAGAGCTTTGTTTCTACAGAGCACATTGCAGTCTCACCACTATAAGGAAAAAATCATCCTGTTCATGGTTTATACTGAATTTGCAAACTACTGATATTATTTTTCACTAGCCACTTGTATCTACCATCAACCATGAGAGGTGGGAAGAGGTATGCTGTATCTCTGCAATAAAACTTTTGCCAGGTTCTACCTCCTTGAGCAAAGGATATTTTCTACGTAGGCGTAGATCTTCCTTCTTTATTAATCCGACATGGTGCATCTTGAGACGACATCTGGTGGAATCCAAAGACCAGAGGTGGATGTGAACTCTGGGTTGTCTTTGTTCTGTTCTCTTCGGTCTCGCTTTTTGTATCACTGCTCTGTTCCGGAGTGTCTGTGTGAAGGGTCCGCACTGTTCTCAGCGATGCTGCACTGCTGCCTTGGACTGTCCTGGGAACACGGTACCGAGTGTCCAGAATCGACTGTCCCCACCATTTTGATATGTAACTAAACATCCGTCTCATGCAATAAAAGTGTGTCGGCTGCATCTAGCAACAAGGTTTACTCTCGCAAGTAAAAAGATCAACTATGAAGCAACAAATTCTGTATTTAGGTTTTTGTTGTTTTTGTTTTTCTCTTTTTTTTTTTTTGTAAAATTCTTAAATAAATTAAAGAAAATAAACGATAAGCTTCTCTCTCGGCTTTTGTTCTCTCTCTGCTTCTGTTGCCCTGGGTAGGTGCCACCTCACTCGCCTAGAGAGCTCTTCTCCCTGTGGGAGGCGAGGGCTTGTTTGTGGGCCTCTAGTTTAAAATGAGTCGTAGAAGACTTTGATCTAGGAGGCTCACACGTTCAAGGCTAGCCTCAGAAACTTGGTGAGACCCTGTATCAGGTTTTTTTAAGAAAAGAAGGCAGGGGGTATGCTGGGAATGTGGCTCAGTATTTAAGTGGTTAGGCACCTCTGGGTTCAGTCCCTATACCAAAAAAAAGTTTTTCTGGTGGTTATGAAAGTCAGGAGAACCTCGGGAATGCAGCAAGGGCCTGGGGCAGGGGACTTTGAGGAGGTGACTGACCATTGGGCCAACACCAGAAAGCTGCATGCCTCTGGGATGCAGGTGGGTAGGCATGAGGGACAGGGGCCCGGCCCCACCCCTGGAGGGGAAGTGAGAGAATTGGAAATGGATGGGAAGCACTACCATTTTACAGCCAGCAGCTCACTGTGGGAGTGTGTCGCACCTTCACCTTCCTCACCTGCTTTAAGACCTGTGAGGTCCAGGAACTGTCACCTGTGGTTTACAGGGAGACAGACCTGGGCATCAGGGAGCCCACAGGGCTGGGGCCTGCTTCCGTCCAGGTAGTGTGGGCGGGGAGGACAGGGCAGAGCCCCAGGATGGGTTGACAATGTTCAGAATGTTTCTAGTGCGGGTTTCTCTGTAGCGGTCTGCTTGAGAGTTGTGTTTAATTTGCAGCGTGAAATACTCAAGTGAATTTAAACAAATTTGTGAATGGTGTTAGTATTTAGCGGAATTAAATTTGTCAAATATGTGGAACAGCTTAATTGAAGAACAGTCAAAGGGAATGTTTTAAATTTAAACTATAATTTGAGGGGCTGGGGAGATAGCTCAGTCGGTAGAGTGCTCGCTTTGTAAGCACAAGGCCCTGGGTTTGATCCCCAGCACCAAAAAAAAAAAAAAAAAAAAAAAAAAACCCTAAAATTTGGCAAATACTTGTTGAGCTTGACGATTAAAAGGAAACTTATGTTTTAAATGTCTAACTTTTTTTTTTTTAACCACTGGGGATTGAACCCAGGGGTGCTTTGCCATTGAGCTCCGCTCCACTGCCAGCCCTTTGTGTTGTTCATTTGGAGACAAGTTCTCACTAAGTTGCTTAGGGCCTGGCTAAGTTGCTGAGGCTGGCCTTGAACTTGTAACCCTCCTTCCTCAGTAACCTTGATAAATTGAGTATTGGCCAGGCAAGCTGGCACATGCCTGTAATCCCAGCAATTTAGGAGTCTGAGGCAGGAGGATGGGAAATTCAACTCCAGTCCGTGCAACTTAACCTGCCTAAAAATAAAGAAGTTTGAGAATGTACCTCAGTGGTAAAAGCGCCCCTGGGTTCGATCCCCAGGACCAAAATAAATAAAAAATACAGTAACGAGTATGTATTTGAATAAGAAACAAGAGACCAAGGGGCTGGGGATATAGCTCAGTCGGTAGGTCGGATCCCCAGCACGGCCAAGAAAAAAGAAAACGAGACCACAAGTCAAGCAGAGCCTCTGCCGTCCCCTGCGTTTTCTTGCTGCAGTTAATTTACTCTGACCTCTTTCTCTTCAGTGTTTTCTGTCTCCAAGTTGGGGGTCACCCTTGCCATGTGTCACCCTGATCCTGGGCACCAGTGAAACCTGGCTCCAGGTGTTGGGGCGGTGCCCTGGCGTGGTGGGGTGTCCAGCAGCATCCCTGGTTTACGCCCACGGGATTTCACTAGTATATGCTCTTTCCCCAGTTGTGACAACCCAGAATGTCTGCGGACGTTGCCAGATATCCCATGAGGGGCAAAATCATCCTTGGGAACCACTGTCCGAGCAAATCGGCCATAAAAAGGCAAGAGCTTGTGTCTACGGGTGTGTGTGGGTGTGTGCGCGTGTGCACGTTATGGAGGACAAATCCCATGAACAAAGGGCGCCACCCCCGAGATACAGAAAACACAAATGTTACCGGGCCGATGGCTTGGAATATGTGCAATACCATTTCCATACGTATGAATATTTATCAGCTAGTCATTTGAGAGCGTGATGTAAAGAAGCCATCTGTGGAGGCCTTTATGGGGAGAAAGAAGCTAAAAGAAATGTGCAAAATGCTTATTTTTAGAGTCCGATTCTCTGAGAGTTGGCTTGGTCCTCGGAAAGCTGCCCACTCTGGTGTCAAGTGTATTACTGGGTTAGGAGAGGCAGTGCCCTGCCCTGGGACAATGCACTGTTGACTAAAGAGCCACCCGAGTAGCACACACAGGTGGCGGCGAGGCCATGCTGAAATATGTGGTTTTACTTCTGAGATGGGTGGTTTGTCCGGGGAAGAGCTGCCAGGCCATGGCGACAGGACAGGCCGATGAGGTGCAGCGGAAACTGCGTTTCTCTCTGCACTGCTGCCCCCATCCCCTCTCCCTGCCGAGGTTCTGTTAGTCTGTTCATCTTTTCTTGGGGAACTTTAT
The DNA here is from genome assembly GCF_902686455.1 of Sciurus vulgaris. NCBI lineage: Eukaryota > Metazoa > Chordata > Mammalia > Rodentia > Sciuridae > Sciurus > Sciurus vulgaris. Next base: position 147,648,323 of record NC_136468.1, on the reverse strand, counting down.
GGAGGGTACATTTTGGAGTCTCACAGAAGACAGCCTAATGTCTGTTCCTCTGTTTGGTTTCAGGTATGATTCGTTTTTGCAAAGATTAATGTGAGAGCCCTCGGTGGCTGGAAAAATCCGAACTCGGATAATTAACTAAATTCTAGGAAGTTGGTTGGACCCAGTGTCTCACATCTGTAATCCCAGCGACTCGGGAGGCTGAGGCAGGAGGATCCCATGTTGCAGACCAGCCTGGGAGATTTAGCAAGACTCTGTCTCAAAAAAAAATTTTTAAAGGGGGGATGTAGCTCCGTAGTAAAGTGATCCTGGGTTCAACCCTCAGTGTAAAATATTTTTTAAAAATGTAGGAAGTTAGGAAATTCAACAGCATTAACCTGCAGTCAAAACTACTTAACAAGGGCTGGGGATATGGCTTAGTTGGTAGAGTGCTTGCCTTGCAAGCACAAGGCCTTGGGTTCAATCCCCAGCACCACAAAAAAAAAAAAAAAAAAGTACTTAACAAAACACTGAAACTTTTTTCTTTTTTGAAGTGCTGGGGAACCCAGGGCCTGCACATGCTAGGCTGGGGACAGGCTTATGTCCTCATGTTTGCATGTCCCATTTTTCGCTTTCTTCTCAGAGGAAATCAGTTTTAAGAAACCCTTGCCGGGCGCACCCCTTTAATCCTGGCAACTCTCATGGCTGAGACAGGAGGATTGAAAGTTCTAGGCCAGCCTCAGCAATTTAGGGAGACCCTGTCTCAAAAAGTAAAACAGGCTGGGGATGTGGCTCAGTGGCCGAGGCTCCCTGGTACCTCAAAACAAAACTCAAACTTAGATGTCTAAAATGATTGGCAAACAGTTGTCCACGGGTCACATCCTGTCCACTACCTGTTACTGCATGGCCTCGAAAGCTGAGAACGGCTTTTGCATTTTGAAATTGTTGGGGGGAAAAAAGATGATTTTATAATGTGAAAATTATATGAAATTCAAATTTCAGTTTCATAAATAAAGTTTCATTGGAAGGCAGCCATGCCTGTTCTTTTCTGTATTGTCTCTGGCCACTTTAGAGCTACAGTGGCAGAGCTTTGTAGTTACAAAGGCTTCATGACTGACAAATAAATATTGGCTATCAGGCCCTTTACGTGAAATGCTTGCTGGCTGGAGCCCACCCAGGGATGCAAAAAAAAAAAAAAAGGTTGGTTCTAGGTCTCAAAACAGAAGTGATGGCAGAAACAAAACTGAAAATTTGCAAATGTTCAGAGTCAACCGCTGATCAAAACTCGGAGGCTGGGTTTGGTAATACACACCTGTAATCCCAGCTATTGCAGAGACTTGAGGCGGCAGGATCACAAATTCAAGACCAGTTTGGGCAGCGAGACCCCAATCTTAAAAAGAAAAAGAGTTGAGGATGTAATTCATGGTAACGCATGGTGGAGCGCTTGCTAGCATACATGCAGGTGGCCCTGCATCGGTCCCTAGCACGTCAAAATACAAAAGCAAAAAGTCTCAAGTTGACACAAGGGCAGGTTTTATGTCCTCGGGGCATTGGAATTGCTGTGGTAACTGATCAGGGCACTTGTACTTTGTCAGGCCATCGAGCTGGTGGGTCTTACTTGATTGGTTTCTTAGGTCAGTGATCTTTTTTGGTCCAATTGGGGTTGGTCAGCAGGGCACTGTGGCACACATCTGTAATTCCAGTGGCCTGGGAGAGAGGAGGATCATAAGTTCAAGGCCAACTAAAGCAACTTAGCATTCCCTGTCTTAAAAAATAAAAAGGGCTGAGGATGTGGTTCAGTGGTTAAGCACCCCTGGGTTCCATCCCTGGAACAAAAAGAAGAAAAGAGAGTCACCTAGGTGAGTTTCCTATATTGATAATATTTAGTGGAGCCACTGGGAATGTTACTTCCCCTTTGATAGCTTTCAACTCTTAAGAGGAAGGGGAAAAAAAAATCCCAATTCTTTTTGAAGCCTATTGAGATGAGTTGAATGGTTTTGTCACCACAGATGTAGATGTGACCTTAGTTGAAAAAGAGACGTAACCCACCGAAGGATCTCCAGATGAGATCAACCCAGGCTAGGGGGGCCCCTGAATCCAATGACGAGCGTTCCTAGAAAAGTAAGGACTCCAGGGAAGAAGGCCGTGTGAGGGAAGGCAAGGCGGAGCCTGGAGTGAGGTGGCCACGCATCTAGACACCTGGGCCACCAGAGGGTTAAGAGGCAAAGAGTCTTCCCACAGCCTTCAGAGAAGTGTGGACTGCCAGCCCCTCCGTCAGACTTCTGGCTTCCACCACTGAGAACAAACGGTGGTAGTTGTAAGCCACCATGGCAGTGGTGACTTCTTAGGACTGTCCTAGGAAGCTGGCATGCCTGATACGCAAAGTGAGCTGTAACCAGGACGAAGGATGAGAGCTGGGTCCCTCTGGTCTCTTGGAGCACTTGAGGTCATTTATGGAATGTTCTCTGTGCCTAAGAAGCTCAGGCTCATGAAAGATACAGATCGGGTTGGATACAATAGCAGGCATTGTAGGCTTAACAGAGGAACCAACCAGGAAAGGTTTTTTGGAGATGGGGATATTTGATTTGGGCTTTGATGGATGAACAGGAGTTCTCCAAGTGGAGCACAAAGGCTCAGATGTGGGAATACACAAGTCTCAAGGTCATAATGCAATCCAGCCTGGAGAATAAGAAGTGAAATGAAGTCAGGTAAGGTGGTGACCCCAACATGGTAGAGGGAGAAGATAACTAAATATGGTGTCCTGGCTACAATTGATCTGTTTCCTTCTTTCTTTCCTCCCTTCTTTTCTCAGTACTGGGGATTGCATCCAGGGGCATTTTCCCACTGAGCCACACCCCCAGTCCTTTTTATTTTGAGACAGGGTCTTGCTATGTTGTTGAGGCTGCCCTAGAACTTAGGATCTGCCTCAGCCTCCCAAGTAACAGGGATCACAGGCACGTGCCACTGTGCCCGTTAGAATATGTTTCTGGACAATATGGGGACTGTCCTGCCCAGCCACCCCTAGAATAGTGCCTGGCAGTAGATGCTTGGTGAACGGTTCCCAAACGAAGAGGAAGACACATGGTCACCTCATTAGATGCAGAAAAGGCATTTTATAAAAGGCAACACCTTCTCATGATAAAAATCAGCCAAAAACTAGGGATAGAAGGGAGCTTCATAAAGGACATCTATGAAGAGCCCACAGAAGACATTGTGCTAAATGACAAAAGCCAGTCACGCCCCATCAGGAATAAAAGATGTCTGCTCCCTCCAATGCTTTTCTACTCAACGTCCTACTGGAGATTCTAGTGAGGTCGGTTGGGGGAGAAGGAGACAGAAGGCATCCAACTGGAATCCAAGAAGGAAAACTGTCTCTGTCTGCAGACGACACGATCTTATACACAGAGAACCCCAAAGAGCTGGGTGCGATGTTGCACACCTGTGATCCCAGCAACTCGGGAGACTGAGGCAGGAGGACGGCAAGTTTGAGGCCAGCCTCGGCACCTTAGCAAGACCTTGTTTTAAAATAAAAAATAAAAAGGCCTGGGGGAATGTAGTTCAATGGTAGAGCACCCCTGGGTTCAATCCCCAGAACCACAAAAAAGAAACTCCTGAAGATTCATGCACACACTATGAGAGCTAGAGAGTGACTTCAGGAGTTGTAGGATACAAGATCAGCACAAAAAAATCAGTTGTACTTCTATGCACAGCAGTGAACACAATCCTAAATGAAATTAGGAGGACAATTGCATTTATAATACCATCAAAAATAATGCAATGCTAAGCCAGGCACGGTGATGCGTGCCTGAAGACTGAGCTCCTTGCAGGGATCACTCAAGTTCCAGGCCAGCCTGGGCAACTATAAATCTGTCTCAACAAACAAACAAACATGCACACAAAGAAAAAGAGCCTTAGGAATAAATTTATCCAAAGAAATAAAAAGTCGTGTACACTGTAGAACATCATCAGAATTTTTAAAATTAAGATAAATCAATGGAAAGACATCCTGTGTTCATGGTTTGGAAGACTTGATACTTCGTTTAAGTGACTGGCGGTGTAGCTCAGTGGGTACAGCACTTGCCTAGCATGCCTAGCTAGGGCCCTGAGTTTGATCCCTAACACTTCCCCTGGAAAAAAATATGAAGATAGCAACACTTCCTAAATCGAGACTGATTTAGTATAAGCTTTATCAAAACTCCAGTTGTCTCTTACTGCAGAAATGGACAACCTGGTCCTGAAACTCATGTGGAAATAAATGCAAGGAATCAAAGCTGGGTGCGGTGGCACATACCTGTAATCCCAGCCACTCGGAAGGCCGTGGCAGGAGGATCACAAGTTCAAGGCCAGCCTCATAAACTTAGTGAAGCCCTAAGCAAAGCCATACCCTGTCTCAAAAAATAAAAAGGATTGGCGAGGGAGCTCAATGGTAAAGAAGTTCTGGGTTCAATCTCCAGTACCCCCTCTGCCAAAAAAATAAAAGGTAACTCATAGAATGGGAGAAAAATCACATAAGAGTCTAGTATGGTTAGGCGTGGTGGTGCACATCTGTAATCCCAGCGGTTTGGGAGGCTGTGGTAGGAGGATCTCTAGTTCAAAGCCAATCTCATCAACTTAGCGAGGTGCTTAGCAACTCAGCGGGACCCTGTCTCTAATAAAATATTGAAAAAGGGCCGGGGATGTGGCTCAGTGATTGAGCACCCCTGGGTTTGACCCAAACCCAGTACCAAAAAAAATTCCTAGGGGAGCAGCAGATCAAAGTAGACATCTCCCCAAGGAAGAATGAAAAGGGCCAGTAGGCACCTGAAAACATGCTCAGTGTCACTCTCACTAGGGAAATGGAAATCAAAGCCACAAGGAGACACCAGCTCTCACCTACTAGGTTACTTAAGATTAAAAAGATATTAGGAAGGATTGTTGCTGACATGGGGAAACTGGAACCCTCCGACACTGCTGTTAAGAATGCGAAAGGGCACAGCCTCTGAGGAATGCCACTCCGTAGTTTCTCAGAAAGTCAAAGATGCCAGGAGTGGTGTTGCACATTGGTGAGCCCAGCAACTGGAGTCTAAGGCAAGAGGATCACAAGTTGGAGGCCAGTCTCGGTCACTTAGAGCTTGTCTCGAAAAATAAAAAGGGCAGGGGACTTAGCCCAATGATAGAGTGCCCCTGGGTTTAATCCTCTCTCTCTCTCTCTCTCTCTCTCTCTCTCTCACACACACACAAACACACACACACACACATTACCATATTGATTGGTTCCATTTCTCTGTCTCCAAAAGAACTGGAAACATGTTTACATCAAAACTTATATACAGATGTTCATAGCAGTGGCGATGTCTCAAATGTCAAGATTCATGGAGAAACAAAAGGATGTGTCTATACAAAGGAATATTATTCAGTCATAAAAAGGCAAGCGAAGTACTGACACTTGCTACAATGCGGGTGAAAGTTGACAAGAAGACACTAAGTAGCTCCCCAGGAGGCCAACCTCACCACCTTGCCGCTGCCTCGTCTCTAGTGGTTCCTGAGAAGTTCCAGCACATTTTGCAAGCACTCATCTCAAATATCCACGGGTGGCAGAAAACAGCCTTTGCCATCACTGCCATTAAGGGCGTGGGGCAAAGACATGCTTGTGTGTTGAGGAAAGCAGACAGTGACCTCACCAAGAGGGCGGAGGACTCACTGAGACTGAGGTTAAACGTGTGATCGCCATTATGCAGAATCTGCCACAGTACAAGATCCCAAGCTGGTTCTTCAATAGGCAGAAGGACGAAAAGGATAGAAAATACAGCCCAGTTCTGGCTGATGGTCTAGACAACAAGCTCCAGGAGGACCTGGAGTGACCAGAGAAGCTTAGGGCCTACAGGGGGCAGTGTCACTTTCTGGTGACTTTGTGTCCAAGGCCAGCACACCCAGACCACTGGGCGCCATGGCCATACCGTGGGTGAGACAAAGAAGAAATGAGTCTATAGGCCTTTTCTGTTAATAAATAGTTAAAAAAAAAAAAAAAAAAAAAAAAAAAAGACATTAAGTAAAAAAAGCAGATCATAAACCTGAGTGGTGCACACCACCTGTAATCCCAGTGACCAGGAGGCTGAGGCAGGAGGATCCCAAGTTCAAGGCCAGCCGCAGCAACTTAGTGAAACTCCTGTCTCAAAATGAAAAATAAAAAGGGCTGGGGATGTAGTAGAGTGCCCCTGGATTCTATCCCCAGTACTGGGGGTGGGGTGGGGGTGGGGGTGGGGAGAAAAAGACATAAAAGGTCACTTATGTATGATTTTATTTCCATGAAATGTCCTGAAGAGGCAGATTCTGAGACAAAGCAAATTGGTGGTTCCCTAGGTTAAGGGGGTGGGGAGTGGGGAATGGGGCTCCCCACTAGGTGTGGAAGTTCTTTTTGATGAATGGGCATGTCCCAGGACTAGAGGTGAAGGTTGTACAACTCTTAATAAACTGAAATCCATGGGATTGTGTACTTTGAAAGGTTGTGTTTCATGGTAAGTGAATTATATTGCAACTAGAAATAAAGGGAAAAAAATATTTTTTTATTTTAAAAGACCAGGACTTAAAGTGAGGGGGCAGGAATCATGGCAGAAAATATGAGATCATGGAAACAGGCTAGCTGAGGCACCCATGGAAAAGTCTGGGCAGCCACTGAGATCTGAATTCCTGCCCCAGGAAAGTGGAGGCCTGGACAGAGAGGTGGGGGGCAGAATTAGTACCTTGTGTGTCTGCTGAAAGATCCTCCTGCCACAGACCCATATGGTGACCGTGGCCATCCAGAGCTTGGAACATGCTAGTCCATGCTAGTCTGGGTTAAGATGTCCCATGAAGACAAGATGCACAGTTGGGGGTTTTGAAGACTTAATATGATAAAAAGAATGTCAAGTATCTTATTAATATTTTCTATGTATTTGTTATATACTGAACCCATACTGTTCTGGATCACTTGTGCTAAACACAATATATTAAAATTAATTTCATGTTTCTTTTTTACTTCTGGAAATGCGACTTTAAGATTAAAATTTAAATGTAAGATTGCATATAGGCTTGTTTTAAATCTGTATTGACCAGTGCAGGAGGGGTGGCATTCATTGCTTCTTGAGGGGGGAAAAAAAAAATGTCCCTGAGCAGCCTTCCCTAGAGCTGGCCTCAAGTTGAGCAAGGGGAGCTGGCTGAGCTGGGGAGGGGGTGTCACCTGCACCTTCAGCTCTTAAGGGAAGGAGGGGAGGCCTGGGCGGGTGTGCCTTCCTTCTTGGGCAGAGAGGTGGACGCCTTTGTCACCAGATCCAGAGATGATGTTTGAATGTGACTAATTAAAAAAATCTGCAAACCATGGCGATTCAAAACAACAGAAAAGGGTGGGCGTTTTATGTAATCCGACGAGCATTACTATTCAGGCCGAACTCCAACATGTAGTACCTTAGGGAGGATGTTCGTCGGACCCTAAATACGTTTGCCGATTGCGTGCCAGTCCCACCCGGGGTCGGTGGGGGTGGGGTGGGGTGGAAGGAGGGTCAGAAAATGCAGCGCGAACTCCCGGGGAGCAGAAACTTGGCCAAGTTCGTCCCCTGTTCCCCGAGCGCCTAGAACGGTGCCTGGCATACAGCAGGCGCTCCCCCGCAATGCTGGCACGAGTTACCGTGCAGGATTACGTGGACGCGAGGGCCGGTGTTCCGGGGGAGGAGGCCTCCGGCTTTTGTCAGTCTCGGAGGAGCCCGCGGCCCCTAAGGGGTTAAACAGCACTGAACGCGGGCAGGACACGAAATGTATTCGGAATCAATGTCAAGAGCGGGCCCTTCCAGCCGGGGCACGGCCGGCCCCGGGCATCTGGAATAATCTGCGCGCTCGGCAGCAGACCAGTCGCCACCATTTTCTCCAGGTAATTTTCCACCCCTGCCCCCACAGTCCAAAAAAAAGTACTTCTCGGCTCCCGCCGGCGGCTCGGGAACGGCGAGGAGCGCGCGGGGCTCGGCGCCGGGGCAGCGGGGCGCGGGCCGCGCGCGCCGCCGGGACCCCAGCCCCCCAAACTTTGGCAAGTTGCGGGCGCCGAGCGCCGCCGGAGGCGCGGGGCGCGGCCGCGGGCGGAGCCGCCCCCTGACGCCGCGCCCCTCCCGGCCGGGCCGGCCCCGCTGGCTCGGCTCAAAGTTTGCGGCCGCCCCTGCGCCGCGCGCCCGATGTATGGGTGATATACTGCGGCGGTGTCAGGGTGAGGGACGGCCATATTTGCCGGTGCGGCCCGAGCCGTCAACAACAAAAAGTGCGCGGGCGCTCGGCCGGCGCTCGGACGGGCGCGGGGACGCGGGGGCCGCCGCGCCGCCGCCCGGCCTCGCCGCCGCCGCCGCCCTCGCGGCCTGGCCCGGCTGCGCCCGGCGCGCCCGCCGCCCGGGGGGATGTCGTACAAGCCGAACTTGGCCGCGCACATGCCCGCCGCCGCCCTCAACGCCGGTGAGTGAGCGCGCCGCGGCCGCGCCCCAAGTGCCGCCAAGTTGGGGGCCGGCGCGCGCGGCCCGGCCCGGCGTGCCCGGGGGGCCCGCGGCGGCCGGGGGCGCCGGGCGCCGGGTCCCGGCCGGGGCAGCGCCGCGCCGCCGCCATGATCCCCGCGCCGCCAAAGTTGGCGGGTGCGCCGGGCGCTCGGCGGCCGCGGGGCCGGGCCGGGCCGGGCGGGCCGCGGGGACCCACGCCGGCGGGCGCGGGCGCGGGCGCGGGGCGCCGGGCGGGGGAGGCTTTCTCTCGGCTCCTTTTTCCTCCGGCTTCTGGGCGGCTCGGCGAGGGCCCCTGCCGGCGGGAGGCGGGAGCGGCCGGGCGCGGGGGGCGCGGGGCGCAGGCCGGCTGGGCGCGCGTGCGGGGGCGGCCAGGTGCGCGGCCGCGGGAGGGCGGCGGCGCGGGCGGCGGGGACGGTGGGCTCGCTGGGGGCGGTGGGCCGGGCCGCGGCCTGGGCGAGCGCCGAGGGAGGGAAGTTGGAGGAGAGCCGGGGCTGCGGGGGCCTCGGGGCGCTGGGGGCAGCGGTGGCCCCAGGTCTGCGCCCCGGAGCCTCCGCGTCCGCGCCCGGCAGGCCGCTCTGCAGAAGTCGGAGGGGCTCTCCTCTCCCTCCCGGGCCGGCGCCGAGCGCTCCCCGGAAACTCCTCCAGAAGTTGTCAGGCAGCTTTAGGCTGCGCCCCGGGGCTGGCCCCAGGGACCGAGGGCGCCCTGGGGAGCAGCGTGAAAGCGCGGTGTTCGGAGGCGCCGGCTGCGTGCCCTCCCTGGCGCCCCTCCTCCGTAGACACTTGGCTGAGACTAAACTTAAAAAGCGAGGTGCGTTGCGGGTGGGGCATTCGGACAGGGCAAAGGGTCTGGAGGAGCCGGGGGCCTGGTCCTCCTGGTCAAATATGCCACGCTGGCGGCTGGCTTCAAGTTCAGGCCTTGCCTGCAATCGTTGGTTCCATCACTCCAAAAATCCCAAGAAAGACCCAAAAGGCAGGTGTGGGGTTTTTTTTTTTTTTTTTTTTTTTTTTTTTTTTGGTAAGTTCTCAGGCGCTGACATTTGGGGCTGGGAAAGGGTTAAGCTCCAGGGTGCTAGTAAGGGAGAGTTGAATTGCTCACATGTGGGCTCTGAGCGCCCTCCGAACAGGCAGCCGCGCTTTCTCCTTAAACGGCCTCTCCCGCCGCCCTGGGGTCCGCAAACCTTACAAAGACAGGCTTCGTTGCCAGGTAGGATTTCCTGCAGGATTCTCCATCTGTGTCTGGGTGGGTGGTGCTGCCAGTCTGGACAGGGCCAGAGATCTCGGGCCTGTCATGGGGGATTTGGGGTGAAGGCCCCAGACTGGGACCTTTCGGGCCTGGGGTTACAGTGACAGGCACCCGCTGGACCCTGAAGCCCTCCCTGCCCCGGGCTAACTAGCAGCTCTGTGCGCCTTTTTCCCTCTCTCCTGTGGAGGAGTGCCAGGAGGAATGCAGAGGTTCCCAGGGGTCTGGCGTTCTGGTGGGGGGCCACCCACCTCCTGGGGGACCCCTCTGCAGAAAGCCCACTCTCCCCTGCCATCTGCATCCAAGATGGACTCTCGCTGCCGCTCCTGCGGCTTCCCTGTCATCATTCCTCACGCCCTCCAGCCCTGCCTCCTGCTCACGGGTTGCCAAGCTGCGGCCTGGCCGGCGGTGGCAGTGGTGGAGTTAGACAAAGCCCCCGCCTCCCCCGCCCGAGAGCCCCCCCAGGCGCCCCAAGTGGCGGGAAGGCCGCCAGCTCCCCAGGCCCAGGCTGCTCTTTGTCTGGCGTGGGGGCGGGGAGCTGCGCCTGGCCCCAGGAGCTTCCTGGCCTCTGCCAAGCCCTCCCGGCTCCCTGCACACTGTGCTCATTGTCTGAGATGCTCTGCTCCACGGGCCTGTGCTGACGTGGAGCTGCCTCTCGGTGGCCTCCCCTGGTCAGGTCCCTGTGTCCGCAGGAAGGACTGGGCGTGAGTGGCACTCGGGGCCCTGGTACCAACTCTCCCGGGACCAGACACACCCCCAACACTGAATAAGGATCTGGCCAGGTGAATCAGGGTCCTTGCCTCTGCACCTGGGTGGCAGGAAAGTGAGTCTCTGAGCCACTGCTCAACTCCTTCAACTACAGTGGGGTGACTTATTCCTCTTCTCCCCCTGCCCAAACCTGACCCCATCAAACTGTAGATTCTAGACCTTCAATTGGGGAGCACTGCCTCAGACAGATGGAGAAACTGAGACCCAGAGAGGGAAGCACCTTGTCTGAGGTCACTCAGCCAGGGGTGGAGCAGCTGGGATGGGCCCCTAGCCCAGGGGAGGTGAGAAATTATGAAAAGAGCTCCAAGAGACAGGTGGCAGGAGGTGGTCCAGAGGCTTCGAGGATGTGCCAGCCGCCTCCTGTGGGGTGCTGGCGTCTTTAACCACCCTGAAGTGCTGTGCGGTGACGTGCCGCCCTTTACAGCTGCTTAGCCTTTCTGAGCCCAGACTGGTGTGATGGCCGGTAGCAGTCAGGATTGGAACCCAAACCTGGGACTGTGAAGCCTATACCACCCAGAACACTCTCAGGCCACACCTGAGGGCTCCGGACGCTGGGGTTTGGCTATTGTGGTCAGGGAACAGAAGGTCTCCACCCTGCCGGTGTGCTGGTGGCTGTGTGGCCACAGTGTCTGTGGATGGAGGTCATAGGTGTGCTTGTCTGTGTCCCCCTAGCACAGGAGTCTAAGCACCCCCACTTGAGAGGTGTGGACACTGGGCTTAGCGTGGGACAGTGCAGCTCAGGATCCAGACCCACACTTGGAGCAGAGACCTGGGCCCCAGTGGGGAAATCGGGGCAGGCAGACACCCACCTCGGAAGGCACCTCAGCTGCTGTCCTCAGCCTCTGGACAGAGGGATGTACTGTGGGGCGCTAGCTTGCTGCTCCACCTCGTCTGTGGCTCGGAGCCTCTCTGCAGCTAGGGGCTTGGATCAGGGTTCTCAGGGCCCCTCCCAGCTCCCCAGCAGCCTGGGGCTCCTGAACTTCCTCCTGCCCCTCCCCTCGCTCTTACCAAATGAGCAGCTGGTCTGTCGGCCGGCCTGGCACCAGCTGTCCATCCCAAGGGCCAAGTCCGCGGAGCCCGCTGTGTGTGAGAGAGACACCGTTTGGCTCAGGGGGCGACAGGCAGGCAGCTGCTGAGGAGGGCTAGGTAAATTCTCCATGGTTACCGCTGTCTGTAATTCTGTAGGTCATCCTTTACCCGCTAATGGCCACTCGGACGCCATTATGGGTCTGCATGTTCCAGTATAGGCCTCCCCACCCCACATCCGGGAGATGACATCCTTATCTTAGCTGGGCTCTGGACTGTACTTGGTCCCCAACTGCTGGCTACAGACAGCGTGCCCAGATGTTGCATTCCATGGGTGGGGCCTTGCCCTCCCCTCTTGGGGTGCAGAGCCCTGGGGGCCTAAACTGTCAGGAGTCCTTCCTCTTTGGGGAGGAAATGACATTGGCTCAGTGGTTGAGGGGCTTGTCTGAGGCACACAGGCTGAGATATTAAGAGTGCTGTTCCAGTGTGCAAGGCACCTGTCGCCCCCAGGGTTGGGCTTGGTTCCTTCGAGGCCTTCTGGTCTCTGTTACGTATTGTGCACAGAGACCAGGCACACAGGGACAGAAAGGCTTCCGTGTATGTGAGATCTTAGTCCTGGGGGACTCCGTGACGTGGCTCTGGGTCACCAACCTCTGGTGTGCAGGACCCAGGGACAGGCTGAGAAGGGTAGATTTCCTCTGCGGTGCCAGTCCCTGCGTGGTGGGAGGCTTGCGAGGCTGGGATGGGATTCTGTGCGGGGACCGTCAGTAGTCGAGGCTACGTCAGGGATGTGGCCTTTGGAGGTCAAGAGCAGAGTTCTCTGCCCTGCGACGAGCAGAGACCACAGATGGTGGCCTGGGCGCCAGTGTCCTTGCCTGGGTGCTGCCAGCCAGGGCTGCAGCTGACCCTTCTCTCTCCCTCACAGCTGGAAGCATCCACCCGCCTTCCACCAGCATGGCAGCATCCTCACAGTACCGCCAGCTGCTGAGCGACTATGGGCCGCCGTCCCTGGGCTACACGCAGGTAGGGCGGTGTGGGCGACAGCCTGGCCGGAGAGCCTTGGCCCTGGGAAGCGTGCTCTGTGCACTGGGGAAGCGCTGACGGGCAGACCAACGCGGTGTCCTGGCCACCTCGCAGGGCCCTGGCTCCGCCACGGTCAGGACTTGAGGTGTCAGGATGGAGGGGCACCCAGGACTGAATTGCAGGGGACGCTGAGGTTTGAGGAGGGGTGGGCACAGGGACGGTCCCACAGCTCATGAGTGCAGTTCTGCCAAGGCCACCACCCCACACCTCTGGTGGGTCCTGGCAAGAGAGGCCTGTACGTTGGGTCAGGTGAGGCCGCTCATCAAGAGCTGGCGGTTACCAGCGTGGTCCCCAAGCAAGTACTTCTGCCCCTGGTGGGACTGCCCCCTGCAACCTCCAGGGGACTCGGGGGGAGGGGCACCACTTCAGCCACACCCCGGGGGACTTGGCGCCTGGGCAGGTTCCGGGCCCTCTCCCAGCCCTGGCCACCCACTGGAAGATTCTCTCCTGGGCCAGACCCCAGGCTGGGTTCCGGGGTCGCCATGGAGGCTGCACCTGGACCAAGGCAGCCTCCCTGTTGCTGTGTGCGGCTCCCCAGCCATGCCCCGGCAGGCCGTCTTGTCCCAGGAGGAGAAGCAGGCCCGGGCCCGCGAGAGAGACCGCCTGAAGAAGCGGCGCCGGCGTGAGGACGGGCAGCGGCGCAGCCTGGAGCGGCAGCGCAATGCCCTGGCCATGCTGCGCCGGCGCCGCGAGGCGCGCGAGGCCAGGAGGCAGTTGCGCCAGGAGGCCGGGCGGCCAGGCCAGGCCTCGAGGCCTGGTGTTGAGGCCAGGGAACAGAGGAGGCAGAAGCGGGAGGAGCAGGCGAGGGCCTTGCAGAGGGAGCTGGCTGCCCTGGTGCCACCGGGGGCTGAGAAGGCCCAGGAGGAGGAGTGGCCCGACCCAGGCGCCTCGCTCATCTGGGTGCTTGCTGGGGCGCTGGCTGGCAGTGGTTTGGAGAGAGACATTCTGGCGGGTGGGCCCCGCCAGTGGGGAGGACAGGGAGATCTGACACATTTTGGGCCTTGCGTCTGGGGTCTCAGAGTTGTCATCTCCACTTAACCCTGGGGCGACTTCCATCTCGCGTTGCTGTGGACACTCAGCCCCCAGAGACGCTGTCTCCTCATGATCCTGGGGAAACCCTATGAATTCCTGGAGACGGCTGGTTCTTTTTTTCCTTTGGGGTGTAAAGGAGCTTTGGACACTGGGTGGTCTCCAAGTGGATGAAAATAGGAGGGTGGAGGTCAGTCTTCTCTGGCATTGTCCCCACAGTCCTGGGAGCCCACGGCCAGGCTTTCTGTCCACTGATCCTGCCCCGGGCGGTGCCTGTGTGTGGCTGGGGCCCTAACATGGCCTTGGGGTCAGGTCCAATGCATCTGAAACCCTGTCCTTTTGATTCTAGGGAACTGGGAACAGCCAGGTGCCCCAGAGCAAGTACGCGGAGCTGCTGGCCATCATCGAGGAGCTGGGGAAGGAGATCCGGCCCACCTACGCGGGGAGCAAGAGCGCCATGGAGAGGCTGAAGCGAGGTAAGCAGAGGCGGGGTCCCCACGGGCTGGTCCAGTCCCTGTTTTGAAAGATGTTCTTAAAGCTGGATTTGGTGGCCCATGCTTGTGGTCCCAGCTTCTTAGGAGGCGATGGCCAGAGGATCACGTGAGTCCCCAGGAGGTTGAGGCCAGCTAGGGCAACATAGTGATATCCATCTCAATAAAAAACAAGCAAACAAACAAAAAACTGAAAGGTTTTCTTGGGAAAATGCTGGAGGGTAGAGAAGGGTCCCCTGCCCCACAGTCTGCTGTGCTGTGGTGGCGCTGGGTGGGGCAGTGGGATGGGGGAGGGCCGGTGAAGGCTGGAAATTTCAGGGGGAGTTTGCAATGCACCCTGACTCTGGCATGTTGCTGGGGAGGCCCTGCCTGCTTCAGACCCTGACGCTGTGTGCACTGCCTGCTCTGTTCCCCTTGGGGATACCAGCAGGGAGCCAGGTGCAGCAGGCTCTTCCTGGGCAGTGTTGCACAGAGGTGGCTGGAGGTTGCTGGACGGCCTGGAGTTCAGGGCTTCTAGTTGTCCACGCTGCCCTCTGCTGCCACATCTTTGGAGCAGGACCAAGGAAGTGGGTAGGTCTGTCTTCAGGTGTGGGGCACCTTCAGGTTCCTTTGTGAACGAGGAGAGAGGGAGGCCCGGAGGGTGATGTCACAGGAACAAGGGAGGAGGATGCGCAGTAGCTTGCCACCTCGTGACCTGAGGTGCAGGCAGGGAGAGGAGGATTTCTAGTTTAGAGAAGGCGGCTGTTCAGAGGATCTGGGGCCCTTGATTCATTTATGCTCAGGAGGGATTTGTGGGTTCTTAAAAGGTTCGAAAAATGCCGGGAGTGGTGAAGCACAGCAGTAATCCTAGTGACTTGGGAGGCTGAGGCAGGAGCGGTCCTCGTTCAAGGCTGAGGCCAGTGTCAGCCACGTAGCAAGACCCTGAATCAAAAAATAAAAAGGGCTAAGGATGTCGATCAGTGATAAAGTGCCCCTGGGTTCAACCTCTGGTACCATCAGGGGGTAAAAAGGAGGTTAGAGAATCCGTTTGGGAGAAAAAGGGGAGAGGAACATTCTTTGGTTGTAAACCTGTGGCCTCAGTGGGGGCTGTGCTTGGGGTTATTTCCCGGCCACAGCAGGGGCCAAGGCCACAGCCATGAACAAGATACTGCCCATGTTCCGGAAACCACTGTGAAGAGGTTGACTGAAGCTAGGTTGGGTACAGATGGGGACTGGCAGAGTCTGAGACCCTGGCTGCAGAGGGATTGGGCGAGGGTCTTGGAGCCCACCCTGCCTGACCTGGAAGGCATGAGCGGGGCATTGCTCTTCTTCCAAGGCCTGCTGCTTGGCCGTCAGAGGAAGCTGGGTAGTCTGGTAACTGAGTGCTGGTTTCCTGAATGGAGAGTCCTAGGTGCTAGACCCCAAAGCCTCACAGGCAGTTTGCAGTTTGCTTAAAACAAACAAAAAAAAAAACACAGTGACTGAGTCGACATGAGCTAATGTGGCTGTACCAGTCGACCACCACAGGACGTGTCCTGGGCAGGCTTGGTTCCCCAGTCACGAGGAGGATCTGGTGCTGCCACCCAGCTGACAGCCAAGCCCACGCTAACCCAGCTTGTGTCCCAGGGTGAAAAAGGGTATGGAAGGTGTGGAGGAGTTAGGAGCATTATTTTTTAATTAAAAACATTTTTTTGCATTACTAGGGACTGATCCTAGGCCTCACTCATGCTAGACGAGTGCTCTTATCACTGAGCTACATCCCCGGCATCTTATTATTATTATTTTTTTGAGATAGGGCCTCCCTGAGTTCCCCAGGCTGGCCTGGAATTTGTGACTCTTCTGCCTAAGTCTCCCAAGTGGCCAGGATCATAGGCATCTGCCGCTGCACCCAGCAGAAGCACTGTTGATAGATTGGCAAACTGTACCATGAACTGAGAATGGTTCTTACAGTTTTTTTGGTTGCAAAAAAAAAGTGATTTGGGGACACATGAAAATTATATGAAATTCAGGCTTCAATGTCTATAAATAAAGATCTCTTTGGACTGGCTGCTTTCACCCCACCACAGCCAAGTAGAATAGCAGTGGTGGACCTGAGGCCCCAGAAGCCTGGGACATCTGCTGTCTGCTGCTTACAGAGTTTCTGGACTTGAGGCAGACTGCAAGGTCTCCAGGTGTGGACGCCTGGTCCGAGCTGCTGGTGATTTGGAGAGGTGATCACAGTGGCCTCTAAGTCATATACTAGACTAGAATCCTCCGTGTCTGTTTAAGTGAGATCAGGATTTCAGGAAGTTTAGTAGGAGCAGAAAGAAAGTCAGCCACCAAGCCACAGAGATACACGGTAGGGGGCTTCGTGCGCAGAGGGCCGCTCTTGTTCCTGGGGGAAGCTGTTGAACACGTGGGCAGGGTCCCCTTGTGCCCAAGGCCTGTGGGCTGGGGGTTTCTTCTTGCCTATTTGACACTGGCCCAGCCTTTCTAGGATTTAGAATTTGAAGAAGCCACATTCGGTCCAATGTAAAAGAACTTTTGGGCAGAGACACTTTTTTCTCCCAGCCTCCAGTGGGATGTCCTGAAGGATAGCTTGTTGGTGCCACCCTGAGTGCAGGGACAGCTTTGGCTAGGAGGGAGGGACTTTGAGAGTGGGGTGGGACTGTCAGTGTCCCTTAACAGCGCACATATTTGGGTTTTTTATTGGAGGGGGGTCTCAGTGTTACCCACGCTGGTCTTGATCTCAGGGCCCACGTGATCTGCCTGCTCCACCCTCTAACAGTGGGGACCCATAGGTGTCACCTCCACGCCTGGCTTTGGGTTGTTTGTGTGTAGTTTCTAAGTTCCTTTCCAGTCTGAGGTATTATTTTCACTTTTTGAGACGTTGGCAAACCCAGTGCTGCACACGTTAGGCACGTATTCTACCTCTGAGCTATCCCAGCCCTTTTTTCTGTTTATTTTGAGGCAGGGTCTCACTAAGTTGTCAAGGCTGGCCTTGAACTTGAACTTTTGATCCTCCTGCCCTAGCCTTCTGAGCATCCGGGATTACAGGTGTGAGCCACCATCCTGGGCACAGTCGGAGGTTTTTTTTTTCCCAGGGTTGGGGGTGGGTACCAGGGATTAAACCCAGGGGTGCTTCACAACTGAGCCACATCCCCAGCCATTTTTATTTTTTGAGACAGGGTCTCAATAACGTGCTGAGGCTGGCCTCAAACTTGTGACAGTCTGAGAGTCTTATGGTGGAGCCCCTGTTCTGGAACGGGTTCTGCCTCTGGGTTCCTGACCAGGCCGACTCCCCACCTCCACGTGTCTTTCAGGCATCATCCACGCTCGAGGTCTGGTTCGGGAGTGCTTAGCTGAAACAGAGCGGAATGCCAGGTCCTAGCCGCCTTGTCTGCTGGGAGGGTCTCTCGACAGTGAGCGGTGACAGCTCATCTTCCCTGTTCAGATGAAACACTTGTTTTCAAAATGATAACAGTTTAGTTTTTTCTCCCAAGATTCACAGTCTCAAAATATTGGGAAAATATTTGGAAGTTAATTAGGATTTGCATTTTACATAGTTAGGAATGACCCAGGGTTTTTTTTTTTTTTTTTTTTAAAGCATTGATTTAAAAGATGCATGTGAAGTTATTTTACAGCAAACTGTTGTTTGGCTCCAAGATACCAGTGTCCCTTTGATCTTTTGAATACTTTATGTCCCCCAAATTGTTCTTTGTTCCTTTTCATAAGCTCAGTTGATCCCAAGGACTTTGTTTTAATGCATCCTGACCGCCTGCTTCACTTAGCTGGTCCCATGTGCCATACAGTGTAGATTCTGCTTAATGGCACTTTTTTTGCTTAAGCATTTGCATGACTCTTAGTGCTTTGAAGTCAATTTTAAGAATGCACAAGTTATAAATACAGAAGAAAGAGCAACCTGCCAAATCTAACAAGGACCCCGAAAATTTTCATACTAAGACTTGTATGTAGATTTCAGTTCTGTGTTTATTGTAAGTTGATCAAGACATCTGGAAGAAAATGACTAAAACTGTTTGCATCTTTGTATGTATTTATTACTTGATGTAATAAAGCTTATTTTCATTAACAGTGTGTATTAAGATGTGTATTCCTTAAATTGCTAAGTGCTGTTGTAAAGCAGTTCAGGGGCTGGGGATGTAGCTCAGTTGGTAGAGTGCTTGCCGCACAAGGCCATTGGTTCGATCCCCAGCACCAAAAAAAAAAAAATCTGTCGTGAAAGATCAGAGATAACCTGTTGAGGACATTTTCCAACCTGGTCCAGAAATGTTTTATGTCATGATGTCCTTAGCGCAGCTGGTTGGAGAAAGGATGTGTTTGCTTAAGTCACAGGTAGGGATGATTAAGTTGCATGTGGGTGCATTGGCAGTGCAGTTAACTTAGTGTGAAAGAAAATAAGACAAAAGAGCAGCAGTGTCATTGGCGTGGCAAATGGCCCCCTTCCTGCCATCCTTAGCTTCCAGGGTGTTATGAGTGCCATGGATGCCGCTTCTCTTGGATGTGGTCAGAAAGCAAAGCTCAAGGCTGTTTGGGTGGGTGCTTGCTGGGAGAAGGATCTGCTCTCGTGCGGGAGGAGCGACTCAGTGTGGTGGTTTCCAGCAGCGCTTCCCACAGGAGCTCAGCTCAGGTCTGCCTTAGTCTCCCGCCCAATCCTGTAGTGAGGGCCTGCCTTGCTCAGGGGTAGTCCAAGACCGGTGAGGAGTTTGCAGGCGTGAGGCGAGATCCCAGTCTTGGAAAGTCTGAAGGCTGGAGGGCAGGGGCTCTCGCAGGTGGGCTCCTCTGCACCTCCTCCGAACGCTGGCAAGAGGGCAAGGGAGGAGAGGTCAGCCTCCATTCCTCTTGGCGGTAGCTCCAAGACTGTCTTCCCTGCCTTCCCTGCTTCCTGGTTCTCGGCTCTCTGCTCAGAGGAGGCTGGGATGAACGGGGTCCCTGGCGCACCAGTGGGAGGTGTGGAGAGGCCTGCCCTGGTGTGTAAATGGGGCTGGGCCACTGGGTGGGCCGGCTGCACTGCAGGTGATGTGGACCGTGTGTCTGGCAGTCTGACAGTGGCCCCCTCGCCCAGTTACTTTCCCTACTTGCAAGCTATTAGCCATGGATATGAAGACCCCGGAGAACAACTAAACCAAATCAAACAAAAATACCCTGCAAGGTCAAATCCAGCTTCAGTGATGCAAATCCACAAACACGTCAGGTTTTGGAACCTCATTCCTGACAGATCTACTTGCATGTCAACACAGAATGACGTGTTTTTCTAGATCAAGAGATATTACTTGGCAACATACAGTGTATTAGTGGGCAAGTAATTTGGGTAACTTAAACTTTCATCATTACTTTCTCTCAAACCAGCCTTAGGACAAATGACATCTTTTTTGTACCAGGGATGGAACCCAGGGTGCTGAGCCACATCCCTAGCCCTTTTAAAAAAAAAAAAAAGAAATTTAGAGACAGGGCCTCACCACCTTTCTGTCTCTGCCTCCTGAGCCATTGGGATTGTGGGCATGCACCACTGTGCCTGGCATAAATGATATATTTAAATTTTTTTTAGTTGTCAGTGGACTTTTATTTTATTTATTTATATGTGGTGCTAAGAATCGAACCCAGTGCCTCACACATGCTAGGCACGTGTTCTACCACTGAACTACAACCCCAGCCCCATTCCCAGCAATGCCAGTAAATGCTATTAATGTTTGGCTCAAGGTCAATAAAGTGGACCTTATTTATAATCCTTTTTCAAAATTTTAAATTTCTAAATTGTTTTGTAATAAAACAGACAATCACACAAGTCAATGGACAGTTTCAAGTGAGGTAAAAGGGTAAGTCAGGTATAGGAGGGATACTTTAGTTCCATGCTCTGGAGGCTGAGACAGGAGGATCACTTGAGTCTAGGAGTTTGGGGCCAGCCTTTCTTTGTTTCTCTCTCTTTTTGTGGTACTGAGGATTGAAATTGGGGCCCTGTGCTTTCTAGGCAAGTGCTCTACCTCTGAGCTACACCAGCAGCCCAAGACCCTGTCTTTGGAAAAAAAAGAAAAAGGGCTGAGGATGTAACTCAGTGGTCGGGTGCCCACCTAGCGCGCGTGAGGCTCTGAGTTCAGTTGCCAGTGTGCCACCCACCACACACACACTAGTAAGGAGTGACTTCTAACTACTGCCCAGGTCGAGAAACAACTCCCCCTGCCGTCCCAGGAGCCACACCAAGTGCCTCCTGCCCAAACTAGCCACTACCCTTCTATAGTGACAGCTTCCTTGTGTTTTAGTTTTATTCTCAAAGTGTACATCAACATTCACTATAGTTCAATCCAACATTTAGAAACTTGGGTGTCTGTTATGTCTGTGGAGATTGTCAGCTGGAGTCGGCGCTTACTTTCTCGGCAGGATTTTTACTTGATTCCCACAGTTGTTTCAACAGTTTCTTTTTTTCTAGAGTTTCCTTTGCTCTTTTTTTCCTTTCTTGCTTTTTCTTTGCTGCCTCTCGTTTCTCTTTGTAAATAGGGCTATTTTCGCCATTGTAGAAAACATCCACTTTCTCTTGTAGAATTTTCCGAGCGAGCTTTCTGTTGTGATCAACAGATCTTGTCTGGTGGCACTGTAAGAGATAATGTTCCATGATGTGAAAATCACAGGTGTCAAGAGATGGAGGACCTATGGAATAATCTCTGCCCCTTACGGTCTGGTGCAGGCGAGGGAGGCACAGCCCTGGCCAGGAGCGCCCACAAGTCAGTGACGGCAAAGAGCACACCCTTCCTGCCTCTGCCCCAGGACTCTGCCTCTGCTCACATCCCTGCTGGATTAGGGGATGGTCACTGTGTCTGTTTTACAGTTGTGTTATCTTTTTTTTTTCTTTTTGGTATCAGGGATTGAACCCTGAGTGGTTAAGGGTCACTTAACCACTGAGCCACATCCCCAGCCTTTTTTTCTTTTTTCTTTTTGTATTTTATTTAGAGATAGGGTCTCATTAAGTTGCTTAGGGCCTTCCTAAATTGCTAAGGCTGGCTTTGAACTTGCCATCCTTCTGTCTCAGCCTCCCTAGCCACTGGGATTACAGGCATGTGCCACTTCGCCTGGCAGTTGTGTTATTTTTGTTTGGAGGCAACGATAGCCTTCAAATAACTTAAGTTCCAAAGTAATAGTGAAACATTGACTGATGATCTGGCTGTGACCAGGGAGCAAACCTGTGCACCATTTGTCAGCTAAAGATTCCAACTAGCAGAGGAAAGCAGCACCTTTATTATTAGCCAATCACAACATTCCTTAGGTAAGAGCTGGTGATGCCCTGGATCGGGGATTCGCTATTGTTATAAAGGTGCACAAGGCAGCTGTGCACAGCACTGGTTCCTCTGAGGAGCAACACGATTTGCTGGAAGGGCGTCACTGACATTAACCACAGTGGGGCCAGAAGAACACGGAGGATGTGGCCATCCATTAGCCAGCCCAGTCAGCTGAGGGCTGCCACAGCTAGCAGCCACCATGGCCGACTTCCTGCCCCTCAGAGACTCAAGGCCACAGCAGTGCCACAGGTCTCTGTGATCACCAGTAGCTGGAGTGGATTTGAAGGAAACATGCTACTCAGGGACCTGTTGAGATGCTGCTGTGTAGGCAGCCACCAAACCCCACCAGTGCTGTCTGCTAAATTCAAGAATGGCAGTAACACCTCTGCTCCAGAAGGTCCTGGGACCCAGCTTCTAGGCTGCCTGAGAACAGCCCAGGGCAGGGCAGACCTCCAGTGCCCCCTGCTGCCCCGCTGCAGATGGTGGCCCGGGCCAGGATGCGAACGCGCCTCTGCAGCCCCACTGCACTGTGGCCGTGGGGCCCTGGCTCCTCCCACAGCCTCTACCTTGACGACGATGCCGGAGGGGATGTGCTTCAGCACCACGCAGTTGCTTGTTTTGTTGGTGGCTTGGCCCCCTGGACCATGTCCTTTCACAAACTGCTCTTCAAGCTCATTCTCATCCAGGGGAAGCAGAGCAGGACAGTCCTTCTTGCCTGCCATCTGGACCACAGTGGCAGCTATTCCTGGGGACAGCAGCATCAGCTTCTCCCGGAGCCCAAGTCCCCACGGCACTGTGCATATCCTGGTCAGTGATGCAGGGAGACGGAGTAAACCCGAGATGCTCATAAGGATGTGACTGGGCTTGTTCAGGACCTGAAAGGGACAAGGAGAAAGGCTGGCTTTTCAGGAAGATGCCTTTGCTCCGAAGATGACAGCTTTTAATGCAATTCATGTGGCGACCCGTCCTAGCGGGGTACTCAGCAAACCAGAGAAGACTGCATGGCAACCGTGTCCTCCCTGGTCCACCCGCCTGCTAACAAGTCTCTCCTCACCGCAGGCCAAAAATATCTTCCAAGCACCCAGAGGTGCTGTTTTCTCAGGAAGGAGAGGTTTGAGTGTGAAATTCAAAGAAACAGGGACACAATTTGATAAATAATTATTTAAATAGCACATGAGGCAGGAATTAGGATCTTAGTCAAATGACAGTATTTAAACGTTTGTGAATCTGAAGTCAAAATGTAAAGACGACAGTATGAGTCTATTTTACAGCTGAGCTTAAACAGTCTGACCCAGTAAACTTCATTATCAATCAATGTCATGATTGTTGTTTTTTAATGTTTCTAGTTTCATGAATTTGAATAGGAACATCTGTTCCCCTGGACACACTGCCAAAAATGTGATCCAACTGGTCCTCATCGTTAGAACTACCAAATCAACCAGGGTTTATTACGGTGCCTGTTAGGTTGGAGACATCCTGCTCAGTGTAGCGAGGGATGCGGAATGAAAAAGAGGTAGCCTCGTTTTCATGGAGCTTACCAGCTAGTTAGAGAAGATATTTTGAAATCAGATGGGTTTGAGGTGCCGAGGACTGAACACAGGCCTCGTTGTGCTAAGCACACGTTCTACCACTGAGCTTGTCCCCAGCCTCTGAAAGTAGGAGAGGAAGAGGGTGGGGGAGAGGGAGAGATGCAGCTGTCCCAGGGGAGACATTTTCGGGGTAAAGAAGTAAGCAATATACATTATTCAAGGGAAGATGTTGGCCATCGTGAGAGTGAGACACTTTCTGGGTAAAGCAAGGAATACACATTCGAGAAGGAGGGACTTCTTGAGAGGGAGAAAGAACCAACAATAAAATATTTAAATAACTACTTGGGGTACAGCATAAGGTTGAAATGACTTAGCTGGCCAATGAACACAGCAGAGCATAACAGCTATGAGGAGGTGATGAATCCCAAAGGCCTTTGCTTTTTTCAAAGGGACAAAGGCAGAAAGATTTGAATGGTCTTCCATGTGAACAGGGAGTCACAGTTCTAGGCCTGTTTTCTTAATTGGAAAATGGATGAATTAGCCCTTCTCCACCTGTCCCACACAGGCTTAAAAGAGACCAGTGAGCTGGGGGCAGTGGCACATGCCTGTAATCCCAGCAGCTTGGGAGGCTGAGGCAGGAGGATCGTGAGCAACGGCGAGGCACTAAGCAACTCACTGAGCCCGTCTCTAAATAAATACAAAATAGAGCTGGGGATGTGGCTCAGTGGTCAAGTGCCCCTGATTCCTCCACCTGCCACTAAGAAGAAAAAAAAAAAAAAAAGACTAGAAAGCAAGTGTCCTGGAGCCGCCTGCTGGTGCCTTCTGGGTCGGAGACTGATTCTCCAGCTGGGCGGATGCTGGGAACTGCAAATGTCCCACTTGCTCACTGCATCTTCCTCGGGAAGCGCAGCTCTTCTCCACAGCTGCTGCTCTACCACCTGTAACCTTATGAAGGTTACAGCGACTGCTCTGTGACCAAGGCAGAGGCCACCTCCTAAGGGAACTGGACATCCAGCAGGTCACTGTCCCCCCTCCCCACACCACCAACAGTGCCTGCTGACATCCCTGAGTGTGCTGAGCTCTGACAGGCGCTGAGAGGATGCTTAGCGAAGACATCGTGCCCCAGGTGCGTCTCCTGTTCCTGAGCGTCAGCACCCTTGGCACTGAGATGCCACCAGCCGTCCTCAGAATGACAACACTTCTCCCCTTTACCTCTGCTGTTTCTAAGGGACTGTAATGAAACCTAACACGAGAACTTTTCGAACCTTAATGTGCTTGCTAGTTTTCAAATATATGACTTGGCATTATGGGTTAAACACAAGTCTTCTGCTTTTTTTTTTTGATACCGGGGATTGAACTCAGGGGCACCCGACCTTTGAGCCACATCCCCAGCCCTATTTTGTATCTTATTTAGAGACAGGGGCTCAGTGAGTTGCTGAACGCTTTGCCAAGTTGCTGAGGCTGGCTTTGATCCTCCTGCCTCAGCCTCCGGAGCTGCTGGGATTACAGGCGAGCGCTGCTGGGCCCAGCAAGACATGCTGTCCGTTCCAGTGGGTACGGACGAGGTAACCCATGGCTGTGGAAGGCCGCGAGGGTGCTAAGGAGTGCGATGAAATGGGGCTTTGAGAACTGGTTTTGTTTAATGCGTGTGAAATATTTTAGAAATATCCTCAAGAAAAGGTAGATGATAAAGCCTGACACTTGCTCCACAATCTCTTCAACAAGTGGGGTCGGGTGGGTGAGTCCATGTCCACAGTGCCCCTCCCTCGTCTCTGCTTTCCATCTGCAGAACAAGATTCCTTTGTGTGTCAGCAGCTTCCGGCCCAGAGAGGCTTCACTATGGAACGCGAGCCGGTGCCTCTCGGGTTTCTCTTCCGCTCATCTGTGAGCACTGGGAGGTGGTGCGGTGACAGAGGAAGAAGCCCAGACAGGCCAGAGCCCCAGACAAAGCAGGCAGTGGAGAGCTCGCAGAGCTGCTTTGTCACTGTCCCAGTTCAGAGCTGACGGACACCTTGGAAGATCTACCCAAATGAAGTTCAAGAAGGTCCTCAGTGTTTGGTTACTTTAATGGTTTACTCACTTTAATGGCTAAACAAAGCCAATCAGACGAGATTCTAGACCCTTCCAGTATCTCCTGGAGCTTTGGCCCTATCCCAGTGACCGCTAAAAATGACGGTCCCCTTTCCCAATGTCCAGAGCACATGGATTGGATTTCAGTTTTTGTGATACACACAGAGCAACCTAAAGTTTTGGGGGAACAATAAAAACAGCTCAAATTATAGCTCATCATGTCATTAAAAAAGAGAAAAATAAAAATGGTAAAAAGTGTGAGTAAGGAGAAACCAGTAGTCATGATGGCTCCGTCCTCCCCCTGGGAGCGAGGGCCCTGAGGCTGGCTCTGTCCCCACTTCCTTCCACTCTCCCTTCCTCTGATGGTGGCTTCCACTCTAATCAGCTGACCAAGTTTAGATTGAAGCCCCCTCACCGAGTCCATTTCAACTTGATCAAGTTCAGAGATGACAGATCTGTGTACTTCACAAGAGGAAATGTTAATTTGTCCAATAAATATTTTAAGCATGGGGCTGGAGCTGTGGCTCAGTGGTAGCACACTTTGCCTGCCATGTGTGAGGCACTGGGTTCAAATCTCAGCACCACGTATAGATAAATAAATAAATAAAATAAAGGTCCAGTGACAACTAAAATATATATGTGTGTGTGTGTATATATATATATATATATATATATATATGTTTATTTAAAAAATATTTTAAACATCTACTGAGTTTAAGGCATGGATCTCTCAGGGAGCCCAAGAAGCCTGTTCCATAAAAGACAAATCAAGACATCTGTAAACACGACACATGCCGTAGCTCAGGACAGACGACGTGCCATTGAGTCCTAGCTCTCAAACTGTCATGGCCTCAAACCACCTGGAGTGCTTGTTGTCGAGACATGGAAGCTGAATTCTGCTGAGCACCTGCCTCCATCGCTGGACCACGCAGCACACATTCCCTCCTCTAGCTCCACATCGATTCAGCCAGAGAAAGACATCCAGCTGCAGGGACAGCGGGCTCAACTCAGCAAGGAGCCGAGCCACAGACGGCGCAGTGTGACATCAGCACTGGATGTAGGGGGCCAGGCTGTGCCACCGACAGCTGCACTGCTCTGGGGAGAGTGGGGAGGTGGTGCCTGCTGCTGCTTTTGTGTCTCTAAGACAGACAATGCTATTTGATTTGAATCAATTTTCAGGAAAGCACAAGGTTTTGACCTCTGGACCTGTACATACTGTTTGCCTAAAATTAAGTATTCTTAGAAAGGCAGAGCACTGGTTTCCCTCAGTCACAACTTTCACACTGTATCGACCTGCAGAACCAATTGCAGGGGCTGCTGTGGGGACACCTGAAACAGGGTGCCTGAGGAGAGACGGTGTTTACAGCCAGTCTCATTGAACTTAATCGCTACACAGCCCCGAGTCCTACTAAATCCAACCCTGGTTCTCTAGGGGGTACAAGGCCTGAGAGTCTGCTATTCTAGCCAGCACCGGGTGAGGCTGTTGCTGCAGATCCAGCGACTGCCCTCTGGGCGTAGAGGAGCTTTGAGCCAGGCTGCTGCATGGTCCTGCTCTTAGGCCTGTGTGACTGCTTGAGGGAGCCCAAGGATGTTCAAGCTGGCCGGAAGGTGGAGGGAATGTGGCGGGAGGTGGGGAAACCATCTAGATCAAAGAACTAAAAGACTGATTTGAATAAGCAGAGGTGACGTGGCAATGTGGGATTGAGAAAGTGGGTCATCTGGAAAGAACACTAGAATTGTCACCTCTGTGGCATTAATGTTCTCGAATAGTATCACCCAACATAAAATATACTGCTAGCCACACATGAATTCTAAGTTTTCTAGTAATTACACTAAAAAACATAAAACCGATTAATATATTTAGTACAATGTATTAAGAGCATTATTTCGGGGGCTGGGGCTGAGGCTCAGTGGTAAAACGCTTGCCTAGCATGTGTGAGGCGCTGGGTTCAATTCTCAGCACTGCATATACATAAATAAGTAAAATAAAGGTCCATCAACAACTGAAAAATTTTTTTAAAAGAATATTATTTCAATAGGTAATAAATAGCTGGGCATGGTGGCACTTGTCTGTAATCTCAGCAACTTGAGAGGCTGATGCAGGAGGACCACAAGTTTGAGGTCAGCCTCAGCAACTTAGTGAGACCCTTGTCTCAGAATCAGAAATGGTTGGGGATGTAGCTCAGTGGTAAAGCATCCCTGGACTCGATACTCAGTACTAAATTAAAAAAAAACAAAACAAAAAAAAAAAAAACAACAAAAAACAAACAAACAAAAAAACCCAAAGGGTAAATATTAAAAATTGAGATATTTCATTTTTGTCTTAAGTTTTGAAAGTCTGGGGGCAGTAATACAGCACATCTCAGCCTGGACTAGCCACCTTTCCAGCGCTCACTAATCACGTGTGCCCGTGGCTGCTGTATTGGAGAAGACAGATTCTGCTACTCAGTGTGGGGGAAGGAGGTGGGTGACACTGCCACGTGGAAACCTACCTGGAATGAAGACACTTGCGGGCACCCCCAGACCTACAGAGAACCTGAACCTTAATGAGATTCCAGGCATTTGAGGCACTTAAGGTTTGACAAGCATTGTACTAGAACATGGGAATCAGCAAGTTCTGGTTGCCAGGGCAGATACTTTTAAAAGCTATTGTTGCAGTGGCACACATCTAAAACCCTAGCAATTCAGGAGGTTGAGGCAGGAGAACTGAAAGTTTGAGGCCAGCCTCAGCAACTAAGCAAGACCCTGTCTGAAAATAAAAAGGGCTCAGTGGTAGAGTACCCTCTGGGTTCAATCCCCAGTACAGGAAATACAAAAACAACAAACAAAAAGCCCCCCAGCGATTGTTTATTTTTATAACATTTTAAGGTTAGGGTAGAATTTCGGGAGTGCTGAGTAATTGCTTATTCAAGTAAGTCCTCTCTCCCTTTCCCCAATAAACCACAGGTCTCAAAATAAAGATCCAATGAATGATTAAGGACCAAACATATCGAAAATGTCTTTTTTAAAAGGACAAGATGGGCTGCTGATGGCATAGAAGCTAAGTGAGAGGAGAATGATTTTCTGAGGAAAGCTTAATAATTATATTTCAAAAGTGTAGGTATATTTGTTGTTGCTGCTGTCTTTTGCATCTGCAGTGCTGGGATCAAAATCAGAGCTGTGGACCACGCTCTCCACTGAGCCACACCCCGGCCCTCAAGCATATTCTGACACCCCTAAACAGGAGTTAAAAGAAAGTAGCCTTCCTCTATTTTCTGCACGTAGCTGATCCTCTTGTCCCAGAGCCCGCCGTCCTGAGGACTGACACTCCTCTCCAAAGGGAACCACTGGAGTCCTGCAGGACGGGCGGGGGGGTTTCACACTGAGGATGAAGCCCCCTGCCCTTGTCAGCGTTCACAGAGAACTGTCTTCCCAACAAGTAGAGCACAACAGATCCGGCAGGAAAGGAAGGGCTGTCATCTTTGATTTGGGGGCCCAGTGGAAAAGACGACGGCTCTGGGTTTGGCCTGAATGTAACAGGCTCGCTGCTGCAGAGTTCAAGAGACAGCTAACGAAGTATGTAAAGTGAAACATCCAATTCGTATAATTCCAACATCCTGGTCATTTTTTTTTTTTAAACAGAAAACTTTAAAGAGAATTACACTTGTCCTATTTGTGTGCACCACTGTGATTTTCTTCTATTTATGGCATCTCACAGGAACCTTATAATTTATCAACTACACTTTTAAAATAAAACAGAAACACATAAAAGAGCAGCAATAACACTACCTTTTCTTCTAAAAGTCTCAAAGCCTGAAACCATTAATGATGCCTTGTATTTATTTAGTACTTAAATGTTTCAAAGCACTTTGAAATGCATTATTGGATTTGACACAAATGAAGAAAATAAGGAACATACAATATGTGGATTCTCTCAGGAAGACTTATCTTGGAAGATCACTAGTTTATTTTTTAAAAAAAATGTTTTTTAGTTGTAGAGGGACACAATACCTTTATTTAATTTATTTATTTGTATGTGGTGTTGAGGATGGAACCCAGTGCCTCACACATGCTAGGCAAGCGCTCTACCACTAAGCACAATCCTAGCCCTGGTTTTCAATTTCTGAAACTAAGTTTACCCTTTCCTCACCTTCTCTACATAGGTTCTTTTACTAGTAAAATGTCTCCCCCTCTCTGTCTAGCATTCAATGTCTCAACTCAGTGATTAACTTACTGTGTAACTTTGGCCGTGTTTCCTCATCTGTAAATTGAGGATAATACCATCTAGGGTGAGAACAAATCCTACATGTGGCCACAAATGTAAAGTTCTCAGTGCTCACTAAATGGTAGCACTTTGGCTCCCTAAACTGCAAAGCTGAAGAACCTCTGACGAACACACCACAGAAGCTGTGGTCTTAGGGCATAAACCCAGGCAAAAACCATCATTTCACGGGCTTTTCAGAGCTCGACTGAAAAGGCATCTAGAACAGTGAACTGCGAGTTATTTTATTTGGTTGGTTCAATTTAAGAAGTATTTGGAAACCACAAAATTGCAGAAGACAGTTATTTGGTGAGGTCATAATTCTGGTCCATGAACTCGGGTGTTAAGGGGATCATTATGATGCCAAAATACAGTCTGACTTCCTGGTAGGCTCCCACCGAAAGATAAGGACACTCACAGCAAAGAAAGCCCTGGCTCAAACATAGCTGTCTTTAGGAATTACGGAATATGGAAAGAAGAAAGATTAAAAAAATTAAATGTAGGACTGGGGATGTAGCTTAATGGTAGACCAACTGCATAGCATGCTTGAGAAGCTGGGTAGGAGCCCAGGAACCACGAAAAAAAATTGAAAGTAAATCCAGGTCATTGCTCATGCTAGGCAAGCGCTCTGTGAGTTATGTCCCCAGCCTCTTAAAATTCTTTTTTGAGGGGTTGGGGAGATAGCTCAGTCCATAGAGTGCTTGCCTTGCATGCATAAGGCCCTGGGATCGATCCCCAACACAAAAAAAAAAAAAAAAATTTTTTTTGAGGTAGGGTCTCCCTTAGGTCCCCAGGCTGGCTTCACACTTGCCTTACCTTCTCAAGTAGCTGAGACTACTACGATGTGAGTCACCATGCCTGGCTTAAAGATGTATTATTTCTCATTTTGTTGCTGGGAAGACCCCGCTCCCCACAACAAATTGGATATAAAAGTCAATGACAAAAAGTAACACCCTGTTAATGGAAAGGAAATATCTCAAGTCATCATTGGCCCCTCCTGCTCAATAGCTGCTTGACTACTCAGAAGCTGTTAATTTGAAGCTATCAAGACATACTTGAGGGCTGGGGATATAGCTCATTTGGTAGAGTGAGCGCCACCAAAAAAAATAAAAAAAATAAAAAATAAAAAGACATACTTGAAAATTTGATGTTATTATAAAACTATAAGGTAATGGTACCATCATAAAGTCATAAACTAGTGTTTACAAGTAGGACAAGGTCTCTGGTAGGGAAGGTCATTTATATTAGACAAACAGTTATACTTAAGACATTTTGAATTTTCTGAAGCCTCTGCTTTTAGCTTTCTTTAGACTTTAAAAACTGCCATTCTGGGCTGGGGTTGTAGCTTAGTGGTAGAGCACTCACCTAGCACATGTGAGGCACTGGGCTTGATCCTCAGGACCACATTAAAAAAATAAATAAAGGTATTGTGTCCATCTATGACTAAAAACTTTTTTTAAAAAACTGCCATTCTTGGGCTGGGGAGATAGCTCAGTCGGTAGAGTGCTTGCCTTGCAAGCACAAAGCCCTGGGTTCAATCCCCAGCACCACCACCAAAACCAAACAAACAAACAAAAAAAAAAACTGCCATTCTTAGCTTGGTTTTTTAAAAATTTCTTTCGTTGTTGATGGACCTTTATTTTATTCATTTCTTTATGTGTGGTGCTGAGAATGGAACCCAGCGCCTCACACATGCTAGGCAAGCGCTCTACCACTGAGCCACAACCTCAGATCCCTTAGCTTGTTTATAAAGCTTTTAAAGACATTTCTTCATCCACTGCTAGCAAGTTCTACTTAGAATTTTTTAAAATTAAGATCCTACTAAAGATGTATGGTTAAGCAATCTTGTCAAAATATATCACTGCATCATTTAACATGATAATACAGTTTATTAGAATACTATATCCTGAACATATTAATTAGCTTGAGAAATTCATGAATTAAAAAATTACATACAAGTCACCTAAAGTCGCACTGCCAAAAACAAAATGAAAAACACTCCCAAACTAAGAGAGTCTGTCTGATTTTGTAACCAAAAGTAATGATCAACTACCTTCTTTGTGGTTAATAACTAATCACAAGTAATAACCTTTAGGGCTAATATTTTTCTTTTAGTGAAACAGACTCCTGGTTGCCTGGAACTGCCTCAGGAATTCACACTGCTCAGTTCTTCTGTGAGTACAAGATTCTACAGTGTCTCCCAGTCGAAATTGGTGACACCTTTTTTGTGTGTGTGTGGACTTTTAATATGGTCACTGAAAAGAGAACCACGTGCGGGAACACTTTGATTTTGGTTAGAAATTACATGAGCATAATACTGATTGGTAGATTACCACCGTGCGGGGTGGGTTTCCATTTGTTTAAGCTTCGGATCTGACATACACAGATGAGGTTTCGGGTGGAAACTGTTTTTCTGCTGAGAGTTACTGTTGAAAATAAGAGGTATTCTAAGGAGGTGCAATGAGATGGTGGCCTCCAGGGACACTTGTCATTCCAAGGGGAAACTCATTCTCTGCATCCTGGCTCTCAGTGCCATCTGTGGCACACTTAAGTGACAGTACCTGCGAACTACATGGCTCAGGGCACCACGCTGGGGGAAACCTACGCGCGGGAAGCACATTCGAGGCTAACGAGGTTGAAGAACGTGTGCTGGAGAGGACGTGCCAGCAGGGCTGGGGCGCACGGGGAGGAAAGCGGCTTTTCTGCGGTCTTCCAGGGAATGCTAGCAAGGGCAGTGCTGACTCCTACTGCGTGTCCCTCCTAGGACAGCACCTGCGGCGTGGCCTGAGCTCCGTCCGGAGCAAACGAGGATCGTTCCCTTTCCCTTCGGCCTCGGTAGAACTGCTCTCCTGTTCTCCCGCGCCCGTGCTGGAGGACCAGCAGGGCGACCCCAGCGGCTTGGGGTTCAAACGCGTGCAGGGGTCGGGGCCGGCTCCACCTTCTCGCCAGCAGGCCCCCAGGTAAGCTGGTTGCACGACAGGTCGCAAGACGGGAAAGGTTCAGGCGCCTCGGCTCCCAGGCCTCTCTAGAGCCCTGGAGAAGAGTGGGCAGCCATAGAGATGCCTGGGTTCTCCGCGGACGCTTACCTGGTCTCGGTACTCACCTCCCACCGGAAGCGTTCAGTGAGAACCCGAAGCACCGCAGACTCGGGAGCGCGCAAGTGCGCACGCGCTGTACGCCCGCCGCGGTGTTCCTCACCTGCGGGAGGCTCATTCCCACTAACTGCGCATGCGAGAAGCTGAGGCTTCTTTCCCGCGTGCAGTGATAGGTTCCCAGAGAGCCAATCAGAGGGAAGATCTTGACAGCAGCCCCACCCCTCGCGCCCCTAGCGTCGAACCTTCCCCTTTGGCGCGCAGTGCACGCCAGGGAAGTGGGTGACCGACGCGCGCACCGCGCTCAGCCGTCTCCGCCCCTTTCGAACAGCCAATTGCGGGAGAGACGCCGGACGCGCGCACGTCCCCTGGAGTTTAACGGTCGCGAGAGGCCGCTCGGCCGACCCTGACTTCGGCAGGGGGAGCGGCAGCCAGGTAAGCGGCCGCCCGCCCGCGGGGAGCTGCCGGCCGCGGGGAGCGGGGCACGAGATGTAGTGGACACCGTCGGAGCAGACCCCTAAGGGGCCGATGGGCTAGGGCGAGGGGAGACAACTGTCAGGAGACACCGGGCTGGAGCTCGCTGGCGTGTGGGGCTCTGCGGTGCTGCGTGCGCCTTTTCTAGACCTGGTGCCCTTGAGTGACACCCGCGCGGCCCAATGGCAGAGCGCCCTTTCCGAGGGGCGGGGGGCTTGTGGGTTGTGTTTTGAAATTTTGTTTTTGTTTTATTGACCCGGTGCCTGGGTGGCCTTGGGGAGTCTCCGCGGCCGTTGCTGCCGCCGGCGCTTTTCCGTCGTCTCTGGTTTGACCCGGTAGCCGCCTCCAGTCGCAGTGATGCGGCGGCCGCCCTGCGGGGAGGACGCCCGGTGCGCCTGCTGGGGGCCCCACCGAGCGCCCTTTTCCCCCCGCGCGGTTTTCTGGGGCGCGGGGCGGACGCGGCGAATTGCGTTGCTGGAACGCGTAGAAACGCCTGTGTGCCGACGTCCGTCCCTGCCAGGGTCTCCTTCGCAACCCCGGTGCTTCGGGTCGGCCCCTCCCCGCCTGGCGCTGGCTTCCCCCGCGCCGCGCCGCGCCGCAGCCCGGATTCCTGGTGGTTTTCCAGCGGGTTCCGCCGCGTCCCGTGGCCTCGGCGGGGAAGTCAGACGGGGCTGCGGGTCGCCCCTCCCGGCATAGAGCAGGGTGGCTGGAACCCGGCTGCGGAAGGCGCAGCCCTGATTTTTTCAATGCCACGTCTGTCTTTGGTGGCGGGCAGAGCCCTGGGGAGACATCCATTTAGCTGGGTCGGGTTACCCTTGGCCCTCGCACACCCGTCCCCGAAGGCGTCGCTTCCTTGATGAGCCGATAGGCTTTTGGTGTAGTGCTTTCTAAAACCCGGCCCTGGCGAGTGGGAGTCGAGAGGAAGCGGAATGCTGGGTTATCCGCCTCTGATGCACTCTCTCAAACTTTCCTTTTTGTGAGCAGCATAGGTTTCTTTTCTTTTTTTCCCCCCCTTCCCCCTCTTTTGTCTTTTCTTTTCCTCTTGCTTCTTCAATCCTTTTCAAATGCACGAATTCCCAAAGAAGGAGGCATATTGTTATAGCCAGCTTCAGTGAAGATTGAGTTGGCCGGAAAAATAGTTTATTTTTAAAGAAATGATACATGCACAGAGTACAAAAAACTAGATAATGCAAGATTTGCTTCCAGCCAGTGGGGAGACAACCGTGTTAACAAGTTTATCTCTTTTTTAATACTGAGCAGTTAACTTTTTCTAGTCACTGTATAAATCAACAAGCATACTTGGTAGCATTTATTAAGTGAACAATGAAGGTAAGCATTCCAATTGTTACATAATAGAATTGTGTCTAGAACCTTGATGATTAATCACGAATTCTGAATGTTACTTGAAAAAGGTGAGGTTGTGTTTGTAAATTACCCTTAATGTAGATTTCTAAATTTGAGATCTACAAGTCACATGCCACAAAATTCATCCTTTTCAGAATGTAAGTTTCAGTGGTTTTTGACATATTTGCAAGGCTGTAGAGCCATCACTAAATGCAAAACTTTTTATCACCCCAGAAAGAAACCCTGTACCTATTGCCATCACTCCCATTCTCTCCTCCTGGCAACCGCTTGCAAATGTTAATTTACTGTCTCTGTGAATTGGCCAATATGAGTATTTCATATAACTGGAATCATACATTATGTGGTCTTTGTGACCGACCTAGCATGGTGTTTCATCCATGTTGTAGTATGTATCAGTATTTCATTCCTTCTTGAGGCTGAATCATACTCCACCATGTGAATGTGCCACTTGTGTTATCCGTGCCTCTGTTGATGGACATTTGGGTTGTTTCTATATTTTGGTCATTGTGAATATTGGTGCTATCCTTAATGTAAATCTTTATGAAAGGAGTGAAGGTTTCCAAAATCATGAAAAGACAGTTGCTAAGTTAGTGGCTTTTTATACTAGTATTTTTTCCCCATTCATTTTCAGACTCTCAAGAAGTTTAGGATATTTCACAGTTCTGAATGTTAGCAACTGAAAATGCCGGTAGACGATGAAGCGTCTGAAGATGACCCGGATTCAGTTTCCACAAACAGTGAAAGAGCCTATATTTTCAAATAAGAGAGTATAACAATTTCTGTACACTATGGAGGAATTTGACTTGGTGAAAACCTTACAAAAAGCTGTAGAATCTGATATCAAAAATTCTCCCCATTCTCTTGGACTGAGCTTAATTACTAATAGGTAAGAATGGGATAGATATCTTTTAATATAAGAATGAACCAAAATGAGTTTATTTGCATAGTTAACCAATTTATCCAAATAGCATCATAGTTGCTGATTTACATTTGTTGAAAAAAAAATCAGCAACTGTTCAGGAATAATTATTTAAGTTGAAAATTGTTTTAGTTCTTTTGCGTTTTTCATTTCTTCTAGAAAAATTATTTTTGCATGTGGAACATTGTGAAAAAGAACTTATTTTGCTAACTGTACTTCCTTTATGCTGATTTATTTATTTATTTTTTGCTTTTGGTAGATTACAAGAATATTTTTAAAAATTTTGTTGCCTGTTATTTCTGCATTTTAAATTGATGGTACAACTAATGTTTTATATTGTAAAAATATCACACCAACCTGGAAAGTAGCAGTTAAAGGTTAATATTATGAACTAATCAAAAAACAGATTCTGAGGTAACAAAATGGTCAACAAAATGCATTTTATTTTTAAGCTATTCCATAGTTGATTTTTTGTTTTTGTTTTGTTGTGTTGGGGATGAAATCTGGGGCTTTGTGCATGCTAAGCAGGCCTACATCCCTCCCACTGAGCTGTATTCCCAGCCCAGTGTGGGGCTTTTTTGTTTGTTTGGTTGGTTGGTTTTGGTATTGGAGATTGAACCCAGGGGTACTTTATCACTGAACCACATTTCCAGCCTTTTAAATTTTTTTAAATTTTGAGGTAGGTCTTAGTTGCTGCTGAGGTTGGCCTTGAACTTGGGATCCTCCTGCCTCAGCTTCCTGGGTTGCTGGTGCCTGGCTGCCCAGTTGGTTTTTGTTTTTTGTTTCACAGTACTTGGAATTGAACCCAGGGCCTTGTACATGATTGACAAGTGTTCTAACACTGAACTGTACCCCCGCCCAGTTGGTTTGTTTTAATCAGACTATACTTAATTTGCAGACTGACAAGCTTGATTATTTGGTTTCTAAATTTACAGTAGCTTAGAAAACAACAAAGAGGCAGGGCGTATTAGGCAATCAATTATAAAAAGCAGGTACATAGAAGAAAGCAAAGACAGCAGTCTAGGACGTACCTATGAAGGAGTAATAGCTTTAAACACAGAGGTCTTGACAGAATGGTGTATTATATATTATAAATAAGGTACTTTGATATTTTCTGCCTGCCTTCTGAAGAATTTAAAGCAGTTTATAAGAATAATTAAAATGAGAAAGCATAAATTGAAGAAGGGTGAAGGGAAATTTAAAAAATCATGAGAAAGCTGGGTGTGGTGGTACACATGCTCATCCCAGTAATCTAGTGACATGGGAGGCAGAGGCAGGAGGATCACAAGTTCAAGGCCAGCCTGGGCAACTTAGGGAGACCATATCAAATAAAAAGGGATGGGGTGTAGCTTGGTGGTAGTGCTTGCCTGGCATGCCGAAGACCCTGGGTTCAATCCCTAGTACTGCAGGGAAAAAAAGGCACACGAGAGATGTCTGCTATGGTCGTCTGTCTACGTGCACTTGCTGAAGGTCGGCCATGTGTTTTGTTTGCTGATATCACTTGGTGGCCTCTCTGAAGTCCATTTCTGGAAGAAATTCCTTTTAGGATATAGAATTCGATTTGCCTGGAGGAACCTAAATGTGACTTTTCGTGAAAATTTTGTGATTAAACTCTGCTGCCTTTTCCTTGTGACTGGCAGTTAAATCCACCACATTGAGACTAGACTATTACAACTTTGTAAATCCCTTATGAACAACATGTTATGTTCTTCTTTCCCTTAAATTTTTATACTTTCCCTGTCCTGTCCTAACTTTTTATTATTTTAATATTATTTTCATTATTATTCTCTCTCTCTCTCTCTCTCTGTAGCAAATTCTTTGTAAAACAAAGCAGGGTGTCAATCAATAAAAATTAAAATGACCTTTCAGTACCTAGATTTAAAAAAAAAATTCAGTTATGAATTATGATTTGTGTGTTAGTAAAACAGATCTGAATTAAACTTAGGTTTGGAAAATCAGTCTTCCTGGAAAGAATCACTGTTATTTTACACAATGAATAGGCTAAATAAGTCCTGAATATTTACTGCTAATTTGCTTGGCACAACTTTGAATCAGAGATAGTGCAGCCATAAGCACCAGCTCATCACACCAATGAGGGATCCAGGTAGCAAGACTTGACTGATTCTGGGAGCTGAGAGAGAATCGCTACTACACAGGGAAGCACTGTTCTTGAAGTAGGCTGAGACAGTGCTCTGGAACAGTGAGATCAGTGCTTGGAGACTCCTCAGTGCTGGGTAGCACAGACTCATTTCCTGCTGATCCCTTGGATGTTCTCCCTCTGCCTGTCATTTTACTGATGTT
This sequence comes from Sciurus vulgaris, assembly GCF_902686455.1. Lineage (NCBI taxonomy): Eukaryota > Metazoa > Chordata > Mammalia > Rodentia > Sciuridae > Sciurus > Sciurus vulgaris. The sequence goes on along the minus strand of NC_136468.1, from coordinate 147,610,993 downwards.
TTCCTTTTGTGACCAGACTTAGGATCAGATTTTCAACAACTGAGGTACCAGTAGAAGAATTAAGTATCAGTGGTTTTGTATTACTGTGTTAAATCTTGGACTGCTGAATTATTCAACACTTTGATAGAATGAAGAAAACCATTTGAATTATTTATGTTTCAACAGAAGTAGTACAAATGGGGTATCCTCTTTCTCAGGGAAGACCAGAACATCGGTCATTCAAGGTACAGCTGAATTCCTAAACTCCTTAACGCAAGAGCTACAGAACAGTGGAAAGACTGATTCAGAACTTTGGAAAAACTGTGAGGTATCTTCTTTTGTTTCATTTTGGTAATTTAAAAATAATTATATTTAAATGAACCTCTACTGAATTCCACGACTTTATATTCAAAAGAGCACAATACTTATTGCTAAAGTAGTCAAATATATTTGTTGGAGAACAATATTGAATGAATGTAAAAAAGTGATCAAAAGTATTTTAAGGGTTCTCACAAAAAATAGAAGGGAGACCAGTAGAGGAAGGGGACGGAGAGGGAGTGAGGGAGGCCTGGGAAGTGCTGGGGAACTAAATCTACCACATTATGGGATGTCCACGTGGAATATGCCGTGCTGAATACTGCTTTTATGTATACTTACAGTGCACTAATTAATATAAAAATAGGGCTGGCAGTGTCTCTCAGTGGAGGAGCACTTGCTTGGCATGAGTCCAGTCCCCAATACTTCAAAAATAAAAAGTCAGTAACAGTGATAATGATAGTAGAAGGAGATTAGTAGAGCTGAAAAGGTGGATTAGGGGAGGGAGGAAGGAGGGAAGGGAAGGAAAAAAATTACAGTACATTAGTGATGAGACATACTAGTTTGTATATTAAATGTGAACTAAAATACATTTGTTCAGAGAACTACCAAATTATTAAAATTGCTGTTGAGCACAATATTCTAAGTAATTTAAATGGAATTGTCCTCACTGGAAAATAAATCCACTTTGAAGTGTTTTGGCTGTTGTAATTATGAGTTAAAGCTTCTAGTTAATATCTTACCACAGTCATCTGTTGTACTTTGTGTTATATTGTTTTCATGTCAGCCTGTCTTAAATTCATAGGTTAAATTGTGATTTAAAAAATGTAACAGAGCCAGGCCCAGTAAACTGGCATGCACGTGTAAACCCAGATACTCCGGAAGCTGAAGTAGGAGGATCACAAGTTCAACATCAGCCTGGGCAATTTAGTGAGACCCTGTCTAAAAGAAAGGACTGGGGATATAGTGGTAAAGTCCCCCTGTATTCAATCCCAAGTACTGCCAAAAAAAAAAAAAAAAAGAGTAACTGTTACCCTGGGGGTATGTAATTCAGTGGTAGAGGGTTTGACTAGCATGTGTGAGGCCCTAGGTTCAGTCCCCAGTGTGTGTACACACACACACACACACACACACACACACACACACACACACACACACACACACGAGTAGAAAACTTGTGTTTAAGGCTCTGTGCCTAATAAGGTTGAACTCTACTGAAAAACAGGGACAGTCCATCTTGAGCATTATTCAATGAAACAACGTTACCCAGACCTTTGATTTATCTGTACTGCAAGTTACGTTAGAAAGGGGTAACCAGGCATACTCCTGTAATCTCAGCAATATGGGAGGCTGAGGCAGGAGGATTGCAAGTTTGAGGCTAGCCTGGGCAATTTAGTGAGATTCTGTTTCAAAATAAAAAATAAAAAGGTTTGTGGGTATAACTCAGTTGTAGAGTATTCCTGGGTTCAATGGGTAAAACTGCAGAGGGTGGGGGGGAGGGGAGAGTTCATGGTACCTAAGCCTATTGTCCTTATAATTTTGCATTAAATATTTTTTAAAAATTAATTTGCTTATAACTTTTATATTAAAATACTTATTAGAAAAGCCATTTCTCAGTGAAGGAATTTTTCTGTGAAGTAGTTTTTTTAACTACAGTATTTATAATTTAATAGACGAGGTGGTTACAGCTGTTCAATTTGGTGGAGAAACAATGCCAACAACAGATAGTTGCTCAGCAGGAACAGTTCCACAACCAAATTCAAGTAAGTAGTCATTTATATTGATTTTCTTTTCTTTTCTTTTTTTCTTTTTTTTTTTTTTTTTTAGTATTTACAAGATTTGCAGCAAAATAATTTATACTTTACATCAATTTTGTTTATAAACTATATCAATTTTGTTTATAAAGTAAAGATTATGGCATGTTTAGAGTGATATATTGTGAAACATGGCCTTTTTATAACATGTATAAAATTGTGATGTTAATATGCTTTCTTACTCAATCTATAACTTTTTGTTTCCAGCGTATACAAGAGGAGATCAGAAACTTAGTCAAATTGCAGATCAGTAATGGTTCTTGGGCTTCCAGTGATAGAAGTCCTTCAAGCAAACACCTATCTTCAGAAAGTCAGATGGGTTTTTTTTCTGAAAATAGTGAAAGAAATGAATCTGTTATTAGTTTTCCTGAGTCTAAGGAGCCTGAGATGCAGCAGGAAATGTCCACGTCCCAGCCAGACTGCAATGTGGACGGCAGCTCAGTGAGCAGTGGCTATGGCACCTTTTGCATCTCAGAACTGAACACCTGCAAATCCAAGGACCCCACAGAGCTCATGGAGCACACAGGCCTTCCTGAGGGACAGTACTCCGCACCTGGCGTGCAGACAGATTCACCTGTGGATGGCGCAGGAAATGACAGTTTTTACACACAGACTCCTGAAGAGTTTTGTGAATCCTTAAAGGAAGATACTTTTCCTGATGAATTTGAACATAATTTTCTAGGTGAAAATAAGATTTCTGAAGTATACAGTGGAAAAGCAGATAGGTAAGTAGAATTTCTCCATCATTCAAGAGGATTTTTACTTGTTTATTACATTTAGAATCTAGTATATATAGTTCCTCTTTATTGACGTTTAAGAGAATAAGATGTTTTTTGAACATGTATCAGTTTTACCATTAAATCAGTCTTTCATTTGTTGCATGCAGAAAATTGAAATAAAGCCTGCTATGTGCTAAGGACATTTGACTTTCTTTCCATTTGCAATCTTTTAAGACTGTTAAATCTTAAGGTGGGAGACCTGGACAGAAAAATACCTTTTATGTTTCTTGTTCACTATAAATTTGCTAAAAAATAGCAAATTATAATAAGTAAATTAGTAGTGGGATTTTGTCACACATTTATGTGATTTGAAACCAAATCACATGCATACTGTACATGTACATTATGCATTATGTACATGCATACTGTTTTTAAAAAAATATTCATAGTTGTAGATGTACATAATAGCTTTATTTTATTTATTCTTATGTGGTGCTGAGGATCAAACTCAGTGCCTCACACATGCTAGGCAAGTGCTCTACCACTGAGCTACAACACTAGCTGAATACTTGATTTTGTTTTTACATATATTTGAAGACTTTGTATATGCGAATGACATTTTAATTGACTCAGGACTTTTTAAAAAGGAAATTTTGACTGAATGTTTGTAAAACATAATTTGTATAATTTTGTAGTTTGTGCTAAATTTTCAGTTTAATAACTCTCATGTGTCAGCTAAAGGTACTTAGCCACAGCAGTGCAAATCTTATTACTTTCCTCAAGCATAATTATTAGTCTGCCAATAAATGTGTTTTCTGTCCTTTTTTTTTCTGAACTTGGGTGCTGAACTACATTTCCAGTTCAGTTGTGTTGCTTTGTTTGTTTGTTTGTTTAATTTTGAGACAGGATCTCACTAAGTCACTGATCTCAAACTTGTAATCCTCCTGTGTAGTCTCCTGAGTTGCTGGGATTACAGGTGTGTACCACTATAGCCAGATAAATGTGCCCTGTTTTTTATTTTTTGGTGTTTTTTTTTTTTCAGTACTAGGGAATGAATCCCTTTATTATTGGGCCACATCCTCAGTACTTTTTATTTTACTTTGGGATAGGGTCTCCCTGATTTGCTGAGGCTGACCTCAAACTTTTGATCCTCCTGCCTCAGCCTCCCAAGTTGCTGGGATTACAGTCATGTCTAATAACTATACTTTCATAGTAGAGATATATTTAGTACTTGAAGTACGTGTTGGGGGTGTTTTAGTTTTTGTTATAGCCCATGGCTATGGGATTATATGTATTGTAAATCACTTTTAGTCTCTTTGCTTACTTTGCTTTTGGTAATAAGAAATTGAAAAAAGAAATTTAGGTGAATCAGTAAAAACCCATCGTCTTTCCAGTATTAGAAAAACAACTCAACGCTTTTCCCACTGAAGCAGTAGCGACTGTTTGCCCTTGTATGTGAAGGACAGCATCCCTAGAAAGTCATCTCGGCTTTCCCTTCTTTAATAGTAGATCCGTAACATCGTGGGCACAAAGGCTGAAGCAGAACCAACCCAAGAGAGCACATGTAGAAGACGGATGTCCAAGATCTAAGCCGGGGAGTGAGCAGAGCACGAGGCCTCCCGCGGAGAAGGTGGGTGCCGGCCCCTCTCTGACGCCTGAGCACCTGGGCCTGCCTTGATCTCCTTGTCACAATGTTTTCCCCCTTATCTTCTTTCTTTTGTTATCTCAAAAGATGGCACATAATGATTCCCTGTAAACATTGCTGCTTTAGTGGCCTGCAAATCACAGCTCATGAGGGATAAAACACTACAAACGTGAATCGTTTGTGAAGTCCTCTTTCTTTTTGTGTACTGCAGTGTTCACATTTAGCCTGAGAGTGATCTATTTAATGGTTTGATAAGACCCTTCAGGGCTGTGGGTGCCCAGTGATGGGGTACTTATCTAATACATTTGAGGCCCTGAGTTTGGTCACCAGCACCATAAACAAACAGCAGAAAAATGTCAAGTAATTCATATTACTATTAAGTTGTAGGAAGTCGTACTATATGTATTGAGGAATTTCAGATGCCTTTATGAAAATATTGAAACTTGGACAATTACAAATTTGTAATCCAAATTATAAGAATTAATTGTTGACAGACATTATTACCCCTATATACATGTATGATTATATGAATGGTACAAATCTACATGGTGTACAACCACAGAAACGAAATGATGTACCCCATTTGTGTACAATGAATCAAAATGCAGACTGTAAAAAATAAAAACATAAATGAATAATAATAATAAAAAAAGAATTCAATGTTGAAATTCAGTGTGGCCCTTTTGCCAACTTAGCTCATTAAAGAGTTCCAGAACTGGAGTAAGTTTCAGTACTTTGGTATAGTCTTCGTTGGTCTCAGTTGTCATCGAACAGCATTGCTTACTGTAATACATTGAAATTGCACAGTCAGGTCTTTCTGGAACTTATCCCTTTAGAAGTTGGTTGTTGGCTGTGTCTTAATTATCTTAAACATAGTCTTTCCATCATCCTAGGAAAAAGATCTGTGTTAAAGAAGTCATAAGAAGATAGTTCCCAGCCTTTGTAAGCAAGGCGCTACTTATTTCTTTCTCTTTACTGGTTTTTCCGTTTGGTGCTGGGGATGGAACCCAGGTCCTCACGCGTGCTAAGCAAGCATGCCATCCCTGAGCTACATCCCAAGTCCCCTTATTTCTCTTTTCAATGTGTAATATCTAGGCTTTCTAATATCACCCTTCTTTGAACTTTTTCAGATTTGTGTTGAGGAGGAGGGAAGTGAAGGCGGATAAACCTGCATGAGCCATGAAAGCTTTTGTAGCCTAGAAAAGCTCCCTGGCAGTTCTGTTTTTTGACCCATATGCTGTCCAGAATGGGCTGTCCTCGTGTGCTATGATAGCATGCAAACATCTGGAGACCGGGATGAAAATTGCTCTGTTGTCATACGTTGGCATACAGGGAGACTGTTCTCCAAGGCAGTTTCTTCTGTTTTTTTTTTTTTTTTAAAGGATGAGACTGAAACTTCATCTTTAAAGATTTTATTTTATTTATTTTTTTGGTCCTGGGGATTGAACCCATGGTCTCATGCATGTTATGTACCTTCTCTACTGCTGAGCAACACCCCCAACCCCAAGACTTTTTCCCTTTGGGTTATGTATTTGGTGGATTCAGTGGTTTTTCTGTTGTGTTTTGTGGTTGAATCTCAGTCTATATTTGCTGTGGCCCAGTGGTTCCCAAACCTTACTGCACCTTAGAACCACCCCAGGAGAGAGAAAAACGAACTTATCTTGGCCCCCAGTCTCAGAGTCCTGGCTGCCTTGGTGTGGTCTGTGACCTGTGTTTGAGGGGATTTAAAAGCTCCTCAGCTGATTCCTACGTGCAGTAGAGTTTGGGAACAGCAGGCCGCCTTTGCTTTCCTCCTCAGTTCAAGGGTGAATCAGACCAGCTGCCACTGCCTGGCGAACTGCTCAGAAATGCCCTTCTGGAAGCATCTTCTGCCCCTGGCAATCTGCAGGGCAGCCAGGAAGCTGGGAAGGGGTGAGGGTCCCTTCTGATTTTTTTCCTTTTCTTTGGTCATCTCCTATGCATGTTTAATTTTTCCTTTTTTAGGTGAGTGATATATTTGGTATTGAATTATTTGGGGGGAATCAAGGCTCTTTAATATTTCTGAATGTTAAATGATTTCGAGGTGTGTGCTGGTTGGCAAATCAGACACCGCTCTTGAAATGCACTCCTCCCACATGGTTCTGCTTCTCAGAAAAGGGCACTTTCCTCTGGATCCTCTGTCCCCATTGTTTTCAGTTTCATTCTAAAGGGAAATGCTTATCAGAATTCTCTTCTGGTCTAGTTTTTTTTGTTGGTTTATTTTGGGTAAGAGCTGCTTTGAAGTACATCTTGAAATTTTGTTGTTGTTTCCTTGTCCCTTGTCTTGCTCAGATGTGACTCCCGTTTCCCAGGCTGCAGGGCTTCTGGGTGTTTCTCTAGTGGGCCTCTTGGCTTGCTGAGCTGATTTCCAGCTCATCTCGGACTGGCCTCTTGGGCTAAGAGGGTTTATGGTTAGAAGGGCTTTCTATTGCACCACACTTTCCTTTTCCTCCAGAGCAGGACCTGTTTTCTTCAGGTGCCTTGTATGCTGGGAGTGGGCAGGCCACTGTGTGAGGGAGCCCTGCACCCGCTGTGCCCACACAGTGCACTGAAGCTGGCACCTCAGGGCAGTGGGAGAAGTGTTCCACTTGGAACTGTTAGATTTGGGCTTCTCCAGCCACCTTGCCTGGTCCTTTAAGTACTGACACACATTCAAACAGGTAGGAGTTTTAAGAAAGGAAGAGATGACTTAGGAATTTCTCCCTTGAAAAAAAGAAGCTGAATGGTCCCTTGCAGGCTGGTGTGATTAACCCCTTCCTGTAGATGAAGTGCCACCATCTCAGTTACTCTTGGCCTGCAGTGACTGCATGAGGAGTCTAAGCAGAGACAACATAAAGACTTATAGGGCCGGGCAGGGTCAGAGGATCCCTGGGGTGTGCTGGGAGTGAGGTGAGCTGGTGGATTTCACCACCTGGAGAGATTGTTCAGTTGCAGGAGGGTCAGCTGGTCAGCTCAGTGGGGATGTCAGCCTCTGGAACCCATGTTTCATTTTTCTGTAGTTATGAAACAAAACTAAGGATGCAAGAAAAAAGGTACATTTATTTTAACAGGATGCAGAGAATTCTTACATGATATTTACCTATGTAACAACATTTTAAATTTGAAAGCCTCTGCGATTCAAGGATAAGGTTGTTTTGCTGTGACCTCAAGGAGTCAATAAACTAGGACTGCAAGGTGGAAGCTGTTGAAAGATGCATTTCTACCTAATGAATACTGTCCAGAAGTAGTGGAGACAAGTTCAGGCTGTCCTTCTAAATTCCAGCATTATCACTTGATAAAAGTGGTGGAGTTGCTAGGCACAGTGGTACACACCTGTAATCCCAGTGACTTGGGAGGCTTAGACAGAAGGATCACAAGTTTGAGGCCAACCTAGTCAGGCCTTGACTCAAAAAATAAAAGGGCTGGGAATGTAGCTCAGTGGTAAAGTGCCCCTGGGTTCAGTCCCCCATACCTAAAATAAAAACTAAAAATAACTTTTTAACAGGAATGAAAACTTTAATGATGGAGGAACTGATAGACAAACTTCTAGGGACTAGGTGTGGTAGTTGGTGGTGTACACCTGTAATCCCAGCAACTAGAAAGATTGAGGCGGGGGATTGCAAGTTTGAGGCCAATCTCAGCAATTTAGTGAGACTTTCAGCAACTTAGCAAAACCTTGTTTCAAAATAAAAAGGATTGGGGATGTAGCTATGTGGTAAAGCACCCCTGGGTTCAACCCCCATCCACAAAAGAAAAAAAAAAAGGTTCCATAAAAATATCTCTGTTACATATCTCTGTTTGGAAACAGATTTCTGTGACAATGTCACAGATATTGTAAAGAGAAGTTAATTCACTATTTTTATCAGGATGGATGATAATATGCATTTTCAGTCTCTCTGGGTAGCAACCAATTGTGTATAAGTCCTCCTCTACTACTTAAGGTTCATATGATTGATTTGTGATTTTCAGAGTTAATTTGTATTGTAATAAATTGTTAAGGTTTTTGAACATTAATTTTTATACTGTAGGTTCAGGCACCTCAGGTTTCTCTTGGGAGCAGATGGCAGGGATAAACACATTTCTGTTCTGAACTCATCAGACTCCAGTTTTCCCTTTCTGCAGGGGAAGAGGTCCTCCACTGTGGGTCCTCTTGCTTTGTGCTTTTATAACCAGGGGGAACAGGGCTTCTGCCTCATTGACCCTCTGCCTGGGTGTGGGTCAGGGACGTGTGTGCGGTGTCCTTAGCGGTCTGATTGTCTTCTCTCCTGAATTGCAGTCTGACTTTGTTGCCGCGCACCCACGTGCTTTTTACCTCACTAAACCAGACGAAGACCCAAACTCTTGGATGTCGGACTCAGGAACAGGTATGGAGCTTTAAGTTTTGGCTTTTTTCCCCGGGAAGTTTCTGGTTTGTGGGTTTAGTTTGTTGGCCCCGCTGCATTTCACACTCCAGGGTGGTGGTGCACATGGGATCTGAGTGTGGTTGCTGTGAAGGCGCCGTTTGTCGTGGTGTCCCTGGGAGCCGTCACTTTCTTACTTGCCTTAGTGAGTTCCGTCAGGACAGAGGGAAGGGGTACTTTTTCAAGGATTTCAAATGGCTGCAAAAATTATCTCCGCCTTTTTAAGTTGCTCCAAAACGATTGAGTAAACTCAAGGCCTCCGTGAGCCGTCCTTTGCGCTTCTGGGTAAGCTGTCCTGGTCTGAGGCAGACAACTCTGCGTAGCTCTTCCAGTCTTTTGTGTTAGGGTCCCTCCTTCCCCCCTTGTTCTTCAGAGCCCGCATCCACCTCATCAGGATGGATTAGCGCACCTCGCAGGTATCCCGGGACCCCAGCCGTCTCGCCCCTTCCCTGCTGCCACCCGAGGAGCCCGCCCCTGGTTTCTGCAAGCTTCCTGACAGCCCCTGCTTCCACCCTCGCCTGTCCACCCTGCAGCCTGTCCTCAGCACAGAAGTCAAAGGGACCTTTTTAGAAGATAAGTCAGGGCTCCTGACTCCTCTGCGCTGAGCCCTGCAGTGGGCCCTGTTTCCTCAGGAGAACAGCCTGGCCTCACCACCTGCGGGCGCTCTGCCCTCTCTTTCCACCGTGCCTGCTCCGGCGCCCGCGCGTTCTCCTCTCAGGGCTTTCTCATCAGCCGTTTCCTGCTGAAAGTGCTCTTCCCTCCTTGTGGGGAGACCCCCTGGAGTGGAGAAAATGGCCACGTCCCTAGTAACCGTTAGCCTCTCAGCGAGCCAACCCTGATCACCCTAAGAAAATAGTCCTGGCCTAGGGAGGAGAGCTGGTAGAGGGCTTGCCTGTCAAGCACACGGCCCTGGTTCAGTCCCCAGCACCACAAAAACAAACAAACAAAAACAAACAGTCCTGCCTCCTCCCCATGTCCCCTTTTATCCTGCTGGGAAATCTGGCACTGAGTGCTTGCCGTCTTGCAGCCTGACGTGTCCTGCACAGTTCCCTCGTTTGTGTCCCACTCCTCCTGCCTCCCCAACCTGGCACAGTTTTAAAATGTGTTTTAAGTTGCACTCATTCATTTGCCTTTTAATAATATTTGTTTTAATATTTGCATCATTAAGTCAGGATTCTGACGTGGTAAGGCATTTATGTGACTCTCTAAGAATTTCAGCTTGCTTTCCCCAGATAGCCAAAAGCCAGTTCCTTGCTATTTTCATTTTCCTTAGATAGTAGCAGTTATCCTAGAAAGCCCTTTTGCTTTCTCCTCACTCCTTGCTGTTCTGTGTTTGTCACATCAGGACTGACCTACTGGAAGCTGGAGGAGAAGGACATGTATCGCTGTCTGCCTCAATGTCTGGAGAAGATGTTTGTACCCTGCACAGATGGATCACCGAGCCAGGTAACGAACACGTGTGTGTGTGTGTGTGTGTGTGTGTCTTTTGTGACTGTAGTTAAGTTCTCCTTTGTAAATTCTATATTACAGTCATACTCACTTGCTTACAAGTTCTGCCTGACATATATTGCCTTAGAATGGTTACTTAAAAATGGAATTAAAAATGCCTCTTAGTGCTGCAAAACTAAATGAAATGCTTTCGTGCCAGTCTTCAGTTAGTAGCTTCTTCCCTTTTCTAAGACCTCCTGATGTTGATTTTCCGTTCTGTCACATCTCTCCCTGATCCATTTGTACCATAATTATGAGCAAATTAATTTCCTGAATTTTCTTTGAATAAGAAAATATTTTCTTTCTGTAAACATTTTGTTTACTTCAGAGCAACCAAATAAATAATACCATCTAGTATTTGTGTGCTGATGTACATATTTCACTTTTGTATTTTGATCAGGTAATGAGAGACAGTAGACTGGGAAAAGGAGAGAGAATTTAAGAAGCCGATGGTGATGCAAAAAAGAGTGACATGTAGGAACAGACAGAATAGGGGGGACCCCATAGTACTTACAAGCATCAGACTCACAGAGAGTGATGGGAACTAACGTCCCAAACTTCAGGAAAGAAACAGAGACAGATGAGCACCAGTTAAATGAATTTGGGGGGAGGTGAGATTGTCAGGGGAGCTTAACAAGCTTTGCAATTAAAGGGCTCACTGTTACCTGAACAGTAAATGAATGCTATTAATTGACTCTCAGATGCCATCAATTCTAAGACTTCCCCTTTGAGTGGGTGTTGTGGCACATGCCTATAATCCCAGTGACTCGGGAGGATAGGTCAGCCTCAGTGACTAAGCACGGCCCTAAGCAACTTAGCGAGACCCTTTCTCAAAATAAAAAAAATAAGATGACCTGGGGATGTGGCTCAGTGCTAAGTGTCCCTGGGTTCAATCCCTAGTACCGAGAAAGAATTTTTTTCCATTTCATATTTTATCCAAATACAAAAATCACTGGTTAGACCAATACAGTGCTTTTTGTTTGTCTTTCTCTTTTGTTTTTGTGGCATGGGGGATGGAACCAGGGCTTGGCACATGTAGGCAAGTGCTGTGCTGCTGAGCTACACCCTCCCCAGTCCCATGCTGCTTATCACTTAGAATCTGTGTGTTGTTTTATGGAAAAAGCTTTTAGACTAAACATGTATTTTCCTCATGTAACTCTTATGCATACTTAAAAGAGAAAAACAAATGAAATAAAATTGGCTAAATTCCTCACCTGCAGGGGCTCAACACTTCCCTTTTCAACTCAGTGTCAGTTTCCGTTTCTACATATCATCCTGCCACCAAGGGTGATTCAGTGAATGAAATGATGAGTCAGCATTTCTTTGTCTTTTTATCTCTGGTATTGGGAATTAGACCCTTGGGTGCTTTACCACTGAGCTACATCCCCAGCCATTTTAATTTTTATTTATTTATGTATTTTTTAGGGGTAGTGGGGATTGAACTCAGGGGTGCTCACTGAGCCACACCCCCAGCCCTTTTCTGTATTTTATTCAGAGACAGGTCTCACTGAGGTGATCAGCACCTCGCCTTGCTGAGGCTGGCTTTGAACTTTCTCCTGCCTCGGCCTCCCACGTGGCATGTGCCACCGCTCCCGGCTTGTTTTTATTTTTTATTTTGAGACAGGGTCTCAGTAATTTGCTGAGGCTGGACCCAAACTTTCAAACCTCCTGCCTCCCAAGGTGCTGAAGTTACCTGTGTGTGTGCCACCATACCCAGAGGCTCAGCATTTCTTTAAAAAAAAGTACAAAAAGGTCTCAGTGCTGAGTTTTTACCTGTAGAAATGGCTTGCTTTTGATTCCCAGAGAGAAAACATTGCTTAAAATGGGTGATTACCCTTCCCTTAAATATTGATTATCAGAAATTCTGCTGTAGTCTCCAGATTTTTCTTCTGGAAAAAAAATGTGCTGCTAAGACCTGTTCAAGAAATTTTGATGGTTTTGACGTTTGCTTGTGAGCAGGCAGTGACAATTATGTCATAACTGTTACTTGGCTTAAAGCAATTGAAAGATGCCATTAATTACGAGAGGTATTCTCACTTCAGAGATACTAAAATATGAAAGAAAAGAATATCATAAAAGTAGTGAAGAATGGCACTTTATTGTCACGAGCTACAAGTGTGAATGCCAGCTGCTCATTCAGGCCACTAGGTAGGGACTCTGGGGCTGCAGCCATAACCAGAGTGCTGCTACTTGTCGTAAGGTTTAGGACTTGCAAAGGGCTGTAAGGTCATTTAGTAGAATTCCAAAACAGGATTATGGGAATTGTACATTTTAAGATTTTAGTTTTTAGCAAATTAATGTTTTCAGTGCATACATAAAAAGTATAATTGTCCTGTTCACAAGCTAATTATAGGTTTTATTCCAAAATATTAATTCATCATAAGCCAGGTGTGATGGCACACACACCTATGGTCCCAGATACCTAGGAGGCTTAGGCGGAGGATTGGTGAGCCCAGGAGTTTGAGACCAGCCTGGGCAACATAAAAAAAGAAATGATTCCTGGTGTCTGCAGGCTTTGCAGTTCTGGAAGTGGGACACAAGCTTAAAGCTATTTAATGACTATCCTTTTGGTATATTTCTTGTTGAATCTACAGTCTCATTTGAGATAATGTCCAAGTTTAAATTTGAGGCCCAGGTTTAATTGGTACCCCTGTCACAACCTATAAGGGGTCTTACCTTGAAATACTACAAGCCCGAAGCTTTAATATTGGAAGCTTATACTAACTGTGACAGTTCCAGCATAGCAAAGCCCTGATTTTAAGCTTTAGAAATTAGTGTTGAATCTTATTTTATTAATTTTAAAAGTTTATTTTTATTGGGCAACTTCTTTCTTATTTTCTTTTTTGTCTGCCAAGTCTTTTTTAAAAAAATGACTATAACTAAGTAGATGAGGAACTCTGTCTCTTGATACTCATCCCCTAAGTCACATGAAATTAATTTGGTCAGAAGTTTTCTTGTCCTGCTTCATTCATTCATTGTGAGGTTTTCTTCTTACCTGAAAACTTGGTCCTTATTTTAAGTGGGAGGAGTGTTGTAGTCAATTCTGTATTGTGCTGTGACAAAATAAGTAAGATGAACAACTTAAGGGAGGAAAGGCTTATTTTGGCTCCTGGTTTCAGAGGTTTGTCTGTGAGTGCTTGGCTGTGCTGCCTTGGGGCCTGTGGTGAGGCTGCACGTAGTGGTGGGAGCTTGTGGCAGAGAATGCTGCCCACCTCATGGATGCCAGGGAGACGCAGAGGAAAGGGAAGGGTCCAGGGTCCCAACATCCCAAGTGCCCAGCCCCCGACCTGACTCTTTCTGTCAGGCCTCATCTCCCCATAGTGCTGTCAGCGGGGGACCATCTTGCAACACAGGAGCCTTTGGGGAAATTCAGAATTCAGACTGTAACAGGAATTACCAAGAGGTTTTCTTTTTAGGAAGTATTCATAGGCTGCTAAACAATTGAGGTTCAAATTATCCTCTTGGTACTCATTGTTAGGAGATAAGGAATTTTTTCTTTCTGAAGGAGACTTAGGAGATTCAGCTTCCAAACTTGTATTATTAATCTGGCCATCTAGATTTTCAATTTATTTTAAAATCTTTCAAAAAAAATTTTTATGGTGCTGATCTTGATGTCAGTAAATTCTCTTCATTGTTGATGATACCATTTAAATAATTTTGTTTCATATCTTTAAGTCTAATACTAGTAATGAGATGAAGCTCCGATCACTGAAGGATATTTATCATAAAAAGCAAAGGGAAAACAAGCAGTTACCTGAGAGGAATCTCACTTCTGCTTCCAACCCAAATCATCTACCAGAGGTAAAGTTGTCAACACTCTGCTGAGTGAGAATGAAAGATGCTTCTGACGCTGACTTTTATCATGAGTTCCTTTTCCCTAGGAGATGTAAAGCCTACTCATTAAAAGCAAGCAGAACCCTGAGTGCCAAGGAGAAACCTCTTTGTCTGTCTTATTTCTAGGTCCTTACTCTAGATCCGACGTTGCATATGAAGCCAAATCAGCAAATTTCAGGGATTCAACCACGTGGCTATTTGAATGCTCTTGATGACAGAATATCCTTTTCACCAGACTCTGTTCTGGAACCAAGTGTGTCTAGTCACTCTGACATCGACTCATTTTCACAAGCAAGCAATATTACTTCTCAGTTATCTGGGTTCCCCAAATATCCTTCAAATGCAAAAGCTTCACCAATGGACTCTTGGAAGAATCATGAATTCCAAAGCGAAAGTAGGACCAGTTCCACGTTTCCTTCAGTGTACACTATTACTAGTAACAATATCTCGGTCAACACTGTAGATGAAGAGAACACTGTCATGGTAGCGTCGGCCTCGGTCAGTCAGGCCCAGCTTCCAGGTACAGCCAACAGTGTCCCAGAATGCATTTCATTGACTTCCCTGGAAGATCCCGTGATATTGTCTAAGTATGTATTTCAGTGATGGCTTGTAATATTAATAGATTTTCTGTGATGTCTGATTGAATGATGAGAATGATTTTTATTGAACCTTAGCAATGTATAAAATTTTAAAGAGATACAGCATTTTTAAGATAAATCATCTAAATCATCACTTCATTGTCACCTTTTTGGGGGTTAGAGACAAGCTGCTGATACACCCAGTCAACAAAAGCTTGTTAGAAGATTTTTATGTCTGGAGGATGCTAAGCACACAGAGTGTCTGCTTGTTTCCCGGGGGTATGCAGAGGAATAGGCTGCACTGTGCCCATGAGAATGAGTGTGCTCTTGGTTTCTCCCGTGGAAGGAGAGGAGGGACGTGCTTTCTCAGTCACCTGCTTCACTCTCACCAGCAGGATCAGGCAGAACCTGAAGGAGAAGCATGCTCGGCACATAGCTGATCTTCGAGCTTATTACGAGTCAGAAATAAATAGTTTGAAACAGAAGCTGGAGGCAAAAGAAATTTCTGCGGTTGGAGAGTGGAAGAAGACCAATCAGATTCTTGTGGACAGGTAAAACTTAGAGTAACTATGAAGTTAGTGTTTCTCCAACTTGGATGTGTTGTTTCCACCTAAATACAGTATTTTGGGATAATAAACATTTTGAAAACATGTACTTTGGATTCAGAATTTTAACAGAGAGACACATTTGCTACATATTCAGGTCAACCTTTTACAGTACTCTAGTCACGGATGTGAAGCAGTGTGAATCACATGGGGAAAGTACTGAAACTAGTGGCCTTTGTGTTTGTAGTGTCATTTATGGGAAGATCAGTCGTACAGAGTCCCTGATAAGAAGACTGTGACTTACGGGGCTGCTGTGTGGCTCAGTGGTAGAGTCTTGCTTAACATGTATGAGGCCCTGGGTTCTGTCCCCAGGACTGCAGCAACAACATGGAGAGAGGTGGAAGGAAGAAAAGGGAAGAACAATTCTAGGACATGTCTTGTGACAGTCCTAAACTGTTTTTTAGATTCAGACATGAAAATATCATAGTTCTGTGGGGCTGATCATTCTATTCAAAACAACTGCAGAAATGCCAGGGAGAGCGGTCACGTTAGGCGCCTTTACCCCTGTTGTGGAGACTCACGGAATTCGATGCTTTAGCCGGCATTGGTGGCAGTGCTGGCAGTATACTTAGGATTAAGTGGGACTTAGATTGAGGTCTGGGTGGCAGCACAGAACTCCTCGAAGGCAGAAGAAGACAAAGCCTCTTGAAAGGGTTAGGAGCAAACTCTTACCTTGTCAGTTAACAGTTAAACTTTCAGAATTTCAGAAGAACTAGCATTTATATGAAATGACTACTGGCTGCTAAGGTAGTTAACATGGCTGTCTTATTCCTGCTTCTGTAGCTTCCATTTTGCCTTTGGTGGTTGGGGTGCAATGGTGGGGAGAAGTAATTTGAGAAGAGTCAGCAGGGGAAATAGAAGGCAGAGCCAGGCTTAGGGTTTTTTAGCACCAGAAAAAGAGAATATAGCAAGTTAGGAGAAGTTGGTATTTATTTAGTTCATGAAGCAGGAAGAGATGGCTTCAGGTATTTCCTGGTCGAAGAGAGAAGCGTAAGGCCCCTGCGTGGGCTTGTGAGGTTACAGACAAGTGCCGAGGAAGGCGCCCGGTGAGCCGAGGCTACTTGGATGGGGCTTGTGTCCAGCCAGCAGTGAGCACGTGCAGGTGGAGAGGCTGGAAGCCAGGGTGTGCTGTGCTGTGACCGGCAGCCGTCGGGTGCTGGAGCAGAGGGTGACGATGGCACGCGAGTAAATGCACTGTTTGCTTCCACTTCCCAAAAGGATTTGGTCTGGTCCACAGTGTGAAGCTGCATGTTAACAGGGGATGGCAGAAACCAAAAGAGAGGTCGCTGTCATTTAGAGTTGGAGAAAGGATTGCCCCAGGAAGAAAAACTGTGGTTTCGGCACACACCTCAGCTTTTCCCAAACTTAAAACCCTACACTGCAGAAATCCACTGGTGCTGCAAACAGGGTCCTGTGTGGCAGGCTGGCTGTGATACAGATAACGTGTCACACAGTTGCCATCCTGGGGACAACGATCTCTAGCATGGCAGAGTCAGTGAGGTAATAAAAATAGTAGAGTACGGTCAATACACACTTGACTATTTAAATGGTTTTACTTACAAGAACAGTCTTATCGAGAGGGGGTATAGCTCAGTGATAGAGCCCCTGCCTAGTATGTGCGAGACTCTGGGATCAATCCCCAGCAGTACCCCCCAAGCCCCGCCCTAAAAGAACTGTCTTTTCAGTTTTTCATCTTTGAAATAGTGAGAAGCGTGAACTCTGGAGCCTGACTGTTTGGCTTAGAATCCCAGCAAAGGGTCTGGGAATGGAGCTCAGTGGTAGAGCATAGGCTTTGTACCCGTGAGGCCCTGAGTTCCATCCTCAGCACTGCAAAAAATAAAGATTCACTGAGGCCCCTTGCACCTGTGGGACCTTTAGCTAGGAACCCAAAGTCTCTGACTTTGTTTTCTCATCTGTAAAGTGGGACTGATAATAATCATAACTCATAAGATTGTGAGAATAGATGTAACATGTTTAATATAGACCTGGTGTATAATCAGTAATAAAAATCAAAGTGCTGACTGAATTCTGAATATCTTGTTTATTTTGAGGTTCTATGATAATTTATAAAGGAAGTCGTTATAAAAAAATACATTCATGCTAAATTTGAAGTAGTATAGAAGGATGTAATAAGAGAGAAATCTCACTGGGTGCAGTGTCACATGCCTGTAGTTCCAGCAACTCTGGAGGCTGAGACAGGAGAATCTCAAGTTGGAGGGCAGCCTCAGCCATTTAGTGAGATCCTGTCTCATAATTAAACATTTAGGGCTGGGAATATAGCTCAGTTGGTACGAGTGCTTGCCTTGCAAGCACAAGGCCCTGGTTTCAAATCCCCAGCACCATGAAAAAAAAAAAAAAAATATATATATATATAAAATTAAACATTTAAAGAAAGGTCTGGGGATGTAGGTCAGTGGTAGAGCACCCCTGGGTTCAATTCCCAGGAACAAAAAAAAAAAAGGAAGGAAGGAAGGTCAGCTTCCCTGTTCCAACCCCTGGTCTCAGCACATCACACTTAATCTTTTATATCCTTCCAGAAATTATAATGTATATATGTATGTGTAGATTTTTTTCACAACTAAAGGCAAGCTATTTTGTATCTTTTTCTCTTTCTCCCGCTCCCCCATCTTTTTTCCTCCCTTTCCTGTCCTGTCCTTCCTTTCCTTTCGTTCTAGAATTTAACCCAGGGGTGCTCTACTACTGAGCCACATCCTCAGTCCTTTTTATTTTTTATTTGGGGACAAGGTCTTGCTAAGTTGCTTAGGGCCTCACTAAATTGTTGAGACTTGTTTTGAACTTGGAATCTTCCTGCCTCAGCTTCCTGAGTTGCTGGAATTACAGATGTGCACCACTGTGCCTGGCTTATGAAGCCTTCTTGCTTATAAATCATATACAACGGAATTTACCCTTTTGAAGTGTGTTCACGTTGCACAGCCGTTACCATCATCCATCTCCACAACTGTTTTCATTTTGTAAAACTCAAACCGTATTCTTTATTTTTATTTTTATTTTTTGGTGCTGGGGAATTTGACCCCAGGGCCTCATGCATGCCAGGCAAGCCCTTTACCACTGAGCCACATCCCAGCCTCAGACTGTGCTCTTTGAATAGCAACTCCCTGTTACCCGTCCCCAGTCCCTGACAACTGCCATTCTGCGTTCTTCCTTTGAATTTGAGTACTGACATAAATGGAGTCATGCAGCGTTTGTCCTTTTGATCCTGACGTACTTCTCTTATCGTGATCTTTTCAAGGTTCACCCATGTTGCACATGTCAGTTTCTTTTCCTTTTTAACATTCCATTGTATGAATAGCACATTTTGTTCAGCTGCTTATCTGTTGGAGGATGCTTGGTTGCTTCCACCTATTAGCTGCTGTGCATAGTGCTGCTGTGAGCGCGAGGGTATGAATACCTGTTTGTACCTTGCTTTGTTCTTTTTTTTTTTGTGCTGGGACTGAACACAGGCCTCATGCCTGCTAAGTATGCACTATACCACTGAGCTACCTCTTGACCCCATTTTGTATTTTTTTTTTTTTTTTTTTTTCCATTTTGTATATTTTTAGGGATCCTATTTTTATTTTTGCCTGTTATTTTCTTCAGATCCTAGAGCATCATTAGAGTCTTTAGGATATATTTCACTACAGAGGCATCCTGGATCGTAGGTAACATTGGAGAATTCATCTTATATTACATATTGGTGGATCAGATTTATGTAATACTTTTTAAGGGAAATGTTTTTATCTTCTAATTGAAACTCAACTTATGTTTTTTAGATGTGGACAATTAGATAGTGCTTTGAATGAAGCTACTGGTCGTGTGAGAACACTTGAAAATAAGAATAACTTGTTGGAAATAGAAGTGGTAAGTACTCTTTTTTTCCTCACGATTGTTCTAGTGACTTAATGTTAAAAAACCTTGTTATTAGCTTAATTCAAGATATATGAATACTTTTATGATAACCCTGCTTACCTGTATCTTTTCCTTAAGAATCACTTATTAGCCAGGCACAGTGGCACATGCCTGTAATCCCAGAGGCTTGGGAAGCTGAGGCAGGAAGATTGCAGGTACAGAGCCAGCCTCAGCAAATTACTGAGGCCCTATGCAACTCAGCGAGACCCTCTTTCTTCCTTCCTTCCTTCCTTCCTCCCTCCCTTTCTTTTCTTTTTTTTTTTTTTTTTTTTTTTTTTTTGTGGTGCTGGGGATTGAACCCAGGGCCTTGTGCATGTGAGGCAAGCACCCTACCAACTGAGCTATATCCCCAGCCTGACACCCTTTTTTAAAATAAAATACAAAAAAAGGGCTGGGGATGTGGATCAGTAGTTGAGTGCCAGGTTCAATCCCTTGTACCAAAAGAAAATAAATAAATAAATAAAATCACTGTTTGTATTTTGAATACTGCTTTACCCTTTAAAATTTATTTTTAAATTGGGATATAAGTTGCATACCATAAAACACATTCTTTCAAAATATACAGTTCAGTGGTTTAGTATATTCAGAGTTGAAGAGCCATCACCACAATTAGTCATAGAGCATCCTTAGCCCCTGCAGGCTGTCCTAGCTCCTGGCAACAGCGGCTCTGCTGTTTCTGTGGACTTGCCTGTTCTGACACAGTGTGGTGGAATCGTGGGCTTTCGTGTCTGCCTCCTTTGACTCAGGCTCACCCGTGTTGTGGCATGTGTGTCAGGACTTCATTCCTTTTTATACTTAATCAATTTTCCATTGTATGGGTGCATCATATTTTGTTTATCCATTCATCATGGGACAGACACTTAGATTCTTTTCCCCTTTTGGCTATTGTGAGTGAAATTGCTATAAATGTTTGTGTATGAGAGTTGTGTGCGTGATGTGTATGTGTGTATGTGTGCTGGAGATTGAAGATTGAATCCAGGGCTCTGAGCATGCTAAACACCTACCTCACCACTGAACTACACTCCCAGACCTGTGGACAAGATTCTGTGTGCATATTTTTAGGTTTTTTTTTTTGTTTGTTTAATATGTAACAAGGAGTACCTAAGCTTTACTCTTAAATTATATTTTGTCCTCTGTATTACTCCTGTTTTATTCTTTGGTACATAAGTTTATAAACAGTTTGTAGGTCTGAGCACAGTGGCACATGCCTGTAATCCCAGTGATCAGGAGGATCACAATGTAAAGCCAGTCTCAGTAACTCAGAATGGCCCTAAGCAACTTGATGAGACCCTGTCTCAAAATAAAAAGGGCTGGGAATGTAGTTCAGTGGTTAAACCCGTCTGGGTTCATTCCCTGGAACCATAAAAAGAAGGAAAATTATGTGGATAATGCTTGTTCTTTGTGTTGTTTCTGTCCCCCCCTCCTTTTTTTTTTTTTTTTTGTTTGGTATGAGGGATTGAACCCAGGGGTCTCAGGGGTTCTTTTTTTTTAATTTATTTTTATTGTAAACAAATGTTAAAGTCAGCATACTACAGTGATGCAGCCACATCAATGTTCATAGCTGCTCAATTCCCAGGGGTTCTTAACCACTGAGCCACATCCCCAGCCTATGCAACTCAGTGAGACCCTGTTTCTTTCTTTCAGGTGGTGCTGGGGATTGAACCCAGGACCTTGTGCATGCAAGGCAAGCACTCTACCAACTGAGCTATATCCCCAGCCCTATCTTGTTTCTTCATAATCTTTTGTTTTGAGATGGGGTCTCTCTGTGTTGTTCAGGCTTGTCTCAAATTCCTGGGCACAAGTGATCCTCCTGCTTCAGCCTCCTGTGTAGCCAGGCCTACAGGCATGTGCTGAGTACTCTGCTGCCTGGCACAGAATGGGTATTCCAGAAATAATTATTGAATGAATATTAACGTGCATTTTGAGTTTGTTTTCAAATGTGTGACAGTAGGGTATGAAATCCTTCCCCCAAATGTTAACGACTGGGCAACACATTCCAGCTGTGCTTGCAGAAAGATCTCTCTGGAGGCTGTGGCAGTTTGCTCAGTAAGGTGCTCCAGAGGCACTACTGTCACTTAGTGAGTCCTTAGCCTCAGACATTAGCTTTCTGTTTTTACCTTGTGATAATTTTACAAGTAGACTAATACTTTCTGGTTTCTTCGTTCCAGAGTATAAAAATACTGTTTATTTCCATTTCGTATGTTTTGAATTTCTTATATTTTAATGCATGGGCATAATTTACTAGCTGCTATGGAGACAGCTATTTTTTTCATTTAAAATAATTTTTCTTGATCTTTATTTTGTAGAATGACTTGAGAGAACGCTTTAGTGCAGCTAGCAGTGCCTCCAAAATTTTGCAGGAACGAATTGAAGAAATGAGAACGAGCAATAAAGAAAAAGACAATACCATCATTCGACTAAAATCTAGGCTGCAGGATTTAGAAGAAGCATTTGAGAATGCTTACAAACTTTCAGATGATAAAGAAGCTAGACTAAAACAAGAAAACAAGATGTTTCAAGATGTGAGTAACAAAAAATGGTAACTTAATTACATGGTTGGCTAAAAGTGGCTTATTTAAGTCTTGTACTGAACAAGCTGTTATTAGGACTTTTTCCAAGTTTATTTTGTTTTGGGTATCCTGGCTGTCGCTGCAGGTTCAGGTCTTCCTGAGGAGGGCGGCTGGGGTCTTGTCCTGCAGCAGGAAGCCAGAACTCTTGACTGCTGGCCTCGCTCCCACACTGTCTCTCGCAGACCAACTTTTGTGCTATCATGACATCTGTCTGCAGAGTAAAATACTGTGCCAGACTTAGAACAAGTTCAATCGAGTTTTTTCACTTTGACTTAATTTCATTTAGAATTTAGATTCGTTGGCCTGTGGCTGCAGCTCAGTGGCAGAACCCTGGCTTGGAGCACTGGGGCCCCAGGTTCAGTTCCTAGGGCTGCAGAAAAGTGCCCACCCCCAGGTGTGTTCATTTAACTTCCATGCTGCATTGTTCCAGGCTGTATCTTTTTCTTGTTTTTCTTAATGTCTTTTTTCAGATTATCATGGTACATAAGTAATCTCATTACCTGATAGGTTTAGTCGTGCCTCTTGCACCTTGGTTTTTAAAATTCATTTTCATGAACATACTTGTAAATGGTTACTCAAATCTTAGATGAAACCAGGGCCTGGGGTATAGTTACTCAGATTACTTCTATCAGTTCAAATTAATGTGTTGCTTTGTAAGTTTCAGGCTCTGTCCAGTGACTTCTGCCTTCCAGGGCTGCTGTTGGGCAGACAGTGCCACTGTGATCAGCAGCTGCTCTTGTGACCTCCCCTTCTCCACAAGAGACCTCTAGGGTCTCCACTTCCTACCCTGTTTTTGGAAGTTCCACAGTGATGTGCTTTGGTGTTTGTTTCATTATTTTGCTGAGCACCTTGAGGAAATTTTCTAGATTTTTTTTCTTCTGTTCTCTCCCATTAGGTGTTGGCTCTCGGACTGATTCTCTAATTTTAAACTCTTTTCTCTGATATTTGCTTCTTTTTTAAAAATAACTTCTTTGCTTTCCAATTTTTTTCTACAACTTTATCTTTTCTGTTTAAATTTTTAACTTTTGCAGTCCCTTTTCCTTCTTTCCTGTCAGCTCTTGAACTTCCACCTGTTTCACGGATGCAACATCTTTGGTCTCAGTGAGGATGTCATTGTTGTTTTAATTTACTTTTCTTTCCAGCATCACCTTCTAGTTCCTCTCATTTCCTTTTTCCCTTTGGTTTTTTGAGTGTGGGAGGTTTTTCTATCTGGTAGTGCTCTTTGTTAAGACTGAAGCATGAAGGACCATCAGAAGGCAGCTTTGTGTCCCTGGGCAGGGCTGGTGAACTCATGAGCATCGTCCCAGGGGCTGGAGCATGGAATGGAATGTTTTGTTGTGGGGTGAGGGTTGGGGAGCTTGTCTCTGTTCTTGTAGGTCTGTTCTCTTGGGCAAGTCAGTCTCCTTAACCTTCCCTGCCAGTCTTTCTGGGAGGGAACACAGCCTGGACACTGTTGTGCAGGAGACAGCTGGGCCGATGGGAAGGCTTCAGGACAAGAACTTCAGTTGCTTTTGTCTTTCCACACGGTGTACCTTATCCTTGCTCGCTGGGTGCCTAGTGTCCTTAAACCTGGAGCTCACTGGGGTAATCACCTGACTTCACAGTATACCCACCATGGCCACTCCCCTTGCCCCAGCATCCCAAGCCTTGACTGCTTAAAAAAATATTTTCTTTGTAGTTACAGTCATAGATAGACAGCATTACTTTTATTTTATTTTCTTATTTTTGTATATAGTGCTAAGGATTGAACCCTGTGCCTCACATGTACTGGGCAGGTGCTCTGGTACTGAGCTACAGCCACAGCCCCGCTGGCTGCTTTTGAATTCCAAGGCTTCCCAGAGCTCTGTGGCCTGAGTTCATTTGCCTCACGTTAGCATCCTCATCTGCAGACACTTGTATTTCAGCTTTCCCTGCTCCATTTCCTAAAATTTCAAATATCTTATGTACTTATACTCTTTCCATTCTTTTTATCCTTCTGACCCTATAGTTTAAAAACTTTATTTTAGAACAGTTTTCGATATGTTTACAAGATTGCAGAGGGTGCCCATATACCCCACAGCCAGTCTTTTCCGTTAAGAACAGGTTAGTCTGGTACGTTTGCCACAATTAATAAATCAATATCAATACATCTGTGGTGAGTGAACTCTGTAGTTTATTCGGATTTCCTTAGTTTTTACCTAGTAATCTTTAGAACACTATTTCGTGTGTGCTCCTTGTGTCTCCTTAGGCTTCTCTTGGCTGTTGAGGTTGCTCTTGGCTGTTTCTGAGACCTTCCTTGGAGTTGATGACCTTGACAGTATTATGGAGTACTAAGGGATTTTGTAGAATGTCTCTTGGGATTTTTCTGATGCGTTTTTGATCACTAGACTGGAGTGATGAATTGTTGGGAGGAAGCCACAGAGCTGGAGTGCCGTTCCCAGCACATTTGTCAATGAGCCCCGTGTGTGTTTCATTCCTTTACTGACATTTTAGTAAGATTTTCTGGGGGAGTGGATATAAGCACTCTGATTAGAACTTCACATGGTTTTGATTATTACTATTCTTATTCATGTGTATTAATAGTATAATTCTAAGGTGTGTGAGTACATGAGCTCCTTATTTTTAAAACCCTTTGTATTTTTTACTTTACACAGTTGCAAACACAGAAAGTTGCAAAAATTGTACAAAAAATTTTCATATATCTTCACCCAGATTCCCCAAAAGTTAACATTTTATAATATGTGGTTTATCACTATTTGCACATAGTTTTTTTTTTTTTTTCCTAAATGATTTGAGAGTAAGTTGATGATATAATGGATTTTATCTCTAAATATTTCAGGGTGTATTTCCTAGAAACTAGGACATTCTCATATAAAGGCTTCGTATATACCTAATTATTTTATTTCCAGCCTGGTAGTCATTAGCCACATGTGAGTATTTAAATTGATCAAGATTAAATTAAATTTAAAACTTAATTTGCCACTTGTACTAGCCATATTTCAGGTGCTTAGTTAATAAGTTTCTTATGAGGAAATAAAAGTGCAAAAATCACCTTTTTCTTTTTTTTTTTTTTTTTGAGTGCTGGGGATCAAACCCAGGGCCTTGTGCTTACAAGGCAAGCACTCTACCGACTGAGCTATCTCCCCAGCCCCGCCTTTTTCTTATCAAACTTTAGCCTGCTAGTTTTAGCTTCCCTTGAGGACCTTGCCTGAAACAAGTAGCACACGTGGTGGTTTTTCTGATTGTTGCTCCTGATGCACTTGACTGAACCGAGGAGCTCTCCTTTTCCTTTACTTATTTCTATGAAGTTGCAGATTCACGGATTATTTCATTCAGTGACTGACAGTTCTTTTTTGCTCCCATTGTCTCAAGTTTGGACACTGGACAGCAGGAGACACTTCACGCCGTCTGAGCCTCTGGCTTCCCGTCATTCTGTACTTTTTGGCTTAGTGAGATGCTCTAGGCTCATCTCGCAGTTTTCCAGTCGTTTTCCATGGAGCCCTGGTTCCTTTTAGTGGAAAATGGTGTGTATGCTAAGACCTGGCACCAGGTACATGTTCTTTGTTACACCTGGGATGTCGCTGAAGAATAGCTATAATTTTTTCTCCAGTACTGGATATTAAACCCAGGGCCTCATATATGCCGCACGTGCCCTACCCGAGCTACACCTCTAGCCCCCTCCCCCCACTTTTTTGGGGTACTGAGAATTGAACCCCGGGGGTGCTTTACCACTGAGCCTCAATCCCCAACCTTTTGTATTTTTTATTTTTTATTTACTTATTTATTTTTTAGATACTTTTTTAGTTGTCAATGGACCTTCATTTCACTTAGTTATATGTGGTGCTGAGAATTGAACCCAGTGCCTCATACATGCTCCGCAAGTGCTCCACCCCTGGGCTGAAAACCGCCCCTTATTTCTTATTTTGAGGCAGGGTCTCACTGAGTCTCTGCTGGCTTTGTTAATATGCAAGGCTGGTCTCGACCTCGCTGTCCTCCTGTCTCAGCCTCTCGAATCACTGGGGTCACAGGTGTGTGCATTGCACCCCAAGCTTTTTTTTTTAAGTATCTTTAAAAATTTTTTTTTTTTTAGTTTTGTGGTGTTGAGGATGGAACCCAGAGTCGTTACATACGCCCCAAGCCCATGATGTTGCATTTATCTCAAATGTTTCCAGCATACCAAAACATGGAGAATGATCCAATGACTGCCCACTGACCAGCCAGCTGGATGCAGCTGGACTAGCTCTCTTGCTTTGCTCCTGCCCTGGAGCCACCTGCTTTGCTGATTGTGCGATTTGCTTCACACATTTCCTTAGGTTCTTATATGCATGTGTCTGTGAACAACATGCACTAGTCATGTGTCCTATGTTCTTAAATTACATGAGTTGCATAAACCCTTCTGCATCCTGTTTTTTTCCTTTCAGCTTTGTTTCTGAGATTTACTATATTGCTACATTTAGCTTTTATTTATTCATTTTTATTTAAACATTTATGTTTGAAATATTTTAGGTACATTAAAAGGTATGAAGGATAAAATAAAAATACGTGTGAACCCACCACCCATCTTAAGGAATAAAGTACAAGATACATTTAAAGTTCTTTGTATACCCTTTTCTGATTGCCTCTCCCTTCCTGGGAGTAACTGATGTAAATTATGTGACTGTCATCCTCATGTCTGTGCTCTGTCCTCACATGTACATGTATCCTTACCATGTTATTTCTTTGGCATATCCTAGAATATTTTATACTTGCTAACGTTTGCTAATCGGCAACTCTTTTCTCTTGTAAGATTTATGCGGGTGGCTCTGTGGAGTGGCACTAGTTCATCGCTTCTCATTCCTGTGTTACAGTCCGTTGTACTGGTCTCCTGCAGTTTGTTTTCTTGACACTGTTACTGTGTGAAGAACGACACTGCCATGAATATTCCTACACAGGGCTCTGTGTGTGGGTACTTCTCGGGTATTTTTCAGTTACCATAACTGCAAAGCAAATTATCCCAAACCCTAACATACTGCTTATGAACTCTGGTCCAAGAACCTGGACTGGTGTGGCAGGGACAGCTGTTTTGCAATGTGTAGGACCTCAGCTGGAAACCAGAGGCGGAGGGCTGGCGTCTTCTGGTGCCCATCAGAGGTTGCAGCTCCTCTCCCTGTGGGCTGGTTTAGGCTTCTTAGCAGCATAATGACTGAGAACCAGGCATCCCAAGAGGGTCCCAACTGCCATGTTGGCTTTTGTGCACTTAGCCTTGGAAATCCTACAGTATTACTTGTGTCTTATTCTAATTTTTAAACGGCCTCAAAATCCTGCATAGGGTCAAGGGGAAGGGAACTAGATGCTGCCCCTTGATGGGACAGAGCAAGAGCCTGTGGGACTGGAAATACTGTGGTGGCCATTAGGGAAATACAGTCTGTCACAGGATCTCTTTCTGAGTGCAGTGGGTGGGACACTGAATATGAGCATTGTCATGCTTGCTAGATATTGCTAAGTTGTATTCAAAATGGTTGTACAGTTTATTCTCCAAGTAATAGGGTATGAGAATTCTTACTTTCTAGATTATTTCCAATGTTTATTATTGTCAAACCTCTTCATTTTTGCTAATGTGATTAATACAAAATGGCTATGTGTAGAATGGTTC
The DNA here is from genome assembly GCF_902686455.1 of Sciurus vulgaris. NCBI lineage: Eukaryota > Metazoa > Chordata > Mammalia > Rodentia > Sciuridae > Sciurus > Sciurus vulgaris. Next base: position 147,583,532 of record NC_136468.1, on the reverse strand, counting down.
TCTTCTTCTGGCCTGTGATTTGCTTTTGACTTTATTTGTGATTTTTTAATTTGTATTTTGTTTTTGTTTTTGTTTGTTTTAACCAGGGATTAAACCCATGGGTGCTTGACCACTGAGCCATATCTCCAGCCTGATTTATTGATTTATTTTTTAATTTTGAGGCAGGGTCTCTCTAAGTTTCTTAGGGTCTTGCTAAGTTACTGAGGCTGATTTTGAACTTGAGATCCTCCTGCCTCAGCCTCCTGAGCTTCTGGGATTACAGGCATGTGCCACAGTTTTTGACTTATTTGTGATATTTTTGTGGGGTACAAGTTTTTTGGTTTATACTGGAGATTGAACCAGGTACACTTCACAACTGAGCTACATCCCCACTCCTTTTTATTTTTTATTTTGACACAGTCGTTCACAAAGTTGTTAAGGCTGGTCTCAAACTTGTGATCCTCCTGCCTCAGCCTCCTGAGTTGCTAGGATTACAGGTATATACTACCATGGCTGGCGTGCATGCCTTCTCTTTTTCTTTATTATTTTTATCGTTATTGTCACGACTTTTTACATCATCTGTTAGTTTTCCTCCCTTCAGTACCATATTAGTATTTACTTTTTTATTTCTAAATAATGTTCTGATGTTATTTCTTGAGTTTTTAACATTACCGATAATCATGGTGGATGAAGATTTATCCTTCACACATCCTCTGGCTGAGCATAGGATTCTAGTGTGTGTTTTCTTCACTTTGAAGACTTCATTCCAGTGTTTTGTGTTGTCTGTGAGGTGATTGGTTCTCTTCACTCCCATCCAAACCCATGGCTTTTATCCTCCCTCCTGTCCCACCTTCTTTTTTAGTTTAAAAGTTTTAAGCCTACAGAAAAATTGTAAGATTGATACAGTGAAAACGCCTGTATATTTTTTACCTAGGTCATTAGTTATGAATATTTTATGTTTTCTTTTTGTCTTTAGAGATACAAACTTTTCTCTTGTGCTAAACTTTTTCCCTTTGGTGCTAGGACTTGAACCAAGTGTGTTCACCACTAAGCTGCACCCAGCTTGAGAGTGAATTACAGACACTGTGATAGTTCACCCTCAGGCTCTTCCACAGGTATTTCCTAAGAGGCTGTTCTCTATAATGTCAGTTTATCACTGATACAGTTCTAGTATCTAATAAACTGTATTCAAATTTCCCCATTTATCTAAATAATGTTCTTCATAGTTGGTTTTTTTTTTCTTTTTAATCTAGAATCCAATCAAGGTTCACACATTGTATTTAATAATTATGTTTCTTTTTTTCTTCTTCTGGAAGATTTGTAATATCTGTATCCTTGGTATTCCGAAATTTCCTAACAATATGCTTTGATATAGGATTTGTTTCACTCATTGTTTGGGGGCATATGTTCTTCCTACCTGGGTATTAATATCTTGCAGTTCTACAAAATTGGCTAGTGTTATTTTTCTGTTAATTTCCTACATCTGTGTTCTCTGGTCTCTATTTCTAGAACTTTTCCAGCAGGTATTGTATGTTCTTATGTTTTAGTTTTCTTTATAACCTCTTTGTTCCTTATGTTCTGGTCTTAATATTAAATTTACTTCTGGTTTTTTGTTTCTAAGAGCTCTTCCTTTTTTTCTGAGTGCTCATTTTCATAGCTTTCTAGTCTTGTTTTACAAATGAACTGTTGTTGTTTCTGTAAGGGTATTAAATATGGCTTTCCTGGATTTTTTTTTTTTTTTTTTTAGGCTTAATCTTTTTTTTTTTTTTTTTTTTTTTTTTTTTTTTTCTTTTTTCTTCTTTTGTTACTGGGGATTGAACTCAGAAGCACTTACCTACTGAGCCACATCCCCAGCCCTTTTTTGTATTTTATTTAGAGACAGGGTCTTACTGAGTTGCTTAGGACTTTGCTAAGTTGCTGAGGCTGGCTTTGAACTCATGATCCTTTTGCCTCAGCCTCCTGAGCTGCTGGGATTATAGGTGTGTGGCACTGTGCCTGGCTGTTTATTTCTTTTGAGTTAACCTTTCATTTGGATTTGAAGTCTTTGTTTGTTACTGGGGTTTGAACCCAGGGTTCTTAACCATTGAACTACATCCCCAGCCCCTTTTTTACATTTTATTTAGAGATAGGGTCTTGCTGAGCTGCTTAAGGGCCTTGCTAAGTTGCTGAGGTGGGCTTTAAACTTGTGATCCTCGTGCCTCAGCCTCCCAAGCCACTGGGATTCAGATGTGCACCACAGTGCCTGGCTGAAGTCTGTTTCATACTGAGTGCTTTTTTCCAAGTGTTGGTTCTCTTCTACAGGTCCAGATTTAAAAGTGAGGCAGTAAAAAACTGTTGAGATACCTGATATGCCATCACTTCCAGGCATTCATAGAGGGATATCCCAACTCTGTTAAGAGACTTCCCCATGTGAACATGGAAAGGTCTTTCTCTGGGTTTACTAGTTTTCCCAAAGAAAAGCCTTCCAGTCTCTCTTGGGACCTATCAGCAGGCTCCTGCAGCAATGGAAAGGAAGGAGTTGGGTTCTTGGAAAGACTTATATGTGGTCATTTCTCTTTATCACTTTGCTTAATAACCCTTTGCCTTTATTTTTAGGTTCCTAAGTTCCGTCATTTCATGTTTAGTTTCTTCTGCGTCCTGTTACCTGTCTGCACAGTCTGTTGCTGTATAGGACAGGGGAAGGGTCCTGAGATCTGACCAGAGTCAGCCCTCCAAATCCAAGGGTGCTGTGTCCACAGATTCACCCAGCTGCAAATTGAAAATATGCAGGAAAAACAGTTGCAGTCTGTAGTGAACAATATACATGCCCTTTTTTTGGTCTGATTCACTAAGCAGTACAGATAACAATATTTATATTATATAGGCATTATAAGTGATATAGAGATGACTTAAAGTATACAGGAGGTTGTGTGTAGGTTCTAAGCAAATACTGTGCCATTTCACATAAGGGACTTGAGCATGATTAGGTTTTGGCATCCACAGGGTCTCCCCGTCTGGCACTTGAGGCTGAGGCCCTCCACCCTGCCCAGGCACTTTGGGTCTCTGATCTTCTAAAAGGTCTTTTATTGAAATCTCTCTGTTTTGTTTTCTCTTTGATTTCTTCATTGTTAAGTTAGTGGGATGTGAGGGTAGAGGGGAAATTCTGTGAGGAATCTTTCTTCTTTGGAGGCCTCACATGTCATTTTAAATAAATTACTTAGCCGTGTTAAACTTTTGACACTCTGCTTTTACTCTGTTGAACAAACAGCGAAGTATAATGTGCAACAATTCTAAAAAAGAACAGTGCAGCGGGGCCGGGGCTGTGGCTCAGTGGTAGAGTGCCTGCCTGCACGTGTGAGGCCCTGGGTGTGTCCTCAGCTCCACACACAAAGGCATCGCGTTCACCTACAACTGAAAAATATATATATTAAAGAAAGAACACTGTAGAGTCTACTATTGTAAAATGCTTAAAAGGTGTTAACTGATATTGTTACTTTTGAAATAATTTCAAACTTAGAAAACTCACAAGAAATATCAAGAATTGCCACGTCGCCGTTACCAGAATCACCGATTCTGTGTAGTCCTCTGTCTGCACCGTGTTGGCATTTGGGAGGATCTGGGCTCTTTCGTTGTGCACTGTCCCTCGGTCGATGCTGTGACATTTGATTTTGTGACACAGTTCTTTGTTTTTCCTTGTAGCTCTTAGGAGAGTACGAGTCCCTTGGAAAAGAACATGGCCGAGTAAAGGTAAAGAGCGAGGCTGCCTGCGGGTGAGAGCCCTGTCCTGGGGACGAGGAGCTCTGACCTGTCCTCTCCTCCTCTCCTCTCCTCAACCCACAGCTGTTTGAACTGGACGACTTACTCTCTCTGGGTGGATACCCTTGTTTTCAAATGTCTGCCCTACTTCATTCACAAGTTTGTTATATTCACTAACAAACATTTATTGACTGACAGTTACGCTTGTGATGAGTCGAGGTGAAATGGTTTAGAAGAATATAAAGTACCATGTAGATGCAAATAGTTCTTAGTACTGTTTCCAACTGGGCAGGGTGGTGCATGTCTGTAATCCCAGCTGTTGGGGACAGAGGATGGTGACTGAGGCAGGAGGCTCACAAATTGGAGGCCAGCCTGGGCAACTTAGCAACAAGACCTTGTCGCAAAATAAAATAGAAAGGGCTGGGGTGTAGCTCAGTGGTAGAGTGCCCACCTAGCATGCATGATGGCCTGGGTTTGATCCCCAGTACCACCAAAAATTAAATCAAATAAATAAATACACATATATTCACAGTTTACATATAGTTTTAATTTTTCAAAGCATTAGTTTTTTTCGGTGGTTTGAGTTTACTCATTACATCTGAAATCTTAGAGAGCTCTGTTTGGAATCTGCCTATTTGGATTCAGTGGAATCCCACAGTGGTACTGAAAGTAGAATGCAGGAGTTTCTATTGCCTGGGATGCAGGGCTGTGGGTAAGGCCAGTGGCAGGGCCCACGCAGCTCCAGGCCCTCCATCTTGCCAAGGGCTCCAGGGATCCAGGGGTGGCTCACACTATATCTCAGACCATTGAAGGGATTTATTTTACCCTTCTGCTAAGCTTTCAGTTAAGTTTGTGGTTAGAATACGTCCATCTGGGTTGTTTCTCATTTGACAAAGTATAACAGACTATCCTTGGCCCACTGGGCCTCTATGGTAGGCCAGTGATCTGGGCTGCCACTCTTGCCCCTTCCTGTCTGTATTGGTGCACTCTGCCTCCAGCTACATCTCTATCCCTTTTTAATTTTTATTCTTTGTTTTATTTATTTTTGGTACTGGGGATTGAACCCAGGGGCACTTAACCACTGAACTTCATCCTCAGCCCTTTTTTGTATTTTATTTAGAGACAGGTTCTTGCTGAGTTGCTGAGGCTGGCTTTGAACTCGAGATCCTCCTGTCTCAGCCTCCCAAGGTCTCATAAAACTGTAGCTGTAGAGCTTGCAGAGACTGACATCATGAATATTTGCATAATTTGTAGCTAGTTGGTTTACCTTAGTTTTGTATTATACATTTTAAAATAAAATGATACATCTGAATACTTCAGTTATCTGAATTTTCCCTTTGTTTTCATAGGATACATTAAATACAACCGAGAACAAATTGCTTGATGCACATACTCAGATTTCTGATTTGAAAAGGTAAAATACCTCTAGTTTTTCTTTTATGTGTCTGTCTTTCCTAAATCTTTTTTTAAATACCTTTATTTATTTATGTGGTGCTGAGGATCGAACCCAGTACCTCACACATGCTAGGCAAGCGCTTTACCACTGAGCTACAGCCCCAGTCTCTTTTTTGTGTCTGCATTAAGAGTGATGAAAGGATTTTTTTTTCTTCTTGAGGATTTTTAAGCAGTTTGAGAACTAGTTTCTCCTACTCTTTTCCTGACATGGAAATACATTTGATTTTAGCCAAAGGAGATTGTAGGTGATTAGACCATATTGGTGGCTGGACCTGGGCGTGTGTGCTTCCCCAGGCATCGCGTGCCTCCTCCACAGAGTGGAGTGCTAAGTGGCATTTAACCCTCTAGAGGAACTTGAGGGAGCAGTCCTGTTCCCTGGGTTTGGTTTCTGTGGTGCTGGGAATGAACCCAGGTTCCCTACTGGTAGACTGCATCCCAGCCCTTTTTATTTTCAGACAGGGTCTCACTAAGATGCTGAGGCCGATCAGAATTAGTGATTCCCCTGTCTCAGGCTCCTGAGTTGCTGGGATTACAGGGGTGTGCCACCATGCTCAGCTCACTGAATTATTTTTATGATCCTAAAAGAAAATGGAATTCTCATCCAATTTTTGTGGTGATAGACTTTCAGAAAGATCCAGTTTGGAGACTATATTAATCTGATTTGCTTAATTAAATTGGAAAAGCATCATAAATAATCCATATTGTAAATGATTAGTAATATCTAAGTTGGCTTTAGAGCATATTTTTACATTTATATTTGGGTATAAATAATGCGCCTTCTTTAGAAATGTTGCTGCAGTCTGAAGGACTTTTCACAGAGAACAGACAGCTGTCTAGAGCTCTCATCTGCTGGACTCTGCTCTGAGTCATTCATTCCAGCGAGAGCTTCCTTATCAGATTGGGATAAGCATCAGCCCTAAGAGCTGTTCTTTCTCAAGCCTTCTTTGCTTCAGGGTGGTTGAGAATTCAGGTTTAAAGACATACACAAAGTTTAAAAGTACAGAAGACAAGGATATCCTGGAAGTAACTGACCAGAGTACTCTTATGCTGGTAAACTTGAAGTGGATTTTATTCTGAACAGGGTACAAATGAGACAGATTGCTTATAGGCCAAGAGTTGTTTGGAGTATTTCAACCTTGGCCTTTTTTAAAAATAAGAAAGTTGTTGTTGTTGTTGGTACTGGGTATTGAACCCAGGGGCACTTAACCACTGAACCACACCCCAGCCCCCCACTTTTTTAATGTTTTATTTTGAGACAAGGTCTCACTTAGGGCCTAAGTTGCTGAGGCTAACTTTGACTTTGTGATCCTCCTGCCTATCTCCCAAGTTGCTGGGATTGTAGGCATGCACCACCACATCTGGCTTAGCAAGTTCTTTATAATACCTGTTTTCTGTTTTTGAAATTTAAGGCCGTTTCCATGTTTGTGAAACTGTTTCCTATTATACTTTGCATGCATGAATACATTTATATCACAAATGTTAGGATACAGTTTATTTGCTATTTTAATTTATTTTTATTTAATTTATTATACCCTGCATGTTTTGATTTGTATAACTTTATATAAATTTTTTATTTGTTGTTCCTATTTATTTATTTATTTGAGCACTCGACCACTGAGCCACATCCCCAGCCCTATTTTATATTTTTATGTAGAGACAGGGTCTCACTGAATCTCTTAGTGCCTTGCTTTTGCTGTGGCTGGCTTTGAGCTTGCCATCCTCCTGCCTCAGCCTCCTCAGGTGCTGGGATTACAGGTGTGCACTACTTCACCTGGCTTGTTGTTCCTTTTTTCTTTAGTTGTAGTATAATGAAATGCTCCTTTGAAGAGCCTTGTGTTCTTGTTTTTTTCTTTTTTTTCCTCCGGATTTGTTCAGTTTTTAAAGTTTAATTATGGGGTTGTGGCTTAGTGGTAGAGCACTTGCCTGGCATGTGTGAGGCACTGGGTTCCATCCTCAGCACCACATAAAAATAAATAAATAAAATAAAGATTTAAAAAATACAAAACATTTTTAAAAAAGTTTAATGATGGTAATTTACCATGAAAAAGGTTTATAGACAGGCAACTCTTTTGTAAACTTTTTCAAGAGGGACTGCTTCTTAATTAACTTGTAGTTGAGCTCTATTTTCAGTTTGTTGAAATGTACTTATTTTATCCTATTGCTTTTGAATTAGGACCATCTCAAAACTTGAAGCTCAAGTGAAGCAAGTAGAGCATGAAAATATGTTAAGTCTTCGTCATAATTCTAAAACTCATGTGAGACCTTCACGTGCCAAGTAAGTTACTTAATCTTGGTAAAGGTAGAAGTAGGTGTACACTTCTATTTAAATGAGAAGCTCAGTTGTCTACATCATGAGAGTCGTGGTTGAGATCCTTACAGAACTTGGTGGTATATGCTTATAATGCCAATGACTTGGTCCTGTCTCAAAATGAAAAATAAGAAGGACTAGGGATATACTCAGTGGTAAAGTGTTACTTTACCGATCTCTAGAACGAAAGTTCAATCCCTGTACCAAAAAAACAAACAAAAAACTTAGATGTGTATAAAAATCGATTATTGAATATTGTCAGGCATTTGTCAAAGTGAGGAAAGATAGAACCAGATTGAGAAGAAGGAAATTCGGAGTGTGTTTTGTACTTGACTCTGTCCCACTTTGGGTCCTTAGGCAAATCACATTTTTCTGGAGTTCACTTTTTTTATCTGTAAAACTAAGGACACTGGGCTGAAACATCTCGGAAGGTCTTTTAGCCATAAAAATCCAAACATTTTATTTCTGTGTTATGAAGATGGAGTATGTGTTTTTTTCTTTCAGAATTAGCATTGCTGTAACCTCAGGGTATTATCTTTTCTATCCGCACCCCGGTGATATTAGGGATTGAACCCGAACGTCATACAGCCTGGAAGCTGCATCCCCAGCCTTGAGCCTCTCAATTGCTGGGATTAATGTCATTAGCTTTTTTACTTTTTAAATATTCCTGCCATGAGGAGAGGATGGAGAGGACAAAAGTAGAAGCAGGGAGGCTAGTCAGGCTACTGCAGCCTCAGGAGAGAGACGGTGTGGCTGGGGGAAACTGCGCATGAGAGTCCTGGAGGTGGAATCCCCAGAACATGCTTGTGAATTGCCTGGCAAGGCTCAGAATAGCTCTTGATTTCTGTATTGAACACCTAAAGGCGCCATGTACTGAACAAGGGAAGGGAAGGCATCGGAATTTCCACTGTGAATATTTTTGTTTGAGATTCACATGGACTCCAAGCAGACATCAAGTGGGCAATTATGAATTGAAGTTTGGAGCTCACAAGGCAGGTCTTAGACTGGAATTGTGAATGTTGGAGCCATCTGTTTTTGGGTGCGGCAGCTACAGGATGGATAGGAGTTGAGTGTGTTTAGGGAAAAGTGAGCTCAGAACAGAACTCTGAAGGAGCCTGTTTTGATGCTGGGTAGAGGAGTTGGCAGAGGAATGAGAAAGAGCTGCTTGGAAACTGGGAAGACGGAAGCAGTCACTGGTTGGAGCGCTGCCGGAGGTGGAACAGAGGAAGGATGGACGGGCTCTGCTGGGTCTGGGCGCTGGAGGCTGCAGGTGACTTAGAGTTTGGAAGGAGTGACAGAAGTCAAAGTCCATTTGAAGTGTATTAAAAGGTGAATTAAGACAATCTGAATGTCTCCCGGCTGGAATGTATTCCTAGATAACAAGATACCTGTGACAGTGTGTTAAGAGAGCAGGGCTGGCACACTGCAGTCTGCAGGCCAAATCCAGCCACCACCACCTGCTTTTATGCTTTGTAAGGTGTGAGCGAAGAATAGTTGGTACAGTTTTAAAAGTTTGAAAAAGATATTTCATGATATGTGAAAATTTTATGAAATTCAAATAGCACTGTCTATAAATAAATTTTTATTAGAGTATAAGCAAGGTTATTCATTTATTGATTGTCCCTAGCTGCTTTTGCACAACAGCAACAAGATAGAGTAGCTGTGACTTTTTTCTTTTTGAGGTGCTAGGAGTCCAACGGAGGGTATCATGTGTGCTCGGTAATCACTCTACCACTGAACTCTACCCCCAGCCTAAAACAGGGTACCATTTTTATGGACGTCAGCATGTACAGTAGGTCTTCGTGTATCTTATAGGTTCATACAAATACAAATATAGTAGAATAACAGTACATGCTGAGCACGCTTTTAGTATAAATGATTTTTTAGGGGGAAGGGAAGAATGAGTTTGTAGGGGGTCTGTAGTGTCCCTCTCTGTAAACATTTAAAGGGGCCAAGTGTGGATGCACGCCTGTTTTCCCAGCACTAAGATAAGGCATGGGAATCTCAAGTTCAAGCCCAGCCTGGACAACTTAGGGAGACCCTGTCTCAAAAATAAAATGATCAGGACTGGGGATGTAGCTCAAGGTAAAGCATTTGCCTACCATGTATGAGACCCTATGTGCGATCCCTATAACTGAAAAAAGAAAAAATCTAAAGGATATATAACAAAGAATCGAGATTTTAGAATGCTGGATGGTCACTGCATGAACATTGCCTTATGTCTGTGTATGCTAGAAATATTTTTTTAAGTGAACAGGAACCAATAAAGAATGAGTATTCAAGATACAAAAGAATTCTTGTAGCCTAATAGAAGGAAGACAAACTTGAGTCTCAGTAAAAAATGGTACAAGAACATGAATAAGCAGTCCACAGAGAAAGAAACCTAAATGACTAACAGAAGCGAGGAGAAGCACACTGTGAGGCGCAGCAGGGAGGACGCCAGCTGGGGCGGTAACAGGGTAGCGTCCTTGCCATCGGACAGGCAGATGTAGCACCTGATCGTCCCAAAGTCTGCGAAGATGGGAGAAATAGGAACTCAGACTAGTGGTTGACTGGAAGTTGGTGCAGCTCATCTGGAGAGTGGTTTGACAACAGCCAGGAAGATTGCAGATGATGTGTACACCCCAGATCCCACATTTCCATTCTTAATTATTTACCTTAGGTCAGTTTGCACATGTGTTAATTGTAGCCTTGTTGAGTGGTGATGTGTTAGAAACTACACTGCCGTAGCCAGGAGAGAGGATGAATAGCTCGCGTTCAAACTGTAGATAGAGGAGTAAAATGATAAAGCTATACATATAAACATGGATAAGCCACAAAAATAATTGTGAATAAAAAGAGTAGTGTTAAAAGAATGTATACATTATGCCTTTATTTAACAAATGCAAGTATATATATAAAATCTTATGTCTTACAATGAAAAACAAATATGGCAAGATCTTGGCATCTGTTAAAACTGAGAGTGGGTAGGTGGGTGCTGGTCGTGTAGTAGTCTTTGTAATTTTCTAAGAGCGTTTGAGTAGTTCTTAATTTAAACTTGAGAGGATCCAGGCGTGGTGGCACAAGCCTTTTATTCTAGTGACTCAGGAGCCTGAGGCAGAGGAATTGAAATGTCTAGACCAACCTGGGCAACTTAGTGAAAACCTGACTCAAAATAAACAAAAATAGAGGGTGGAGATGAAGCCTAGTGGCAGAGTGCCTGGTTCAGCCCCAGCGACGCAGTGGCAGTGCCTGCTGGCGTGCTGAAGGCCCTGGGTTGGACCCCAGCATGGACTGGGTGTTGACGCATAAACAGGTAAGAGGCGACTCCCGTCTTAGAAGGGTCGCTCTGAAAGGACGAAGAGGAAGAGGGAGTTCTTGTCTCAGGCTCTGTTTTCTCTTTGAAGTTGGGCCTGAGGCTGTCAACTGTCGAGTGCTGGGAGCTTCCAGGGAGGTGGGGAAGGGGAGCAGCACCTGGAAGGCCCGGAGCTCCCTGGTTACAGAAGGGCATGTGGCCAGCATGTGTCCGTTGTCCACTTGAGATGGTGATGGCCCATCTGCACAGTTGGGTGACTTTTCCAGCAAAGCTCAGCTGTGGAGTGTGGACTAGAAGTGGGGTCACCCTTGTCAGCTGGGCTTACGATCTCACTGCCAGTCAGATGGTGTGATGGAAGGTGAGAGGGGCAGGAGTCAGGCCATGACTAATTACATGGACTCCAGAGCAGACAGAGAGGAGCTGGGAAAACCGGCAAGGGGTGGTGACTAGGAAGGGGTCAAAGGCTGGGGTCCCGCTGCTGTGGTGATGCCCGGGGCTGGGAGAGGAGTCCGGAGTGTTGGTGTTTTGGGGCATGATCTCTGGTGACGACAGAGTCCAGTGATGTCCTCCATGGTGGACGATCAAGTAGAGTGTCAAACCACCGGACAGGGGTCAAGGACAGCTCCTGAGGTCACCTAGAATGAGGGCAGCAGGAGGAGATGGGACAGGTCAGAGTCTGTCAAAGGCCTGGGGTTAACATGTGTGAACCTCAGGCAAGCAGGTTTTCATGATTACCAGAGGCAGGCATTATCTAGAACCATGGTGCTCGGTACAGTTGTGCTAATGGCTAATGTGACTATTGAAATTAATTAAAAGTAACTTTTTTGGCGGGGGGGGGGGGTGCTGGGACTTGTACCCTGGGCACTTTGCCACAGGCACATCCCCAGCCTTTCTTTCTTTCTTTCTTTTCTTTTCTTTTTTTTTTTTTTTTTTTAATATTTTTTAGTTGTAGATTGACATAATACTTTTATTTTATTTTTTTAATGTGGTGCTGAGGATCAAACCCAGGGTCTCACGCATGCTAGGTAAGACTCTACCACTGAGCCACAACCCCAGCCCCCCAGCCCTTCTATTTTGAGATAGGGTCTGGCTAAGTTGGTGAGGCTGGCCTTGAACTTGAGATCCTCCTTCCTCAGCCTCCTGAGTCACTGAAATTGCAGGCATGTTGTACCACTGTGCCCAGCTAAAGTTAACATTTTAAATTGGCTCCTTAGTCTCACTGGCCACTCTTCAGGTGCTCAGTAGTGGCATGTGATTTGTGGATGCTGTATTGGACAGTACAGAGGAGAATATTTCTGATTTTGCAGGAAATTCTATTGAACAGCGTTGGTCTGAAGGAACAGGGGCAGCCCTGCTTCATATCCCTACCCTGACTGCTGCAGGGGAGTAGAAGTGGTGTTACGTGCTAGGAGGCAGCTGGGGGGCGGGGGCTGTTGAGAGCTGTGGGCACATGAATATTGACTGCAATTCAGGACTGCGATTCAGGAATATGCAGGAATAACAGAAACTAAATGTTAAAACCATAAAATGGAATTGAAGCATCTAAAATACAGATTATTACATGTGGTTTTTAAGTCAATGTACAAATAACGTCAGTACTGCCCAAAAGCAGATTGACGTGTGCAGTCTAAGTTGAAGTGTGGTCTAAAGCCAAATGCAAACTTCTCAGTGTTTCTCATTCTGATAGCACACTGGCAACCTCAGATGTCAGCAGGCGGAAGTGGCTGATACCAGGCGCAGAGTATTCCATTTTCACTGGCCAGCCTCTGGACATCCAGGACAGGAAGGTGGATAACCAGCTGGAGGGAACCTATGTTCCTAGGTAAAATAACTGCCACAGGGCCCATTTATGAATGTTCTGTTTTCTTCCAGATTCAGTTGCCTTTTCATGTTCAGAAAGCTAAAAGAGTCATCCCTCTCCCACCCCGTCCCTTTTGCAGGGGTGGGAATGGCACCCAGGGCTTAAGCATGCAAGGCAGGTGCTCCACCACTGAGCTACATCCCCAGCCCCAGAGCCAACTCTTTGGTTCTTTAATGTCTTAACTTGAATGACCTAGTTTTATTTTACTTTGCTGGGTTAATTTTTCTTCCCTGGCTCTGCAGAGCTTCCCTGCCTGTGTTCAGGGACACAGTGGGCTTGCAGGTTCCGACAAGATGGTGACCCTTTCACCCTCAGAGACCAAGCCCCTTTAGCAAGCTCAGTCGTGTCCCTGTGTGCAGGATATTGAAAGGATGGGATGCAGGGTCGACTCTGTGCAGGCTCAGTTCTAAGCCTTTTCACGTAAAGCCATCTCCGGTCAGCCACCTGAGGTCCTAGGACGGTGTGGAGATAGCTTGGTCTGCTCCAGCATATTAGAACATTGGTTTCCCTAACTGGGGACAACAAGGGCAAGATCAGCGTGCAGCCAGCAGAGTCTTGACGAGGACCTTCTTCAGGAGTGCGTCCACACACAGCCTGCCCTTGGCATTGGCCAGGGAGAGTGCTCATGTATCCTCCGCTTTTTTTTTAATGAAGGCATTAATCCCATCATGAGGGCACCACTCTTGTGACCTCATCTAGCCCGACTTGCCTCCCCAAAAGCGTCACCCCCAAGTACTGTCACATACGGTTAGGGTTTCAACCTGTACATTCGGGGGTGAGGCAGATACATACATATGTTCGGTCCATGGCACTTACAATTACAATTATTATTTAAGGTATTATTCTCCTCCTGAAAAGGATTCTTCACCTGGAAATTCACCAACAAGCTTCTTAATTAAAAAACAAAGAGAGACTTCGGACACACCCATCATGAAAGCTTTAAAAGAACTTGATGAAGAAAAAATACTTAAAAATTGGGGGACACAGACAGAGAAGGAGGACACCTCAAGTAGTAAGTGTTTATTTTATTCCTTGTTTCATACAGACTGATAGATTTAAGTATTTTCCCTTCTCCCCCCATTTGTATTACCTTCTTTAAAATTAAATTCTTGAATTAGTGCAGTGAAGTTTGATTTATGTAACTGTTGCTTCAGCCCTACTTCATAGATAATTGAATCCCCTACTTAATAATTTATCAGAGTCCTGACATAACATGTACTTTTTATATAAAGCAAATTGCATATTATGTTTTAATTATTAAAAAGGCTTAGGGGCATTCTTTTCTATCCCCCCTGCCACGGGTGGCACAAGGGATGGAATGCAGGGCCTCATGCATGCTAGGCAGGTGCCCTCCCACTGAGCTGTACCCAGCCCCAACATGACATTCTCAAGGATGCTTGAAAAATACCTACACAGGTTTGTCTTACATGTACTCACTAGAAAATTGTGTCAGACATGTAGTATTTGCAGAGTGAGTGTAGCATTTCCTCCTCTTTTCCCCTTTCGTAGTTATCGAGCAGCTGTAGGAAGGACGAGAAGCATCTCAGTGCTGTCCGTCTTCACAGGTCGGGATCACGAGCACTTCTCTCTAGCTCCCTGGCCTGCCACATGCCTGCGTCTGTGGTGTTGCACCCTCCAGCAGTGTCTCCTAGTCAATAAATTAGTAACCTGCTTCCTAAAAATAAACTCCTGAAAATTCACCTTGAATGCCAATTGTAAACAGGAAGCCAGAATGAATTCAGTATTAACTCCTATGTGTTTCTTCATCAGTCCTTTTATATCATCATACTGTGGTGCATTTGCAAATAATTGTCACAGCCGCAATGGGGAAAAGAAGTGCTTTAAGAAAAGCATACACTCTGTGGAGGGCCCTGTGTGACATCTGTGGTAGAGGCAGGTAACTGAAACCAGATTTGATCTGATTTTTCTTTTTCCACATTTGTTTGCTACAGAATTAGTGAATTCTCGGCAAGCTGAATCTTCAGTCAGTACAAATCCTTCCCCAGAGAAATGTGCTCAACAGAGACAAAAGAGACAGAATTCTGCCTCGCAAAGATCATCGTCTTTACCACCTTCGAATCGTAAATCCAGTACTCCAAGTAAGGGTTAGACGTGTGTTTCTTGGGCTGGAGAGAGTGACGTCTGAGCTGTGTATGCTGTTTCCTTGTGACAGAGTGCCCTGAGCACAGGGTGTCTAAACACAGTCGTCTTCAATAAGTAAAACTGACTGCACAGATACTGCCAGCATCACTTGGGAAATCTCAGTGTATTTAAGTGAGATATTTTTGTCCAGTAAATTGTTTGCAACTGATACCACTTCAAAGTTTTTGAGGTAGTAGACAATTATTAGACATTAATCCCAACAAATCAGTTCATGCTCGTCTGAAAACAGAAGGTGCTTCTGACATATATGACCTCAGTTACTTGGCACCAGTCACCTCTTCTCAGCCGCTTTCAGGTTTGTTTTAAAAGCGAGGCATTGAGTTTCTACCTAGCTGGGGACTTGTCCTCACCGTGCTGCAGGGGTGCTCCCTGCACACTGCTCTTCTGTCTTACTTGCAGTCCACCTGGAAACCAGTTCTGGGCTAGAGCGCTGGTGCTGCTCTCTGCTTCACTGAAGTGTCAGCAGGGCTTCCCTATAGATGTCAGGGTTATGGGTTGTTTATTTTTATTTTTTGTACTCTTGTTTATCTCTCAGGAAATTTTACAATAAAATTATATTCTTTTTAAAATTAGGAAAAGGTTGTCTGTTGAAAAACTGTTCTGCCAACATACGCATATTAAAGGAAAAGAATATTTTTTCTTTGTTTTCTTCTATAGCAAAAAGAGAGATTATGTTAACTCCAGTGACTGTGGCTTATAGTCCAAAGCGATCCCCTAAAGAAAATTTATCTCCAGGATTTAGTCATCTACTTAGTAAAAATGAAAGCAATCCAATTAGGTAAGTTCTCTGAAACTGGAATAGAACATATATTACTGATTTTTAAAATGTCAACTTATGCCTCCAGCTATCAGTAATTTTTCAGTCACCAGTGGCGGCTCTGTGGATTTAAATCATTTACATGAACATCATAGTAAAAATAAAGCACTACAGTGTGAGAAAATAGTTGTAACCATGTAAGCTTGCTATTGCTATACTCTTAAGTACCACCTCAGCACCCAGTGCAGCTTTTGGGTGTAGAATGAGGGTTTTTTTGTCTTTCTGAAAAGGTTTTATGATATAGGGAAACTTTTGATCCGTTTGGGTAAGAAAGTGGGCTGCACAGGAGTGGCCCCGGTACCAGACACAAATCTACCTGCTCCTGAGCAACTGTCTTCACCATGACAGGGACAGACCCTGGGGAGGAAGGACCTGGCCTCCTGGTCCTAGACCCAGTTCTGCTGGGTCTTGGGAGGTCACTTACGCACATCGAACCTCAGTTTCCTCTTTATAAACGGTGATCATGACACCTGCCCTGCGTATTCAGCACTGTTGTAAAATGAGATGACATAGCTGGGCTCGGGGTGCATATCCTTAATCCCAGTGACTCGGGAAACCGAGGCAGGAAGAATTCATGTTCAGCAACCTAGTGAGGCCCTGCCTCTAAATAACAAGAATTGGGGATGTGGCTGAAGTGCCCTTGGGTTCAATCCTCAGTACCAGGAAAAAAAAAAAAAAAAAAAACCCAATGAAATTACATGATGTTTGGGTGTTTGAAGTCTCTAGTAAGTAAATATAATTTTGTGTTAGAAAATAATCATTTGAGGGCTGGGTTGTGGCTCAGTAGTAGAGTGCTTGCCTAGCATTTGTGAGGCACTGGTTTTATTCTCAGCATCACATATAAATAAATAAATAAAATAAAGGTCCATCAACAACTAAAAAAAAAAAAAAAATTATATATAAAAGAAAACAATCATTTGCAACAGGCATGGTGGTGCATGCCTGTGAGGAGGCTGAGGTAGGTAAGTTCCAAGCCAGCCTCAGCAACTCAGCTAGACCCTGTCTCAAAATAAAAAAATAAAAAGGGCTGGGATGTAGCTTGGTGGTAGAGCATCCTTGGGTTCAATCCCCTATACCAAAAAGAAAAAAGAAACATTCAGTTTCAGGTTTAGAAAATCACATGACCAGCTTTTTAAAAAAAAGTTATATAAACATGTAAAATTATATAAACATTAACTGGGTGTCAGCTCACCTTTCTAGTGGAGACAGGGAAAATCAGTTCACATTTTTTTCTCACAAGTAACTTGCTTCATTCAATAGATTTGATATGCTTTTGGATGATTTAGATACTGTTCCTGTGTCCACATTACAACGAACCAATCCAAGAAAACAGCTCCAGTTTGTTCCTCTAGACGACTCAGAAGGTATCTTTTCCTACAAAATTATTACTAATGGTGGTAGTGATTTATTTTTTCAAGAGTCCAGTATCTTTTCAAGTTCCAAATATTGTCTCGAGTATCCTGTGCTCAAATATTTTTCTACTCCAGAGCCTCTAAAAATAAGCATTTGCCATGCTTCCTATTCTCATGTCACTGCTATCATCCCATAGAAAAGTCAGGAGACTGAGGTATGGGGTGTTGATGTTTGATGACGAGGGCTGCACTGTCCAGTTACTCTCTTTGCTTTTAAACTTTATAATTTATAAGCAACTTAGACTTTGGATAATTTTTCTCCTTTTTTGTCATTGTATTTAAGTTTGGAATAAGAAAATGTGTGTGAAATCACTGGGGTAGGCCCTCAGGATGTTAACTGCTCAGGGTTGGTTTATGTCTACTAGATGTGATGAGTTGTTTAGTTTTTAAACTTTGTTTTTTTGCTTTGAGTTTACTTGAAGTTCAGTTACTTTTATGTAACTTTTACTTAAGGTCACTTAAGGAAGTTTGAAAGTTGACAAACTAAGGGCAAAGCTTTTAGAAATTCTTGGCAACAAAGCACTGAGTAATATGTATGTTAGCTATTGGGAAAATTGATAAGAAATTTCTTTCTTTTCTCACAGAAAAAAGATATTTAGAAAATGCCACTGGCAGCCATGATAATCTTAACTCTTGCTCTGAATCCTTGCCAAATGGAGTGAAGAACACATCTGTGAGATCAGCCTGGGAGAAGAATAAGTCAGTTAGCTATGAACAGCGTAAGCCTGTTTCAGTAACACCACAGGGTAGTGATTTTGAATATACGGCAAAAATTAGGACCCTAGCTGAAACGGAACGATTTTTTGATGAACTTACAAAAGAAAAGGACCAGGTAAAATGAACAAAGACATTTTAAAAAATCTTTCTCTGAACTTGGTGCTTATGTCTAAGGACTAGTTAGAAGGGAATTATTGAGTCAGATCTGACCCAGGGAATCACCACGGGTACTAGAAGCACAACTGATGACAGAGCAAACTTACGTTATCCCAAGTGGACAAGAAAATACTAGGCGGAAATCTTTTTCCTTCCATTCTATATCATAAACTTGTCCAGTAATTAGGATTCTTTTATTTTTATTTAAATGTTTTGTGTTAACAGATTGAGGCAGCACTAAGCCGAATGCCTTCTCCTGGAGGAAGAATCACTCTGCAGACCAGACGGAATCAGGTGGGAGTCTGGCTGACTCTGCACTAGAGGCTTAGTGCTAGCTGGTGCTCCATTTACCCACAGCACACTGAGCAGGGGTTAAAACTTCTTGATGGGGGCGCTGGGGCTGTGGCTCAGTGGTAGAGCGCTTGCCTAGCATGTGTGAGGCACTGGGTTCGATTCTCAGCACCACATATAAATGAATAAATAAAAATAAAGGTCCATTGACAACTAAAAAGTTACTTAAAAAAGAACTTCTTGGTGGTTATAGTCATTTTATAACTGCATGCTAGCTTTCAGGAATGAAAACTGATTTTACCTTTAGGCTTAAGGAAAATGGTGTTCATGTCATTATAACTTGAGAGCAAATAGCAGTGTGTTTGTGTTCTTCTTTTTTTTTTCAGTGTTGAAGATGGAACCCAGGGCCTCATGCATGCTAGGCAAGTGCCCTACCCCTGATCTACCTTCCCCAGTCCAGCCAGCACCTTTGAACAGATTTCACATTGCTAAGCTCATGCTCCTGCGTTAAATCTCATTTTCTGTTTGCCACCCTCACCTCTGCCCCATTTGCCATTTGTGGGGTTTTTTAATATTTTTTTAGTTGTCAGTGGACCTTTATTTTACTTATTTATATGCCGTGCTGAGAATGGAACCCAGTGCTTCACACATGCGAGGCAAGCGCTCTACCCCTGAGCCGCCACCCCAGCCCTGCCATTTGTTTCTGAACCCTTCCTGTGTGGTGGGCTTGGGAAAAGCAGCATTTTGCAGCTGGAATGACTGGAGGTTGAAAAGGAGAGAGATGTGGTTCTGTGACTGGGCAGGAGATGGTGCTGGCGATGTGGCTTCTGCACGTCTTTCGGTTGCTTTTCAAAGAGAATTATGAAATGAGACTTGTAAAAATCTGTTTTAGTAATGTTATATTCATGGCAGCGAGTGTATATCTCTTATGGCTTTCCAGTGCCTTCACTTCAGTCGAAGTTTATTTTCATTCTGATCTATGATACCAGAAAGACCCAAAGAAAAACTTTTTTAGGGCCTATACCCTACCTTCCATTTTTATCTTTCATTTTTGTTATTGTTCTGAAATTTTTTATTAAATAGTTTATAAGAATCAATATATGAAACTCTTAAAATAGTAGGAAAGCAGAAGGAAAACCAGATACTCTTACTGTGAACCAATCTGAAATACTTAATAGATTTTTTTTTTTTTTTTTTTCTTTTTTGGAGTGCTGGGGATCAAACCCAGGGCCTTGTGCTTACAAGGCAAGCACTCTACCGACTGATCTATCTCCCCAGCCCTGAAATACTTAATAGATTTTTATGTAATGAACATTGTTATTTCTGGCCCTTAACAAAGTTTTAAAGGGCATTAGTTTCTGTGCACGCATGTCAGTGCTGCTTCCGTCCACTGAGAACACTTGGCAGCAAAAAGGGTCTGTAGATGTTCACATATGATTCACAAGTGAAAAAAAAAAAAAGATGAGATGTTCAACTTCACTGATGAATAAGAATGATACACGTTTAAACAAATATGCATCTTTTTATTAGCAGGAAATTTTAAAAAATTATTTTTGTAGTTGTAGATGGATAGGATGACTTTATTTTATTTGCTTATTTTTGCACACAATGCTAAATATCAAACCCAGTGCCACACACATGCTGGGCAAGCACTCGTGCCACTGAGCCACAGCCACAGCCCGAAGCAGGAATTTTTAAAAACGACTTCTTAGAATGCAGAAGGGCTTGTTTCCATACACTGCAGGTAGAAGTAGAAGTTTTCACAAACTTTCTGGAGTACAACTTGACATATGTCCAAACCCTCAGAATTTTACATTTTTTCAAACCCAACACTTTTTTACGTCTGGGAATAATTCTTAAGGCAGTATTTACTGCAAAGAGATAACTCCAGGTGTGGTGATGTATGCCTGTAATCCCAGCAACTGGGGAGGGTGAGGCAGGAGGATTACAAGTTCAGAGCCAGCCTCAGCCTTGGTGAGGCCCTGTCTCAAAACATAAAAAGGGTTGCAGATGTGGCTCAGTGGTAGAGTGTCCTTGGGTTCAATCCGTGGAATTGAAGAAAAAGAAGAAGGAATGTATTACAATCTTATTTATGGAATCCAAAATTACAAGCAACCTAAATTTCTATTAAAAATTTTAAAATTTCTGGTTATGTATATATTATATATATCGTGATGGAATATTGTACATTAATTTAAAAGGGTGTTGTAGGGGCTGGGGTTGTGGCTCGGTGGTAGAGTGCTTGCCTAACATACATGAGACGCTGGGTTTGATTCCCAGCACCACATATAAGTAAATAAATAATAAAAGAGCCATCAACTAAAAAATACTAATAAAAATAAAAGGGTGTTATAGAAATATATTTCATAACATGGCAAGAAAGTTCAGATGAAAAATATTTTGAAATATTAGTTTGATTCTGTTTTTATTTTTCTTTTTAGAAAGTGTGCGTACTGGGGGTGGGGTGGGGGAAAGGAAAGATAATGGAGCGAGGCAAACATCGTTACCCTGTGTACACGTATGACTATGCAAATGGTTGACTACTTTGTGTACAACCAGAGAAATGCAAAGTTGTGTCCCGTTTGTGTACAATGAATAAAAAAACATGTGCATATGTACAGAAAATGCATTCTAGGTGCTTAAACAATAGTTAAACCTATTTTTTTAGTCTCATGGTTTCTTTCCTCTTTTTTTCTTTTCCTTTTTTGATACCATGGATTGAACCCAGAATGCTTTACACTGACTACATTTTTGTTCGTTTGTTTATTTTTATTTTTATTTCTTTGGTGCTGAAGATTGAACCCAGGGCTCTTAACCACTGTGGAACGTCCCCAGCCCTTTTTTGTAACTCATTAGAAACAGTCTCACTGAGTTGCTTAGGACCTTGCTAGATTGCTGAGACTAGACTGTCTTTGGACTTGCCAGCCATCCTCCTGCCTCAGCCTCCTGAGCTGCTGGGATTTAATACAGGCGTGTGCCACTGTGCCCAGCTTTTTTTTTCCCTTTTTAACTTAGAAATTTTTGTTTAAAGAAAGTTGTTTGATTTTGTATAAGTGGGATCCAGCACTCATCCCATGTGCCCCTCCTTCTAGGAACCGTGTAAAGCACCTCCTAGATTGCTCTTGTACTTTTCTCAGTTCGTCACAAAGCATTATCCCTTTCTGGTCAGTTCTCCTGCCGTTTCTGTAATTTCCATATACTGAGTGTGCCAGAGGTGTTGAGAATACTGTAAAGTGCAGCAGTTATTTTGAAGGGTTGAGAAAGCCGATTCATATTGTTTAGTTTAAAAGAGATCAGTAAGATGATTTGTGTAGAAAGCAAAATAACCTGCATTTTAATGTTTATACTTGCTCTTTTGCTAAAAGAAAGGTCAATTTTGTGGTAATAATAGAACTAATGAATGTGATGCAGAATTCTCATTACACTTTCCCCATTATTTCCACCTAGGAAGCCTTGGAAGATCGTTTGGAAAGGATCAACCGAGAACTGGGCTCGGTTCGCATGACACTAAAGAAGTTTCATGTTTTGCGCACCTCTGCAAATCTTTGAGATTTGTAGCCATTAAATTTTGAGACACTTTGTTTGCACTAATGTATAATTATGCACTCAGAAGAGGCGAGCTATTTTGTACTGTTTCTAAGCCTTCAAACAGTTTTACAATCATGCTATTCTTACACTTGCTATTTTATACTTCAAATGGCCACATATTTTCAAGATATTTTTGTTATGCTCAGGAATCTCTTGTATATTTTACTATTTAAAAAGCATTATTTTTAAATAGTATGTCTTCAATTTATATCAAGAATAAGGAAATGTAAACAGGGCAGGCAGCTTGTTTCTAAACAAATAGTATTGTCCTTTTAAGATGAACTTTGCACCCCAATTTTATAAACTTGTTCTACATTGTAAATATAACTCATTTTTTATAAAAATAAATGCTTAACAGCTTCCATAATGAGAGACTAACACATGCTGAATACATTTTAGCGAACCTTGCTTGGATTTCAGTTGTGTGGAAGTTTATAAAAAATGATGATACAATTCCTATTTAAAACATGTCTTAGAGTGAATATCAGAATAATATTAGCTTACTGGAAAGTTTTGAAAGCTACATAAATATTAGTCATTTTTTTTCCCTAAAACTTTATTGTTTATAAGGAAATAAACAGAGGGATGTAATTCTCTAATTTTGTCTTATATGTAGTACTTTGAAAAAGCAGGTGGAGAGTTGTAGGCCTCTGCTCCCCGTTCTAATGTGACTTGTGTCCCCCTGGACAAGAAAGGGACGGGTAAAGCTTTGATGAGACTCAGTGACATACGCCAGCCATCTGTGTTGCTCTGCCAGGATCCAGCGCACCCTGGTTTCCTTACAGCACATGACTTTGGCTGCCAGTCAATACTGTCTTCCAGGCCTTTGCACCCCCCACCCCCTCCACCCCTACTAGAGAGAAAAGCAAATACCCCAGTAGTCACTGTTTCAAGAACCTGAGGTTTGGACCAATGCTCTGCCTGATATTGGACAGGGAACGTGCAGACAGAGCCTGCGGCTGTTGCTTGACCTTGCTAGAGGGCTGCAGCCCCTGCCTGGGCAGTGCTTCCTGGCTCGGGCGCAGCCTGTGGGCAGCAGTGCTGCCCTGGTGCAGGAGCAGCAGCAGGTTAGGCTGGTGCTGCTTAACCACCCACTTTTTGCTGGCCAGTTGGACCCAGTGCCCAGGCATTCAAGCTTGGCATGTGTCGGTAAACATTCGTCCAAACTTTCAGAACGGATTCCCACTTCAGTGCTCAGCTTCTAAGCTCTGGTTTGCTTTTGAGCTCTTAAAAATTTGTGCTTACGATGCACCAGGTTCATTCAGTTACTGCAGTAGGGCATCAGGCCTTCCCACAGGATCATGGGTGGTGGCTGGCCACCTTCTACCCGCATCACCTGGCAGATCACCAGGCCTGGGCCTACAGCCCTGCTCCCTTCTCTCTGTGGGGATTCTCAGCCAGGAAGAGGGACGTTGGAACAGAGCAGCTGAACATTTGTGCTCAGCTTTTGCAGCCAGTTGAAGACTTTGAGCTAATCAGAATTACTGAAGAGAATCAGGTGCCTTCCTTCTTCATTTTTTTTTTCTAGCCTTCTTTTCCTAATCTCTTAGTTAATAGTAAAGAAGAAGTTCATTTTAATAGCTTGTGTGTAAACCTAGAAAAGGGGTTGACTTTACTGGTGATATTCCCTTTAGTGTGTTTGTATATATGACATTCAAAATTAACTTAAGCTGGGTGTGATGGCACATGCCTGTAATCCCAGCGGCTTGGGAGACTGAGGCAGAAGGATGGTGAATTTAAAGCCAGCCTCAGCAATTTAGTGAGTCCCTAAGTAACTGAGTGAGCCTGTGTATCAAAATAAAATATATATAAACCAAAAAAAGGGCTGGGGGTGTGGCTCAGTGGTTAAGCACCCCTGGCTTCAATCCCTGATATCCCCCCCAAAAAACACTAAAAAATTGCTAGGATATTTAATTGTCCCCTACTTTTATTGTAAAGACTACTATATTCTTAAAAATAAGGAAGTTGTCATTTTAGAAGAAATGATAGTTTTATCTTGCCAAGGAGTTTATCTTCTGAGTAGCCTATAATTGGCTTATTCCAAAAAAGGCATTAAACTCCATCAAAACATCTTCTGTGCCTCTGAGAAAGCATATGCTTTGATTTTTGAAGTGTGTAATAGATTGGAACTATCAGTTTACTTACTTAAAAAAATAAGTTTTATTCTTTTTTCTCTTCATAGCTGTGAAGAAGGAAACCAAGGAAAATTCTTGCAGCTGTCTTTCCCTAGGTGATCCTTATCTTAGGGTCACTCGAGGGCACGTGGTTGGGCCTGAAGGTGGGAAAGGTGGCAGTCGTAAAGAGCATCTATTACCCCAGGGAAATAAACTATTTTTGTTGCTGGGCTGTTTCAGTTAGTAAAAAACCAAAGTGAATCTTCCACTTCTGGTAAGTGCCTTCTAAAATGCAAATAGCAAGTCGGTTCCCCTGAGGCCCAGCTCTGCCCTTTCCTCCCCATACAGAGCCTGTGCACAGGGGCAGTCCTGAGGCAGTGCACAGCTGGGCACAGGGGTTGGAGAGGGGACATTGGGAACCAGGCAGACTAGGGTAACCCTGGCTCAGGTCTGCCTTCCCTAGCTGTAAGTAATAGGATCCCTTCGTTAACGGAGAGTCTGTCAGTGCCTAGTGCTCACTAAGTGTGCATTAATAGGACCTTTCAGATTCAGTATGAGTTAAGTGGGAATTTGAGGTGACAATTGCCTTTTTTCCCTGTGATACTGGGAATTGAACCCAGTGCCTCACACATGGCTGAGCAAGTGCTTTACCACTGAGCTACAACCACAACCCCCAAAAGATGGTTTTGTTTTGTTTTGTTTTGCAGTACTGGGGATTAAACCAATTGGCGCTCTACCACTGAGCTACATCCCCACCCAGCCCTTTTTATTGTTTTGAGGCAGGGTCTAAGTTGCTCAGGCTGGCCTCCAACTTTAGTACTCCTGCCTCAGCCTCTGAGTCACTGGAGTAATAAAAAAATAAATTAATTAATTAATTAAAAATAAATGTACACCTACAGTCATTTAGGAATCATAAGGGTAAATCATTTAACTCATTAGTGAATTATGCAATCCCAGTGACTCCACCATTTCTTTTAAAGATAGAGGGTTATATCCAAAGCAGTTGACCTAAAAAACCATCTTGAGTTGGCATTTCTGTTGGGTGGTCTCAGATCTTCTCTCCCTTTGCATAACAACGTGGGTTTTCTTGGCGATTAAAGGAGTCGTCCTCTGGTGTGAGTTCAGTTCTTTTTTCTTTCTTTTTTTTTTTTTAATGACTAAAAATTTAAAAATGGATAACCTATCAAGTGTTAGTTTAGACAGCACTTTGATCATAATAAAATTGGTGATTTGGGAATTGAGAAATATAGACTTCCTATATAGACGTGCCAGTGTATAAAAGTGGTGTATGAGCAGACTTGTACAGGTGATGGGTGGCCTTGAACAGGACCATGTGAAGGAAGTGCCTGCCACTGGGCCCTTCAAGATTGGAGATGACCATTTGGAAATTGGTAACCAACCAGAAGGTTTCCCTTTTTAATCCAGAAAATCCAGGTGCTTTGGTGAATGCTACTTGAGTTCTGAACCTTGCATCTATATATATAATAAAATTAGACATTTTCATAACTTTAATTTTTAGATAACAGTTTTCACTAAATTTTAATGTGCCACTTGCTCTGCATTCTTGGAGAACCAAGCTTTGAAAAATAAATGTAGCTGGGTAGATGGCTCACATCTGTAGTCCCACTACTTGGGAGGCGGGAGGATCACTTGAGCCCAGGAGTTCAAGACCAGCTTGGGCAACATAGTGCAACACAGTCTCCAAGAAAATAAATAAATAAAAAGCTGGGCATGGTGGTGCACGCCTATGACCCCAGCAGCTCAGGAGGCTGAGGCAGGAGGATTACAAGTTCAAAGCCAGCTTCAGCAGCTTGGCAAGACCCTGTCTCTAAATAAAATATAAAAAGAGCTGGGGATGTGGCTCAGTGACTAAGCGTCCCTGGGTTCAATCTCTGGTACCAAAAACAAAACCCCAGAGTAAACCATAAATAAATTAAAAATGTATACCTGGAACCCTTTAGGAATTATAAGGGTAAATCTCATGTAACTGTCATGAGTGAATCATGTATGGTTATGAGACTTTGGGTCTGATTAAACTGATTATATTGCACAATTTTCCTGGAAATAATTTCCTGCCCTG
The DNA here is from genome assembly GCF_902686455.1 of Sciurus vulgaris. Classification (NCBI taxonomy): domain Eukaryota; kingdom Metazoa; phylum Chordata; class Mammalia; order Rodentia; family Sciuridae; genus Sciurus; species Sciurus vulgaris. The sequence goes on along the minus strand of NC_136468.1, from coordinate 147,557,561 downwards.
CCAAGAGCTCTGTGGTTTGATAATGTATTAAAAATTATCAGTATTCCTAGGACCTGTGTTTCCAAGCCTTTCTCATCTGATTTGTGCTTTATCTCAAATACCTCGGCTCTGAGGAATCAAGCCATAAATTTGCACTTGCTGGACATTGTGTACCATGTCATCACTATGACTACAGATTTCAAGGACAATTTATGTCTTACATACATTTAACAGCTTCACTGTAACTGACCAAGAATGTGGAAAAGTGCTTCCCATGTAGTGCCGCTGCTGGGTAGACAGACGCATGCTTGTTGCAGTTACTCCTAGTCAAATGGTGGAGTGAAATGTCAAGCTCGTGGGAGCAGGGATCGTGTCATTCTCACACAGGCACCCAATAAATGTTTGTGGATGTTAACTGTTGTGATATTGTATTTATTCATACCATTACCTTTTTCTTTACTTTTTTTCTTTTGGCGGTACTGGGAATTCTTTACTACAGAGCTGTATCCCCAGCTCTTTTGTATATTTTGAGTGGTTCTTGCTAGGTTACCAGAGCTGACCTTGAACTTACGATCCTCCTGCTTCTACCTCCCCGTTGCTGGGGTTATAGGTGTGTGCCCCTGTGCCTGGCGAAGATACACTTTTTAAAGTCTCAGGCATATATAATCCTTGAAGTAGGAGATACAGTTTTTAAAGTCTCAGGCATATATAATCCTTGAAGTTTCCTGGTTTGCGTATAGTGATCAAAATGCTACAGTGGGGGCTGGGTGTAGTTCAGTAGTAAAGCATTTGCCTAGTGTATGTAAAGCCCCAGGTTTGATCCCCAGCACTGCACAAAAATAAAAATGCTACAACTCGTTGTAGCATAGTGGTGAAGTGCATGCCTAACTGCAGGACCCTGGGTTCAGTTCCCAGTGCTAGGGAACATTTTTAAGTAAAATGCTACAATGGTGTACCATCTGAGAGCTCAGTTCCTACTGACAGCAAAGTCTCAAAGAGCCTCACTCTGGAGATGTGTGAATGCTTCAGAAATCTTAATGCACCTTAGGGCAGACTGGTGGAGAGAAGGAGCTGAGGGGACAGTATCTCATGGGTGGTCATGCAGTGGTGGCTCTCCTGGCCCTTTCAGGTTGCACTTCTGCCCAGAATCCCAGCGGATGAACAGCCTGTGTGGTGGCACTCCTTTGCTTTCTCTCAACAGATCTGGGCCCTTTATTTTTAATTTTTTTGGGGGGGTGGTGTTGGAATTGAATCCACGGGCCCTTTACCACTGCACTGCATTTCCAGCCCTTTTTCTTTTTTGAGACAGGGTGTCACTAAGTTGCTTAGGGCCTCACTTATTTGCTGAGGCTGGCCTGGAACTTGAATCTCCCTGCCTCAGCCTTCTGAGTTCCCAATCACTGGGATTACAGGCATGGGCCCCTGTGCTTGGACCTCTGTTTTTATCTGGCACCTGCCCTTCCAGGGAAGCACTCCACGTCTCTTCAGGTCACATAGGTGATCCTAAACGATGGGTCAACTATAAGACGTGCCCTGAGCTCCATGACTTCAGGTTTTGGCAAACAGGTCTGTCCTTGCTCAACCTAAGTGAACACTTCCTGTTTCCCTGAGTTTCGCCGAGCACCCTCTTGGTCTCTTAATTTGCCAAGCGGAGAGGCCTGTCGGGATGGAACACCAGCGGGGAGCTGCCTCTGCGCCAATTCCAGCTCCTCTCCGAGGTGGGGACGGGCGTCACGCACCCTCGCTGGCGATGGCTGTCCTGTCCCGAGGGCCGCCGGGCGCCCGGGCCTGCTGGGGTCCCGGGGAGACCGGGCGCGAGTCTCGGTCCGCGGCCGGGCAGCAGGTTGGCCCTCGCCCGCCTCCGCCGGCCTGCCCCTGGCTCCCGGGGGGCCTCGCTGGCTGCGCCCGCCAACATCGGGCTCCGGGCGCGTCGTTTCTCCAAGGCGAGCAGCTCGGAGTCGCCGCTCCCGTGACCCTCGGGCGCCTCGGCGGGGCGCCCGGCCGGCGAGCCGGGCTCTTCCGGCGGCGGCCGGCCCGGAGGGACGCCCGCGCCGCTCCCCCGCGCGGCCGGAGGAGGCGCCGCGCCGCGGCGAGTGGGGGAATGCGAGCCGGGCCGGCGCGCGCGGGCAGCGGCTGCTGAGGCGCGGCGGGCGCGGGGCGCGGAGCTGTCGGCCACGCGGCCCCCGGAGCAGCGGCGCCCGCACGCGCGCCGCCCGCCGCCCCGACGGCCCGGAGCATGCCCGCCGCCCGGCCGCTCGCCCGGGGCCAGCCGGCGGCGGGGGCGCGCGGGGCCGCGGGGCGCAGCCGGCCGGGCCGGGGCCGCGGGGCCCGCGCTGCCCGGGAGGCGGCGTGAGGCGGCGGCGGCCCAGCGCGGGGACCGAGGAGCGGCGGCCGCGGGCGGGTGAGTGTCCGCGGGGGCGGAGGGCGGCCGGGCGGCCCGCGGGAGCCCGCCGCGCGGGACCCGGGCCGGGCGGGCGGCGCGAGGCGGCGGAGGGCGTGGCGAGCGGGACCCGCGCCCCGGCGCGCCGCCGAGACCCCGGCCGGGCCGCGGAGGGGCGATCCCCGCCCGGGGCAGGTGCGTGGCAGCCCCGGCAGGTGCGTGCGCGGTGCAGGCCCGGCTCCCGCCCCCGCGAAGGCGCGAGCCGGGCTGCAGGAGGCGGCGTCCGCAGCCGCCCTCGGTTGGTTTCCGCGGGCTTCGCCCTGGCTGGCCGGGTGGGCACCGAGGACCCCAGGATGAGGTGTGGCCCTGCCCATCCCGAGGCTCCTTTCCTGGCGTACTGGGAGGAGCCCGCTCGCCTTAGGGCCGGTAGTTTCCTCTTCCACCACTGCATCTTTCTTATCGGTGGCGGGGCTGCGGGGTGGCTTGGGGAGAGGGAAACTTTAGTGTCCCCCTTCCGCAGCGCGCCCTGATCCCCACCCCCATCCTAAATGGGCATCCCAAGTAAACACTGTGCCTGCCACACAGATGCCATTTCAAGGCAGGTCCTCTAGCGCTGTCCCCTTTCAAGGGACTTGCTGCTCCTGCATAGAAATCCTAGGCTCCTCCCCCACCCCCTCCTTATCTCTGAAACACTGTGGCCTACCTTCCTCCTCCCCGCCTGAATCTGGATTCTTCAGGAGCATCTTTCTTTGTCCACTGCCAGCTCCCTCCCCTGCTCCTGGGAGTCAGCAGAGCTGTTAGGGGAGCCATCTGGGGAAAAGGTAGTCAGTGCTCGCTTCCCTGAATCATCCCTGCCACCCAGGCCCGTCTCCCCTTGCTGCTTCGAACCCCCACTGCACTTTATCTCTGTGGCTTATCACCGTCTGCCTTATTTTACAGTTACTTTTGTGCCTGGCTTATCTCCCCCGCTGGACTGTGGGCTCCTGGGTGGAGTTTGATTCATCTCTGGCCCCAAGCCCCAGTCAGCATCCTCTGTGCAGTCTGGGCCTGTGGCATTCAGGGTGCGCGTGGAGCAGAAGCCCCTCTAGGCTTGCCCGGGGACCCTTAGCTTGCCTGGCTGGCTGTTGGGCGTCAATTCTTTTTCTCCCATTAAGAGACTGTACTCTGATTGGAATAGCTGCCCAGCCCTCTTGCTCTGCAGAGTTGGGAAGGGCTCTGGTAGGGAGTGACTTGCCAAGCGAACAGGACAGAATATTCTCTGCTGGAAAGATGGCCAGGTCCTGACTGTGAATTCTTTGGCTGGTAAGTTGAATGGTTTGTCTGCTGATACTTGGGAGGCACCAGGGTAGAGAATCGACTGTGGGAACGGGGAAGCCCGGTTTGCATGCCTGCCCCCTAACTTGCCGTTCAGTAAGTCACTTGGTTTTTCTTGGTTTTGATTGCTCCTTACCAAATCTGGGGGCCGGTATCTGGCTAGTGGTAGAGCACTTGCCTGGCATTGTGAGACCCTGGTTTGAATCTCAGTACTGCACACTGCCGCCCCCCCCCACCCCCAGAAGAGGGAAACTAAATTTGAAAGGAAATTCATCTGCATCTACCATTCCCCTGGGATCTGGACCCCATTCCCCACGCCTGTCCCCCGCCACCGTGTCGTCCCTCACGCTCCATGCTCTAGCCCTCCCGGGCAACCTCGAGGTTTTCCAGGGCATTGTGCTCCTGTGCCCTTCTGCACGTGCCCAGCCTCATCAGTGATGGGGACCCAGTTTGCCTTCCCTGGCTTTCCTAGGTGGAGTGACCCCCTCTGCCTCGTGCCTCCCCAGTCCCATTTGCCACACGGGATGGCCTCCTATTTCCATGCCTTCCCCCACCAGACTATGAGCTTCCAGGTAGTGGTGCTAAATTCTGTTTCTCTGTCCCCAGTGCTTGGCATGCAGTAGGCACTTGGGAACATGTAGAGTTGGTGGTGAGAGGTGGCCTGGAGAGCCCCTGAGAGCCCTTCTCAGCCACAGCCTGCAGCTTCCCTTCTCTGTCACGTTGCTCTCCTCCCTGTCCCGAGTGCGTCTTGACACCAGGCAGTGCTCTCCTGGCCAGCCATCTGGGTTGGGCAGGCAGCTTGGTCTTTGAGAAGGGCCAGTCATGGAGGATGTGCAGTTAGTTGTTTGTAGAGATAAAGGGGAAGTGGCTGCCTCCTCTTCACTTTCGGCAGAGATGCTCTGTGTGTGCATGGAGGACGGTGATAGTGCTCCGGTCTGTCTCCACAGGCAGAGGCCGCTGTTTACGACCGTGTGGTCAGTCCAAAGTGAGCCCTAGATCCCGTGCGCCGCTTCTTACCTTTGCTTGGACGAGCTTGAACCCTTTGCAGGATGAACCTGCCTAACCCCCTGCCTCCTGACGCCCCTCGAGCTGAGGGGTCTCTGCAGAGCTCCTCCGGAGGTCATGTGGTCGGTGTTTATTTTACTGAATGCCCTGGGATGTTATCCAGGAGAGCGGCCGCAAATCCTTGTCTGGTCTGTTCTAAAACCATCATCTGAGGCACGGCCACCTCCGCTAAAGGCTTCTGACAGTGTTTTGTATGAAAATTTTGTCTTAGGATTTAGGGCCAGGCAAACTTTGCCTTCCCTGGGAAAGTACGCTGCTTTCTCCTTTGATAATGAAAAGAAAGTGGGGAGGGAAAGCGTATATTGCTGGCAGACCCTGCCTGGCTCGTGGGCACCATAGCCCTGCAGGTAGGGGATCCTGCAGAGAAAGAAGCTGAGACAGGGGACATCAGCTGTTCCAACCAGAGTCTGGATTTGTATCCATTTTTGCATACTCTTTCTATACACACTGTCTTTCTCTCTCTCTCTCTCTCTCTCTCTCTCTCTCTCTCTCTCTCTCTCTCTCTCTCTCTCTCTCTCTTGCTTTACCACTATGCTGCATCCCCAACCCTTTTTAATTTTATTTTGAGACAGAGTCTGGTCTCCCTTAGTTGCTGAGGCTGGTTCCTACTTGCGGTCCTCCTGCCTCAGTCTCCTGAATGGCTGGGATTACAGGCGAGCGCTGCTTCAGCTGGCTCTAGGTTCTTTATAAGTCATCACAAAAGCTTTCTGGAAAACAGTGGACAGACAGCGAATGGGTACAGGAAGTCACAGCTGCGTGGCTGGGGAGATGCGTCCTCAGCACCCCAGGCTATGTGGCAATTGCTGCAGTCAGGCTATTGCCTTTCTGGTGGGGGCGTCAGGGTTGGCTTCCTGGGGGAGGGGATTTGACGGGCTCATGGAGAGTCTCAGATTTGGGGCATTCACAGTGCCTGTCAGAACCTCTGTCGGGAAAGGAGGGAAGTGCTTGCAGAACCTCCAGTGGGGAGTCTGGCTTTGTGTCTTCAAATCCTCTATGGCTTCCACAGAGGCTCTGGGAACGTGGGAGCTCATCCCCCCACCAGGGATGAGAGACCAAAGTGGACAGAAGAACTGACTTGCCCATGGCCACTCTGCCAGCCTGGACCAAAGTGCCTTGTTCCCAGGAGGGTCCTTCTTCTTCATGTGCAGGCTGGTGGTGGCCCTGCACACTGGTCCTTAAAGGCGGTACAGTGGGCATAGGGTGCTGGCTTCCTCAGGCCCAGCCTGGCCAGCACCGGGACCAACCTCACCACCCTCTGTGGTGGGAGATACACAGCTGTGGGAGGAGGGGCAGGCTGGCGTTCTATCGGGAACAGCCCTTGACAGAAGGTAAAGCCGAAGTCAACCAAGAGGCAGATCAAAGACCCAAGCAGCCACCCTGTGGAGGGAAAGGGCATCCAGAAAGGGGTGTCACACCCTCGCCTCGCTGAAGCCCCCGGTCCCTCACAGCTTTCCTGGGAGCGCCCCCGCCGCCTTTTCTCCCGGTCAGTGACAGCAGAGGCAGTCACGGATGGGCCGGAGAAAGCTCATAGGAGGAACAGGGGCACCTGAGGCTGCTGCGATCTCCACGCAGAAGCCACAGCCGGGACTCCCGCTGGGCGTGGGCTTGCCAGCCTGCAGCCACAGAGCAGGTGGCCTGGCAGACGCAGCCCCTCTGTTGGAGTGGACAAGGTGGCCGAGTGCCGTCACTCCAGGGAGCTGTGCTCCATGTCAGCCGATGGTGACTTAGCCACCCTGAGCCGCACGGGGCTAGCTTCCCACGGGCCTCTGCTCTGCCCACGACGTTTCCATGGACTGATGAACACGCAGCCTTGTGCCAGGTGCCTGTCTGTCGGAAGGCACCTTATTTAACATGTATTAACTGGACCTCAAACTCCCGGTCAGCAGCCTGTGCCCTGTGAAGGAAGCTGGGCTGGCACACGATGCACCTCAGGACCTCTTTGCCCTTGGACTGCAGCCTGCAGGACCATTGAGAGCGGTGGAGTCACCAACAGAAAGCACAGGTGTGTGACAAGCAGGCCCCGAGCAGAGCAGGGAAGGGTGCTTGCTTTCAGCGTGGCCCTGTTCCGCCTCAGCTGGGGACCTGCCTCAGGCCACCCTCACGTTGTGCCAGTTTGCAGGGGTTTGAAGACGACCTCGAGGGCACTGCAGCACTGACTCGGGGGTGGCGGTTGAATCTTAGCGAGTAGGTGCATTCACAAGTATGGGCTCACAAGTGCCCAGTCCGCCATCCTGGACGCTGCGTGCCTTCCCTCGTCTGCAGCCCGGCCAGGGCAGCCTGTCGCCATTCCACCAGTTCCTGGGGACTGAAGGCCCAAGCCCAGGACGAGGAGCAAGGAGGCCTGTCCTCCCCGCTGTCCTATAGCTTCTTCCAGAAGGGCCCACTTCCCGCTGAATGGTGCCCATCTCCCCTCTCCACAGAGGGGGAGGGACTCTCCCCATGCACAGGGTGGTAGCAGTCAGAGGGACCTGGGCCACAGTCGTCCTTGCCGCGAGGAGCCGAGAAGCAGGCCTCGGCCCAAAGGCCTGATCCTCTTAAGGAGGTGTTCAGGCCACCCTGGGGCTTCCCGTGGGCCCCACGCCTCAGATGCGGGCTTCCGTTCCTGGGCTTCAGCCTCCGGGTATCCGCCTGTGTGCCCCGCTAGGACTTGGAGCGAGGTCCTGCAGGTGACTGATCCCTCTCTCCAGGCTGGTTCCTGCCGAGGGATTTTTCTTTGGCAACTAGGGTCGGCCCATGGCCCGCTGTCCTGGAGGAGTGGGGCCCTGTAGCCTCTGGGCCCCTGGCGAGGGTCCGTCTAGCCAGACAATAGCAGCTGGGGACAGGGATGGGGGCAGAAATAGTGGCCATTGGGGTCTGTCACAGGGGAACAGGTCCCTGGGCCCCGAGGCAGCGCTGCTGCTGGGGCAGACTGGCCCTTACAGCTGGACTGGAGGGACGTCTGCTCCCGCCCAAGGCTGTGCAGTGCTTCCCTGGCGCTTCGTAAGAGTGGACTTTTCACGTGCACATTTTAATTTTTCCCCATCAGAGGGAGGGAAACCAAGCATTCTTTGCAATTAGAGCTGTCCCCACTTGGCTAATCAGACTGAAAAAACCACCGAAGGCCTTTGAAAACCGCAGAGCGAGGGGCCGGCCGGGGCGCCCCATCCTGGGCCGGCCAGACGCACAGGCAGTCGGGCGGGTTGTCGTGCGAGGAAGTAAGCATCTCGCATTTATTTGGGGTTTGCTGGTTGCAGCATATTTCAATTAGTTCGTTGGTGCTGCGCATCTGACAGGCCAGACGTTTATTGTGGTTGAACCATCTGGGAGGTGGGAGGCCCGCAGCCTTCCCCACGGCAGGCGGTAACTACCAGTGGAAGGAAGCGGGTGTGGCGTGTTCGAGAGCCCAACGCTGACTCGCCATTAGCGCCCAAGCCTCCAGAATCGCTGGGGCCCCTGGACTGGCCCTCATTTGCCCCCCACGCCTGGCATTTTCCTGTGCAGCCAAGCCAAGTCCTGAAGCGGCTTACTGAGTTGGTCCAGAGCTCCGTGTGTACTAAGCAGCAAGGAAGGAGGCCATCAGCCTGTCCTGGGGGGCAAGGTGGCCTGTGCGTTTACCCAGGGCAGCCGGGGCCACGTTTCCCAAACTCTGACCGCTAGCGTGCCGCTGAGCTTCCTCCTGCACGGGGACATGGGACACTAGCTTGACGTCAGCTCCCAGCTGCGTGACTCACCGAAGCATGGCGAGTCCGTGGTCATGGTCACCGGCCAAGCGGGTGGTCCCCTGGTGCCCGAGCGCCCCAGCTTTCACTTTACCCGGCCCTTCCCGGCACACAAGGTTGCTGTCCTGAGGAATGTTCCGTCCAGCTTCCCCACGCGGGCCTGGGGAGAGGGAAGGAATCAGAATCCAACAGGAGAGCCAGAAGGAGACTGGAAAAAACCAAGTGCAAGGGCTCGACCTTTCCATGAAGAGCAATGACTTTCCATTTCCCTGAGGCCCCAGGATCCAAGGCTGGGCGCAGGGTGTTGGCAGCCGAGCAGGATTAACACTCAAGGACGCGCTGCTGAACCGGAGGCCAGCCCATAAAATCTGGGATGCTTGGTTCACGCGAGGGTGTCTTGGTGGCCTGGCAGCGGCAGGACTGGCGGTGGGAGGGTTCCTGCTGGTGGCCCCCTGACCACAGCCATGCAGGTCGGCCCTGGGCTATGGGCTTTTCCCACCGGGGAGACTTGCTCAGCAGGCTGCCTCCCCTCTCCTGGGAAGCCTCCAGGCCACCGGGGCCCTGGCCGAGCCCAGCTGCTGCACAGCTGCCAGGCCTGTAGCTGCCTGTCCTGGGGTCACCGGTGCCTGGAGCAGAGCTCGGTGCTGGTCCTGTGCCTAGTGGCCAGTGTGGGGAAGGTGCGGCTGGAGGAGCAGAGGCGAGGGCCCTGGAGTCCCACCCCACTGCGTGCGGCTCACAAACGCAGCTGCGCCCATTTTATAGGTGAGGACGCCGAGGCCCAGAAAGGGCATGACCGGCCCCCACTGTTCTCTCCTTTGTGTTTCCCAGATGGGGACCTTGTGACTCGAGGGGTCATGATTTAGGCCCAGTCACACCAGCAGTTAGCCACTGGCCCAGACTTTAGGCCTCGGTGTTCCCATTGGTCACCCTTGTAACATGACCCGTGCTGTGGGCTTCACTGTGTAAAAACCCACCGGTATTTCCCGACCTGGTGTCCGAACTTCTCTGTTTGAGTTTGTAAGATTGTTTTGTTGTTGTTGTTGTTGTTTGTTTGTTTATTTGTTTGTTTTCAGATGGGAAAGCAGAATCCCTCTTCTGTTTGTTCTAGATCTTTTTTGATTTTCAAAAAGAGGCCATAGGGTTCCGAGGATGGAGCGCAGACTCCGCAAGATAAGATCACATGCCCTGGGATCCCACATACTTAGAATTTTGAGGCCAATTCTGATCCTGCCATGAAGTGCCCCGGCCAGCCGCAGGATGGGCCAGGCCCTGAGCGAGGTCCCGAGGTCCCGGGGTCGGGGGTATGTGTGGGAGTCGGTGCCTTTTTGCCCTGAAGGAAGAGCAGCTTTCAGAGTGGGTGATCCCAGCTCCCACCCAGCCTCGAAGCTGGGGAGGGGAATTTTTAAAGGACCACCGTTCTGTGGGCTGGGGCTTGTGCAGGAGGAGCCAGGGTCAGTGTGGTCTCCGTCCTCCTCCTCCACCTGTCCCCTGCTGTCTTCCTCCATAGAGGAGTGAGGCCCCCCAAGCCCGCCTGGGAGGAGGGCAGCAGGGAGCCAGCAGGCGGGGAGGAGGAGGCTGGCACCTGGCTATGTCCTCCTGTGGGTGCCCAGCTTCTTAGTAGCTCTGGGCTCTGGAGCGGAAGGCGCGCAAGGGCCTGTGGCTCTGGGCTGAGGATCAGGAGATGACATGGGGGCCCAGTTAGGAGCCTTGGACTCCGTCTCCTTCAGCAGGAGCACGGGAGGCCTAGGTGTGTTCAGGGCCACTGACCCGCTCCCGGTGCAGACACCGCTTCCCAGGCCACCTGAGGTCACACCTGCCGTGCTGTCCTGGGTCTGGCTCTCAGCGCCAGACAGGGGCCACAGCTTGTTCCTCCTGGTTTCCTCGGAGCGCCTGGCCTGGCTCTCAACTTGGAGAAGGGGCTGGATGAATCTCTGAAGGAAAGAAAACTTGGGGGAGGCAGCCGGAGGGAGGGGGCACCAAGTCCCACCTAGAGAAGCAGGGCCAGGGACCCCCAAAGCCAACCTGGGGTCTCAGCCAGGCCACCTGCTCTCCTGGTGGCAGATGGCCAGTTTTCTCCTGCTCATACTACAGTCTTGATGGGGTGCTTGGAATAACCCAGAATGGCAGTCTCTGGGTGTGTCAGATCTTGGATGCAGAGAGAAGGTTCTAGCACAGGAAGGGGCAGGAAGGGGCAGGAAGGCTGGGAGCCCAGTGGGAGAGGAGGGGCCTCAGGGGCGGCTTTGGGTGTAGCCAGAGAGAGGGTGGAAGTGTGAGGTTTTTTTTTTTCTTTTCTCTCTCTCTCTCTCTCTCTCTCTCTCTTTTTGGTATAGGGATTGAACCCCAGGGTGCTTTACAGGGGGCCATATCCCCAGTGCCCCCTTTTTTTGTTTTGAGACAGAGTCTGAATAAGTTGCCTGGGGACTTGCTAAGTTGCTGAGGCTGGCCTTGACCTTGCGGTCCTCCTGCCTCAGCCTCCCAAGCTGCTGGCATTACAGATATGTACCACCATGCCCAACCTCTTTTTTTTATTGAGGTGAAACTCACATCATGTAAAATTAGCCATTTTTAAGCACACAGTTTGGTGGCATGCGACCTTGGCCTCTAATTCCAGAACCCCTCTACCACTCTGAAAAGGACCCCCAACCCTTGGCAGTCACCCCCGTTCTTCCCCCGCAGGGCCCCACTTGGTGTCCACGCGCATACCTGTTCTGGAGTCACCTGTGGCCTTCGATGTTGCTGCCCAGCGTCTGGTTTTCGGGGTTCGCTGTGTTAGTGGTATCACTGCTTCAGTCCTCGTGTGATAAAACGTGTGTGATGTAGATCCACCGTGTCCCCACACAGGTCACCAGCCAGGCGCACCTGGACACCCCGCAGTCTCACTGCCATCCATCCCCAGAACACACCCGTCTCCCCAGGCTGAAAGTCTGTCCCCATTGAATGACGGGGACCCACTCCCTCCCTGGCCCCTGGTCCCCGTCATTCTACTTTGTGCCTCTGAATTCCACTCCGGAATCCTGTCAGGATCTGGGGCTGGCTTCTTCCACTGGGCCCTGGTGTCTGCAGGGGTGCCCGGCACCGTGGCAAGCGTCAGGCTGCCCTTCCTTCCTGGGTGGGTAGCTCATGGTGCGGTTGGACCTCAGTTTGAGTCTGTTCATCCTACAGTGCGCATGTGGGGGTGTCTGGGCCTGCGAGACCTTGGCTTTGGATTACCCCTGGATCAGGAACAATAAGCCCAGAGCCCGAGTCCACCCCTTCCCCAGGTGGGTGGCCTTTGATGACCACACCTTCTGAGCCTGTTCTCTGCCCATCAAGGAGCGATGTCCCTCCTGGGGTGCTGTTGGCCCAGGCTCCTGGCTGGGCGAGTCTGTCCTGGCTCCTGGTGGCCTTCTGAGTGCTTGTTGACTCCCGGCAGGTAGCAGCAGGACAGACCTGAAGTGCTGTCCCCTGGGGCCCCGGCCCTTGGTGCTCAGGGAATGAAATCAGGAGGACGACATCGGCAGCCCCAGGGTGGCTGCGCGGAGCAGAAAGCCAGCCTGGGACTCGCGAAGTGGCACTTGCCTTCATTAAGCTAATTAACTCCGATGTGCATTAGCTCCGGGAGCGAGTGACTTAGGAAGCCCATCAGCAGCCGGTCAGCGGGCTGCGGCGGGCGGGAACCGCGGCGCACGTTTCTGCATCCGCCAATTAAGGGTGCTTAATTATTAACGCAGCCGGAGGCTGACAGGAGGGGCGCTCCCCGTGCTGTGCTCAGAGCGCAAGGCTGCGTGCATCGGCCGGAGCGTGGGTCCTCTCACTCTAGGACCGGCCGTGTTCTCCTTGACGTGGACAGCAGGGCGGAGGGTGGATTCATCCAAGGTCACGGGACTCCAATGGAGGGGCAGACTCAGGGGGCTTTAAAAGGAGCGGTGAGGGGCCTCTTTCTTTAGCCCTGGGTTTAATCTGTGTTTTTGTTCCTAGTGTTTTAAACACATTTAAAAAATTAAGGTAAATATGTTCATGGTAAATTGACAAAATGTAAAAATCTGGTAGCTTTAAATTGCCTGTCCACTGATGAAGAAAATCTCCATAGAGTGGAATATTATTCAGCCCCAAAGAGGAAGGAAGTGCCGCCTTATGGGAGGACGTGGGAAAAGCTTGAGGACATTATGCTAAATGAGAGGGGACAACAACAGAAGACCCGTGCTGCCCAATCCCCCTTGAGCAGGCACGTAGAGTCCTCAGATCTAGAGGGCCAGAGTGGAAAGGGGGCTGCCAGGGCTGGGCGGGGCCTGCGGACTGTCCATCAGCAGGCGTGGGGATGCAGCCGGCAGGGCGGAGCTCTGGAGGTGGCCACCATGCTGCGCCGTGGCCGAGCGCTTGCCTACTGCAGGAGGCCCTGGGCTCCATCCCAGAATGGGAGAAAAATATGTTCAGAGGGCAGAGCTCTTTTTTCTTCCTTTTTCTTTTGAGATGGTCTTGTTACGTTGTCCCGTCCAGTCTCAAACTCCTGATCGGAGAGATCCTCCCACCTCAGCCTCCCCACGATGGGACTACTGCGTGTGCCCCACGCCCAGCCAAGAGGATAGATTGCTCTTTTTTTTTTTTTTTTTTTACGTATATATGCGGTGCCGAGGACGGAACCGGTGCCTGGCACTGCCAGGCAGGCTCCGCCCACTGGAAGTGTTCTTACTGTATAATTTTTCTTTGATCATTTGTTTGAAAATGATTTAAAAAACTTCCAATCAAGTTTTTTTTTTTTTTTTTTTTTTTTTTAATTTGTACTGGGGCTCAAGACCAGGGGTGTTTTACCACTGAGCCACATCCCCAGTCTTTATTTTTATTTATTTAATTTTATTTTGAGACAGGGTTTTGCTGAGTTGCTTGGAGTCTTACTCAGGTGCTGAGGCTGGCTTAGAACTTGCAGTCCTCATTCCCCAGCCTCCCACGTGGCTGGGATTACAGGCGTATGCCATCACGCCCCACCCCCACAAAAAAGTTTTTAGAAATCAAATCATTTTAAAACCTATAAAATGAAAATATAGCGTTTCTCAGTGAAACTTTTTGTTTGTCCGTTGATGCCACCTGAACCTGTAGGTTTGCAGGCGTGTTCCTGCCACTGGACAGGATGCTGTCCTCATCCTGGGTGTCCAGGTCTGCTTGACCTCTGCCCTGCAGTGGCCTGGGCTGGCTGTGGCTGGGCTCAGACTGGAGTGTGGGCAGTGTGGGAGTGTCCGGCTGTTCCAGGCTGCTTTCCTGGGAATGTCTGTTTCAAAGACTGGGTTCCCGGGCTAGCCCACCAGCAAGACACCGCGCATCACCCTGCTGGATGGTGGGCGCAGGATCCTTGCTGCTGGAGGCGTCTCCTCCGCGAGGGGCCACGTTGCAGGGGAGCACCCTTGGGTCAGCCCAGGGTGCAGATGGAAAGCCGGGCCCAGGAGGCAAGGCCATGTCCTCAGGTCCCCACGCGCCTGGATTCCAGTCCGGCCGCCTGCTGCTGGCCCGCCCTCCGGGACCTGTGTGAGGTTGAACAGGTGTGGGGTCAACTACTAAGTGGCTTGTGGCCCTGTCCGATGGTCCAGGCGCTGTGGAAAGTCCTGTTTTCCGGCTGGGACGCCTGTCCCCAGGCCCCTGGAGGAGCCCGAGCGGAGCGGCACCCTGCGGCCTGCCGGGAAGGGCGAGTTTGGTGTGCAAGAACACCGGTGCCCGGGCCTTCCGGGCCACCCCCGAGAACGCGCTGACCACGACCTTGGCTGTGCCCTTTGTTCGGCTCAGGGCCTCTGGGGTCCGGGCTCTGACGGATCCTGGGCTTCTCGGAGCCCCGCGCAGCTGGAGCCGAACAGACTTCGGCAGGTAGAGGGGCTATTTTTAGCCCCACATCCCTGTCACTCGGTCCCTATGGAGATACCGGGCTGGCCGCCCACGAGGCTGCACGTCTCCTGCCAGGGAGGAAAGGGGTCTTGTTTGCTTCTGCAGCTTCTCAGTTAAGGCCGAGTCGGCTCGTGTGCAGAGGCGGACAGACAGACAGAGGGACGGGGAGAGACAGACAGACGCTGCCGCTGCTGCTGAACGGTCCCCAGCTTGGCCCTGTGTTGGGCAGCGCCCACGGCCGGCTCGTGGTTTGGCTGGACTGGCTCAGGAGACTGGGGGCCCGATTCAAGCGGTGCTGTGTGACCTTGGGCGGGTTGCTTGACCTCTCTAGGCCTTCCTGCCGGGCAAGTTGGGGTGGTAACCCCCGGCCGGCCTGCCTCAATCTGGTGACATCATCGACTGGAGCAACTTTGCGACCACCGTGAGAGGCGAGTGCTCGTGTGTGTGTGTGTGTGTGTGTGTGTGTGTGTGTGTGTGACTGTGTGGGTGTGAGGTGACTGTGCTGCAGGGGCTGCCGCCGGAGAACACCCAGACCCCTCCGCGCCTCCCTTTCTGCTCTTCCTCTCCAAGACAGAGAAGGAGGAGATTGAAGGGGAAGATGTTCCAGCCCCTTTTGTACTTGGCATAGCAGATACGACAAAGTAGAGGACAGCCCCCCGCCCAGCTACCGAGTCGTCCCTCAGCTCATGAAATGCCGAGACCGCGTCGGATTCACAGCCCCGCCCACTGTGGGAAGTGCCACTCAGTGCATGAGCTTCTTTCCCAAGGTGGACGCAACAAAGGCTCAGAGAGGTTAAAATACGCACCCAGAGTCACACAACCAGGGAGTAAGCACCAGAACTGAATTCTGCAGCATCCACACCAGCGTTTGTTCTTTCCTCTGCTGTGCAGAATGGTAGGGACAAAGTGGACACACTGGCAGGCCCTGGAGCCATGCCGGGCTCCTGTGGGACCTGCCTCTTTCCCCTCTGAAATCTGGGACTCAACTGTCATCCCGCTTAAAAAATAAAATGGAACACTAGGTGTGGGTGGGGATGCAGAGACACTGGAGCCTCGTGCTCCAGTAGGAAGGCGAGCTGATGGCTGCTGTAGCGAGCCAGGTCTTTAAGTATTTAAATTCACAATCACTATGTGGCTGGCAATTCCGCTCCTTGGTCAACGCCCAAGAAAAGTGAAAGCAGGAGCTGAAGCAGACACTTGATAACCGGGGTTCATAGCAGCACTGTTAGCCAAGAGGAGAAAACAGCCCAAGCACCCAGCAGCGATGAGTGGTTCACGGGACGTGGTCTCTCCAGGCAGTGGAATATTAGTCAGCTATGAAAAGGAGCAGAGCACTGCCCCCTGCCCCCACATGGGTGAGCCTGGGAAGCATAATGCCGAGTGAAAGAAGCCAGACATAGAAGGCAGAACAGTGGTTCTGCTTATCCGAGGCCCCCAGAAGAGGCACATCTGCAGAGACGGAAAGTAGGCAGTGGTCACAGAGCTCGGTGTGGGGAGCTCGGTGTGGGGAGCTGTTGTTTAGTGGGCAAAGAGCTTCTGTTTAGGATGAAGGGAATGTTCTGAAAATAGTCCCCTAAAAGTGATTGAAATGGAGCCAGATGCAGTGGTCACACCTGTCATCCCAGCGCCTCAGGAGGCTGAGGCGGGAGGATAGCAAGTTCAAGGCCAGCCTCAGCAACTTAGCAAGGCTCTGAGCAACTTAGCGAGACCCTGTCTCAAAATAAAAAGGGCTGGGGGTGTGGCTCAGTGGAAAGGCACCCCATTCAACCCTGCTACCCAGGCCGCCCCGAAACATAAATGATCAAAATGGTGAAGCGAGAGAAAGAACCCAGAGTGGCTTCACGCCTTCAGGGTCGTCCACCAGAGCCTCCAGCGGCTCCCAGGGCCAGAGGGGCCTGGGCTGTGGTTGGCGGCGCTGTGCCGCCCCTGCAGCCGCCCGCAGCCTCCTGCTCAGCAGTGCCCCGAGCTCCTCTGGGGGTCCTGGCAGCTGCGCTGCGGCGGAGCGTCTGGAAGGCACCTGGGCTGGTACGTCCTTCACGGGCTCCCTGCTCCCGGGCAGTGCAAAGACGAATACCTTTTCCAGGGGCGGATGCCACCTGCCCACGGTCCCAGGGGCACCAGCTGCAGCCCGGGCAGCAAGAGGACCCCAGGTCCCAGGGGACAGCCTGGGTCTGGAGCCTAGCTGTGCCACCCGCCTGCTGGGGCCTCGCGTGCCACTGTGGGAGCTCCTGCTTCCTCTCCTGCCTCTGCTGGACCTGGGTCTTCCAGGAGAGTGGACGTGGCCGCACCCTGCTGGACTCCTCCCCGAGATGGACAGTGCATGGGTCATCCCTGTCCCGCAGGGCGGGGCCTCCTCTCAGCCATCTGTGCCGTCAGGACCTCGTGCAGGCCCCTGCTCGAGCAGACCCATGGAGCCACTGCCTCAGGCCTCTCTGCTAGTGTCCCAGGGCCACCATCACCAAGTGCCACAAACCAGGTGGCCCCAAACAACCAAAATTGATTATCTGACCGCTGGGAGACCAGAAGCCCGAGTAGAGGCTGCCGGCAGGTTTGGTTCTATGCAGAGGCCATGGGGGAGCCTGCTCCATGCCCTTCTCCGCTGCTGGGGTGGCAGCGTCCTCGGCGTGCCTTGACACGTGGACGCAGGGCTCCACCCTGCCTTGGCCATCACGCGCCTGGTGTCTCTTCTTCCTCTTCCACTTCTTCAATTGAACCCAGGGACACTTTACCACTGAGCCACATTTCCAGTCTGGTTTTTTTTTTTTTTTTTTAATGTTGAGACAGCATCTCACTGAGTTGCTTAGGGCCTCACTAACTTGCTGAGGCTGGCCTCGAACTTGCGATCCTCCTGCCTCAGCCTCACCAGTCACTGGGACTGCAGGTGTGAGCCACCACAGCCTGGCTCTCTTCTCTCGTAAGGATATCCATCATATTGGACTTAGGACACATCCCGGCCCCTGGTGACCTCCCCGAACTGATTACGCCTGCGGCAAACATGCGCTTCTGAGAAGGAAGCAGAGTTGGGGGCCCTTCAACCCAGAACGGGCTCCGTGGTTGCCACGTGAATGACGGTAAAAGGCCATCCTTGCGTGTCCACTTAGACGTGTGGACACAAAAGGGAGGTGTGTCTCTGGTGGCCTGTGGGGAAGCCCCGGTGTTGTCCCCTTTTCCCGTCCAGGCCTCTCCTGCCTGGCCTCTGCATCCTGAGCCGGCCACCCTGGCCCCGTCGGGACGCTGCGGGTTCTTGGGTGGGCGCCTCAGGGCTCTTCTCCCCTCCTCCTTCCCTCCCCTTGGACCAGAGGGGTCGGGATGGCCCGTGACCTGGGCAACAGCGCCCCTTCCAGCCTCCACTTCAGCCTGCGAGGGAAGGTGGCTGACCGGCAGCTCAGAAGGCGCCTTCCGTCCATGACATTCTGCCGTCCCGCTGCGGAGAGCACCCAGGGCGGGGCGCGCCTGGGCGCCCCGGCAGCCAGGGCACAAACGCGGAGGCCCGGTGCCTCCCCGACCCCACACTGTGCCCCTTCTGCAGGGAGCACCCCGCGGTGAGCCCGGGCACACCTGGGGTCCCGCGTGCCCTGCGATTGGCCAGCGCGGCGGCTGTTCCCCGGGGGCGGGTGCGCCTGGCCGCTCCTCTCCCGCTCCTGCCCGGGCGGGGCCCATGCGCTGGTCACGGGTCTCCAGACCACAAGTGGACGGCTGAACGTTGGGATTTCTACTGCAAGGAAAAGAGGGGGGAAATAACCGGAGACGCTCGGAGTGGTGCCAGAGAAGACTCCATGAAGTTCCTCCATATCTCAGGGGGACAGCGGGGGTGCCGTGCGGCCTCTGCGGTCAGCCCGACCTCGTCCCTGGCGGGCACTCCGGGAGGGTCTCCGGAGTCTGTCTGAGGAACGCAGACTGCCCCGGGTGGTCCCTCGAGACAGGGCCGCACGCGCCCCAGGGCGCTGCCCTGGGAGCCCTGCTCTGAGCCCCCGGGAGGTGGACGTCCTCGTCATCCTCACGTCCCACAGGGTCTCGTCCTGTGGTCCAGCCTGGCCTCGGACTCCCCGGCCCAGGCGATGCCCCTGCTCGGCCTCCGGGAGCTGGGACGAGAGGCGAGCCCCCGCGCCTGGCTCTGGTTGATTCCTCAGTGTTCCAGTTCAGGTCCAGGCCCTGGGCGGAGGAGGGGGCTGCCGAGATCACGTTCTGGGTGGACGCAGTGGCTGCCGTGGGTTTTCAAAGGAGTCGCGCTGGAGAGTAGGTCGAAGGACCGCAGGGAGACACGTGGCAGCCAGCGGCGATGGCGGAGAGGCCGGGTGACGGGGGAAGCCCGTGTGCTTGGGCGTCAGCAGCCCCCAGCCCCGTTTTCTGGTTAGATGAGCGACACCCAGGCCGTCGGCGCCGCTGTGCATCCCTGGTCCTCGTGGGATGCAGCGTCCCAGAAGATGGGGGACAGCAGTGTGCACGGTGTGACGTGGAGTGCCCAGGTCTTCCAGCAGGGTTATTCTGGGGAGTCCCCCAGAATGTTCCGGAACACGTCTGCATCACGGAGGCGCACGGTCCCTGATGGCCGCCCTGAAGGACGATTGCAGACCCAGCAGAGATGAGCCACCCTCTGCGGGTTCTTCCAGAGGGGCTCCCACAGTGTCCCCTAGCTTCGCGGCCCTGCCCTGGCACCCCCAAAGCCACGTGGAGGGCGAGCGAGGGGTGGTGTTTCCAGGAGACCCCGGGAGAAGAGCCTGGCGGTGGAAGCTGGTCATCACCTCCTGCTGGAAAGCCAGCTGCCCTGGGCCACTGCGGGAGGGTGCCTGTCCCGGCCTCGCCAGGCCCCCCTCTCTCAAAGGCGTTGCTTTCCATCCGTGGAGGAGGCTGGAGGGAACCGGCCTCGTCCTCGGTGGCGGGAGGTGGAGGAGCTCGGGATGGGCCGTGGGCAAGGGTCGCCCAGCGTCGGGGAGCCAGGCCGCTTCCTCCTGATGGCGCCCCTGGCGAGTGAGTCTCCCCTCTCCCCCGCGTGGTTTTGCGCTTTTCCTCTCCGGCTGCGTTTCAACCACAGATGTTTGTATGGCTGCCCAGGGGCCAGCGCGGACCTCTGGCCTCTGAGGGCTTCGCGATGCTTTTCCCTGAGGCGCCACGGCCTTGGCTGCTGGTCAGCCCGTTCTGAATGGCCCTGGTGGCTGTCACCCACCTGGCAGGCTGGACTTTGCAGGAGTCGGGGTGCCCGGGGCAAGGGCTCCTCAAGCTGGGCGCACAGAGGTCCCCGAGAGCCCCTGAAAGCGGTCAGCTTGCTGGGGAGCCCGGCCCCTTTCCAGTTCAGCTTTCTGATGCTTTCAGACCCCAGAAGACAGTTCACAGGATTCAGTCCGTAACGTGGTTCCAAAAACATATTTTAAAGTTGTTCGGACCACTCATTATTTTCTTAGCATTCGGTTATTTCCAAAGAAACACGAGACGTGGGCATTTTAAAACGTGACATAGATGTTAAAAGGAAGCAGTCTTTAAAGTCTGTTCAGTCAGCCCTTCAGCGTCTGCGCAGTCGCACTAGTGGTGGCGGACGCTGCCTCGGACACCCCAAGTCCGCTTTTGGCAGCTGGACGCTGACTCGCCCGGTAGCTCTGCCCTCTGCCCTCGCTGGCGGCTTTTGGGACGCGCACCTTCAATACGCACTCGCAGCTTCCACTCACTCGGTCTTTCATTTGCTAAAAGCCTTCAGAAGGCCAGTCGCGTGGCCCGGCGCTGGTTCCCGGCAAGGCGCGCCAGGTGGATCAAAGGTACAGGTTACAGGGAGGGGATGAGGTGCGCAGTCGGGGCCCTGAGCACCCTTGGCACGTGGTCTGGGTGAGTAGCGCCCTGGCCTGGCACCTCAGGGAAGGGGCCCCACAGGCTTCCTGCTGCTTCACCTTCAGAGGCTCGACTTTGCTCCCAGACACGGTTGCTGGGTTTGCGTGAGTTCCTTCTGGGGGAGTCTCTGCATATGTGAACGTGTATCACTTAAAAAAAAAAAAAAAAAAAAAAAACCAGCACAAACAGCTGCTTGCGGCTGTGCGTCTGCACGTGGATCCCAGAGACGGCTCCTGTTGGTTCAGTGGAGTTGCCTGGTTCAACCGCGGCTTCCTTTTCTTTCCCCTTCTTTTTAAAATTTCTGGTACTGGGGA
This sequence comes from Sciurus vulgaris, assembly GCF_902686455.1. Lineage (NCBI taxonomy): Eukaryota > Metazoa > Chordata > Mammalia > Rodentia > Sciuridae > Sciurus > Sciurus vulgaris. Next base: position 147,537,147 of record NC_136468.1, on the reverse strand, counting down.
TTAAACCCAGGGGTGCTTTACACTGAGCCACATCCCCAGCCCCTTTATTTTTTATTTTGAGGCAGGCTCTCACTAAGTTGCCGAGGCTGGCCTCGAACTTGCGATCCTCCTGCCTCGGCCTCCCAGGTCCCTGGAATCACAGGTGTGCACCGCCGTGCCCAGCTGGCATTGCCTGGTTCTTCTAATGATGGGGATGGGCCTGGCGTCCTGTGGATGGGTGTCCCCCGTTTGATGAGCCAGTTCCCCGTTGGTGGAGTCTTGGGTGCTAGAGAGAGGAGGCGGCAGGCATGCTGTCGGGTGGTCCTGGAGCAGGTGGGTTCTCATGCAGATGCGGTCTTGCAGTGGCGGAATGTGGTTCTGGTTCCCGAGGTGGAGGTGCCCGGTCAGCGGGTGAGTTCCTTTTTGCTGGTGACAGCGACGGCTAGCTCGCCCTCTGCGAGGTGGTGCCAGCCTGCAGTCCTGGTTAGTGTGAGTGCCAGCGGCTTTTGACCTCAGAACCCCAGGCGAGCAAGAGCTTTTCAGTGAAATGCGAATCTGGAGCAGCTCCTCCCTGGCCAGGGTGGCTGTGGGGTGCCTGTGTGGGCAGGATGGGGGCGGCTGTGGAGTTTGGACGCTCACCTTCAGACTGTGGTCAGGTGGTCCTTCCAGGTGGGAGGCGCCAGTAGGCAGAAGCCGCCTTGCCCCGCCTCTGTCCCCTTGTCCATCACAGCTGCTTTCTGGATGCCGCAGGGCTGACCTGGTCAGAGGTCCCGGGAGCCATGTGTAGGGGGACCCAGAGGCGTCCAGGAGGAAGCTCCGCAGAACTTCACAGACTGGAATGGCAAAGTCGTTTTCCCAGCTGGATGTTCACGCTACCGAGCTGCCGCGCGCAGAGGTGCCGGGCTGGCAGGGCAGGGGCAGCGGGCCTAGCGCTGGGCAGGAGCCCTTCTGGATGGCGGTGGTGTTGGCGACGCACCCAGCCTGGCCGGGGCAGGTCTCCTGAACCCCGCACGGCCACAGTCGCTGTGGCCTCACGTCAGCAGGAGCCCACGAGGAGGCGGGGTGAAGGCCGTGACTGGAGCTTTGGGGACAGTGGCCTCAGTTCACCTGGAACTGCTGAGAGCCGGGCTGGCCTGGAGCTGCCGGCCTGCTCCCTGGGTCTGGGGCCAGAGCCGGAGGGAGCTTGGGTGGGGCCGGCCATGGCTCTGTGGCCTGAGACCCTGTGGTGCGGCCGGGGAGGCCCAGGTCCACTGTGTCCACTCTGGGGCGTCACTTTCCTCTGTTTTAACGAGTGCGTCCCCAGTGGCTGCGGATGTTTTGGAGCCAGCACGGCTGAAGCACCTGACCTGATGTGGCCTCGCTGGCATTTTCCTCCTCCCGGGCTCAGGCATCTGCAGGAAGAGCGGGTGCGTGGCCCTCGGGAAGCGGGCGCTCGGCTTCTGACTGGGAAGAAGGGCCTTCGTGGAGACGTGGCCTGGCCCCCGGGCGGCCCGCGCCCCGGTGAGGTGCGGCGAGTGAAAGCCGTCAGTCGCCCAGGCGTGGCTGTGAACTCAGCCTCCCGCCCGGCTGGCCCAGGGCTCTGGCTTCAGTCGCCCTCCTCTGTCCATAGGTGTGGGCCTCGCTCCACTAGTCCAGGGACGGCCGGCGACCCGCGGTGGGGTCTGAGCCCCTGAGCTGGGCCGGGGCGTCCGCACTCAGGAAGCTGCCTGGGGCCCGTGGTCATCTGACAGCCCGAGGCTCCAGGGGGCAGATGCAGGCTCCTAGTCCTTTCGTCCCCAGGCCCCGAGCACTGAAGTTGGGCCCTTCTAAATCCGAGCAGGAGCCAGGAAGAGACCCTGCGGGCGCCTGTGTGACAGAAGTGGGGCCAGGCCTGCTCCGTGGGCCCGGCCGCCCTGCAGGGATGGGGACGCGCGCTCCACTCTCCATGGCCATCCGAGGGACGCAGCCTCCTCAGTGGGTGGCCAGCATCTGCTGCTCATTAAGAAAATTGCTACTTCAGAACAGGCTCCAAAGGGGACTTTCCTCTTTACGCAAGGGAAGAGGGTGACAGTAAAACGACCCACCCTGCACCCCGCGCTGAGAAAGAGAAAGAGAAGAAAAAGGGTCTGGCATCCGCCCGAGGAACGACGGAAGCCCGGGACTCGGCGGAGGCCGGGAGCCGGACGCTCTCACCTGGGCAGCACGCAGGCCACCGTGCTGCCCCCACCATGCCCGAGTCCTGCTGGAGCGCGACGAAGCATGCAGAGACCAGCTGGGGACAGAGTCCCCGAGGTCTCCCAGCAGCCCGAGGTCACTGGGGAGCCCTCCGCCTGGACAGACCGTCCTGCCAGCTGCCCCGTGGCTCAGGCATGGGGGCGGAGAGCTCTGCTCTCCACTGGCTCACTGGTGGAGGGTGGCAGGGACCCGGGGCTGGGTCCCTGCAGCCTGTGCCCGCCAGCGCTGAGTGCTCGTGGAAGGGCCATGTGTTTGCCAACACGCCGCATCCAGTAGCCAGATGGTCCAAACAACCCGTGCGGCACGGTGTGTAAATATTTCCCGTCATTATCGGTGCTGCGCGCTCACATTAACGAGCATAAGGAGCTCACCCACCAAGGAGCTCTCCAGCCAGAGCCGGCCAGGCCCCAGTGGGCGGCTTGTGAAGCACAGTGGTCTTGGTGGTCTCGTGGTCTCCGCTGCCTGGGCCCCGCTGTGGACCGCTCACCTTGCAAGACCCACCCCGCTTCCCTGTGGGGGAGAGTGGGCTGACCCAGCTTATTTCCCTCTTTGCTTTGCCTAGTAGGAAGCTCACAGCTGGGATTTTTTTACTCATTTGCTTATAGATCTTCCTCAGGTGGGCGCCTTAGCATAGATTTTTCTTCCTCTTTCGGTTTCTCTGTTCATCTCTAGTTCAAGGTGGGGGCAAGGAGTGCGCCTGCATCATAAGGTTTCCGGGAGCAGGTGGACTTGAACAGCACGAGCAGGCTCGGGCTGTCTGCTTCGTGTGGGATTGCTGCGTGCAGAACCATCCAGAGTTGACTGCCCTGGAACGTCAGTACCCTGGTGGTTCCAAGACGGGGCCTGGCGTACCTCTGCTGTTCCTTTCACGACTCTGCTGTGTAGTACTGACTCAGCGAATGGATCAGATAGGCAACGAGTGCTCTTCACTCCTGTAGTTGCTGAGCTGGATGCTGGGCGGGTGGTCACGGTGGCCTCAGGCAGTGAATCAGTGACGTGGACTCCTCCTATTGTGGTTGCACTGTCCCTGGAGCTCCCCTGGAGTCCCCCACTGGATCTGTCCGTCAGCAGGTGCGGGCAGGAGGGTGCACGTGGAGGACAGTGTGGGGCCAGGGGCCTGGGCCTGACAGTGGTGTCCTCTGATCCCAGGGCCTCTCTTAGCTCCTGGGGACTAAAAGTGTGACTTAGGAAGAGGCAGTTGGACCAGGCCAGACGGAGTGGCGCGGATGAACAGTTCACGAAGGACACGGAGAGGGCTCCAAAGGTCTTCACGAGGGTCCCGGCCAGCGCATCTGCCTCGTGACTGGATGCACGTCCTGGATTTGGCTCGGGGCTTGGGCTACGTGTCCATATTCCCTTCTGTCACAACTACAGGCCTTTCAGAGACCACCCAGCCCCCTCCTCATCTGCAGGAGGGGAGACCAAGGCCTGGCCAGGCCAGCTGGAACGCTGCTCCCAACCCCACACCAGGGACCCCCAATGGCACACAGGGAGTCCCGTCCACGTCTGCCCAGCGTGCGGGTTCCTGCCCGGTCAGGGTGATGGGGAGTCTGGCCGTGACGCCGTGGCCTGGGCTGACGGGCGGATGGCCGAGTCCTCAGAGGGGGTCTGTGGAGAGGTTCTGGCCTCGGCGGCTGGTGAACTTCAGCACCAGCTTCCTTCCAGCAGCCACCCCGGGACGTGGGGAGCAGGAAGTCAGTCTCTCCTCTCAGTGACCCAGGTGTGAGCGCGAAAGGTCTCCCGTTCCACGGCCCTGCAGAGCCTGAGGGCGCATCTCCACCTGCACAGCCGGGCTCCTGGCCTTGCTGGTGGCATGGCAGTTTGGACAGGGCTTGGTGGGGATCGAGCCTCTCTGTTCACGGTGTCAGCCGGGACCGCTTGCCTTGGGCTGGCCAGGCATTTCCAAGGTGCCCTGCTCCAGTGGCTGGCGAGGCGATGCCTGCACGTGGCCGCAGCTGCCGGGCTGTGGGCTGGGCCCCTCAGGGTTCTGTGGCCTCCAGGCGGGTGGCTTCTGAGGTGGCCGCTGTTCCCCCAGAGCAGAGACGCGGAAGCGTCCAGCATCCACCACTTTCCACCCTTTCCCCTTAATTTCTTTTACTGTGATGAAAATATACGTGGCAGGAAAAAGACCACTTAGCCATTTTTAAACGTACAGCCAAGTGGCATCCAAGCGCATCCACACCACCAAGCAGCCGCCACCACCATCCACGGGACTTCCTCGCACAGAACACTGAAACCCTTGCCCATTGGCACCGCTGCCCGGCGGACGTCTGCACTGCAGCAGGGTCGGAACTCCCTTCCCCCAAAGGTCAGCAGGCCGGGTTAGGGGACCAGGCTCTGCCGGCCACGCACAGGCACCTGGGCGGTCCTGCCCTTCCGCGGCCGTGCGCGTGGCGAGAGACACCTGTGGGTGTGCCTGCTCTCAGCTCTCAGCCAGGGCATCCTGGGGCTTGGGCACCAAGCTGGCACAGTGTCATTCCAGCCCACTCAGGTTGGTGGTCAAGCTGGATTCAGGGGGCGTGGCCACTGGAGGCCTGAAGGATCCCCACCCACCTGCTCATGCAGACCTGACCGAGGCCTGGCTCTGCCATGGAGGCCTCAGGAACTTTCCGGAACGCGCAGGGTCCCGCGGAGCAGCCCGGGCGGAGCTGCAGCCACAGCCCCAGCTGTTGCCTCCCGAGCAGACCGCAGCGGCCCTGCTCTGGCGTGGCTGCAGCCAGCGCCTCGCGTTACATAACCTGTTATTCTGTGCTGCACCAGGCCCTGGTTACTTGTCAAAAGTTGCTAAAAGCCAGCTGTATCAGCTCCAGGCAACTGGGGGTGCTGCCTCTCCCTCATAGTATTAGTCACTCTGTACTTGGCTAAATTTAACTTTTTATCATCCAAATGATATTTTTGTGGGCTCGGGATTTTACATAATGCTACCAACTGCTGTAGGCTAAGAATTTCTCCTTCTTGTTATGCGTGTGCACGCTTGTGCACTTGCCGTCTCCCCCTGTGAACTCCCGCACACTCGAGCAAGCACTGCCCGGCTCCCGCCCCGGCCCTGCTGCCCCAGGTCAGGTTTCAGCTTCCAGGCTCTGCCACCCACCTGCTGGGAGAGAAGAGCCCTTCCCGCCTCACCCTCTGAACTTCTGCACCACTGGCACTGCAGGGCCCTCAGCCCAGGCCTCCGGGGGACCCTCTGCCTCCAGCGGTCTGGGCTTGGGAAAGAGCAGCGTGCTTGTCAGCAGTAGAGGGAAGAAGCTGTAGGGTCAGCAGGGAGAAGGGCAGCCAGCCTCCCCCACGGGGTCTGGTGGCAGGCCCTTCCCTTGGCCCGTGGGCGGGCAGTGCCGGGGGAGGCCCAGAGCTGTTCTTGATGAGAGGGCGGGTGGAGATCAGCTCCCAGGAGGGCCTGAGGGGCAGCCATTCTGGCCCTGCGCCCCCTGCACGCTGGACCCCACCTGGAGGTCTCATGGGCCTGGAGGTGCCTACTTCCTGGTGAGGAAGCAGGGTCAGCTCAAGCAGTGGAGGAGCAGGACAGGACAGCGGCAGCCACCCTCGAGGACTCACGTAGGCTGGGCAGGGCACCAGGCAGTCACTTTCATTGGCTCCTGGACTCTTGAATCCTGTGGGGTAGGTGCAGTGTCCCCTGCCCCTCAGACGAGGAAACTGAGTCCCCAGAGGCTCAGTGCTGCTCAGTCCTCGGAGCCAGGGTGTGGCAGACCAGGTGTGCCCTGTCCACCTGCAGGCGTCCTTGCCGCCTCGGCTTGGTTGCCTCTCCGGGCCTCGTGGTTTCCCAGGGCACAGTGCTGACCAGGGTAGACACAGGACGCCAGCAGTGCCCCATGCCCTTCCCTGGCATGGTGAGGCTGACTCTGGCCTGATCTGGCTCCCGGGCACTGTGTGTTTTACAATGGGGGGTGTGTATGCAGGATTAGGTAGAACTGGAATTTGCCTCTCGGCCTAGGACAAGAGGGCCACTCACTCTTCAGTTTTGAGAGTTTTCACAATGCACGTGGATTTCTTGATTTAAATTCAGCAACATATTTTTTTTTTTGATTAGGAACTCCCAGGTATATACTCAAAAGAGTGGAGACCATACGTCCGCAGAAAATCTTGTTCACAACGGTTCTCATCAGCTTTATTCACAACAGCCAAAGGTAGAAAGAACCCAGCATCCCACAGCAGACAGGTAGAGAAACAGAACGTGGCCTGTGCACACAGCGGAATATTACTTGGCCGTTAAAAAGAGTGAGTTACTACTGTGTGTCACAGGCCAGAACTGAAAGCATAACGCTAAGTGGAAGAAGCCAGACACAAAAGGCACCTGTGGGTCCATAATGCCAAAGAGATACAGAATACGGACTGAGGAGTCCAGAAGAGGCAGATCCCTAGAGACAGAAAGCAGATTGGTGCTTGCCAGGGGCTGGAGATGGGAGGATGAGAAATGGCTGATCATGGGCACAGGGTTTCTCTTAGGGGTGATGAAATATTTCAGATGTGAATGGGGCTGGTGGCCGCACAACCTTGGAAATCGACCAATAACCGCTGAATTGTTCGCTTTGAAAGGGCAAAGGGCAAATCTTAGGGTGTGTGAGTGATATCTCAGTTTTACAGACTCAGGAGCCCAGGGCCCCGGTCTGTGGTCTGCACCTACCACAGGCACGGCCCGCCTCAGGCTCCATGTCCACCAGGGATGGGGACAGCAGCCTTCACTCCATGTCACCACCCACTCGCTTGGAACTTGCGCTCCCAGCCAGGGCCAGCTGGAGACACGCGGAGGCTGGGCAGGCTCCGCAGCTTGGCGCCCCGTCAAGCCGGTATTCTTTAAGTGTTTGTTTGACATTTATTTAGTGGGGATGAGGAGAGACTGATAGGCTATTAATAGAAATCGTACAGAGAGACATTCACTCACTAGTTCCCTTCCACCGCCTGAAACAGCACCAGGGAGCTGAAAAATGTTTAGGAAAGCAATTGCGACTTCTGTGGGTCTCCTCTGGAGGCCGTTTCTGTTGGTTTTCTCTTTGCGACTCTCCCCGTCCTCCGGAGGCACAGTGAAGGTGCAGATGTGAAGCTCAAAGCGGTGGGGGGCTTTCTTTTAGTTCCTGGCTCAGCAAGACTGGGGGTGTTGCAGACCCCTGCCCGGGACCTTGGCCACACCTGCCCCCGCTCTCCTTGTGGTTTTCCGTTTCCCCTCAGGGTGTGGACTTGATGTGGGAGGTCACCGGAGGGGAGGTCCCGTCCACAGGTAGCAGGTTGCACGTCGCTGCAGTGGCGTTGCTGCTGGCTCAGCCAGAGCTGCCTTCGCTTACCGAACTTTAAAAATCCTTCGGGTCGAAGCACACTCCCCTCGGCCCCTTTGCCTTTTTCCTCCTCGCCCCTGCGGACCTGCATCTGCTGGGCGTGAGTCACGCTGACCTTCTCCGCCACGGAGGCGGCCGAGTTGTGGAGGGGGCTCGCCCTCCGTCCGGTGTCACATGGAGAGCCCTCATTCTGCAAGGGGGGGCACTCCGCCCCCGGGTCGTGCTGGGGGTGTGGCAGTGACCCCGGGCAGCCGGGCGGAGGGATCTGCAGAGGCACCAGAGCAGGGGGCGGGACACCCTCGGCAGGGCCACTCTGGGAACCGGGGGCTTTGTTGTGCGGGGTCCACGCGACGCGTGGCCCTGGAGGGGAGGGCAGGGGCGGGCGGGCGGCCGAGGAGCCTGGGTGCTCTGGGTCCCTGAAGTCGTTTGCAGCGCTGGCTGCGGCTTCCCTGGCGCGTGGGCGGCGGAGGTGGGTGTGAAGCCGGTTCCCGCACCGCCCACTGCGCGCACGCTGCACGCGGCTCCGCCGCCCATTCCCTCCGCTCGCTGCTCCGGCTCTGCGTCTGTGCTGCTCGCTGGCGGTTGATCACTTTGTCATTCCGAGCCTCCATTCAATTCCACTTGGGTTTGCGTGCACCTGCGAGACCTGCGCTCCCCTTAGGGGCACAGATGGCTGTCTGAGCCCGTAAAGCAGGGCTGCCCAGGACTTGCAAGGACTTAAGTTCCTGGACCCATCCCAGAGCCCACAGCCTGCAGGGGAGCTGCCTTCCTGCCATGGTCTTCCGGGGCCTTCCAGGCTGCTGCCTGCTCCCTGCACATAGGTACAGGGGTTCCAATACGTCTTGCAGGGTCCCTGGGTCCCCCAGGCTGGAGCCCCAGGCTGGGTGGTAGCTTTGGTGGCATCTGGGAGTTCCCGGAGGTCCCTTTCTCTTGCAGTTCCACTGTGCGCTCATCTTGGCCTCGGTGCTGGCAGAGCGGGTGTCCCATCCCACACTGTCCAGCTGGAGGTCCTGCATCTTCTGACCCAGCACTCTGGGCAGGGGTCCCTTGCTGACCTCTTGCTTTGTCCGGTTTTCCAGTTCCCCCACCCCCACCCCCAGTCCGGAGCCAGAGAGCTGCAGTGGCCACTGTAGGAAGGCAGCTGTATGTATGGCCGAGGCGTCCAGCTCCTGGCACTTTCCTCAGCCCTGGGGGCAATGGTGGGATGCATCCATCACCAGTTCCAAGTCAGGAGCTTGCTCCTTGGAAGATCCTGGACTCGGTCGCTTTGTAAAATGGAGACCCCCTCAGTCAGACGTCCCCTGTTCTACCCTCTTGTTCCATGGGGACCCGGGCTGCACGCCATTGCTCGGGGTGAGATTGGCTTTGCCCACCTCCCTGCGGATCAGCACTGGTGATCAGAAGCCCCGCGTCTCACCGCCCTCCCGTTGGGCTTCTCCCTGCAGGATGCTGGCACGTGTGTCCTGGTCCCCGACACTCTTCTGCGGACCTACTGATCCTTCCCTCCTCCAGTGGCAGGGACATCGACGGAGCCACTCAGACCTGCAGGTAAGGCCCATGCGCCCGCACAGGGACCAGCCTCCTGGCCTTTGAGGGTCAGGTGTACAGAGCTCGTCGCCGTTGCCTTCCTTCCTTGAAATCCTGACCGTCTGATCCACGCGGGGTCGGTTGTGTTCAGTGATTATGCTTCTTGCAAATATTAGCTTATCTTCCCCAAATAGGAAGGATCCACATCCTGTGTCTGGTACTTCTAGATTCCAGATTTGATGGCACCCTGGGTGGCTCTTTGCCACTTCTGCCCTGTGCTGCGCCCACCAGGACCCTGGCAGGAGTTTAAGAGGGTGGCTCCTTCCAGAAAGGAGCACGGGGTCCAGCCTGGCCTGTTGCCCACAGGCTGCGGTCAGTGGCCCAGAAGCCAGCACGGGAGTTGTCACAGGCACTGTCCCTCTGGGCACTCATTCCCACCGAGGAAAGCCGGCCTGGGGACTGGAGACGGAACTCGGAGGCCTGTGCCCTGTGCCTCTGCCCTGCCGCCCCCGCAGCTGGTCTATTCCATTTCCTGTGCCCCTCCCTGCCCTTCGTTCCTGCCAAGCCCTTTGGTGGGTAGAACAGGAGAAGTGGTTTCTTTTTGTCTCCAGGACTCCCCTGCGCCCTGCCCCTGGATACTCGTCGGCCACAGGGAGCCTTGGGGTCCCAGCAGCTGGGTCTTCCATCCAGGGAAGCTTAGGAAGTGGGGAGGGGAGGGCAGCTTCCGTCCCTAACCTCTGCTGCGTGGGGCTGGGCTGTGGCCTTTAAATGCACCATCAATGCTAGCCTGTGGCTACTGGGGTCCTATGTCACAGGGATGGCAGGTGTCGGGCTCATGGTCACGCTGGGATTGGAATCGGACCCCAGGTCTGAACTCCAAAGCATGTGGCCCGAATTTCCAAGTTCAGCCCCTGACGCAGGGGGTCCTTGGTTCAGGTCCAGGCCCAGCCCTGGCCTGCAGTCTGGCTCCTGCCCTCCTGCGCCTCCCTTCCTCTCTGGGGAAGCGGCAGGGCGCCCAGGGCCCCGGGCTGCCTCTGGTGGGGCGAGCGAGCTGCCTCCAGCTGGTCTCCGTCGGGCTGTGTTCTCCTCCTGACTGCGCACCCTCTTCCCTTGCTGTGAAAAGCTCAAGTGTGAAGGAGGGCGGGTGCTGTGTTGTGCCTTTGCTTTTGTTTTGCTTTAATTCACTCTCCGAGGTGTCTCAGCTGCGGGGGGCGGGGGCGTAGTAAGGCTCAGGCCCCTCCAGGCTTCTCCAGGGCTCTGTCCCGTGCCCGTGCCCGGGCCTTGGCCTCCGACTTAAGGCAGGGCCCTGGGGCCTGAACTCGCTGCTCCCAGGGACGCTGCCCAGCAAGCCTGGCTTCCTGTTTCCTCTTACAGGAAGGGGCTCCTCTGCTCAGAGCTGCATTCCAGAGGCGGGGGCTGCAGAGGGGACATCCTGTGCCTGCTTCCCCTGGAGGGCCTTGCTGGGACCCACAAGTGTCCCAAGCGTCCTCAAGGCCTTCTCGGCTCCATTCACTTACCCTGCAAACGTTTATTGAATGTTTACTGAATACTTGGCACGCTGGGTATTGCCCTCAGGTGCCAGGGGCGCGGCTGTGCCCGGGCAGACAGGAGTCCCCACGGCCTGGAGCTGGTGCCCTGTGCGTTCTGCGCTTTGCTGGCCCTGCTCCGGGTCCTCAGGGCCCCGTTTCCTCCCCTGCCTGTCAGGTTCCTGCCTCCCTTGCAGCCCCATTTCAAACACCTCCTTATCTCTAAAGCTCTGTGCAGGCCCCTGACCCGCGCTGGCCGCCCCTCCTCCTCTGCATGGTCGCAGGCCCTGCGGCTCCTCTGACAGAATTCTTGGCACCGTGTGCCACCATGGCAGGCGCCTAGCAGGGCAGTCAGGATCACCCCCTGCCGGCTTCTCTCTGGGAACTGGTGGCCATGGTGGGCATAGAGGCCACCAAGTTCTGGACAGGAGGAAGAGAGAGGCAGCCCTCGGCAGGGGCGACTGAGAACGTGAACCACCCCCCACCCCCCGGCCTCCCCTCCGTGGGGGTGAGGAGGGAAGAGCCCGAGGAGCCCCAGGGTTTGTGTTTAGGCAAGTCTGGTTCTCCAGAGGAAGTCGGGACCTCCCTTCCTGAGGGCAGGCAGGCCAGCGGGCGGCATGGGGGCAGGGGCAGCTCTTGTGTCTCTCGGCTCAGCATGGCCATTGTCTGCATCTGCCTGACTCCCAGAGAGAGGGTCGACCTCAGTGAAGGGGTCCCCGTCCGGGAGAACCCCGTCCTCGGCACTGCCCTCAAGTCCAAGGCCTCGCCCTTCTGGGCAGCTGGGCCAGCTCCTGGCCCTGCCCTGCTCCTCCGTGTCCTTGTGGCAGAGCACAGCAGGGAGGGTCTGGGGCGCAGGCAGTGGCTTCCTTCCGGACTCCCGGGGCTCATGCAGGGAGGGGCGCTTCCGGCCATTGTCTCCATGACAGGCCTTGTCAAGGTGGCTGTCTCCTGAGAAGAAAGAGAGCTGAGGACTTGGGCAGGGCCTCTGCTCACAGCAGCAAGGGACACAGGCTCCCCGCCTGGCCTGACCCTGGAAGGAGTCCTGGCCCCAGGTGGCCATGCACCTCCGCCACCCCGCAGCCCTTGGCTGGCCTGAGCCTTCCCTCCCTCCTCCCTGTCCCGCCTGGCAGCCGGCCTAGGCCTGGTTAGGAGGGGAGGTAGGGTTAGAAGGCAGCCCACCCAGCGCGGAGGGAGGCCATGGAGAGGGGACCTAAGCGCAGGGGCTGTGGAGCAGGACGCTGCCCTGAGGCCCCTGAGGGCAGGGGCGTTGTTCTGAGCTCTGGCGGGAGAGCTGGGTGGGGCCTGGTGGCCCTGGCCATGGCCAGCCCAGCTCTGTTGTCTTGCTCCCCTCTCCAGGTCCTGACTTGACCCTCGACTCCGACCCCTTCTCCCTGCTCCCAGCCCCCTCCCCGGTCTGGCCTCAGCCTCTGGCCTCAGCCTCCCGCCTCAGCCCCAGCGGGACGGAAATCAGACAGGGCTGACGCGGAGGGTCAGTGAGAATCACTGCACTGACTTTCATGGCAAGCTGGCCGCCCACAGGCCAAGAGTGGGAAGGAGAGGGTGGGCGGCGGCGTCCACCTGGGGGCTGGGGACCAGCCTGTTCCTGAGCCGCCGCGCCTTGCGTGCACACCGTTCAGAATGTGCCTGGTCCATGCCTCTGTCCCTCCTGGGCCTGGCTTTTCGTGTGCAAATGCGTGTGAGGGCAAGCAGTATGGTGGGGCTGCCCGCCCCTGTTCGCCTCCTGTTCCTTGAACGCCTTGCCTCGTAGGGGAAGGTCTGCCCGCCGTTTCTCTCAAGCAGAGAGTGAGTGGTTCTTTTCTTTCAGTCGTCACCAACTTAAAGACGTACAATCGCTTTTATTCCTGGAGAGTGTCCAGAGCGAGGAATTCCCGAGAGGACACATTCAAGCTGGAGGGTTGTGGAGCTCTGCTGTGTTCACTTCAGCGGTATGAGTGACCCCTCAGTGGATCCAAGTGTGTGACCAGCCATTAAAAATTCCACAAACAATAAACCAACAGGCAGTAAAACAGATGTCAGATGATGATCAAAGCTAAACAAAGCAGGAGAAGAGAAGACCACCCAAGAAGGGACAATGACGCAAAGGCCCGAAGGAGGGGAGGGAAAGAGCCAGGAAGGTCCCCCGGGGAATAATATTTGGGCAGAGGAGACAGCCTGTGCAAAGGCCCTGAGGCAGGAGCTGGGGCTGCTCAAGAAGCTGGAGTAAGTGAGGGGAAGGGTACCAGGGGAGGAGGTCAGAGAATTAGGTGGGCCTGGATGGAGCAGGGCCTTAACTCTGAGTGGCGTGAAGCTGCTGAAGCCAAGGGCTGGTATCCAGTTTGTACTTTGAAGGGATGGCCTCTGGCTACTGTGTTAAATAAGGATGGGGTGCAGAGAGGAAGCAGGGAGACCAGGGGAAACGATCGTGACAGCAGGAGTTGGTGGGTACCTAGACCAAGCTGGCTGCTGGCAGGGAATGGGGCGCAGGGGACAGGGCATGAAGGTGTTGAGTTCTAGCTCTGTTATAAAGGTAGAGCCTGAAAGACTCACTGGGCATTGAGTTGTCCCTGCTTAAAGAAAGGTTCTTGTGGACTTGGAGGGTCCGAGAAATCTTCTAAGGCTGGCTGTGGTGGCGCTCGCCTGTAGTCCCAGTGGTTCAGGAGGCTGAGGCAGGAGGATCGCAAGTTCAAAGCCAGCCTCAGCAACTCAGGGAGACCTTAAGCAACTCAGGGAGACACTGTCTCTTAATACAAAATAAAAAATGGTTTGGGAATGTGGCTCAGTGGCCAAGTGCCCCTGAGTTCAATCCCTAGTATCCGCCCCCACCCCCACCCCCCCAAAAAAAGAAAGGAATCTTCTGGGTCCAAGTTTTCAAGTAACCTTGGGGAAGCAGGCCCTATGAAGGAAGTTGCCTCTCCAGGCACATGGCAAGCCCACGATTTGGGCTTCTGGAATCCGAGTCTAACATTTCTGCAGCTGAACCAGCAGGTGGTTCCAGACCTGTGGAGGTTTGCGGGCCAGGGGGAGAAGCTGTCCAAGGTTCAGAAGGCAGAGCCCTGTGACCCTTAGTGCTGTGGCCAGGAGACAGAGACTCTGTGAGCCGAGGATCTTGGTGCTCTGGGGCAGCATTTGGCCTGAGCTGGGCTGCAGCCTCCATGTCATCTGGGGTCCTGGCCAGACCCCAGTCGACGTCCCCAAGCACTATTCATTCAGGGTTTACGGAGCTTCTGCTGTAAGTTTAAGGCCAGAGACAGTGAGGCAGCCCTGCCCTCAAGGAGCCGACAGTCCCAGGGAGACAGACAGCATGCACGCGTGGGTGGTGGGTCCTAAGCCCGTGTTTGAGGTGTGTGCTGGGAACTGGTCAAGGTCAGGCACTGAACGCCCTCTGCAGCCACCAGATACTGAGCGAGCACAAGCCGGAGGCCCAGGTCCACCAACGTGGCCTGTTTAATCCATGGCTTAGTCTCTCAATGCAGAAGCACGGGGCTGGGGTGTGGCTCGGTGGCAGAGTGCTTGGCTAGTGCAAGAGCGGCCCTGGGTTCAATCCTCAGCCCCACCAAAAAAATTAGCAAAACCCCATGAGCTGGCACAGGAGGCTGGTGGGGTCTGGGTAGCTGCCCTCCAGCTGTGTCACTTAAATGCTGAGGACTGACTGGCCCCGTCCCACTTGCTGGGAGGTCCTTCGGGGTCCATCAGTGGCCCCTTTGCAGATGGGTCACTCTTGCTGTTGGCTTGCAAGGCTGCTCTGAAGACAGGCTGTGTGGTGCCCTCTGTGTCCAGCGGGGTACAGCACTGTGCCGTTCCCAGTTTGGCAGGGGGAGACCTGGATGCACCCTGGAGATTCCTCAGCACAGGGCTGCGTAGGGAAGGTGGAGGGAGACCTGGTGTTTGCTCTCTTGGGGGACGTTGAAGCTAGAGGCCCGAGGAGGAAGATGGATCCCGCTGGACTTCTCCTTGGGCCATTTGACTCCCATCTTCCCTGCTCACAGAAAACGCACTCTTGAGGATGACAGCTTAGAAACTGCTGCCTCGGGAACTGCCCTTTGCTTAGGTGGTCACAGGACACAGCTGAGGACCAAAGGTGGGGGAGCAGGGCCTGGCCACCAGGAGTGGGGACCCTGGCCAGGTTTGGTACTGGGGGCCCCTCATCCTTTGGAAGGCCAGTGGTTGGGGCCTCCCGAGGCTGGGGTGGCCGTGGCAGCGTAGCAGAGAAACTAGAGACAGCTTGCTGTCCTTGAGGAAGGCAGCTGCAGCGTCCCTGGCCCATGTCCCCCAGTCCCCTCCCCTTGTGCTCCAGCCCTCTGTTCCGCTGCCTCCTGCTCCGGGCTGCAGCCTCTAACACACATTGCCCAGGGACTCTGCAGCGTTTCCTGGGTGTAGATGTGCCCCAGGACACCTGGGGCTGGACGCTGTGCCCAGGTTGTGCCCCACATGGTCGGGGCCGTCAGACTCAGCCCTCTCCCCTTGGCTTCCGTTTTCCCGGGTCGGGAGCTTACTGGCTTGCCCCACTCCATGCTGGAGGATGGCCTCAGCTGGACTGGCTAATGGGGAGTAAGCACCCTCTGCGCGCCCGAGCTTGCCTTCTGCTGCAGGTGAAAAGAAAGTGTTTCGAGGGGCTTGGGAAGAAGGACCCCCCAGGGCCCCAGAGAGCGGCCTCCACCTCCGCCCCGTGCCTGATGTCCCTCCATCCCTTCTGCCTGCCAGTCAAGCGCTGCCCTCTCTCCGGTTCTCATTCAGACAAGATACCCTTGGGAAATAGGCTGTGTTCGCTCCCTACTGCTTTTCTGTGGCCACGTTCACTAACAGAACCAGGAAGCCCAACCAGTCAGGGGACTGGGGCAGATGGGGCAGGAGGGGGCGTCTCAGCGGGGGCCCTTCCCCCACCTCTCAGATTAGCCCAGGGTCCACCCATCTGATGTCCCACTGAAGGACACATCTTAGGTGACAGGTATGTTGTTTTTAATGATTAAAGGATCTCCCCAAAATGGCCTAGGTTTGAAAAGGCAGGGACCAAAGGAGAGGGTTAGCTCAGGCACTTAGCGCACAGTACAGATACCTGCCCTAGTAGGACTGCTGGTGGATGCAGGCTGAGCCACCCTGCCTGGGACAGTGCCCAGTGCCGCGGCTTCCCCCTCCACGGAATGGGGATGACATTAGGGCTTGCTGCAGAGCTGTCAGGGGCGTCTAATGTCAGAGCCAGGATGGTCCCGCATACCACGGTGCCAGTGCATCTGCCAGCCGTGTATCCAGCAGGTGCAGAGTTTCCCCTGGACTGCTCTCCTCTCCTGACTGCCCACACCTGTGGCTCTCTCCCACCCAGGGGCTGCGCCAGGGAGCCGTGGCTGTGGCTCTGAGAGGTCGAAGGTGGACCCTGGGACAGCTCTGGTGGGACAGGCATCCAAACAGGCCCCAGGCGAGCTCTGGGCACAGACGTGTGCACGTCAGGGTGTGAGTCCTTGAAAAGCCCCAGAGCTGGCGCCACAGCTGAAACCCAGTCCTCAGCTTGCTCTGCACCTGGCCCTGCTCTGTGATTGGCCACTTGCAAGGAGATGACCCCTTGGCCAGATCCACGGGGCATCAGCACAGCCTGTGGGAGGTCTGCTTGGAAGCCCCGCGGCTACAGGAGTGGCCAGTCCGAGTGGCACCCGCCACAGGCATGAAGGTGCACTGC
Organism: Sciurus vulgaris; assembly: GCF_902686455.1. Lineage (NCBI taxonomy): Eukaryota > Metazoa > Chordata > Mammalia > Rodentia > Sciuridae > Sciurus > Sciurus vulgaris. The sequence goes on along the minus strand of NC_136468.1, from coordinate 147,520,948 downwards.
TTCCTTGTCCATTCGTCTGTCCCCAGGACCCCAGTGGAGCTGCAGTGTCCCAAAGCTGGCGGCATTTGGTGTCTCCCAGGAACGTGGGGGCAGTTCAGAGAGCGCCACGCTTGCCTTCTGCCCCGTCATCCAAGGGAGTCCAGTATGAGGCTCTGCTCGCCATGATTTCTTGTTTTTCCAAAAATGACAGCTCTGGCTGAGTGTGGACTCGGGCCACACTGTCCTCTGGCAGATGTTCACCGCCAGGCTGTGGCATCCAGTGAGGAAGAATAGGCCCCTGGGAGCGGGGACAGATGCAGATGAGAGCTCATTGTGTGTGGCGTGTGGGCAGCGGTTGGCTGCCCGAGGGGGGGGATTTCACAGAAGGAAGGTCGTTTTGGCTGGGCTTTGACGGGTGCGGAGGAGTTCACCAGGAGAGGAGGGGAGAGCAGAGGGAAGGGCGCACGTGGATGCTTTCCACTCTCAAGATGCCGGGGTGTCTGGGGAGTGCCCAGACGCTCCAGGTCGCTGCAGTGCAGGGTCAGGACGTGGCGGGGTGAGGGAGGGGGAGGCCCACGCGCACTTGATTGATCTCAGGATGGAGACTCTGAACTCAGAGAGTCCCTCCCCACCCCACAGCCCTTCCCGCGACTTCTGTGTGTTGCCACCACCAGGCAGGAGCCTCCCCTTCCCCATGCATGTTCCTGATCTCGCCAGGTCCCTCCTGTGATGGGGCCTCCTCATGGCCCTGGACTGGCTCTCTCGCTCCTGGACCTGGTCTTGACTTAGTTCTGAAGCTCCTCCCTGCCCCCAGGAGCACTGGCCCCTTCCAGGCCTCCCTGAGCATCTCCCCAGAGCCCTTGGGTTGGGGAGAGCCATGTTTGCAGTGGGGGGGGGGGGACCTCAGAGTGCCTGGGAGCTCTTGGGTGTAGAATTATACCAGTGCTGGCCAGGACGCCAACCGCATCCTGGATAAGGACTTTAAGCTCCTGGGGCACCAAGTAGCTTGCTCTCCATGCCACTGGTGATACAGCTGGGGTGTGAATGAGGTTTGTGGGGGCTCTGGTGGCTGAGCCCTTTGACTGCTTTTTCCTCGGCGTGTTTGTCAGCTGGACACCGAAGCTGGAGAGGAGTGGCCCTCCGCCATACCCTCGCCCTGCGCATCTCCTTCCCCGCCAGCCGGGTTCTCTGAATCTTCCCGCCTACCTGGGGCGGGAAGCGGTCAAGTGAGCAGGAGCCCCGCCCACTTCCCCACCGCTGGCCAGTGCCAAGTCCAGGTGCAGGGGGCAGGGCAGGAGGCGGCTCTGCACGCCGTTGGGCAGGTGACCTGCTTTTCGCGAGCCTGTGCCTGCTGCCTCTGGTTCTGCCTCTTTCCCTGGGCTGAGCGGGCTGCTCTGATTAGCACACTGACGTCAGGAAACCGAGTCACCTTTGGTCTCCCCTCCGCCTGGCAGCTGTGGTGCATCTTTTGGGATGTGTCCCCTGCCTCGCTGCAGAGCCGAAGCCGGCGGGGAAAGAGGGATTACGTTGTGCCCGTCTGGCTGCGCTGCCTCCCCAGCCCTGTCCAGCTGTTCCCGCTCCCCACTGCCAAGCGGCAGATGTCAGGGTGAGGTCAGCCCGGGCGCCGGGGACCTGCCCATCAGCTTCACGTGAACGTCTTCAAGGCTATTTCTGGCCTTGCCATTATCCCAACGGCTTGGAGCGATAAATATAGACGCGGATTGAAAAGGCCCAGTGGCGCGGGCAGCGCTGGAGCTGCGGTGGGGCCGGCTATAAATAACCCGCTGGAACACCCCCAGCCACGGCCCGGCGCCCTGCACGCTGCTCCAAAGACACTTCCTCCCGACCGACCGCGCGCTCGTGCCTGTGGTGGGGGCGGGGCTGCCGAGTGGGGGGCGCTGCCCGCTCCGCCCTCTGGTCTGTCGGGGGCGCTGCTGACCTGTGTGGCCTTGGCAGTGCTTCGTCTCCTACAGAAGGGACATGATGGTGGCCCGGCAGGAGGGGCTGGGGGACAGCGGGACTGCAGGCAGAGTGGCGTGCTGACAGTGGTGGCCGCCGTCCAGCACCTTCAGTCCAGCACCTTCAGTCCAGCCTCGCTGGGCCTAGAGGACTCCGGGGCCCTGGCGGGAGGTCCTGCTGGAGGCCTTCGCCAGCCCGGCGCTGGCGTCTTTTGCCCTGTGTCCACCTGGCCTGGATCCGCCCTCTGACAGCAGCCTGGCTTTGCTTACCTTCTGCTGCGCGGGCCTGTCCCAGAGGCCCCAGGCTGGCTTGCCTGCTTGTTTAGGCTGGAGTCGCAGCGGCAGGATTCCAGATGTCCCTGGCCTGCCGCGGCTCCTTCCCCTTCTTCTGCCCCTCCTTGCCGGCCTCCACCTCCCTTCCTCCCTGGATGCCCGCCCCAGCCGCCCTCCGCTGCCTCCTGGCTGGAAGCAGACACCTGGGGCTGCGCTGGGCTGGGCGAGGAAGAGCTTGAAGGCCGAGAGGTCCTGTTGGGGGGAGGATAGCTGCCAGTGAGCCCGTCAATAAACTCCCGCTGCTGTGCGGCCACCAGTCCTGGCAAGTGGCGTTTCGTGAGCCTCCAGGAGCCGGGCCGAGAGCTGGGGCGCAAGCGGGCCTGGTGCCTAATTAAGTGTCCCGGCAGGCCTGTGGGCTGCAGGTGATCGGAGGAGGGGTCTGCGCCCTCCCGTGATCAGAGCTTCGGGGACAAAGGGAAGCCTGTGCAGGAAGTGCCACTTTGGCCTTTTGAGGGGCAGCCTGCCTACGGCGTGCCCACCTGTTACTCAGAACTGAGCATGAGCTCCGAGCTCACAGCACAGCCAAGACGAGCCAGGTCCCTGGCCCGCAGTCTCTTGCTCATGCTCCACTGGAGGGGACAGGCAGTGGCGACACCCGCGACGTGCCAAGCCCTCGGGAGCAGGTGGAGTTCTGCTCCTGAGGTGCTGCCCTGTGAGCTGGGCCCCAGGAATGCGTTGAGCTCACTCAGCAACCCAGGCGGGATTGGCTTGGAGGCAGAGGGGCAGCCTGTGCAAAGGTACCGAGGCACGGGCAGGCACCCTGGCTCCCGTGTGACAGCCTGGTGGGGATTGAGCTGAGGCAGCGGCCCCGCAGGCCTGTGCACGGGGTAAGGAGTTTGTCATCTTGGCCCGGTGCAGCGTTGAGCTTTAATCTGGAGAGTGACACGCGCTGATGTGTGTACTAGGAGAAGTTCCGTCTGACTTCATGTGGGTGACAGGCTGGAGGCAGGGAGGAGGGGCAGCCTGGTGACAGCACACGACATCTTGCTTTGCCGCGTACCTGAGGTTCTGCCTTTCACAGGGCCTGTTAGATACGCCCGTGGGTGTGCCCAGGAGCCAACGACTTCTGCGGTGGCCGTGCAGCACACCCTTCGCTAGACTGACGGGGGCCTGTGCCAAGCGCAGACCCTTTGGTTCCAGTTGGCTTGGCTGTCCCTGTCCCCAGGGGGGTGATTGTCCAGCAAGCTTGGCCCTGTGGTGTCCCTGGTCTGGATTCCCTGGCATTGGCCCGGGCTCCCTCATGGGCTCTGTGACTCGGCTGCTGCCACAGGTTCAGGGTGGGCCCTCCGGTCCTTGCCTGCCAGCTTGGCCTCTCCAGCCCCTCCCCGAGAAGGGGGCACGGAAGCTGCATGTGAGGCTTGGGCACGCACGCCCGGGAGTTTGTCTGGTTGTGTAAACATTCTCGTGCGTGTGGTTCTGCAGGTGTGGACCCGTAAACGGTGGAGACAGGAGTGGCTCTGTGGCTATGGTCTTGCCAGGGACAGGGCACTGTGGGCGACGACCTGGTGTGAGAATTGGCAGGGCCATTGCTCCTGGAGTGAAAGGCCATCGGGCCCCAGGCTCCATTCTTAGGTGGGGAAATGGATTCCCTGGAGGTGGGGGGACACGTGTCCAGAGGCACATGAGGGACTCCGCGTGACCTGGTCCTGAGCCAGCAGTGGTGCTGGGCCTCCCTGGGCCCCCTCCGTCGGAACATCTGTCCCGCAGCTGCAGGGTTCTCCTCCTTTCCTGAGCAGGAGATGGGAGGCTGATCGTGCCCACCTGGCTCCTGGGAACTTGAGGCTTTCCTGTGCCTCCGCCACTATCCCCTGCCCAGACCAGGGACAGAAACCACCCTGGGGCAGCTCTCCCTGTCCCTGGGGCCAGGATCCCTCATCCACTCTTCCTGGTCACACCTCTGGTCCGGCAGGGCTTGCATGGCTCGGGAAGCAGGTTGGAGCTGGGGCTGAGATCCTGGGTCTCAGAGTCTGGGATTTGAGCTCTGTGGACTTGAACAGCCCTGAGCTTCCCCACCAGTCACTTGGCAAAACGGGAGCCCTAAAATGCTGGCCTCCTGCGGCTGGCCTAGGATTAGATGAACCAAATGAGGCACGTCAGCAAACACACGTGGTCTCACTGACCCATTGGGCTGCCCTTTAAGGAAATGGTGGCACAGAAGGGGAACCCAGGCTCAGGAAGGGCGTGACTTGTGAGGGCCCCAGCCCATGCCTGGTGCTGTCTCCAGAGCACCATCCCTCCTCTCCACCCCTGGGTGTGTTGCAGGGAGGGTCTCTGGCCAGATGTCAGAGTCCACCTGGATGACTGTGGACACGTAACTGCAGGCCCAGTTTCCTCATCTAAGGGGTTGAGCATGCGGCCCAGACCCGTGTTTGCAGGACTTCATTCATTTGACAGACACTTTTAGGATTTCTGGGAGCTAGTTTTGTGTTTGCACCAGAAGGTTGGGGCAGACTTTGAAAAACCTTCCATTTCTTCCTCTGGGCCTTCCTGAAGACCCTTAGCCAGGCTAAGGAAGCCCTAGCACTTCCGACCCCCTGGGGCGGAGGGAGGAGGATCATGTCCCACTGGGGTCTGGGGCAGGTTTGGAGGAAGGTGTAGCCACCTCCCTCCCTCACAGGCTGCTGGCCTATCACGGCCTCCCCCTCTGGGCCCTGTTGGAAGCCTGTGTCAGGAGGTTTCGGCTGATCCGGGGACCCCACGCCTCCCCCTACTTTAGCTGGGCTTTTGAAGGAGCACCGTCTGCCTCTCACGTGTCTGTGCAGAGGGAGGTCGGTGATTTATGGAGCTGTGGGGAAGAATTCCTCCAAACATCAGCTTCCCAGATTCTTGGCTTTAGGCCGGAATTGGAGGCAGCTGTTTGGATAATGTCCCCAGAGGACTGCTAGCTTTCCTGGGCCAAAGCAGATGACAGAGCCCTCAGTGTTGTGTGCATGAGCTGGATGCACCAGAGAACAAACCTGGGGTACAAGTGTGGACCCATGGGCCTTGACCAGATGAGGACACGGGGCCAGCCAGGGTCACCTCCCCCAGAAAGCCTTCCTGAGTTCTCTGAGCACCTGGACTGGTTTCTCAGGGCTCTGGGACCCCTGGAGTCCTTCAGCTTCTTTCTCCTGACCAAACACATCGCTCTGAGCCAAGGCCACCTTCTTTATTTAAATCTTTGGTTAGCCGGACTGATAGTGTCCAAATAAGACAAGTCCTTCTGAAATGAGTCACCTGGCTCAGTAGGCCAAGCTGGCAGCCTCACCAGAGAAAGCTTGTGACCTGCCATGTGGCAGAAGCGGCTGCCACCGCCTGGTAAATCTGGAGTGCTGGACGATGCTTTGTGTCCCTGTGGCCCCTGCTTGGACCTCTCATGTTGTCCCCTTGCACCAGTTGCACTGATCTAGCCCACAGTGGTCCCTCCCTTGGATCCCAGGCTGTGTCCCCAAGAGGAGGTGCTGATCCTAGGACCTCAGGTAGGAAGGCCTCTGCTTGAGGGTTCTGACAGCGTCAGGTGCCGGCCCAGGTCCCCTGGCTCTGTGTCCTTCCCCAGACTCCCCCAACTCCACTGTCCGGCATCGGCCTTCCTGACCACTGTCTCCATGCCCTTGAGATGCTTGGATGCCTGGTGCTGGTAGGGCTTGTCTAGGATGCAGCTGGGACCTGAAAAGGGACAATAACTACAGCGCAGAGGGGACTCCCCTGCAGGGCCCACTTCAGTAACTGTGCTTCCTCAGCACCCATTGCAAATGGGTGTTCAGGGTCTGTCAGTTCATCTCCTGCAGTTTAAAACAGATGCCGTGCAACCCGCCCATTTAAATTCTTCAATTCCATGTTTTTAAAAATATTCAGAGTTGGGCCAGGGACAATGGCTCATTCCTGTAATCCCAGCGGCTCAGGAGGCTGAGGCAGGAGGATCACATATTCAAAGCCAGCCTGAGCAACTCAGTGAGACCCTGTCTCTAAATAAAATATAGGAAAGGGCTGGGGATGTGGCTTAGTGGTTAAGCCCCCTGGGTTCAACCCCCAGTACCAAAATAAAAAAAATGTTCAGAGTTGGGCAACCAGCATCACAAATTTTAGAACTTTGTAAATTTCCCCAAAAAAGAGCCTGTAGACATTATTATCCCCCAGCCCCCAACCCCGCCCTGGCCTCCCCTGACCTATTCTCTGACTCCAAGGATTTGCCTCTTCTGGACATTTCATCAAGATGGAGTCCTGCCGTCTCGACCTTCTGTGTCTGGCGTCTGTCACTTAGCGTGTTTTCAAGCTTATTCATGTTGTAGCATGGATCGGGACTTCCTTTCTATGGCTGAGTCACAGTCCATCACATGGATAAACCACATTTGATGACAAGTGTCGTTTTAAAGGGTGATTTACGTCTCCAACACGGTTCTGCTCTGGCGGAGGGGGTGGGGACCATGCCACAGAGACTATGCCGCGGGAACACCTTCCCAGAGAGGCTGGGGGCACAGAGCCAGAGGCTGAGCCGGAAAGGGATCTCCGAGGTCCTTTCTCAAGCAGCCACTTGGGAGGCGGGACAGTGGAAGGGACTTGGAGGGGGAGGTCCTTTTGGGGTTTCCTGTAGCTCTCTTTCTCTTTGGGAGACCAGGGGAGGTGGTAAGCTGGTAGCTGAGCAGAGGGCTGGCCATGGCAAATGACTCTGCTGGAGGGGACAGCAGGAGGCGGGGGAGCCCAAGGAACAGATCTGAAGCCTGGAGGAACCTTACATGCCGAGGAACCTTACGCGTGGACCCAGAAACAGAGCTTAGGCTGGAGCCAGCCTGGCTGATAACAGCCAAGTCTAGGAAAGGGCAGTTGAATATTTGTTTGCTCTTGCTCTGAGTCCACTCTTGGGTGGCCAGTAGCCCTGCTTATGGCTGCCGTGTGGCAGAGCTCTTTGGAGAATGAAGTCCCTTTATGCAAAGAATAGGCCGTCGGGCTGGGGATACAGCTCAGTTGGTAGAGCGCTTGCCTCGCAAGCACAAGGCCTTGGTTCAATTCCCAGCTCTGCAAAATAGAAAGAGAGGGAGGGAGTGTCCTCTCTGCTGGGCCACCTGAGCCAGGCCCGGTTCTGAGGCCCAGAGGCTGCCCACAGAGCTCTCAGCAAAGTCTGCGGCTTCTGCGTGGGTTCTGCCTCGTTCGCCAGTGCACCAGTGCAGGGTGCAGAGTGCTGGGGGTTTGCTGCTGGGCCCCCGTGCTGCAAGGATCCCTCAGAATCCAGAGCAAGAGAGCCAGGCAGCAGGGAGGAGCCTCGCCCGTGGGGACTCTCCCCGGGTCAGAGCCTTGACCCACACCTCAGTGGCCTTCTTCTCTGCCCTGAAAGGTGGGTGCAAGAGGACGCGGCCATGGGGGGTCTTCTCCCTGCTGTACGTGGACCCGCGTCCCTAGCTCCCGAGGCCTTGGCTTCTCTACGTGATGGAGAGGCCCAGAGTGGACTGCCGTCTACCTCCAGCCCGCCTGCTGCAGGCTGAGAACCGCGGAGTCCTCGGTGGAGAAGGGATGACGGCTTCTTTTTCCCTGTCAGTGCTGGTGAGATCGCCGCGGTGTCCTGTGAGGCCAGCAGCTCCAGCAGCCTGGGTCCTGCACCTCCACGTAGCTGTGAATTACACTCCCCACGAGGCCGCACCTGCTCGGTGCTGGGCGCAGGTGGCCACCTAATGAAGTGGCTGTCAGGTGGGGATCCTGCTGTGATGGCAGGCACCTCGGCAGGGGGCGAGGTGGCAGAACCGCGAGAGGAGATTCCCCTGCTGTTTCTGTAAGGCCACCAGTGGCCACGGCCTGGCCCTGGCAGTGAGGGGGTGACCTTGTGAGCAGCCTAACCCTGTGCCACTCCTCCTAGCCCCGTCTCCCGATGCCTGCGGCTGTCTCTGCACTGCCTGGCTCACCACCCGTTCTCTGCCTGAGGACGCTGGGTGGGGGATCTGACCAGTGGCAGCCTGCAGGAGCCTCGCTGTCCATGGGGGACTTAGCTTATCTGATGTCAGAGTGGCCGCTGGTTTTGCCCAGGGTGTCCAGGGCAGGGCCTTGTGCGGGCAGCATCTGGTCACCTCTCTTCCTCTTTGGGCAGCCTGTGAGCACCCCCGCTTGCCTCAGGGCTTAGAGGATGAGGCCCAGGGATCCCATAACCTGGCTGCGCATTGCCAGCCTGGCCTTTGGCTCGTTTTGGAGGCCTAACTGCCCAGAGGGTTGTCACCGGGGGCCAGCTGTGCAGGACCAGCCCTGGCTGGTCTTTACACTGGTGAGGCCTGAGGCACCCTCGCTGAGCTCCACCCAGATGGCCCCGCCTCGCCCGTGGCCATATCCCCAGACCGTCCCTCCCACGCTGAACAGCGCCGACCTGAGTCCTATAGGATGTTGAAGATGACAGTGTGACTTCCAAGACCCAGTATGAGGACAGTGGCTTCCGCAGTCCTTCCTCTTGGATCCTTTGCCCTAGGAATCCAGCCGCCATCTTGTAAGGACCCGAGCAGCTCTCTGGAAAGGTCTGGAAAGGTGGCGAGGAATCGACAACCTCATGCTGAGGACCTGCTCTAAGTAGCCATGAGAGTAAGCTGCCTGGGAGAGACTTCCCGCTCCAGCCGGACCTTCGGATGCCTGCAGCTCATCAATGTCTCCTTTTTTTTTTTTTTTTTGTACCAGGGATTAAATCGAGGGGCACTTAACTACTGAGCCACACCCCCAGCCCTTTTTCACATTTTATTAGAGACAGGGTCTCACTGAGTTGCTTAGAGCCTCGCTAAGTTGCTGAGGCTGACTTTGAACTCACGATCCTCCTGCCTCAGCCTCCCGAGCCACCGCGCTGGGATTACACTGACGTATCATGGTGCCCGGCTCATCAGTGACCACACCCCATGCCTGAGCCTTGAGCAGAACCACTCAGCCAGACCACTGCCAGCTTACTGATCCGCAGAAGCAGCAGTAGGTGATCCTTATTGTTCTGAACCGCTGAGTGTCGGGGCGCTCTCTCTGCCTCTGTAGATAACAGAGAGAGCTCCGTTTCCGTCAGTTCCCAAGTGACGTGAGTTCCTGGGTGACTCTCTTTCCACTGGCTGCCAATGTGCTCGTGGGTTGCTCTGCTCATGTTTGCAGACCTCAGTGGGCCTTTTCCTACAGAACTGTGACTTGTCACATCCAGAACCCCAAAGGGCTCCCCTGCTTCTCTGCTCCATGGAATCGTTGGCCTTTGGCCTGAGTTTGAGGGCTGGTTGGGTCAGGCAGGTGACGGGGAGGAGGACCCCGCTGTGCCCGGAGCAGTAGATGGACCGGGGGTTTCTCTGGCCTTGTTTGCATGAGTGGCCATGCGGGGGGCAAGGCAGGCACATGCTTCTGAGCCCTCAGCGGAGTTTCTGAGCACCACTCATGTCCAGGCGTGGGCCTCAGTGCGGGAGATGCAGCAGCAGGCCGCATGGCATCCCCCTGAAATATGCTCCTTGGTGATCTAAATGCCAGGAAGAAATGGGCAAGGGTGGGGGAGGGAGGGGTGCTGGTGGGTTTTACATGGGACGACCAGAAAGGACCTCTCTGTGGAAACCTAAATAACCTTGGGAAGCCAGTCACATGGTACCCGGAAGAGAGAGCGTGCACAAAGGCCCCCAGACAGACGCAAGTCTGGTGAGTTTGGGGACTAGAGGCTGGAGCAGAGCAAGAGGAAAGGCCATAGCAGACGGTGGAGAGAGTTGGCCGGTTTCCGGGGACTGGGAGGGCCTGGTGAAGACCGGACTCGTCCTAGGGGTCAGGGAGCTGTGGGAGGAGGGCGAGATAGGGTGACAGCCGCTGGGTGAGCTTACGTCCCAGCATGGGCACTTGGCTGTCAGCTCTGAACTTTGCCGGAGTTTTAGGAAGTAGCCTGGAGGGCAGGGCAGCACCTTCAGATCTCGACCGTGCCCAGATTCCCCGCCTGCGTGGAGCGCCCCTGGAAAGGTTGGGCCTCCAGGTGTCCCCTTGGCTTCCCCAGGGCTGGGGACACCTCGTGAGTCAGGGTGTGGAACCAACCCTGGCTCTGAGGGAGTTAATGGCACACTTGGTATTGACCAAAGCAGCTGGCCTACTGGAACAGCGTGCAGTTGGATCTGACCTTGGAGACCCTCGAGACGCAGCTGGCCAGTCCAGCCCTCTGTGGCTTTCCTTGCGGGACCTGCACTGAGACCTTTCCCTCTGGATTCTAGAAGCTCATCAGTTCCCCGCAATGTCAGAGCTGCGGAAGTGACGGGACTTGTCCCTGCCCGCTGGAGGCTCCCTTCTCTGCCTCCCTTCTTCCTCCTTCCCTGCTTCTCTTGAGACCCTGTGGAGCAGTAGTTGGTGACAGCTTAGGCTGGAGCCAGAGGATCAGGGTTTGTGTCCAGGCTTCACCAGCCCTAGCTGGGGGCAGGTCACTATCTTCCCAGGGCTCCTGTTTCCTCACTTGGAAAAACATGTCATCCAGCAGCATGGGAGGCTGAGGCAGGAGGACTGCAAGTTCAAAGCCAGCCTCAGCAAGCCTTAGCAAGGCCCTGAGCAACTTAGCAAGACCCTGTCTCAAAACAAGAAACGGTGGGCTGGGGTTGTGGCTCAGTGGCAGAGCGCTTGCCTAGCATGTGTGAGGCCCCGGGTTCAGTCCTCAGCACTGCATAAGAATAAATTAAAAAATAAAGGTATTGTGTCCATCTGCAACTAAAAAAAAATATTTAAAAAATAACAGGAGAAACAAAAAGGGCTGGGCTGTGGCTTGGTGGCTAAGCATCCCCCGGGTTCCTTCCCAGGTACAAAAAAACCAAAACAAACAACAACAGACAAGCAGGGACAGAGGATCAAATGGGTTCATTTGCATGTCGTTGCATACCGGGCAGCCTTGAGTGATTAGTGTTGCTTGATGGCCTTGGCGTTTTCTGGGACAGCTGCCCAATCCTCTTAGGCCTTCCTGCATGTGTGGGAGCCTGTAATCCCGATCAATTTATCCTTACGTTTCCTGACTCGGCCACGCCCCGGCCATATGCTGAGAGCCACATGTGGGTCATACTGTGTAGTCCTCATAAGGGCCCCCAAGACCCGTGCCGTTTCCCTCCCCATTCTGCAGAACGGAACATCAAGGCTTGGGGGGACAGAGGGACTTGCCAAAGAGCTCTGTCTGGTGAAGGATGGGGCACCGGCTCCATCTCCAACTGGGAGGGCTCCTGGACTCCCACTCCTGGCCCCGGCCACGCTCCCTCGTCCTGGACCTGGACCTTCTTGCCTCCTTCTGATTGTAGATGGTCAGAGAGAAACTCTCCGTATAAACCTGAACTAAATGTGAGAAGCAAGTTCTATTGCAGTGGGGATGCGCCTTCCAGGGTCAGGGTCTGACCGGTGCTCAGGCCCCCTAGTACTCTGGGGAGGGTGTGCCCTGGGCCCTCAGGCCCTGCTTGTCCTTCGGTCATTGAGGATTTGGAATCCTGGCTCGGTGGTGATGGCTGACATGAAGGGCCTTTCTCCAAAGGTCCCTGGGTTCTCAGGTGACAAGAGGGCCTCTGTGCTCCCAAGCTGGGCTGTGGGGACGGGGGCCTGCCTGGCACTGGGCAGAATGCAGAGGGGCCCACCGCAGCCCAAGCGGAGTCGCCGGCCACTCCGAGGCTTCAGATAGCATTCTGGAGCGTGGACCTTGGCTTTCTTGTATGTTCTGGCTGAGGTGGTAAAGTGTGTAGAGCACAGAAGTGCCCAGGCTGGCCATCGTGAGGGAGCAAGCTGGGGCACCAGGTCTATTCCCAGCGTGTGGGATTCACCCATGGCTATTTCCAGAACTTTCTATCTCCCTAACCGAAACTCCATGCCTAGTAAGTAACAGCCCCCACCATGACCTCTGTGTTCTGCCTGTGGATCTGCCTGTTCTGAACATCTTCTTCTGTGAATGGAGTCAGGGACATGTCTGTGGCCTGTGTGTCTGGCTTCCTCCACTGGGACATGTCTGTGGCCTGTGTGTCTGGCTTCCTCCACTTAGCATGGTGTCTTCGAGGTTCCTCTGTGTTCTGGAGAGGTGGATTCTTTTTTTTAAACAAAGGGGAGGGTGTTAGCAGGTGCGTCAGGAGACAGACCAGCAGGAGAGGCCCAGGTTCTGCCCAGCCAGGCCGCAGCAGGTGGTGATAACTCAGGCTGCCCTGCCGGGACTCCTCAGTTCCTGGGGCTGCCTGGGCATGGTGCACAGTAAGTATTGCACGGCGCACGATATGACTCACGGCCCCCCGGGTCCTGGGGGATGTGCTTAGGCATGTGGGAAGTGGACCTCAAGTATCAACTGCCAAGAGTGATCTCTGATCCAACTAAGCCAGTGTCCCGAAGCCTGGCTGGAGTGGAGCCTTGTGTGCCCGATTGGGGGTGATGGGGAGGGCTGTGCGTTGCTTCTGAGACTACGATTTTCTATTTATCAAAAATTAATTGAGGGGCGTTGATGTAGCCAGACTTAAGAGGAGTTGACAGGTCATGTGTTCTCTGAAAGCACAGGGCTGGCAATTCGTTTACAGAGACATTTTCTGCTTCTTTTTAATTTAATGGAGGAAATCATTAGCTGGGAAATTGGTTGAACTAATTCATTCCTGTTTTGAGGAGGGGGAGTGGAAGAGAACATCTACTCTAATTGCTGCTTGTTCTAGAAGTGTGTCCGCCAGATATTCCCATCAGCTGGGTCTGGCCCGGGTGGAGGCTGTGGACTGAGCTGGGGGTCGGGAGGGGCGCTCTCTCGGGCCCAGGTGGGTGGCTGGTGTCAGCCGCAGCAGATCCCCGTGGTTGAGGCGAACCTGCCCTGAATCCTGGTATACAGGTCCTGCCCGCGGGCCGGAGTGTGGGGTGGGGGTCCCGAGATCCCATGCTTAAGTCCTCATTCCCAAGGAAACATGAGCAGGACCCCCATCTGGGAAAAAGGACTACGTGCCTCCGGGGCTTCATCCGGTTCCAAGGGGAGGCGACTGGGTTCACCCTAAAAATAACCCAAGATGCAAACAGCTTCAGCATGCAAATGTTTTTGTGTCTGTGGCCAGATAATTTAAAGGTACGGCTGTCTCCCCCGCCCCAATCTGCTTGCTTTTCCTGGAGCAGAGAGGGGTCTGGGTGACTGGCCTTGCCAGGGCTGCCATCCTCAGGCATCCCGGTTGAGGTCTGCCTGGCTGCCTCCCTGCTGCCCTCTTCTCGGACACCTTCCCCATCAGGGGCACCCTGAGCCTGGCTCTTAGCAGGCTTTGAGGTTTCCTGTCACAGGGCAGGGGGCGTAGACAGGCCTGGCCTGGTTCAATCACCCCTTTGGGGTTGTTGGATTCTGAGGTAGGTTCCGCCTGATTGTCCATCTCAGAAAAGTAAACCCATTGGGTACTATATGTTCCCTATCCATCCATCCATTCATTCATCCTTTCATCTGCCCATTCATCCATCTGCCCACCCATTCATCTATTGCTTCTTTTATTAATCCACCCATCCATTCATCCATCTGCCTGTGCATGCGTGCATGCATTCATCCACCATCCACCCATCCACTCATTCATCTGCCCATCCACCCAGCCATCCAGCCAACCAGCCATCCATCCATCTACCCATCCATCCACTCATTCATCTACCCATCCATCAGTCCATCCACCCACCTATCCACTCATCCACTCATTCATCTGCCCATCCACCCAGCCATCCAGCCAACCAGCCATCCGTCCATCTACCCATCCATCCACTCATTCATCTGCCCATCCACCCAGCCATCCAGCCAACCAGCCATCCATCCATCTACCCATCCATCCACTCATTCATCTACCCATCCATCAGTCCATCCACCCACCTATCCACTCATCCACTCATTCATCTGCCCATCCACCCAGCCATCCAGCCAACCAGCCATCCATCCATCTACCCATCCATCCACTCATTCATCTACCCATCCATCAGTCCATCCACCCACCTATCCACTCATCCACTCATTCATCTGCCCATCCACCCAGCCATCCAGCCAACCAGCCATCCGTCCATCTACCCATCCATCCACTCATTCATCTACCCATCCATCAGTCCATCCACCCACCTATCCACTCATCCACTCATTCATCTGCCCATCCACCCAGTCATCTAGCCAACCAGCCATCCGTCCATCTACCCATCCATCCACTCATTCATCTACCCATTCATCAATCCATCCACCCACCTATCCACTCATCCACCATCCATCCATCCACTCATTCATCTACCCATCCATCAGTTCATCCACCCATCCCCTCATTCATCCACCCATCCATCAATCCATCAGTCCATCCACCCATCCATTCATTCATCCACCTACCCACCCACCCACCTCCACACACACCCATTCATTCATCGCTTCGTTCATTCAGGAGAGTTGCTTAGTACCTGCATGTGCCAGGTGCTCTCCCAGGCTCCACGGTACGGTGGTGAAACAGGTGCCCCCAGTCCTGTCCCCAGGAGTCTCCATTCTAGTGGGAGAGAGAGAAAATTTTAAGAAAGAACACGCTATAACATGGATGAACCTGTAAGACGCGCGAAGAGGATACCAGATGCCAGAGGACAAACATGGTACAGTCCACGTGGCGTGGTGACGCCGTGAGATGCGTTGAGGAGTCAAGTCTGTCAAGGTGGAAAGTGGAGTGTGGGGGCGGGGTGGGTGGTTAGCGTTCAGTGGGTCGGGTTCAGATTTGGGAAGATGAGAAGGTTCTGGAGACGGTGGTGCCGGTTGCAGGACAGCACAGGCGTACGTGTTGCCGCTGACCCCCACGCTGAAAAATGGTTAGAATGGCAGATGTCGTGTGTCGTGTGTTTTGCCACCATTTAAAAAAATGAAAGGAAGAAAAGCTCGTAGGGCGTGGGACAAGGATCAGCTCTCTGAAGAGAGTCAGAGGCCCGGGAGTGCGAGGGCGAGGGCGGAGCTGAGTCGAGGCGAGGCCCCCCAAGGAGGGCCCTGCAAGGGCCCTTGAGCAGAGGCGAGCAGGGGAGAAGGCAGGAGCCGCTGCTCGGAGCGCGGCGAGGAGCCGCTGCAGGACATTTAAAGAGGGTCCATGGGGCCTGCTGTTGAGGGAGGCAGGGGTGCAGGGAGCCGAGAGCAGGCTTCGCAGGCTGGGGACAGACCCGCTCTGGGCGCCTGTGTTCCAGGAGTTCGGTGCTCCACGCCGTCCCTGGGAATCGAGTGCGTGGTCCCTTGTGGGGAGTGGCAGTGTGTGCACGGCACCTCTGCACGTCCTCCCATAGGCTCAGTGGCCTCTAGATGACCTGCAAGACTTAGCGCAGTGAGGCTGCGGTGTGAATTTGGGAACAATGAAAAGAAAGAAGTCTGGATGTGACCCTGAACGTGACCCTGATCGTGCAGACGCGGTTTTTCTGGAAGTCTCCAGTCACGGTGGGTTGAACCCTCGGTGGACGGCGGATGCCGGCCCTTCCCCGCGTGTCCACCCCTCCCTCAAGGCCGCTTCTCCCCCAGCTGGTGGGTTCAGGTGGTCCAACAGGAGGGCGGCTCACTTTGTTTCCGGCCCTTGCCATCCGGCCTCGAGGCACACAGCTCTGCCTCCTGGCGTGGCCACGAGAGCCCCGGAGGGCACTTGCTCACACGAGCCCCCACGCCAGCCAGGGCTCCGGGCCTGGCTGCAGACCCACTTTCGCTGCTGCCTTGTGCAGTGAGCAGGCTGAACGAGCCCCGAGCTCCATGCACAGGAGCCTCGGGACAGTTCTGTGGCTTAAGAGGGTCCCCGGAGCCACAGGCTGGGGCCAAGCACCCTCCCTCTGCCTACCCTCAAGGCGGGACCTCTGCCACTGCGTGGGGGCTGGAGTTCCAATCCTGCGGCCCCTCTGGACATTCCAGGGATGGCCTTAGGAGTTGCTGGGGGAGACGGAGGAGGGTTCTAGAACGGGGCAGAGAGCAGGGTCCGTGGCTCAGAGACCCTGTCATTATGGAGTCTGAGGCGCCCGCTGCCCAGCTGGCAGCTGTGTGGTTCCCTGAGAACCTGACCACCCTCCCTCCGTCCTTTTAGAGGCGTCTCTGGGCCCGGCTGCAGGTAGAAGCCTGTCCACTGGCCAGACACCGAGGGTGAGTCGGGAGAGGAAGGGGAAGGGGAAGACCCAGGGGCCGGCCGGTCCTGAGTCCCTCCACGCTCACCGGCTACTGGGCCCTTAGAGCTGGTCCGCCCAGGGCAACTCCACTGGCTTCGGGGATCGATCTCATTTCAATCAACAATTAAAGTGACAGGGCCCTGGGCGGTGCTGGTGCGGAACACGCCCAGGATGGGGAGCTCTGTGGGCAGCACTGGCCTCGCTCTGGAGCACCAGGTGGGAGCAGTCGGAGCTCCAAGGGGCTGACCCGTGGGCCGTGCAGCCAGGGGTGCGGGACGGCACTCAACCCGGGCTTGTCTGGTCTTGGAGTGGGGCTCAGAGGTGGTGCACCTGTGTCCTCCTGCCCAGCTGGCAGGCTCTCTGGGACGGAGGACTGAGGCCACTTAGGGACTCTGCCTTGGGCCCCAGGCCAGGCCAAGCCTACCCTGTTGGCCATTCAGTGAGAAGTGTTGCTTAATGGAAAGACTGGGGAGGATGAGCATTCAGTTTGGGGCCTGAGACTGGCAACTTGAAGACCAAGGGATGGGGGGATGTTAGGACACTTCCCAGGACTCTATATAAAAAAAAAAAAACCCTCATTTTAAAAGTGAGAGGACAGTAGAAACAACCCAGATGTCCATCTGCTGATGAATAGATAAATAAAACATTATCCACAAAATGAAATATTACTCAGCCATGAAAAAGTGAGGTAGCAACACAGGCTACCACACAGATGCACCTTGCAAACATGATGTTAAGTGAAAGAAGCCAGTTACCAATACGGTATGACTTCCACTTACGTGAAATTTCCAGAACAGGTACATCTGTAGAGGAGGTCGGTGGTTGTCAGGGGCTGGAGGGAAGAAGAAAATGGGGAGGGACTGCTTCGTGAGCCTCTTGGGGTGAGGGGAGGGAATGGGTTGGAACTACATGTTGGAGGTGGTAGTTGTGCCATGTCATGAACGTATCTCGTGCCACCCAAGTGTATGCTTTATTAAAATGGTAAAATTTATGTTTTGTGTATTTTACCACAATTTTAAAAAAAGGTGAGAGGGAGCAGTAGACTCTAGGTAGCGAATGCTCCTTGGAATGCTGCCCTGACCTTGCCACCTGCTTCTGCCCCCACCTCAAATGCGTCCACGTCAGCGCCGCAGCCCCTGGGACCCTGCAGCAGGCTCTGGGATTGTCCTGAGCAGGCAAGGGAGGCAGGACTTGAGGACTCCGGTGCTACCCTGAGCTCCCCTCCCACCAAGGAGACCCCATCCCTGAGGTGGCACCCAGTGTGCACGTCCCCAGCCTGTAGCATCACAGTGCCCTGGAACCCGGCTTGGTAGAGGGGTGGTCTTGTCCCTGTTGGTATTAAGGGGATGGAAGCCCAACCATGTGGCTCCTGTGACCTCCAAAAGGGGAAGCCGAGACTCCCGCCCAGACCCTGGCTCCTCCCCAGCCCCATTCTGCAGCTCCGAGTGTCTAGAGGCTGGTGGCGGAGGCCAGTCCTGGAGCCGGGGTCTCCCAGCAACAGGGCTGGCAGCCGCTGGGCGGGCGATCCTGCCTGGCGTGGCCCAGCCTCCCCCCGCGTCCCGAAGCATCCTTCTCCCTGGGCGCGTGCCCAGCAACCTCCCTTTCCTGCCTCCTGCCTGGGTGGTTCTGGGCCATTGAAACCCTCCCGTAGGTGGGCATCCCCTCCTTCCCGAGGGTGGGAACATGTGACTCAGGACTTGGCAGCTGATTTTTAGAAACAGGGAGGCAGGTGTGGGCCAGCAGTGCCGCCCCAAGCAGCAGGCTGGGTGCCGCTCGGGCCTGGGCGGGGCCTGTGGTCTCCTGGGTCCTTGGGGTCTTGACCTCAGACTGGCCCTGCCGCTTGAGGATGGAGGCACGAGATGGGGGTCTGGGTTCCTGCCGGGGGTGGCTAGCGCGCCCCAGCTGGAGCGAATACCCCCCCCAGCCTCCCTTTTCTGAGGGCTACTGCCTGGGTCCCTGGCCTCAGCCGCACGCCTCCCAGCCTTGCCGCGGCCCGGAGGCCTGGCTGGGGGAGGCTGCGGCAGCAGAACTGTGGGATTGGCTCTCCGCTGACGCCTTCCCGCTGGCATATGGCTCCTCCGCCCGCCTCGAGCTCTGCCAGCGGCTCCCCTTTCTCCATGGCAACTTAGCTCAGTGGTCCCAGTGGAGGAGAGGGAATCAATTCTCCCTCCTTCCCGCCCTCCCGCTCCGCTCCCCACCCCTTCCTCTCCGGCCTGCCTCCCTCCTCCGTCGTCCCTGCCTGCTGTGGCTCCTCCATCCGCCCAGCCGGGGGACCCCGTGCCGGCGCCCTCCAGGCATGCACTGCCTGGGGAGCCCTGGGCCGGGGACGGCTCCCTGACCTGGCCCACGGGGAGCTGGGCGAGGCGGGCATGGGGTGGCCGGATGAGCCGGGCCCGGCCCTGCGCTGGCTCCGCTCCCGCTCAGCACTTTGCCCCCCGCCCCTTACCTCACGTTGGCTTCCTGAAAGGTAATTCTCTGCTCCTTTTGAAACATGTCACCGCCGTAGGACGGGTTTGTTAGCAAGGAAGGCTCCGTCCCTCTTGTCGCGCAGGCTGCTCGTTTTCTCTCCAAGGAGCTGGGATGGAGGGAGAGGAGGAGGGAGAGGCCTGGCCCAAGCTCCGAGGGGCAGGGCAGAGTTGGGGTGCCTGGGCTTCCGCTCTGGAGCGTCAGGGTGGCTGGGCTCCTGCCTCCAGCTGGGGACAGCGCTCTGTCACTCTCCCGTTTTCCACTGTGGTGGCTCACGGCAAGCCAGTCCCTTCCCTCGAGCCTGGTCCAGCCGGGCGGGAGGAGGACATTTCGAGGCGTGCACGTGCGCCCCAGCGGGCAGGACTCCGGCTGCCCACTGACTGTCGCTCCCACCAACCCTTCATCCTTTGAAAATGGGCATTCGGTCGGGGGAGGGGGTGGTCCCCCGCCCCAGGATGTCCAAGAGACGGTCTAGGGAGACTGGCCTGCTGGCCATCCAGGTGGAGGGCCCGCGTGTCCTGCGTTGTCTGCAGAGGCCCTGTCTGTTTGGGGCAGCCCCTCAGCAGTCTGGTTCAGAAGAGATTCCAAGCCATCATTTCCTCCCGTCCCCGGCGGTGGCATTCAGGCTGGCTCCCGAACGTCTCCTCCGAGGGAGCTGGTGATGGTGACCGTTGAGCGGCCAGCCCAGGAGGCGAGGCCACTCCCCGCTACCTCTGCTTCCTGTGCAGCCGGCGGTGGAAAACAGAACCCGTGGTTGTCAACAAGAACATCTCCTGTGTCGATGGAAAATGAGGGCCGAAGAGACCGGATTTGGCAGCGGGTTCTTAGAAGCTCTGGGTTTGAGTGGTGTCTGAGCGTAAGCCCTGCCTGATCTTTAAATAGAACGCACGCACCCAGTAGCCCTGCCCAGCTCAGGAGCTTCAGAGTTCGGTGTAGGTGTCAGGGAATCCGTCTCCAACTGCGAGAAAGGTGTGCAGCTTGGGAGGCTGACTGTAGAGAAGTCCAGCACTCAGGTATGTACCTGTGTCCCCAGGTGCCAGTGGGATTGCGGGAGGGGCCGTGCTGGCTCTCCCAGTGAGGAGTAGATGCTCGGCTGCGTGCTGTTGATAAAGTCAGGCTCACGGCCACCTGATTGGGTTCTATTTTCGTTTCGGCACTCTCTCTGACAGATTGCTTTAATAACAGCAGCAGAGACTTGAAGGCAGCCCGAGGCGGGACTCCCCGTGCGGGTCTGTGGTCGGGTGCTCCTCTCCCACACAGCCCGTCTCCACAGCGGGCTCAGGGCGGCCACGGACCATGTCAGATCGGTCCTGCCGAGCAGGAAGAGAGGAAGGCTTTTGTGTCTGCAGATGCCTGCTCGGTCCTGCTTGCCCTCCACTTGAGGCTGGAGACTCACCAAGACCCTCCTGGCATCTGGGTGCCGGGCAGGCTTCTTAATGACTTTGCTGGCGTCTGGATTCTGGTTGGCTGGCTGTGAATTCTGATGGATGTAGCAGTTGTGTGATGGGGGGTGCTGGTTTGGTTTGGTTTGGTTTGGTTTTGGTTTGCCTGTGAGTGGAAACTCTGATGTGACACGTTATAGGCCAGCCCCTGAGTGCCCTGCTCCCGCTGGTCTCTGCTCAGCCTCCAGGCTGGTCCCACGGCACTGTGGCGGGGGTCCCTCTGCCCTGTGGTCTTTCACGTGCTCCCACGGCGATCCATGGTCCACCTGCACGGTCAGTCCGCACAGCCAGCACGGACGGCCAGGGCTTGGCCGAGGAGTAGAGGGGCACGGGCCGGCTGCCTGGTGCGAGGTGGCCCCGTGGGCCCCGCCTGCCTCCCCCTCCCGTGTCCTCTCTCCATGGATGCTCCAGAGCGTAGCTGCGTCTAGCGGTGCCTTACTTGAAAGCAGGCGGGTGCGGGGTGTGAGAGCAGCTCCGCGAGGCGGGAGCCCTGGCTGCCGATGGCTCCAGCCGGCGAGCGTGGAAAGCTCATTCCAGGAAAAGTGGGATAATCACGGAGCTGGCCGGCTTCCAGGCGGTGAGTTGTTCATGCTTCTTTAATTTGACCGAGTGCCCGATTCAGGGAAGGGCCCCTGGAAAGCCTGGCGGCTCGGCGGACCTCAGGAAGCCCCTGATGCTCCAAGGGAACAGTTCGGTTGGTCTCCTCCGGCGCTGGAGTCTGCCGCCCAGGCTATGCGGGGGCAGGACAGACGGCCTGGACTCGGGTGGGGGGCCCTGGGGCTTAGGACACCACCTGCCCGGGAGGTGCCTCTGTCCCCACCCAGCCTTGCGCCCAGCTCTTCGGAAGTCTCTTGGTGACGAATGACTTAAACTGCAGGAAAAAGGCAGCTTAAACTCCCGCCAGCTACCCTGGTTTCCTGAGCATGCACACACACACACAGGCACCCTCACACAGCCCCAGCCTGCATTTGCACAGATGTAGGCATGCACAGACGTGTGCACAGGGAGGCCCGTGTGCACACACCGGCCAGTGCACTACACAGACGCCCTTTCCCTCCTGCTGTGCACTAGCTGCATCCTGCCCATACTGCCATGGCCCCACACGCCGTTCCCAGTGTTGCTCAGACCCCACAGCCGCCCTTTACGTGGCTCAGCTCCACGTCTCACCTGAGGCAGCCCGTCCTTGTCCACTCTGGAGAGCTGCCTCCCTCTGCTCTTCCTCCCATGCCCCAGGCTGTGCTGCACCCTCTGTTGTGTTCCTGGGGTGGCCCAGCACAGGTGCCAGCCCTCTGAGGGTCTCTACCCCTGGGGAAGGGATTCGTCAGAGGGAGACTCCTCAGCTCAGGGTGCACTGAATCAAGCCTGTGTGTGCACGTGTGTGGCATGTGAGGAGTGTGTGTGCGTGGCGGTGTGCTCACGGGTGTATAGGAGTGTGTGTGTGAGTGTGGGGTATGTGTTCCTGTGTGTGCATGTGAGTTTAGTGTGTGATGCAGGTGTATGCATGTGTGTGGTGGGTGTGTGGTGTGTGTATGTGTTTGGCGTGCGCATTGATGGTGTGTGTGTGTTGCAGTGTGTGGTGATTGTGTGTGTGATATGTGGTGTGTGTACACTCCACGCTGTTTGTGTCTGGATGCCCTGGCTTCGCATCCATTTCTCCCTGTTTCTGGCTCTGTTCCTGGAGCCGGGTGGGCAGACTCTTTCACCCCTGGCTTAATGACTCTGCTGTGGCATCTTCGCCATCTCATGTGATTTCATGGTTGGTGATCACCCCGTTTTACATGCTGGCAAACCGAGTCTCGGCTGACGGCTGCCTTAGGACACAGCCACGGCTCCGTCCCCGTCTGGTCCATTCCTGGGTTACTTGTGCAGCCGTTGGCACCGCTGGGCTCTGGGGTGAGGACTAGACCCAGCCCCTGCCCCAGGGAGGGACCCATGTGTCAGGAGGCACCCACTCTGCTTGGACTTCCTCTGTCCTGTGCCGTCATCTCGGGAAGAGAAGAGGAAGGAAGTAGAGGACCGGGAGCAGTTGGGGAGGGGGCCGCGCACCCAGCTCCCATCCTGCCGGTGGCTGCCACCAGGGCATGCGCGTGACTCTGCAGAAGGGGGCCTGGTCGCCCAGACCCGGAGCACGCTGGCCCTGCTCTGGTGCAGTGCTGCTCTTCCTTTTAAAGGTCTTCACATCGTCCCGCTGGTGGGAATGTTGTGGCCATGTCCTAGGGTCTGTTTTGTGCTGAGGACTTGGGTGTAGGTGGCTCCATGAGGTGGGAAGGATGCTGCCTGTCAGGGAACTCGTGCCTCAGTTTCCCACCTGTACCGTGGAGAGAGCTTGGCCTGTGTCACGTACCAAACCCAAAGGACAGACGCGAGGTGCTTGGGGACAAGCCATGTGCCTTGGCAGTGGCGGAGGTGGTAGGGCTGCGGTAGGCGCAACGTTCCAGTAACGTCCCCTGTAACTTGGGGGCAGATCCTAAGCCCCTACGGTCTGTGCGGGAGGGAGAGGGGCCCAGATGTGAAGAGGGGGGAGGCGGGCCAACAGCACGTGCAGCCCCGTGTCTGCGGAAGTTCCTCTGTTAGTTTTGTGACTTTTCCATGTTCGAGATTATGCGGAGTGTTAAAAAAAACCCCGCTTAGGCATTTGAGGTTCTTCTTACGGGTGGACAGAGAGGAGGGTTTGTCCCTTAAGGATCCTACCAGAAGCTAAATGAACAAAACTGAAGCCCGTCCTTGGAGCACAAGGTGGCCAGCCAGTCCCGGGGACGAGGGGCGAGGCAGCAGGGCCTCCGTCCTCCAGGCCATCGGCAGACTCTGAGGCAGGGCTTTCCCTGGACACGGCCTCGGAAGTCCAGCTGCTTCCCGGATCCCCGACTGACTGGGACTCACGCTCGGGTGCTTTTCCCCAGGTGCCTGGTGGCCCCAGCCCCTCCTTCCGGAGCTCCGGCTGAGAGGGAGTTGGTTCCAGAGCTTTCTGGACTGGTTGCTGCTTTAGGTGTCCAGCTTTAGGTTCCCCCCATGGGAAGCTTCGTGGTCCTCTGCTGCCATCAGCCTCTTTCAGGTCAGCGTCCAACCTCAGAACCTTGACAGCTACTGAGAGGGACCATCAGATCCAAGGTCTGAAAGTCTGGGGGTCCCCGCTGCTCCATGGGGACCTCTCCAGGCTGCCGCCGTCTCCCCATAAAGCCAAGCTTCGTGGCAGCGCGTGAACCGGGGGCCTGCGGGTGGCCCGTCAGCCTGCGAAGTGCTGGTGTTGTTTGAGGGGGGCCGTCTGCTAGCAGCTGCTGCTGTGCCTCGGTTTCCCCACCTTGTTGCTATAGCAAGAGGGACTTCCCTTCCAGGTCCTCGTCACCTCTCCCACAGCAGGGTGTGGTCAGGGGAGAGAGCAAGTCAGGAGAGCTGCCCTTGTCCCCGCTCTGCCGTCAGCCTGGCTGTGAAGTCCCTGGGACTCCCTTGGCCTCTCTGAGCCTGTCTCCCAGTTAACGATGGGCGCCCGGGGAAGCTGGGAAGGACTAAAGAATGGTGTCTGCAGCGCACTTTGTTCCACGCTGGTGCCCTTGGAAAGCTCTTCACAGCTTCCTAGGCGTGGGCACACCACCATCGCAGCCCGTGGCTGTGAGCGGTTTGCAGAGGGGTGCAGACAGGGAGCAGGAACGGTTCATTTTAAACACTTGCCACCTGATCTCACTTGCCTGCTGGGCCCCTGCTGGTAGCATGGCAGGAGCCTCTTTCCAGGACTGGGCTCCTGGGATGGAGCAGATCAGGGCTGGGCTGCTGCAGGTAGGGACGCCTCAGGCAGTGGGGAGAGCAAAATGTGGGGGTCACGTGGGCCCAGGTCTGGGTGACCCAGGGGAGACTGAATCCTGTTGCACCTCAGTTTCCTGGTGCACGGAATGGGGCAGGTGTCCCCCGCTCCCTGGTGCCAAGGGAGCCTCCAGGGCTCTGCTCCTCGCCCTGCTCTCGGAAGGGGTGCAAGGAGAGCTGATGGCTTCACAGGGCTGTCCTCCAAGTGGCCACTCTGCACCGGAGTCTGTCCTAGGTGCCACCGAGCCCTGGGCCTGCTGGCCACCTGGCTCCAGAGACTCTCTAGACCAGGCTGGCCCTCTGGGGCAGGCAGTGTGCTCACCGGCCCTCCGCTCTCCCAGGTCCCAGGTGTGGCCACAGTGCCAAGGAGGGGCCTTCCCTGGCCCCTGAAAGAAGAGAGGACCAGAGTTCCCGTGTAACTCCCAGCTAGCGCTGCAGCGTGGAGGGGGAGCTGCTGGCTCTCTGCTCACTCCTGCCTCAGCCCGCTCCTGCCTGTCACTCCTTGGGCAGCAGTCACACACTAGGGTCCTAGATCAGACCTGATAGATGGGGAGGCCGATGCAAGAGACCCTGGGCGCTTCCCCAAGTCACCTGAGACCACCTGGGACCGCGCTGAACCAGTTGGGCAGGTGCATGCGTGAATAGGCACATCGATGCTGAGCCCTGAGAGGCGCCCTCCCCCACTGCTTGTCTGGGCTGAAGAACAGGTTAGTCCCCTGGAGTAAAAAGAAATGGCACAGCCCGAGCTCCCAGCTCCGCGCTGGCAGAGGCCTAGCTGCATGTGAGCTGCTCCTGGCTGCACACGTCTGGGGCCCTGGGATGTGTCCAGCTCGAGCCCCTCCTGGATACCTGGGATGGGGGCCCACGCAGGGCCAGATTCCTGCGCCAGCTCTCAGGGCCTCGCTAGTGGCTCGATGTGCGCTCCTGTCTGCAGCCTGGTAGCATTCAGGACACAGGCCCACTTCCCCCCAGGGGAAGCCCTAGGAGCCGGGAACTGTGCTAGGGCAGGGCCAGGCCATGGCTGCTTCCACAGGGCCCTGAGTGGGAAGAGGTGAGCGGCGCCTCTGAAATCCGCCCGTCCCCCTCTCCTCAGGGACTGTGCCTCTGGGTTCTCTCCTGCTGCCCCCATCCTCCCGCAGAGTCTCCTGGCTGGGTCTGCAGACCTCAGTGGGAACCCCTGTGTGTGGGCACCAGTGCGTGGGCCTGGGTCTTGCTGCCACCTGCAGTTCCTGAGCACATTGCATGAGGCCGGTCAGCTTGCTCACTGAGATCTGTGACACAGTCAGGGCAGATGACCAGAATCTTCCACGCAGGGGCACAGAAGCTGAGTGGAATCACCTGCCCAAGGTCAGACAACAGCCTGAGGACAGAGTTTAGAATTGAAATTGTTCACCTAGCAAATATTTGCTGGGCCGCTTCTTTCGTTGGGCAACTGCTCTGGCTGAACCCTGGGGAAGCCTCTCTGAACAAGGCTCTCGGCCTGAGCTCAAAGGCAAACATGTGGGCACAGAACAGGCTGATAAAGGCCAAAAGCAAAGTCAGCGCGAGATGCCCTGGGGCTGAGGAGGGCTTCCTGGGGACCTGAGCCTGGAAGGACTGGAATCCAGCCTTGACTCTCGGGTTGACCTTTGACCAGCCTGTCCCACCTCCACCCTCCGCCTGTGCAGGGGGAAGGCTGACCTTGGCCCCTAGCTCCCTCTCCCCAGTGGGCTTCCCCGTAACCCTGGCAAGTGTTTAAAATGCGGCTTCCTGGGCTCCTGGAATGGAGGCGTGATCAGTGGTCCGGGTGGCCGGGTGTCTGCCTTTTAACCAGGCCCACCCGGCGTTTCCCAAGCAGCTCATCCTGGACTTGGGTTTTGAAATGCTGGGCGCAGCTATCTGAGGGCCCTTGGAGTCCTCCTGACATTACCAGTCCCAGGACACTCCTGATGGCGTCCCTTGGCTGGGCGAGCCCACCGAGCCGGGACCGGAGAGGGCTTAGCACTGCAGATCTCCTGCAGCCCTGTCCTTTGCTGGGTCTCAGGGAAACCTTGGCTTCAGTCCTGAAGCTTCCAGAAGCATCGGCCGACTCCCCATGGGCATCCTGAGAGGATCCCCAGCTGGAGATGGAGAGGGGATGCTGAGCAAGGGGCCCGTGTGTCCAGATCTCCCCTCCACATTC
Organism: Sciurus vulgaris; assembly: GCF_902686455.1. Lineage (NCBI taxonomy): Eukaryota > Metazoa > Chordata > Mammalia > Rodentia > Sciuridae > Sciurus > Sciurus vulgaris. The sequence continues at coordinate 147,494,795 of NC_136468.1, read as the reverse complement.
TCCCTGGTTTAGGACATGTCCCTGGGTTAGTACTGAAGGCCACTTGCATGGGGCTGAGGCTCCCCAGGATTGTTGGCAGGGCTGGGCTAGGCTGGGCAGGCCTCATCTGAAGGTCTAGAAAAGGCTATCCAGGTGCCACACTGGGGAATCAAGGAGAGTAGAGGGCCTGGGTGGCAGGAGGTCTCCGCACTGTGGCCCGAGTGGCCGCGTCCCCTCAAGTGTCTGGTTGCCTGCACGCAGAAGGACTCACACTGGCTCGTCAAGTGCTCTGAGCTAATTGAACTGCTGCCCTGGTGACAGCCTGGCAACAGACTGGCTCAGCCCCTCCCAAGTGCTAGAGCCAGGCGCCTCTGGCTTTCCTCCTGCAGGGCACCCAGAGCAGAGGACCCTGCCTGACACACGTGTGGTCAGCCCAGGGTTTGTACTGTTTCCCAAAGCCACAAACCCAGGGGGCTCATCTCCTGGGCTGCTGCGAACAGGGCCGGATGCCTGTGGCTTAGACAGCAGACTCTGGAGGCCAGACTCTAAAGTCAGGTGTCAGCAGAGCCTGGAGGCACATCCTCCTGTCTCTTCCAGCCTCTGGTGGCTCCAGGACCCTGGGCTTGGGGCTCATCATCGCAGCCTTTCTGTCCTCTCATGGCCCCACCTGTGTCTCTGCATCCCCTCCTCTTCTCCTGGGGACACCCATCACTGGGTTTTGAGCCCACTGTAAACCCAGCATGATTCCATCTCAAGATCCTTAATTAGTTGCTTCTACAAAGACCCTACCTCTGAGGTTCCAGGTAAATGTGAATTGGGGGGCTGCTGGAGAGGGGGAATGCTATTCTACGCACTGTACCCAGTAGCCAGGATGTCACCAGACAGAGCAAACCTGTGCAGGCCAGGGACAGTAGAGTGGCAGCTGTCCCAGGAAACAGATGGGCAGCTTTCAGCAGCCTCAGACCCTGTCAGCAGCCAGGGCAGCGTGGCTTCCCTGAGCGGAACCAGAGACTGGAGCAGGCAGGCGGCTCAGGCGCAGCCTTCAGCCTACCGCTTCAAGGTGTCCGGGAGAAGGAAGGTCGAGTGAACGCAGCCCTGGAGAGCCAACCGAGGCCCGGGGTTGATTCCCAGGGAGGCAGGCTCTGCTCAACCCCGTGCAGCATAGAACTCTCTAGCAATGCCTTGTGGGTGGCCAGCGTGGGCCTGACCCAGGCTCTTGCTCCTGACCGGCTAGTGGGTTTGTGGGCTGGGAGAGCTCCCACAATGGTCCTGTCCCGGGGCATCAGAAGCTTCAGTAGCCATTTCCACCCTCTGTCCTCCTGCCTCTGTGGCTGGCCCAGTTCCGCCCTCAGGTGCTTGTTGATCACCTGCTCTGGGCAGGCCAGTGTGCTCTGTCCCTGGACCAGATGGTTCGCTCCCTGTCCCTGAAAGGCAGCAGCCAGTGACCAGCTGAGTCCTGCCGCTTCCTCCGGGTCGATGACCTGAGGAACCCTGGGCGCTCTGGAGGGATCTCTGCTCCCTCCTCTGGTTTCTTGGATGCTCCTCAGAGAGCTTCTTGGGTGGTCCCTGGGCTTGACCTCTCAGCTTGATTGGGCAGCTGCTCTGGCCTCAAGCACTGTGGTCCCTTACGAATGCACAGGTGTCTCATTTGGTCTTCCACCCTGGTGGCTGGTGCCTGTAGGACCTTCACTGTAGACGGGCAGCACACAGGGGTGGCCCTGAGCAGGGCTGTGAGGGGCACCCAGGGCATGGGGACCGAGTGGAGGGAGCTGAGGTCCAGTGCCTCAGGTGCTCTCTTGTCAGAGTTCGCCCCCTGGCCTGGGAGGTGGGTGTTGTTCCTGTCCAAGGGTAAACTGAGGCCCAGAGCAGTGCTGTGCTCGGAGACAGAGCTGGCGATTGAACTCGGGTCTGTCTGAGCCAGGCTTTCCTGCTGCATCTTGCCGCCTCCAGCTCCATGTTGCTTGCCCCCCCACTGCCTTTTTTTGCAGGGTGGGGGTGTCGAGCTTGCCCCCCGTCGCCCCCGCCTGCCCCCGTTCCTGCTGTTCTGTTCAGGGCTGTTCAGCGCCTCCTCGCCTCCCACCCTGTTGACACAGGGCTGTTGCTGGCTGGTTTTGTTTTTGACCCAGTCAGCCTGGCAGGGAAGTGGCGGGCGTGTGCAGAGCTTCCCAAAATAGCCCCCCCGCTCCCCGCCAAAGATAGAGGGGCCAGACTGTGTGCGATGGGCTTGGACCAGTGGAGGGATGACTCAGTTCCCTGCACCCACCACCCGCTCCTTGCTCTCTCCTCCCGTTACCCCGAGACTGGCAGGACCCAGAGGTTGCTGGGGGCTGCGGGCTTCAGGGTGCTGGTTGGGATACCTGGATCCCCGGTCAGAGGTCCTTACACCCCCTGTTCCTGACTTGCTGCCTGACCTTGGTCACGTCCCCGTCACCCTCGTGGCTTCTAATTTAAAGTGGGGAGAGGGCACATTCCCACCTGCCTCCCAGCGCTACTGGGAGGTCCCAGCAGGTGCCAGGAAGGTCAGATGACACAGAGGGACAAAACCGTAATATACCAGGTGTCATTTCGCCCAACCTCGAGTGTCCGAGGGAGCCCTCCGTTGGCAGAGCTGTCCCCGTCATCACTGTCCTCAGCGCAGCCACTGCTATGTCCTGTCCCTCAATGGGCCTGCACTCCCCCTTTGAGGTGTCTGTGGTACTGGACCTGGTCCTGTAAGCATAAGAACAGGTCAGCGAGTTTGGGTAGCTTGCTCGAGCCCATGTGCGGGGTGGCGCCCTGGCCTGCGTGGAGAACAGAGGCCCACATCAGGCCCTGCCTCTCAAGAGAGGCCCCAGGCCCCGGGGACTGGAGGGACAGCCACATAAGCACCGCTTCTGCCGAGCGTCTGGCAACTTCACAGAGCGGTCTGCAGGCATTCGCTGGCCCCTGCTGCACAGAAGCCCCCGGCCTGCCACCCCCCATGAACCCCGTGAGGCCTGCAGTGTTCAGACTCCCCAGGTGAAGTCCTGGCCTGCTACTCGGCCAGGAGGCCAGGCCCTGCTGGTGAGGATCCTGCGCCCCTGGGTCCACATGTCCCCAGGCCCAGTCCTCTTGCTCACTCTGGCTCCGTCAGTTGGCAGGGCTTAGCCGGAGCCCCGCACACTCAGCATCAGGATCACATTTGCAGGCACTGCTATCTGTGCGTGTGCACGCGTGAGGGCTGTGTTTGCACGTGGTTTTGTGTGTGACTAGCACCCTTGGACCCTGTTCCTCAAGGTCAGAGGGCACAGACCCGCCTCTGAACTGCGCTGCTGCGGGATGAGGCAGGGCCCAGGGTGCTGGTTTAGGACATGATGAGATCGCTGACATGCAGAGCCATGGTGCCTCATTCTCAATGCCAAGATCCAGCGGCTCCGAAAGCCAAACGCTTCGTCATAGCTCATTTGGCAGCAAAATCCCTCTTGAACTGAGGTGAGGCTATTTATAGTCCAAGCCAGGCTATTTATAGGCTTTACGTTCTCTATACTCCGTGGTTCACTGCGTTTGGTTATCGGGTGCTGAGCAGTGTGCGACGTCACCTGTCTGAAGTGCAGGAAATCCTGAAATCCGGACCTTCCTCTTGCCCCTAGATAGCGTCTGCTCCCTGCTCCCCCAGGGTCTCTTCCCTGGAATTTCTGGAGCTAAAGGGGTATTGCCAAGCGCAGGCCCCGGGGACCCCACCCAGCATCTGCCAGCTGCATCTTCAGAATCACTTGAGTGGCTGAACACAGCCTGGTTGCCAGGCTGCCCCGGGCTGCTCGCCACACTCAGGCTGAACGCCTCCGCAGTGCGTTGCCAGCCCCTATGCAGATGAGTAAACTGAGGCTGAGGGAGAGGTCGGAGGGCCCGTGAGGGCTCCAACTCTCTCTTCCATCCTGCCGCCTCCGGGGATTTGGGGGACAAGGCAACTCATCTCCCTGAATTTGTACCCAAAGCATGTTGATCTTGGGAGGGAGCAAGGGCCTGGGGACCCGGCGTGTGTAGGAGGAGAGAGCAGCAGGCGTAGGCCAGGCTTGCCCCTGGGGTGCGGGCCATCGATATGACCGTGGCAAAGTCCCCTGGGAACCCATCACCCCCACCAAGCGCCTGAGCCACCCTCCCCGCCCCATCCCTGTCTGTTACCAGCTGGTGTCCCTTGTCCTTCGTGGCTGTTCTGGTCCTTGGGTCTACTGCCCGGTGCTCTCTGAAGCCACAGGTGCATAGCAGAGGCTGTAACTTTGCCCAAACCTGGGGTCTCACCCATGGCCACCTCCCTCCACGACCTTCCGTAGCTCCCCGGATTCCAGGAGCCGGTTGGTCCCAACACCCCCAAGCTGTTCATCCTCTCCCTGTCCAGGCTTTTTCATGCTTGTCTCCTTTGAGACTTATCATCCTGTGACCACCCAAGGACCCTGCCTCTGAGAAGCCTCTTGCCCTGGCCATCTCCCACCCTGGTGTACCTGGCCTGCAGTGAGAGGGCAAGATCTTGGTGAGCAGAGACCCTGGCTCACATCACAGCTGCCCCATACCCGTCCTTGGGTGGTGGGCAGCCCCTTTAGAACACCCGTCTCATCATCTGCAGAGCAGGCTTGGGGACAGCTGCCCTCAGAGAACTGTCAACAAGGAGTGGCCTTGGGGAAGTGCCTTTAAGCCCTGGTACCTTTCTTCCCTCCCAGGAGCTGCCATGAGCTTTGAAAAGTTAACTGTGGCCCTTGTAGAGAGCGTTAGGTTAGAGGCAGGGGCTCTGACTCCAGTGCCAGCTCTGCCCCGCTCCCCGGAGGTGACACAGGTAGGTGACACAGAGCCCCTAGAATGGCCCAGGCCTGCGAACACCTCTCTCTCCATCTGGAAATAGGTTGGCTCTTTCTGCCCCACAATGTCCTCAGCTGGTCTTCTCCCTGCCTGGTCCTCTCCTCGCCCAGAATGCTGACCTCTGACCCCAGCTGTGCCTCCCCTGGTTTTTATGGGGTCTCCAGAGCACCTAGCCATGGGCCTGCACTGAAGACACTAACCACCAGCAGGCACTGCCCTAAGCTTCGCAGTTCGGGGACAGCGCTGGCATAGGTGAGGTAAGAGCTGGGTGAGGCGCCCTCCGTGCACCCTGGGAGCAGCCCGAGGGCCCTGGGACTACGTGCTATGTGAGCGGAGTCCTAACAGGTGCTGTGGAGTCGACCAGGTGGACCAGGTGGGAAGGGCCTCGTCCCAGGAGGAGCGGCCAGTGTGCCCTCAGCCTGTGCCCCAGGCAGCAGACGGGGGACTCCCGAGACTCGCAGCACGCTGGGACCGAGGCGTAAGGCTCGAGCGCCACCCTTCAGGGCTCCGGAGCACAGAGTGCCGAGGTGCCAGGCTGCTCCGTTGCCAGCAGCGAATGGCAGGAACCCAGAGCAGCAGCAGCAGCAGAGCACGGGGACAACCCAGGGGAGTCACGGGTGCTGGCGACAGCCTTGAGGACATTCCAGCGAGCTTAAACACGGTCAGATCTGCATTGGGAAGATGTCCTCTGTGGCTTCAGGAGGCCCACACTGGGAGCGCGTGGACCAACTAGGAGCCACTCCTGCCCGCATGGACCAGAATCCACGCATCCGCAGGAGGCAGGGCGTGGGGCTTAGCAGAGAGGGGCCTGGCAGCTGTGATGCCCAGCCTGGGACTTGGCAGTGAGTGACAAGGAGTTCACCTCAGGGTGGCACTGGCACTGGGGGACCTGGTCCTCATCCTGGCCTGGTCCCTGGCAGCTGTGCAGCTGTGCAGCTTTGGCTGAAATGTCCGCTCCTGCCTGGCTTGGTTCACCCTTCTGCAGAATGCTCACAGGGAAGGAAGGAAGAATGCGGTTCATGGATACCTAGAGGAGTTCAAGGTCAGGGTGTGAAGGCATCGTGAGCAGCCCTGTGAGGAGGTGTGCAGGAGCTACCCTCGGGCGCTGGCCAGGCTGCCAGAGGGCCACCTCCACACCTCTGCTTTCCTTGGGACTGTGTAGCCAGAGGATCCCAGACCCCCACTTGGGGGCGGTCATGCCTGCTCACACCTGGGCCACGCCTGCCCACACCTGGGCCACGCCTGGCCCACCGCCTACCTGTTCCTCCTCAGTGCACTTTCCGCTCAGCAGGAAGCTGCTTCCTTCCCCTTGTCTGGGCAGCCTTCTGGGCTCCTCCTCCACTAAGACCAGGCACCGTTAGCTCAGATGGGCCCTCCCAGTGCCCCAGCCTCGATGGGCCCCAGGGTGCCGGGAAGCTGGCGGGTACAGTGTCAGAGGCTGGAGGCCACTGCCTGGGCTGCGGAGACAGCCCCTGGGAAACAGGTCCTGTGTACAGCCTGCAGCCTCATGGGAGCCGGTCTCCCGGGCCCGGGAACACGCGGGTCCGGGATAGGCCTTCCGGCGCCTCTCCCACTGCTGTCCAGAGGGAGTTATCACACACACTTCCGGTGCCTGGGGTCTGAGGCCTCCCAGCTCTGGCCTGTCCAAAGCCCAGCAGCAAGTGGGGGACGGTCCCTGCTCCCAGTCCTTACCTGCCTGGTTCCCGTGCAGAGGCCGGACTGGACCACAAAGTCCTGCAGGGAAAACTTGAAGGTATCGCTCGTTCCTGTGATCATGGTATCCATCTTAACCAACCCTGTGTGTGGGCCCCCGGTTGAGCTGATGTGGGGTGACCCCCAGGCCCGTGATGTGGGAGCCTTCCAGGAGAGGATATGGTAGTGTCCAGTGCCCCCATCAACCCAGGAGACGCTGTTGGACTGGGCTGGGCGCTGCAGATGTTTCCCTTTGCACATCTGTCTGGAGGAGGGAGCTGCAAGCAGGAAACCTGAAGGCCCAGGAAGGGCGTCCCAGGTGGTCTTCCACAGCCGCACTGTCCCCACACCTGTCTGCTCAGGTGAAGGCCTCGTGGTGAGGGCACAGCACACCGAATGGGAACGTCTCCCAGGCAACGGTGCCTGCCAGCCGGGCTGAGCTCAGGCCTGGGCCCTGCTTCCCGGGTGAGTAAGTGAGGCAGGGCCATCCACGGACTGGAGTGGCCTGGCTTGACCCGACCCCTTCCCCTGGCCTGCACCACGACCCACTGCCACCAGCGTGACCTTGAGGCAGAGCTCAGGGCCCTTCACTGCTGACTCAGGGAAGCCGGGCAGCGTTCTAGAGGCAGAGTGAGGTTGGCACCACAGGAGCATTCTCCAGGGAGAGGACAAATGGGGCTGGCGCCTGGAGGGGCGTGGACTCGCACTCCCTCTGCTCGCCGTCTGGCTCCACTCGCATCTCGCTCCGTGGGATGAAAGCATCCTATTAGTGCATCAGGGATACGCTTATTGACGGGGCTCCTGGGGAGCCGCCACCCCACCCTCCGTGTTTCTCCTGGCAGGGAAAAGAGGAGGGTGGTGGAGAGAGGCTGGCAGGAAGAAGGCTCGTTCGGGATCTGTTGGAAGGATCTGGTTCAGAAGCCACGTAGGGGAGCTGTAGCCTGAGCTCCCCTTGCAGCGGTCCAGGAACATGAGACTGAGCCGAGTGTGCTGAGGTGTGATTAATTTACAAACAGGTGTGCGGAGTGGCGCGGTGTGTACTCAGGGGCCTGCTGTTCCACAAAGCTGTGTCAAGAGTCACTGAGCCGAGTTTTATTTCAGTCCCGAGTATCGTGTCTGCTTAGCACCCAGCACAAGGGGTGCTGTGCCCAGGGTGGGCGTGTCCACGGCAGACACCTCTGAGTGGCTGCAGGCCCTCTGCAAGGCCCAGGTGCACAGAAAGTGCCCACATTTCACAGACGGTGGTGCACGTCCAGAACATGGGACACCAGGTTGCCCCGTACCTGGCCTGCTCCCCAGGACCAGACCCTGCCACGTCTTACTGGACTCAGAGGCAGACTGCAGGATGTCAGCATGATTATACAGGGAACGCCCTTCACTGGCGGGAGTTCTAATCCCTGTGTGACCTAGGGCGGAGTGGAATGCGTCTCTCTGCCCTTGAGGAGACGAGGATCTGCTCAGCACGTGATAACACGCAGAAGGTGGAAAGCAGATGTGGCAGCCACGTTAGTCAGGACTTTGGTAGTGTGACTGACAGGACCCGAGCTGGCCAAGGCAGAGGGGAAGCTAACTGAAACGTTCGCGACTCCACAGGAGTCCAGCCAGCCTGTACACGCACGAGCCAGGGATCCTCCCACTTGCTCCGGAAGAGGGGACACAGCTGCCGATAGCCTTCTGGCCTTTGCCACCAGGACAGGACCAACTCACATTCTCTTTTTTGAACCCTGAGTGGGGGAAAAAGTTCCTGGGAAGTAGAAGCAGGGTGAGATCATGGTGGCATGATCTTCCTGTTCCAAACCCCTTAATAAAGCAGGAAAAAGTAATAGTATTAAAAACCCACGTCCATGTGAGCAAAGGTATGTCTCCAGTGGAATAGAGACCACGAGGGATCCAGAAAGACAGGGCAAAAGTTCTGAACCACAGTGTTTCCAGTGAATGGTCATAAGAAACAGATGTAAAAGCCCCACCGGATGATGCCAAACTAGTACTCAGAGGAAAATTTATAGCCTACATTATTTACTGAGAGACAAGATTAAGAGTTACTGAACTGGGGCTAGAGTTGTAGCTCAGTGGTAGAGCACTTGCCTGGCATGTGTGAGGCGCTGGGTTTGATACTCAGCACCACATATAAATAAATAAAATTTTTAAAAAAGAAAAAAAAAAAGAGTTCCTGAACTTAGTTCTCAACTCAGGAAGCTAGAAAAACAATTAACCTTCAAAGAAGATAAGAGAAGCGATTAAAAATGAAGATAGGAAATGAGTTGCATTCATCAATAATCCCAAAAAACAATGCTTTGAAAAGGCTAAGAAGAAAGAAGAGAAAACTTTAGAAATCCAATTAAAAAAAAAAAAAAAAGGCAGGAGACACTAAGAAAAAAGAGTATGTAGCTATGAAAGCAAATAATGTCTTAAGAAAAATAAAAAGCATTTTAAGGGGGTAGCTTAGTGGTTAGAGTACCCCTGGGTTTGATACCAGGAATCAAAGGAGGAAGGAAGGAGGGAAGGAAGGAAGGAGGGAGGTAGGGAAAGAGGGAAGGAAGGAAGGAGGGAGGGAGGGAAAGAGGAAAGGAATGAAGGAAGGAGGGAGGGAAGGAGGGAAGGAAGGATATGTGCAACTTTTAGCCAATCAATTAGAAAACCTAATTGAAGTCTATGTTTTTCTAAGCAAGTAAACATGACCAAAATGAGCTCAGGAAAATCCTGCCCTTAAGGAAGGGTGAATTTTCTCAAATCTTTAAGAAGTAAATAATTCTGTGTTAGTTTAATTATTTAAGCACATACAAAAAGATATTATGACTCATCTTACAGGGGACCCTGTACATGCATCAAAGTCAGAGAAGGGTCATGCAGCAAAACTCAGACCAGCCTCAGGTTCTGGAAAAAATACCACACCCACACATAAATAAAGTGCTAGCAAATTTAATTTAGCTGAATATTAACACAGGCACATGATATCACAATAATATACATGACCAAACAGGGTTATCCCTAGAATGGAAGGAAGGTGCAGTATTACAAAATGTCTTCACCTAATCTGTGATACTGTTTTTCAATGATCGAGCCCTTCAAATCCTAGAATATAAAAATGGAGGACGCTTGGCTGGTACCGAGGGATCCTGGGAGAACTGTGTCTTGCTGCCCTTTCCTGCCTGCTGCTTCTGTCACAGGAGAGCCTGTAGTGGGCCAGGCCCTTAAGTCCAGTGGACATCTGAATCCAGTGATAATTGTCCTCATAAGGAGAGAACTGGGCACAGCAGTGCACACCTATAATCCCAGCAACTTGGGAGGCCAAGGCAGGAGGAGCACAAGTTCAAGGCCAGCCTCAGCAACTTCGCTAGACCCTGTCTCAAAATATAAATAAAAAGAGTTGGTGTGTAGCTTAGTGGTAGAACACTCCTGGGTTAAATCCCCAGTACCACCAAAATAATAATAATAATAATAATAATAATAATTAATAATAATAATAATAATGAAAGACACACACACAGAGAATGCAGTGTGACAACTGAAGCAGAGATTCGGTCAATGCAGCTGCCAGCCAAGTTTACCAAGGGTCGTGGGCAACCAGAAGGCCAGAGGTAGGGAGCAGGTTCTTCCTCTGAGCTTCCAGAAGGAACTGGCCTTGTTTGCACCCTTGATTTTAGACTTCTGGCCTCCAGAACTTGAGAGAATGAATTTATGATGTTTAGCACCCCCCAGTTTGCAGCATATGGCAGCGGTAGCCCCAGGAAAGATCTACTCCAAGTCCACCCTGAGGGGGGAGTGGAGTGGAAGAGGGAGTGAGCTCAGACCTCCAGTGGTTCAGTACAACCTCCAGCTTAACGCTGAGAGCCAGCTCGCTGGACAGCAACCCAGGCGCTTGGCAAAGCAAAAAGAGGTGGTTTGGAAAAACCCACCCTTGTCCCTAAGCGTCACAGAATTTCCACAAATAACTTCCACAGAAAATGAGCAGCTCGGCACTGGAGATGCATCTGGCCCTCACCTTGCGTGCAGGAGGCCCTGGGTTCCATCCCCAGCATTGCAAAAATAAGAAGCAAACAAAGAAACACGGGCTCAGGAGGTGACCAGGCACCACGAGCCAGGACAGCACAGATGACTCGCAGCAGAAACAGCCCCTCCGGGGACTTCAGAGCCGCAGGCTGGAACACAGCCAGCACGAGAGCCGCGCTTGATGCACGTAAATGAACCAAAGGCCAAGTTGAAGCAAGCGCAGGGAACCAGGAGCTCCAAAGAGCGATAAAGCAGGTTTGCAAAAGAGTCAGAATGAACCCTTAACAGGAGAGAAGTCGGACTGGAGAGGGAGTTAGTGCCCAGAAGCCAAGTGGGAAGCAAGTGTGCAGAATACCGTACTGGAAAGAGGAGGAGCTCTCGGGGTAAGTGCACAGAGCAGGGCAAGTCTAGCAGTCATCTACCCGGCGTTCCAGACAGAGAAGAGGAAAATAAGCCCGAGTCCACATAGGCAGGATCGAACTCTCCAGAGATGGCCAGAAAGGCAAGGAAGCCAAACCCTTCGCCTTGACCCCTCCCACCTTGGTCAACTCTTCCTGCCTTAGGGTAGCTGTGAGCATGTGCTGAGAACTGAGCCCTCCTCAGGCTAGGACAAGGTGTTGGTGAGGAGTGGACCCTGAGTATTGAAGACATTGTCCCAAATCTGGCAGGGCATTTCCCGGCACTGCCTAACTCAAGGGGGTTTGCATTGTGGTGCGTAAGAATGGCGTTACTTAGCCTTCGGCAGTACACTGCCTGTGCAGCTGAACGAGGCAACTCCAGCCCAACTAGCTCTCCGGCCTTTCCTTCCCAAGTATTCACCCACAGGCCTTTTCAGCTCCGACCAGTGATTCTTCCTTTGTTTCCTTTCCTCCTCCCTCCCTCCTGGAGAGGGATGGCATCCATCATCAGCCAGAGGGTTTTACAGGGCGATGAAAGGAAGCTGATAGCTCTGTAAAGAAGAGCCAGTTAGCCGGGAAGCTTTCCAGGCCGCCTCCCTGGCAGCCCTGGAGGGCCTGGCAGTGCAGGCCACGGCTCTCACGGCGTGAAGGAGCAGGGCCTGGGTGGAGTCCAGGTGGGTGGATGTGCATGCCCCAGCTTCCCTCAGGGACTCCAGCTGAGCCTTTTGTTGTCCTCTAGGGATGTGCTCGCTCCAGATGCAGGTTGGAGCCCTGGGACCTGATTGTTGGTGACTGGAGGTGTCCGGGACCCTTGCTTACCTGAGAGTACAGTGGGTCGGGCCTGGATTGCAGGCCAGGGAATGTGGGTCATGGGGGCGTTCTGCTCGGCCCACTGTGTGGCCTCCGCAGGTGACTCAACCCTCTGGGCGTCCTTTTACCCTCTGGCTCCTCACACTGTCTCCATGAGATGGTCAGGGCAATGTCTGATCCACTGTGACACCCCTGAGCATCTGAGCGGGTCTCACTGGGGGCCATGCTTGACTCCAAAACCCGCCCATGGGAAGGGCCACGGGGTGGCCCCGCTCCCCCGTCCCCAGTGCCCCGCCGTGGGTAGCAGCATCAGCCTGGCTGGCTGGCGTCCTTTGTGCTCCTGCACACACCCTTGGGGAAGGAAGTCGGCTGCAGAAGTCTGAGTCACGGATGCTGTCAGGAAACAGGGACCCGGCAGGCAGGGAGGCGCTCTGTTCTTAGAGGAGCCCAGAGCCGCGGGGAGGAACAGCTAACAGAGCAGCTTGGGAAGGCGCCGAGCAGCTCACCTGCCTCTAGCGGGTGCTCGGGAACATTCAGCACCCGCCCTCCTCGAGCACCTACTAAGTGCTGCCTCGCCCCTGCCGTGAGCAGAAAGCGGAGCCTGGCAGACTGCCCACCCTCTCAGTGTCCTCTTCCAGCTGCTGGGATTATAGCAGCAAATGAGCCGGGTGAGGTCTCTGCACTCTGTGGCCGGCACGGGCTGAGGGCGGTGGCCTCAGTAAACAAGTCAGCTCATTCCAGAGCATGGTGCCAGGGCCCCTCTGCGGCGGGACGGGGAGGGCATGACATTTGACTGAGACCCGGATGATGACAAGGAGCAGCTGTGCCCAGGCCTGGGGGATGGACGGGCGCTTAACCGGCATGGCAGCACCTGGGAACTGAGCGTAGAGTATTCCAGGAAAAGGTAGCAGCCAGGTGGCCAGAGGGTAGGCATGGAGGAGGTGCTGTTGGTGGGAGACGGAATCCCACCGGCAGGGCAGGTGGAGGGCGGGGACAAACGGGCACAGAGTAGGCCGCACCTGGACAGGGAGGCTGCTCAGAGCCATGGCGTGGGGCATGCTCTGGAGGCTCTGCCAGACGGGGCCAGGGAGGGAGGCCGGGATCGGGGCAAGCCCAGCACAGCAGCCCCAGGACCCGCACCTGTGGGGCCCCTCTGTGTGGGGCCCAGCAGCTCCTGGCTTCTCCACCCGTGGCCCCCAGAGAGAGTTTGATTCTAACTGTGGCAAAGTCTACATCACATGATGCACCAGGCTGGCCATTTTTACGTGTCCAGTTCCGTGGCATTAAACACATCCACACCGTCTGCACCCGTCGCCACCGTCCCTCTGCAGAGCTCGCCGTCATCCCAAACTGAGGTTCTCCCCATTAAGCACTGACACCCCAACCCCCCAGCCCCTGGTACCCACGGTCCTCCTTCCTGTCTCTGTGCACTTGACCTCATGGAAGCAGTCGAACGATGTGTGACTGGTGTTTTTTGCTTGGTGTAACGCCTTTGAGGCTCACCCGGATTGCGACAAGTCCTTTTTAAGGCCAAATAATAGTTCCTGTCAAGTAACTTTTGTGACGTGTTCTTCCCCTTAACTTGGAGGCTTCCTGAGGACTCCATCCTGGTCGACTGTACCTTCAGCACTTAGAGAACCTGGCTCCTAGCAGGTGCTTGGTGGACATTTGCTAGAGTCATGGAGTCTGGCGTGGCCTGGGTAAAAAGATGCTAGCTGGGAGGTGAGGTTGGAGGTTCTGCTGCCACCAAATGTTGAAAGACCCCTTTCCAGGCTGTGGGGCTTTGACTCCCAGGCAGACGTTTCTGTGCATACAAGCTACCCAGGGAACTTGTTGAAAACACATTCCCAGGCCCCATCCTTGGTGCTGCACGGATCCGGGCTGGAACCTAGGAGCCTTGTTTGGGAAGAGACACCAGCCTTTATTTCTAACATCAATCGAAAGCACTGCAGTAAAGCCAAGTAGCACCTCTTTGATGGAGTCAAAGCAGGGCTGTCCCTCAGTCAGAAGTCTCACGCTCACTACAAGCTACTCTGAACGAAGAAACCAAAAATCATCTCTCTAAACAGTGCATTTTTGTAAAAAAGCATAAAGCAGGGCTCCCCCTCACACCATGTGCAGATTGGGACGCGGGCCCCCTTGGCCCGTCAATAAATAAATCCCTCTAGTCCTGAATACACACCAACCACTTACACTTCTGGAGCTTTGATCCCTTCTAAAATGGGGGCACCTTGGCCTTTTCTGCTTTAGAAGATTCTTCTGAGAAAGCAAGTGAAGGAGAGCTGAAAGCGTTTGTGAACCATAGACGATGTCATCAAAGCCAGGGCCCACTCTGCACAAATGGAGGCAGATCTAGACGGAGACAGCACAGTTCTGAAGCCCTTCCTGTTCAGTAAGAAAAACTGGACACCTCCACTCACCAGGCAGTTAGGGACAAGGTAGCTCAATGATACAAAGTCAGAGTCTCCTCAGTTATAAAAAGGGGGTCAAAGCTGCACCCTACCAGAGTGTCCCATCTTCAGAAAGACCAAGGCACTGCCCCCGCTGCCCCTGACCTTGAACATGTTAGCCTGCATACAAGGGATCGGACTTGGCAGGCCACATGCAGTACGATCCCAATTGTGTGATGTGTCTGGCATAGACACATCCTCAGAGACAGAAAGGAGGTCGGTGGCTGCCTTGGGGTTGGGGTAGGATGGGCTGTGGTCCTGGGGCACGATGCCAATGAGTACGGTGTTTCTTTGGGTGAGGAAAATGTTCTGGAAGCAGATAATGATGGTGGTTGGTTTCCCAGCTGTGAGTACACTGAAAGCCACTTTCAAGGGGTGAACGACACCTTCTGTGAATTACAGCTCCTTAAAATCAGCCAATCAGTGGGGACAGTGCATCTGACCAAGGTAGTGGCCAGGATTCACTTATTCATGCAGCCTGAGCTTGAAAAGTAATGGAAGGGATTTAGGACCCAAGGGACCATGCAGACCAGTCTGGTTTTCCAGATGTGCAGCTCAAGGGAGGGGCTGTGGGGTAAGACGCTCGCGATGCCCCAGGACAGGAAGAACTGGAGGGTGGGGACCCAGTCCCTGACCTTTCTGTGTGTTTAACGCGCACTCAGCTTAATCGCAGTCCGGGGAGCCGGGGCAGGTTCTCAGCTGGGCCTGGGCCTTGCCAACCGTGGGGACTTAGAGCCGCGGGTGCTGTGCTTTTCTGGTTTCATGAGCGGGGAGGACTTGAGGGGGCAGGATTTGTGACACTGGCTCCTAAAACGTCACCATGGGGTTTGTGCCTCTCCCGACTCGAGGTCAGCCCCCAGCCCCACAGGGCTCGGCTTGCGGACCTCATCACGCCAGCTGGCTTTTGGGAATAAGGAAAACCTTAACTGGCAGCTGGTAACTGATCAGCACCGAGGAGCTGGTGAGAGCCTTGGGCTGGATCTCACGCCCAGCGGGCTCCGGGCAGAGGTGTCCGTGGGTGTGCTGGCTGAGTAACAGGGACGTTGTCCAGGCAGACGCCTGCTGGGCAGCACCCACCTTCCTACAAGCCATAGAGGCACCTGCAGGATGGTTTCTGTTAAATGCAGCAATTTAGGTAAATTTGATGAGGACTGGCCACGCTTTTGGCCACAGGGGGGCCATTGATGACCTTCATCCATGCAGTTTTAATAGAATGGGAGGTCAGAGTGAGTTGGAAAGAGATTTGGGGGCGAAAAGTGGAGATGCAGGTCTTCCTGATCGTCTGGAGGGTTTGCGATCCAAAGGGGAGCGGAGAAATGGGAGGGGGCGGGGGCTGTCGCTCGGTGTCACCTTTTCACCGTGCCGTGCGTGTTTCCGTGCTGATGGAGGTGGTCTCCAGAGAGAAGGGAGCACAGCAGGAGGAGGCTCCTGGATGACGAGAGGGGAGGGGACCCAGTTCCTAAGAGCTGACCTCCGGCAGGGGTGGACATCCGCCTGACACCTGGCCTGCTGTGGAGCAGCAGGTGGCTCTGGTGCAGCAGTTGGTGGATTTGACCGAAGTTGAGGAGTGGGCAGTGCTGGAGCCAGGTTGGGTGGCAGGTGGTAGGAGCTGGCAGGAAGGGCGGTGGCTGCTGCTGATCAGGTGTCAGCGTCACTGCAGGTCAGCCATCACAGGGGGCTGCCCATGTTGGAGCAAGAGGCCCCTGGTGAAAACCCAGCTGTGTCTCTTCACAAGTCTGGTGTCCTGGGCACTTCCATAAAGCTTGGGTTTCCCGAGGGGTGTCAGGTTTCCTGGCGCCCAGGGTGGCTTTGGGGCTGGGCCTGCAGCACAGCCAACTCCCTGCAATGGGCCCCGAGGCCTCCCTGCCCTGGAAGTGCTCCCCCTTCCAAGCATTTCAAGGGGGTCCCCCCTCCTGCGAGCTGGGGGCTCTCTCCTCTTGGGGGTGTTGTTTCTCAGGCTGCTGGGCTCCCAGAAGCCAGACGCCTGAGCCAGGAGGATGGTCCCCATGCCATTGCTGCAGTGGTGGCCCACGGGGAGGGACAGACGGGAGTGAGGGTGGAACCCCAGGGACCCAGGTCCGTGTCATATCTCGTGCAGAGCACCCAGCTCTCAGCTGTCCTCCGTGTTCCACTGGGGGCACTGCGCCCAGAGACTGCGCGGTACGGGGTGGCTCAGCGGCCAGCCCCCCAGGCCCTGGGTTCAGCGCTGTGTCCTCACATGCAGATCTTCTCTGCTCTGTCCACCCAGTAGAGGTGCAGCCAGGGCCAGAGAGCAGGAGTCACGAGAATGGGGCTCCCTGAGGGGCGTCTGTCCTCCAGCAGGACGCCACCTTCTCCCAGGCTCTTTTCTCCTCTGCAGCCGATGCTTCTGGGAGCCGTCCTCGGGGCTGAGGTGTCACTGATGAAATGCCCTGCAGAGCCGGCCCCCCGCAGTGCCCCCAGGTGGCCGTCCCGCAGCGGCTTGGCAGTCGCCCCAGCTTGGCGCTCCAGGCATGCAGTGAGCTCTGTGGCCCTCGTGGGATGCTGGGCAACCACGGCTGTGCCCAGGGCGGCCGGCTCTCAGGCTCCTCCGCTGCTCAGCAAGGGCAGGGGCCGGGCTGGGTCCTGCTCAAGGCCTCCTTCATCCTCGTCCCCTGCAGGAGGCCAGGCAGCTCCTGGCCAGAGAGCCTGCAGTCAGGGTCCCGCCCTCCTCCTCCGAGAACCTGTCTCATTTATAAGGCGAAGGCTGGTGGAGCGGATCCCCAGCTTGTTCCTCAGCCTCGGCACTTCCTTCAAGGGAACCTGGGAGCCAGTGTCGGGCAGATGCGGAGGAGTGGTTCCGGGGTGGGGACGTGGTGGGGACAGGCCCTCTGCTTCCTGGTAGGTGCTGACCTCATACCCACATCCAGAGCAGCTGCAGCCCCCAGCCCAGGCCTTGGGGCTGTTTTCCCCCTACACCCCACCATGGTCCTCTTGTCCGCCTTATCCCTAGATTCAGATGGTGGGGAGGCGGGGGCAGGCGGCAGCCTTTGCTGGTCAGCCTCTTGGCTGCTCCTAGGGCAGGAGGCCGAGGCTCCAGAGCCCGGAGCACCCAGATCCTGGGGCCTTCTCCCAGCCCTGACCCGGCTCCCTCTCTCCCCCACCAGCATCCCCTCCACCGCCGTGCAGGCCCCGCTGGCCTGGCTCTGAGCAGCCTCCAGATTTAATAGGGAATGCAGCTGGCCTGCGTCTGGACAGATTCCGCCCTCCGCGTCTGCACTGCCTCACCCTCAATTCCATCTGTGACGTCAAAGCCGGGCTAATCACGGAAAAACAGATTAAGTCTTGTAAACTCCATTCTCCAGCCTCCCAGTCAGGGAGTCTCAAGGAGCCGTCGACCTCCCTGCTTGCTCCCCAGGGGCTGGAGCCAACCCCACTGTAGGTCCTCATCTCTGGCAGCCCAGCAGCACCCTGCTGGCCTTGGCCCTGACCCTGCGTGGGAAGAGCCTGGGGCTCCCAGCTCTGCGAGCCCAGCCAGGTGTTTCTGTGGAGGCCACGTCTTTGGTTCTTAGGGTGACGTCCACTTACACCTCCTCTCTGGCCCTCCACCCGTGCCCAGAGCACCCTGTCCAGGGCTGGTCTCTCCTGCTCCTGTGGCCCCCCAGGGAGGGAGGCCCCCAAGTGGCCCCTGCTCTAACATGGTCTTGTCCTATTGTTTCATCCCAGAATGTGGGGCTGGGGCCCCTTTGTTGGGTCCTGAATGCAGGGGTCTGGAACCCAGGGCTTCCCTAAAGGCTGGGGCCCACATGCACAGAGAGATTCCAGGTCCTCCCTGGAGAGGAGCCTTGGGGATCATGCAGGTGGGGTCCATGCAGGCCCCTGGCCGGCCTTCCTCTGGAGACCTGTTTTCCTCTTTTCCTTTCCCTGCGCCAGGCCCAAAGCTGTCCTGTGGAAGACAGGGAAGAGGCTCCATCTCCCCACGGCTCCTGCAGACAAGAGGGGGCGTTGGCCTTACGCCCAGGCTGCCCGGTGGGAGCCGAGGGGTTGTCCGGGCGAGGGTTCATGCCCTGGCCGGGGTCGGGGCAGCAACACGCGGTCACACAGCTTTTCCACGTGGGGGAGGTGTGGCCCTGCTGCCTGGCCTCGGGCTCACGCAGGAGGAAAGCCAGGAGGCCCTGTCCTGCCCCAGCGGCCAGCACCGTGAGGTCCCACGCCACCTCCATCCCAGGTGTCAGACCTTCCTCCCTGTGGCCAGGGGGTTTAGTGTCTGCACTTGGGGCCAGTGGCCCAGCCAGGACGGCCATGGCCCGTACCTCAGTGACCTGCCCTCCAGACCCTGCTGGGCGCTGTGGGTGGCTGAGCTGTCTGCGACCACCAGGCGAGCACTGGCTGGGACTGTCCCCAAGATAGCCCAACAGCACAGGTGGATTCTTCCCCCTATTTTGTAAAAAATAAAAGGAAAGATCAAAGAAATTAAGCCATTCGCCCGCAGTGGGTCACAGCGAGGAGGAGCAGAAGGCCGAGTGGACATCTGCACTCCTGTCTCTGGTGGCCCTCCTCTGGCCAGGGACACACGCAGTTCAAACCCTGCTGCTGCCCTTTACCCACATGGCGTGGTAGGGAGAAGGCCGGCGGACCGTTGCCCGGTCCCCTGACCCAGTGGCACCCTCGCGAGCACCCGGTGAAATGTCCACTAAGGCTGCGCACAGGCCGGCCTGCGCAGGGTGGGGCACTTTTAAGTGTTAGGATGCGTGTTGAAAATTAGAACCAAGGCTGGGGTGCAGCTCAGTGGTGAGCATGCGCTCAGCGTGTGCAAGGCCCTGGGTTCCATCTCCAGCAAAAATAAACATAGTAACAGTAATTACAAATTGGCTTTTTAGCATACCCATTACCTCGAATGTTTGAAATTTAATTATACTTGAATTTATACACATACTGAACCAACTTCTGGGCTATGGAAGTTGAAGAAATTCTATTTCCACCTCTATTATCCCACTTCTAATTTTTGCTTATTACATCGTTGATTTTTGTTTTGTTTTGGTACCAGGGATTGAACCCAGGAGCACTTAACCACTCAACTCCCTCTCAGCCCTTTTTATTTTTATTTTTTAAATTTTGAGATGGGGGTCAGGGACATCTCACTAAGTTGCTGAGGCTGGCTTTGAACTCATGATCCTCCTGCCTCAGCCTCCCAAGCTCCTGGGATTACAGGAGTGCACCACCATGCCTGGCTATTGAAGTTTTTATACTGTTTTCAATAACCAAAATTGCCAAGATTGTAAAAATATTATTCAGTACTCATCAGGATTTCTCTTTTTTTTCAATTTAATTTTTTGTTGTTGTTGTTTTTAGTTGTAGATGGACCCAGTATCCTTATTTTATTTATATATGTGGTGCTGAGGATTGAACCCAGTGCCTCACACATGCCAGGCAAGCACTCTACCACTGAGCTACAACCCCAGCTCAGGATTTCTCTCATTGTGACTTATCTTTTGATTGGTTGGATATCAGCATCAGGTAATTTTTTTTGAAGAATACTTCATGGATGTCTAAGCTGCTGAATGTGTTTCAGAATGTTAAATGTATGCTTAACAATTAATCTGGGTATAAAAATTCTGGTTCCAACCAGGTGTGGTGGCACACACCTGTAATCCCAGTGACCTGGGATGCTGAGACAGGAGGATTGCAGAGTTCAAGCCAGCTTCAGCAACTTACTGAGGCCCTAAACAATTCAGTGAGACCTATCTCAAAATAAAAAAATTAAAAATACTGGGGTTGTAACTCATGTAGTTCAGTGGTTAAATTCCTAGTCCCCACCAAAAAAATATCTGGTTTCAGCCTGGCTTAGGGTGGTTGCCTGTAATCCCAGCTACCCTTCTGGGATCAAGAGTCCAAGAGGATCAAGAGTCCAAGGTCAGCCTGGGCAACATTATAGAGATGCTGTCTCAAAAACAAAAAATCCTGATTCCTATTTTTTTCCTCTTAGAATCCCATATATATTACTCCATTGGTTCCCGAAATCGTGTTGATTCTCCCCAGCCCACCTCCTTCACCTCCCACTTATAAGGTTCTTTTATCCTTTAAGGTTGGTAACTTTTTCAGATTGTGTTGCTATTACTTTTCTTAAATATGTGTGTGTGTGTATTTTTTTTTTAGTTGTGGATGAACCTGTATTTTATATATTTATTTATATGCGGTGCTGAGGATTGAGCCCAGTGCCTCACACGGGTGAGACCAGCGCTCTGCCACTGAGCCCCAGCCCTGCTATTACTTTCAATTTGGAGGAGTTTTCCTAGCGTGTGTTTGAACCCCTCTTCCCCCCGAGGTGTTCTTGTTGCAGAAGCACACCAGTTGGGGTTTATGTTGGATTTCCTTTTGCTTCTGTGTCTGCTCTCTTGTCTTACCCTTCTCCATCGAATTTTGTGTGACTTCCACAAACCGCATACCACGTCTCTGTTCACGTCATCTTCTTCTGTTTATTCGTGGTTTAATATAGCTTTTTAAAAACATCTCTGATGTGTTTATTTTTTCACATCTCTCCCTTGAGCTCGGCAATCTCACATCTCAGCTTTCATCTCTTTCTGTTGTCAAGTAATTTCTTTTTAAATTTCTGCGTCTCCTACACTTTGCTTTGGCAGCCTACGTAGTAAACATCTGTATCTCTTTTCTTCCATTTCCCCGTTCCCACCAGTGTTGAAAGATCATGCCTACAATTTCATTGACCATATGGGGAACTTCTCCAAAGTCATTTTGTGTTTCTCTGGCTGGTCCCTCTGGTGGGGTATGCCCTTTGTCTTCCCTCCCTCGGTGCACAGGACCCTGTGGGCTCCTTTCTGAAAATTATTTTTTAGCTACCTTTCGGGATGTGGAGAGTGGTGAGTGCCCTGGAATAGTCTGCAGCTGCACTTGGGGCTCACTGTCTGGAAGACTCTTCCCAGAGCCATTATTTTTGCCCTTGGCCCTGGAACACCATCTCCATCCGGGTTCAGGGCTCACAAGGTCATTGTGCTTGCAGCAAAGCTCTTTCGGTTGTTGACCAACTGTTGTGACTGACCCAGCATCGACTCTTCTCCCTCTGGAGCCCCACTTCTCTCCTGGTGTCTCCCTTAGCTGAAACTCTGGGTTCCTCTGTGGAAACACTGTGCGGGATGATTTCTCCACCATACCCGCTGCCCTGCAGTTCCATAGAGTGACCTCACATCTCTGCATGAACTCAGTCATCCACAGCAGCTCTGTCACGTCAGTCCCAAACCAGAAATCACCCAAATGCCCATCAGGGTAGAGTGGTTGGCCAGGCAGAGGAGAGCACCCCTGTCAGCCCAGCGGCTCAGAAGCCTGAGGCAGGAGGATCACAAGTTCAAGGCCAACCTCAGCAAACTAGTAAGGCCTTGTCTCCAAAAATACAAAGGGCTGGGGATGTGACTTAGTGGTAGAGCGCCCCTGGGATCCTTCCCGAGGATCAGTGACTTGGATGGATCATAACGTCGATCACAAAAGAAGCCACATAGTGGATTCCAAGGGAAATTGCTGGTCCCATAGGTCAAAGACGGGAGAGAGTTGGCAGTTCACAGGCTTCAACCTAGTAAAAGGCACACAGCCAGAAGAATGGCAGGGCTGCCTGGGGTGGATGACCCGTCCTTGTGCACGCACACCCAGATCCAACCACCCGGCCCCAGCTCTGGGTCAGGGTGGGGCAGGGCCTGGGCCACGTCCCCAGCCGTGGGCAGAGGGACACAGGGTGCTGCTGGGGCTGTTTGGTTTCATTTTGTGTCTCTGCAGTGCTGGGCGTGGAACCCAGGGCCTGGCACGTGCTCGCCGACTGCTCTGCCACTGAGCTTTAGACCCAGCCCCGGTTTTCTACCCCTTGATGTGGGTGCTGCTCATATGGGTGAATTTGATTGTTGAAAATTCCTCCTTACAACTTAGGATATATGCACATTTTTGTATGTGTGTGATATTTCAGTAAAAAGCAGGCAAACAAAAACAGGGCGGTTCCTCGCCCCTCCCAGGGCGCACCCCCAGCCCGCCGCCTTGTCGTTCCAAGCAGAGGGCCGTGACTTTGGGGTCCAGGGTGGTGCGTGATATAGCTCCCAGCGTGTTCCCTGCTCCCAGCGGGGGCTCACTGGACCTGGCCAGTGTCCCTCACGGTCTGGGGCTCGGGTTGTGGTGGTATCCTTGCTCGGTCGGCCATGTGCCTGCTCTCTACCTTGAGGAGTCTCTCCGTGTTTGCAGGGGAGGACAGTGGAACCCAGGCCCGCCCCCGCCCATTCTAGCAGGATGCCAGGGACAGTCCCACAGCACAGCTCGGGGAACGCAGCCCACGCTCTGGGTAAGGGAAGACCAGTGCTTGATCAGTCAGGCCGTCGGTGCCCTCAGGGTGAGCGCCAGAACGGACTCCCGGGGAGGCAGCACCCAGGAAGCACCGAGTCCACTCCCCAGGGTCCGCCCCTCTTCCAGAGGTGTCCTCAGAGGCCCTGAGCTCGCAGCCTTCCCGAGGAGCAGCCCTGCTGGTATGGGTGAGCTCTGGCCTTCCAGGGCTTTCTTTGCAGGATGACGTTGGTTTTCGTGGGAAGCGTGCAGCCTGACGCCCACTATCATCACTTGTCTGGTGTGTTTTTTCTCTCCCAGGGGAGGGGGCACCCCTACAAGTCTGTGAGAGTCTTGGCACTGACCTTCACGGGCCTGAGGGTGGGCCTGCTGGCCTCCATCTCCCTGGGATTTGATGTGGCTGTGCGAAGGATGTACTGGTAAGAGGAAGCTCCAGTGACGTGGGTCACGCCTGCCCCAGGGCCTTCGCTCATGCTTTCTTCAGCTGGAGCATGTCCTCCTTACACCTGCTTCCAGCTCTACCGAGCGGAACCCCAAAAACCTCGTGAAGCCCAATCCACCTTCACAAAGCCTTTCCCGAGTCTCCCAGCACCTGGGGAGCCCGTCCCCTGCCCTTGCCTTGTTCTGATGTGGTAACTCAGGAAGCTGGGTGGTCTCAGCCCCACTTTGCATGAGGAGCGAGCCAGGCCCGGTGACCTGTCCTAGGAGGCCACACAGCTAGTAGAGTCATGGTCAGGTTTCATGGCTGAACCCTGAGGTTGCTCCACACTGTGTCCTCCTGCCACATTCTGCGTTACCATTGGGGAGGCGTCCTCCAGGACAGAAGGGGAGTGAGTGGCTCGACACTTAGGGCTGAGCACCAGCTACCCACCTGCTCACCTCCGTGGCTCTTTAGGGCCTCGTGGTGCTCCAGCTGAAGAAAGCATGAGCAAAAGCCCTGGGGCAGGTGTGACCCACATCACTGGAGCTTCCTCTTACCAGCAGCGCGGTCCCTTATCTCTAGCCCAGCCTCAGATGGAACTGCAGCCCACACATTCCCGCTGCCTGGTGGTCCTCAGACGGTCGTCCAGGGCCCCCACCCCAGGTCAGCCCTCAGCTTTGCTGCCAGCCCAGGTCCACTGGGTGACAGGAGGTGCCGTAGGCCTCCGTGCTGCGCCTGCACGTGGAGACGTGGACACGGCCTGTGTGCCTCCCGCTCACAGCAGCTTGTCTTGGAGAGTGTTCCTGTGCCCCTGTGCCAGACCGCGCTCACGGAGCCTCTGAAGTCCAAGGCCGGACCTGCGCCCGGATGCTGGCCCAGGCTCTGGGACTTCATCCTGGCTTTCGCTTGAGGGAACGGAGGCCTGTAAGGAGGGCATGTGGCCCACCCAGGTCCTGCCCCACCCTGACCCAGAGCCGGGGCCGCGGTGGTCAGAGCGTGCACAAGGTCATCCACCACAGAGACCCCAAGAGTGCAGAGGGCCGAGCCGCTTGGGGTTTCTGAAGGACACCTAGAGAGTGTCTGACTTCTGTTATTCAGGTGACAGAATGGGGCCGAGTCGGGGTCGCTCGGGATGACCCCAGGCATCGGGATCACTCCACAGGGTCTGGGCAGCCACCTGGCTCTGCTCTCCCAGGTCAGGCGACCCTAGGCTTCAGTGGAGAACCAGCCCCAAGGAAACAGCCCCCGAGCCCCAGTATCCTTCTCCTGGCCCGCTCCCTTCCATCCAGCTTCTCCCAAGCCTTGGGCGCCCTCTCCTTTGTGTGCACAAGGGACTCTCCCTGATCAGGGGTCTGAGCCATCCTCTTGGCTAGTTGGAAGTTCATCCAGGTGTCAGACTTAGGTTTCTCGCTGCTTCGGCCGAGGAGGGCTCTTGTTTCATGGGACGAGGTGCAGCCCAGAGGCTGTAGGCCATCCCGTCTCTCTCCTGTGGCCTCAGTGTCCAGCCACACTTGAGCAGAGCATACGGTCCCAGGCAGGCGGTCTCAGAGCTGAGTGAGGAAACGATCCACAGGGGAAGCCCTCAGCCTCGACTTCCCCTGTTCGGGCCCCAAACCTGCCCCTTGTCCCTGTCAGCCAGACCCTGTGGAAAGGCAGCAAGGCCTCTTTCACCTGAGCACAGCCCTGCCCTGGGTGGTGAGGCCGAGACCTGTGGCCGCCCAGGGAATAGACGGGGCCCTGAGCAGCGGGAGCAGGGAGTGCCCCTGAGCAGCCGGTGGCAGGCGGCCTGGGCAAGAAAGTCCCTCTGCCCCAGGGCAGGAGTGGAGGCTCCCAGGGAGGGGCTCCAGAGGGTGCCTGCGTGTCCAGGTGGCGTCCAGGCGTGTCCAGCGGGGGCTGGGCAGAGGCTTCAAGGCGGGACGCCACCAGCGTCTTCCATGGTTCCAGGGTTCCATGGCTCTGTGCGGCCGGCGGGAGCTGGCGTGGGCTCCTGGGCGTGTAAAGTAGATCAGTTCAGATGGGCTTTTATTTGGACTTCATTAAAAGCAACTGGACGTGAGAACTTGAGTCGGGGGCCCCGTGGGTCTTGGGTGATGGTCCTGCCCTTGGCTGTCTGGGGCTAGCAGGGGCCGTCCTGGCCCACGGACACGGCGCCCCCACCCCGTGTCTCCCGGGTGCCATCTCAAGACCTCCCTCCAGTCCTCTCTGCTGACCTTCCGAGCATTCTGGTAAATGTGCTCCTCCGTAGCGCCCAGATCCCTTCGTGCCTTACCGCCCGGCTGGTGCTGCGTGCCCCGTGCAGATGGCGCCCTGGGGAAGCTGCCCGACTGGCCGCTGGCATCACTCAGTGGGCTCCCTGGCCCAGCCGCCATCCTCTCGAGGTCTTTCCGAGACTCTCCCCATCTCGGAACCCTCCACCCAGCCCCATTAATGGCCTGGGACCTCTGGCAGTGACTAAGTGACGTTCTCAGTAAAGCCACAGCCCGGGCGTGTGACACCAAGGACGGTTCCCTAATTTGATGGCTTGGATTGAACTGAAACCAAACTTCAGATCCCCGCCTTCACACCTGGTGACGGACCAGCCGCCCGCACGGGAGGGGCTGGGCCTGCGGACCTTTTGTTCCTCATCTGTTTCCCATCCTTTTATTTGTCCTGCTTCTTTCCTGTGATGGGCTGTCGCCTCATCACAAGGCCGGCCAGGAGGCTGGGGACCCGTGCTGCGGCTCATCAGGACCTGAGGGAAAGGGAGCCAGCGCCCTCTGCCCCGCCCTCGGGGGTGGCTGCGGGCCTTCCCTCCCTGGGACTGTTTGCTGACTGCAGCAGACACACAGCCCCCGTCCTCCCGCGACCCTGCAAGATTGCTGAGCAAACAGGCAGGGGGAGGCTGAGGAGGCGAGGAATTCACGAATCACCCTGCTGGCCAGGCCGGGTGAGGCCGGAATCCTGGCCGCGGGTCTAGACCAAGGCCTTCCTCTGGGCGGGGTATCCACCAGCCTTTGCGGACAGTGACTGTCCCGTGCTCTCTCTCTCAGGGGACCCTGGTGAATTCTGTCATGGTACATTAAGGAGCCTCGTCTAGAAGTCCGAACTCGCAGTTCCCCGTCGTCGGGAAGGCTTGGACTCCAAGATGATCATAAAGGAATACCGGATCCCTCTGCCCATGACCGTGGAGGAGTACCGCATCGCCCAGCTCTACATGATACAGGTGGGTCTGGGCACAGGCTGCCGCGTGCCTCGTGCTGGGCTCCTGGCTTCCAGGCATGGCGCCGGGCACACGGGCACACAGCAGGCACTGGGGCATCAGAGTGTCCTGCCAGCACTGACTCTGCAGCACTCACATGGAGCCTAGGCCTTAGCTCAGGCTGCGGCCACCAAGTTCACAGCCTGGGGCTTAAGCATCAGGCGCTGGTGGGCCAGCTGGAGGTCTGGCAGGCCCATGTCCGGGGAGAATTCTGTTCCCAGTTTGCACACATGTACCCTCTCCCTGTGCCCAGGCATGGCAGAGGAAGAGGGGTGGGAGAGGGAGAGAGAAAGAACATTCTGGTATCTCTTCCTCTTCTCGTACCTGTGCTAATCCCACTGAGGGCTCGAAGCTCATGGTCTCATTCACCCTAACTGCCTCTTTGAAAGGCCCCTTCTCCACAGACCATTGTACTGGGGGCTAGGACTTCAATATGGGGATTTTTAGGGGGACACAACATTCAGTCCGTAGCACCCCATTTAAGACAGGTAGTTTTGAAGCCAGAGAGGTTCAGTGACTTACCCAGGAGCACACAGCCTGTCTCCCAGCTCTCTGACCCTTACATTACTATGGTTGGTGTGGGACATGTGCCTGGTTTACAGTCTCACATGAGCGTGAGGTTCATGAGGAGAGAGCGACTCTCACCCATTCCCAGGAGACATTGCTTCTCCCTCCTCAGTGCCTGCCCAGCCTGGAACTCAGGATCTGGGGCCCAGGATCTCTGCTAACTTGGCCTGACACCAGATCTGCCCAGTGTCTCCATTCCCTGGGATCCTGGCTGGGGTCTTCGCTCTGCAGGGTCTCCCAGCTCTCCTGCTTGGTCCCAGGGTGGCTTCTGCCGGGCCTGGCAGCTTCCCTCCAAGCTGAGGGCCTTAGGGCCTCCCACTGATCAGGAACCCCCTTGGCCTGACTCTGGCAGGGCCTGGACCTCCCGTCCCTGGGTTTGCCTGGTGGGCTCGCACCTTCAGCCTGGGTTGGGGTGGTACCATGAGCCCCCAGCAGAGTCTGGAGACCCAGCTCCCACCGGGAGGACTTTGATGAAGCCGTGGGGGTTGGGCCGGGCCTGCTGGGAGGAGAGCAGGAGGTGGCCCGGCTCCCTGAGGGTGTTTGCTCTGAGCTGCTTCAGAAGTGCCACTCAATTCCCTCTTGAGCCGCTTACCCCTTCATTATTTTGGAGAGTGGGGAGAGGAAGAAGTTTAAATCAGGCCCAGCTCGGAGTGCTCTGGAAATAGCTCAGCCCTTCTAGGACCAGGCCCATCTGCTGGAGCCGCCATGCGTCCCGCAGCTTCTCAATTCCTGCCCAGCAGTGAGCCCCGACCACCGCAGGCCACCCCTCCGCTGCTCCTGGCCTTCTGGGGTGGACGATGGGGGTCCCAGAGGATGTGCCTCCAGCACAGAATCACCTGGGACTCTGGGCCCACAGTGTGTGTCCTTCTGTCTCCTGTGAAGGTCCTTGTTAAGCAGCTCGACGGGCAGACCGCCCTCCCTCCTTGCAGCCCCGGCCCCTGCACGGCGTGGTTGTTGGTGTTTTCTCTCACGTTTTTTTTGGTGCGTTCTAGCTGCACATGTTGGTGGGACTGTTGCCCCACGTTCACGCATGCTCACAGCGCAGCAGTGGAACCCGGCCCACGGCCCTCCCAGCACTGCCCCACCCCCACCCTGGTCCCTTCCTCTACCCACCTGCCTTTCACGTCCGTCAGATCCGCGCCCCCCTTGCTTTCCCTTTTTCCTCTGCAGCTTCCACGTTCGAGAGAAAGCATAAGACCCTTGACCTTCTGGGTTTGACTTCTTTCACTTAACATAGGGGTTCCGCCCGTCTTCCTGCGAAGGACGTAATTTCACTCTTCTTTATGGCGGACTGAGCTCCATCGTGTGCACCTACCACTTTCTCTTTTTCCGTTCACCCGTTGATGGACACCTAGGCTGACTTCTAGTTTGGCCATGGTGAATTATGGTCAGGGTCTCTTGAATGCTGAACTGCTAATCGGCACCATGGTAGGTGGGGATGCCTCCCACCCTGCAGACCATGAGTGTCAGCATCCAGGCCGCCCGGAAGCGGCATCCCTCCCAGCCAAACCCACCAGTGTGGCCTCCTGGTGCTCGCTGGGCCCCCTGCTGCTCCGAGCTTCCGGTCTTTCCCTGTGCTCCTTCCGGTTAGCAAGATGTGTGCGTACGTCTTTCCTCCCTGCGTAGGCAGACCAGTCATATGTCACTGGGAAAGGTGTTTCATGCCGTGTGAGCACGTGCCCCTGTGTGGACACACGTGCATTCCCCTTCTTACCAGCCGGAGAACTGAGGGGTGCCTCACACCTCTCTGGCTGCCCTCAGGGCCAGTGCAGCCCCTTCCTCGAGACCAGGACCCCTATGAGAGACCCAGGGCTTTGCTCCAGTGCCTTGGGGTCTCCCCACCCTTCCTCCTGGCCCACATTGGCAGAAGGCAAGAGGGTCAAGCCTCAGTGTGGTGGGCAAAGGAGCCGTGGTTTATGTGTCCATAGTCAGGGACCCTGAGGTGTGGTCTGTTTCCAGGCAACCACACAGCTAAGACTTGCTGGCTCTTGGGGAAAGGGTAGGCTTTTAGGGCCCAGCTGAGCCTGAGTTGAGGTCCAGTCCTGGTGAGCGAGTGGCTGAGTCTCTCAAAGCTTTGCTTTCTTTATCTTTCACATGGCTTGCCTCCCACAGAGCACCAGCCAGGAAGGTTCTGGAAGCCCTTCCTGGTAGCACAATTGAGCTCCCCAGAGCCAGGGCTAGAATGCAGCTCCTCCAGCTCTGGGCGGCCTCTGTGGCTCTGGAAAGCTCTGGGACTCTGTGGGCTGCAGGGGAAGCTGCTGCCAGCCTCAGAGGTGGGGTGCCATGGTGCGTGGAGCAGAGGGGCTGGGGCAGAGGACGAAGCGCCCCCACACCCAGAACGGAAGGAGGCAGCGCTTCCAGACCCCAGCACCTTCTCCCTGCCCCTTGTCCCATAGGGTGGACGGGCAGGGCAGCAGAGGCCAGTTGGGACCATCCAGATACCGGGACTAGAACACAAGCACATGCCTGCGCCCTTCCTGCCCTCAAGATGCCCACTGGCAGCCCGAGCCCGTCTCCTGAGGCCCCGCACATCCCCAGGGCTGAGGATCGCTCTCGGCCACTCCAGGGCCTGTGGTGCTCGCTCTTCCTAGCCTGCAGCCTGCCTTCCACTTGGCCCCACTCCCTCTCCTCCTGCCCTGGCCCCCTCCTGCCCTGCCTCTGGACCTGGGGTCCCTGGGGAAGGGCTCATAGGTCTGAACGTGTCAGCGTCTGCACCTTGACAGGCGGCGGTGCACTGGCTCGGTCGTACCGTTAGTGCTGTTGGAACGTAGCTGAGTTCACAGGCTCCTCTGCGCCCTGCCTGTGTGGGGCTGATCGCAGAGGTGGGTGAAGGGGCACCACATGTCCCCTGAGACAATATGGATGCAGCCAGCTGAGCAGGGGGCCGTGAGGTGGGGACAGGTCTGCACAGGGGCTCCAGGCCAGCATGCCAGGAGCCCACATGTTCTGTGCTGGGCCTTAAGAGGTGGCTGCCTGTTCACTGAGAGTACCAAGGAAGCTCAGTGCATTCCCACTGTGCTGCCCGCAGCTGGGCAGCATCTGTGAAGAGCCTTCCTCTGAACCAGTTGCCTGCGGGAAGGCCGTGGAAAAGATGGACGGGCCCCCCATGGCCACAGCTAGCCTGTGCCTGGGCAGCGCCCAGCACACACAGTGTTAGGGCTGTGAAGTCACTGACGGCTGGCAGGTGTCCACCAAGGCTCAGCCAGGGTTTCACTGGGGGAGCAAGCAGAGCGGCTGGGCCAGGACCCTGGACAGCTCTGCGGGCCATGCCTGCCTGGTTCTTGGTCTTCGTCCTTCCCTCTTGGGAGCCTGGCGGCATGGCCCAAGGATGGTTGGCAGGGACAGGTAGCTTCCTGAGTGGGCAGAGTGCAGAGTGACTGGAGAAGCGCGTGCTCCTACGTGGCGTGATAACCGCAGTGCGCCAGGCTGGCGGGGACCCAGGGGTCCTCCTGGGATATACCAGCTCCAGAGTTCCTGGAGACAGTTGGGACTAGGAGTCGTTGACTCATTTGACCAGTCTTTACCAAGCATCTACTATGCGCAGTCGTCACAGTGCTGTGCAGGGTCATGCAGATTCGGGGGCCTGCCATGACCGACTGGGGGAGCCCGTGTTCCAACCCCATGAGTTCCCATGGCCATCCATACTGTCATCTGAGGATGGTGGCAGCCCAGTGCTCTCAGTCTGAAGCATCCCCCTGATTTAATCCTGATGACCTGCAGGATTGATGGCAGTGCCCCTCTGGGTAGGGGCACAGAGATGTCAAGAAGCTTGTTCCAGGGTACACAGCTGGCCCATGAAGCCAGTCTCTGCAGACAGGGCTAACTGCCTTTTCCACATTACAAGTTCTCCTAGCCCACCCCACCCCTTCTTCTCTGAAGTGACAGCTTCAGGGGGGCCGATCAGAGATGCCCTCTCCCCCTCACACGGCCCTGCCCGCTGCATCCCAGGACTGAAGTGCTCATACTCACACATGGAACTCAAGGTCACCTTGCAATCAGCCAGGCCAGGTGGTATGGTCAGCCCACAGTCACCACATGCTGGGGAGAAGTCTGGCAACTGAAGGCTTTTGTGGCTGGGCAAGAGGCATGGAGACTTCTCTGAGAGACAAGGGGCTCACCTGTCAGTCAGGTGGGGATCAGCAGGTGCTGCTCCTATTTATCCAGTGGCAGCTGAAGTCCAGTTACAGGAGCCATTGTGGGTGCTCACCCAGCTGATTGACTAGTGTTCCCCCCAAATTCACAACCAGCTGCAACTCAAGAGCACGATTGTACTGTGAACTGGGGTCTTTGCATATGTAATCTGTTAGGAATCTTGAGACGAGATCAGCCTGGACTTAGGATGGCTCTTGTCCCTGTAAGAAGAGGAAAGGACAAGCTGGGTGGTGTGGTGGCATGTGCCTGTAATCTCAGCAATTTGGGAGGCTAAGGCAGGAGGATCACATGCTCAAGGCCAGCCAGGGCAATTTAGCAAGACCCGTCTCAAAGTAACAGTTTAAAGCGGGCCGGGGCTGTGGCTCAGTGGCAGAGTGCTTGTCTGCGTGCACGAGGCCCAGGGTTCCACCCCAGCACCACAAAACCGGAAGAGGCAAAGGCGAGGCCAGAGACACGGGAAGACAGGCAGGGATGGACTGGTGTCTTCAGGCTAAAGAATGCCAGGGACTCTGGGAGTCCCCAAAAGCTGGAGTTGGGGAAGGGTCCTGCATGGAGACTCCGGAGGGAGGTTGTGGCGGCTTGCCAACTCTTGCAGGAGCACCAGGGGTGGACTCGGGTCTCAGCCTGCCTGAGTGGGGACATTGGCACAGCATCCCAGCACCCGCTGAGGCCAAGTGGAAGAGCCCTCCCTGTCCCTGCCCCCTGTGCAGCACCTTGGCAGGCGGGGCACCCGCCGGAGACTCCTGCAGGTGTCCTGACCGCCCCGGCCACGCCTCCTCTCGGAGCCCTCCAGCACCCCAGAGTGCATTGGCTTCACAGTTTTGTCGTAACAAAGAAGCCCACGCTGGGTGGCTTGCGACCACAGGAATTTATTCTCCTGTGGTTCAGGAGCCCAGAGCCGGGCATCCAGGTGCCCGCAGGCCCGTCCTTCCACGGGCTCTTGGGGAGGATGCTGCCTTGTCTTCCAGCTTCCCTGGCTGCAGGTGTTTTCTGGCTTCTGACAGCATCGCTCCAGTTACACCTGCGAAGATCCTACCTCCCAATAAGTCGCATTCTGAGGTTCTGGGTGCACATGAATTCGGGGCTGAGGAGGACATTCCGGCTGTCTGAAGCAGGGTGTGGGTATATGGGTAGCCCCACGCAAATTGGGTTTAGAAACTGAGACCGTAGAGAAGTGACTTGTCCGGGCTGCGTGAGTTGGTCGCAGAGTTGAGACTAGAGTCCACTCATTCCAAAGCCCTGCCTCGTGCCGGGTGCTTTACTTGAGGGCTAAGCAGGCCCTGGAATGAAGCAGGGTCAAGGGCAGCCCTGCCACTCAGAACTGGGGACGGGTCATCGCCGGTCTTTGTCTCCTCCTCATTTGCAAGTTGGGGTCACAGTAGCACTGCCCCTTGCTCGAGGGATGGAGGGGCAGCTGAAGGAGAAGGCCCGCGGAAGCACGGGCACCGCCGCAGCCAGGAGCCGCTCCGGGCGGGAGCCGAGAGCGGCCAGGCCGCAGGCGCGTCACTAGAGTCTGGTCCGGGAGCTCTTTGCCATGTGGAAGGCTGGCACCTGGCTCTCTCCGTGGCCTCGCCAGGGTCTTCTTTTCTCTGATGCAGACTCAGGAGCCTGGGCCATGAGGATGGAGCACACCTCTGTGCCCTGCACAGGGTCCGGCCCAGGGGCGAGGCACGCGCGGGGAGTGCCTGCTCACACACCTGTGCCGTGGGTGTGTGTGCAGGGACCCAGGCCCGCTGCTCAGGAAACTGACCAAAGATAGCCCTGGTGATGCGTCCTGTCACCCTGGAAATGGACACAAGGCTCAAAGTCACTCACACATCAAGCCTGAGGTTTTCCGCATAGGCAGAAAACTGACTTTTCAGACCCAGGGAAAGACATCTGTGGCACCGATACTTAGAGGTGACCCAGATGTCATTTCTGTCAGACAGAGTCACCAAGCCCCTTGTCGCTCCCCACCTTTGACCTTTCTTAAATCTTCGCCAGCCCAGGAGTCAGGACTGGGTTTCCTCTGTTGGCTTTTGGTTTATAGCCGTCTTAGTGAGACGTAAGGCACAGCTCTGTTGTCAGCCACGTGATCCACCTGGTTGAAGTGTACAGTTCCGGGGTCAGCACGGTCACAGAGGCATGCGACCATCACCACAATCCATCTCAGAATGTCTTTGTCACAGAAAGGAGTCACTGCCGTCACCGCCGCGCCCAGCCCCTGGCGCCTGCCTCCAGGCTCTGGGTCCACTGTTCCAGACGCTTCATCACGGATGGCGCAGCGTGTGACCTTCCCTGTCCGCGCTCTGTCCCTTGGTGTCTCCGGGGTCCATCCACTTCACGGCTCGTCCCTCCTTGCAGCGGGGCGCTCGCCCTCGGAGCGCACATTTGTCAATCCGCTCATCTGTTGGTGGACACGCAGGTCATTTCTGCCTTTTGGCTACCGCAGATAAATAGCCGTCTGCAAGTTTTTGTGTGGACACGTTTTCCCCTTTGGGGGGTGTATGCCTAGGAGTAGAATTTCTGGGCCGTGCGATAATCTAAGTTGGACTTTCCGAGGACCTCCCGCTCTGTTCCACAGCAGAGGTGCCATCATACATTCCCTAGCAACTCCCAGGCTGGGCCCCAGCTGCTGACTGCTGTCCCCGCCCCCGCGGGTCTGAAGCACTGCCTTGCTGTGGTTTTGACTTGCATTTCCCTAAGACTAGTGATACTGAGCACGTTCCAGGTCTTCATCTATGTCTTCTTTAGAGAGACTGTTCCCAAGTCCTTTGACCATTTTTGACTTGGGTTGTTTGTCTCGTTGAATTGTAAGGATTCTGTAATATTTTGAATACGAGTTCCTCATATCAACTATTATCACTGATAAAAATGTCCTCCCCTTATGTAAGGTTCTCTTTTCACTTTCTTTTTAATGTCCTTGGAAGCACAGAGGTTATTCATTTTGATGAAGTCCAGTTTATCTGTTTTTTTTTTTTTTTTCTTTGTAGTTGCTTATGCTTTGGGTATTATTGTTCCAAAACCATTGCTTAATCCAAGGTCATCAAGATTTATGCCTGTGGTTTCTTCTAATAGTTTTATAGTTTTAGCTCTTATGTTTTTAATGAATCATGAACATTTTTAATGAATCGGGAGCAGCAGCCAGTGAGGAAGTCTGGTCTTTTGGGGAGTTTGTGGACTTCTGTGTTGCTGGGGGGGGGGAGTACTCCAGAATTTCCCTCCTGCCCCCTCAGCTGGTCTGGCACCTGGCTGGGTGGCCTCACACATCATTTCCACCCCTGGCCCTCAGTTTCCTCGTACATCACACGCGGGTTATCTCAAGGATGTGCTTGTGGTCAGGGTCTTTGCCTTTGGAATCTTTCTCTAGAGAGCTCCAAGCACACTCCCCTTCTGCCCTGCCCAGAAAAGCCCTGAATCCATGGGCCCTTGGTTCCTAGATGCACCAACTTTCCACATGTGCCACACACACACACACACACACACACACACTGACACCCTGAGCGGTAGCTTGGGTGACCTCACCCAGCATGTGATTGCAGTCCTCAGTCTCCCAAGTCTTGTGCCAAGTTTGGGTGGCACATCTCCATAGGAATTGGGCTCTTTGGTGGCAGGGGACACTCCTAGGTGGCCCCATCCTCCCACGAGCTCCCTCCCTCCCACGAGCCCCCTCCCTTCCAGCTGTACTGTGAGCTGACCCCCCCACCCTCCAGCTGTAGAGTTAATTAGATGTCAGGACTGGGAGGCAGGAGGTAGACCGAGTCACCCCTAGCCAGGGCAGCAGGAGTGACAGATGAGAGACGCCTGCCCGCTCCATCTGGAAGGAGCTGCTGGGCTGGGGCCTTGAGAGGAGCGACTCAGCATAGGGGGTCCCTGAGTCGAACGCACGGGCCCCCAGCACCCCTCCTGCCAGCCTGGCCCCCTGTTCCTGCCCAACCAGCTCCCAGGGCCTGGCCCTCCAGGGAGGGGAGGGGCCTGGTGCCCTAGAGGTCCCAGAGAGTGGATGCTCTGCCTGTCCTGTCTCCACACTGCCCAGCCACTCCTGGCCTGTCACCTGGGTGGGTACCCCAGCACTTAGCCTCCTGCCCTCACTATGGAACGGGGAGGGCAGCTCTGAAGTGCAGAGAACAGCGGGTCACCAGGCGAGCTGTAGGCTGAGGCGGGTTCGGAAGGTTCACTCAGGCTCCTGCCCCACCAGGGGCCGCCTCGCCCCCGCCTGCACTGGCTCCCAATGCAGTGGGAGCTGCCCTTCGTGGCCGCCGTCCCCATGTCTTGGCCCCAGCAAGCTCCATGAGTGCCTGACTGATGTCCTGCAGGGGGGACAGGGGACTTGGCGTCGTGGCCATGGGAGTAGCCTTCCTCCCCAGCCATATCCTCTGGACCAGTCCTTCTCCTCTGCCCCGTATCCTCAGAACCCAGCTGCCATATGAGTAGCTGATCCAAGCCCAGAAAACGAGGCCAGGCAGAGCATCCGGCAGCTGGTTCCTCGCTCCCTCCTTCAGGGAAACAGCTCAGAAGCATCTGGGCTTTGGAGCCAGGAGGATTCCCGCCCAGCCCAGGCTGGAATGAAGCTGGCGCCTGGCAGCTCTGGGAGACAGCGACTGTCACTCCCCTCAGAGACCCTGCCAGCTGACCAGTCAGCTTCCAGTGGAAAGGTGGGGTTCTCCTTGGGCCGGCTGTGGGGCAGGGTCCCCGCTGACCTGGCACTCTGCAGGTGGGGTACTCTGAGCAAGCTGTGGCCGCTTCCTCCCTTGGTTTTGTTCCTAATTCTCTTCACTTTTTGTTAAAGATGTACACATGCAGAAGGTGCGTGAGCTGACAGCACCCGCCATGGCGCTCCCCGCCAGTGAACACCCAGGTGCACAGCAGAGCGTTCTCGGCCCCCAGCAAACCCAGTGCCTCCTTGGCCTTGGAGTTGCGAGAAAACAGCTCCCAAACTGTAATTCACCTGCCATTAATCTTCCCTTCTAGTACGTTCCCAGAGTGTGCGAGCAGCCATGACCACGGTGATTCAAGAGGATTTTGATGGCTGGGAGTGTAGCTCAGTAGAAAGAACACACACTGAGCACGTGAGAGGCCCTAGGTTGGTCCCCAGCGCCCCCAAGACAAGCGCGGCAGAGTTTTTCCATCACCTCAGAGGAAACCTGGACCCACGAGCAGTCCCACTTCATTTCTCCCCCGCCCCGGCCCCAAGCCCCGCTGCCCCTTTCTGTGTCTCTGGATCTGCTGTTTTCGACATTTCGCAGAAGTGGGGTCACAGCGGGCGGTGCTTCGTGACTGGCTGCTTCCACTCAGCACGTCTCCCAGACGTCCCCGCAGAAGCGCGGATCAGTGGTAGCCCGGGTGTGGGCTGGTGAGCTTCCCTTCCACCTGTAGCTCATAGACAGTCTGGAAGGATGGGTCACCTGAAGGCCTGGTATCCAAGCACAGTGGCCCCTTTATCTGCAGGGGGTACATCCCAAGACCCTCTGCGGATGCCCAAAGCCACGGATAGAACCAAACTCGTCCAAACCTTCGTTTTTCCCCACACGTACCTGTGATAAAGTTCGATTTACAAATCAGAGAGCGGGCATGGTGGGCACACTCATAATCCCAGCTTCTTGGGAGGCCAAAGCAGGAGCATGGGTTCAAGACTAGCTGAGCAACTCAGCAAGACCCGGCCTCAAAATGTAAAAGGAAAAACGAAGACCATCTATTCAAAGTGAAATAATTTATAGGGAAAAAGTTAAGAGACAGTAAGAGAGTGGCAACGAATAACAAAGTAGAACAATTGTAACAGTAGAAGTTGTTACACTTAGGAATGGTCTCTTTCTGGAATTTTCCATGAAAATTGGGCTGTGGTTGACCTGAGGTTGTCAGAATCACAGAAGGAAGGCGACTCAGCGGGCACCGGTCTCTGTTCAGGCCCTCCTCTTGAGTCTGTAGTGCACACACCTGGAAGTGAGCCTGCTGGTGGCCTGGTGACCCGACCTCTTTTTTTAGAAACCTCCAAACTGTTCTCCCCTGTTTTTGGCGCTCCCACCGTTTCGTTAACCCCACCCCTCCCAGGCAGCCCGCGGGGTCCGGGTTTCTCCACGCCCTCTCCGGCACTGAGTGTCCACTGCGTTTTTTGTTTCTAATCATAACCGTCTTCATGGTTTGATTTGCATTTTCCTGATGACTAATGACGTTGAGCATCTTCTCACGTACATTTCCCAGTTCTGCCGCTGCTTCTCTTTAACAGTGGTTGACAGCCACGGGGATGACTTTCAGACCCACTGATGGGCAGTGACCCATAGTCTGAAAAGCAGGCTAGACTTCCCTCTGGGCCTGGTGTTGATCTCTGGGCCTGGAGATGCACTTCTTAGTCATTTCTGTCTTCTTTGGAGGAAAGGCTGTTAAGTCCTTTGGCCAATTTGAATTGAGTTGTTTGTTTTGTTGTTGAGTTCTTTGTGTCTTCTGGATACAAGTCCTTATCAGACGTGATAGGCAAATGTTTTCTCCCGTTCAGTAGATTGTCTTCACTCTTGTTGATAAACATTAGTTTTAAATTTTGATAAAGCCAATTTGTCTATTTTTTTCTTGTGTCGATAATGCTTTTGATATATTTAAGAAACCATTACCAAGTCCAAGGTCATGAAGGTGACCTATTTCCTTCTAACAGTTTTATGGTTTTAGTTCTTACATTTAAGTCTTTGGTCCATTTTGAGTTTATTTTTGTGAATGGTGTGAAATAGGGTTCAATGTCCCTCTCTCACATGTAGATACCCAGTTGTCCCAGCACCATTTGTTAAAGACCAGTCTTTCCCCATTGGATGGTCTTGATACCCTTGTCAAAAGTTAATTAACCAGAACTGGGATTGAGGCTCAGTGGTAGAGCATTTGCCCAGCTCATGTGAGACACTGGGTTTGATCCTCAGCACCACATAAAAGTAAATAATTTTTTAAAAAAAATCTTGTGTCTGTCTACAACTAAAAAAGATATTTTTTTAAAATTAATTGACCAGCCATGCATGGTAGCACACGTCTATAATCCCAGTGACTTGGGAGTCTGAGACAGGAGGATCCCAAGTTCAAGACCAGCCTGAAGAACTTAGCAAGACCGTATCACAAAATAAAGTCTGAAAGGACTGGGGATGTAACTTAGTGGTAGTTCAATCCCTGGGTTCAATCCCTGTTATCAACAATAAATAAATGAATAAATAAATAATAAAAAGAAAATTAACTGACCGTTAGATACATGGTTTATTTCTAGGCTCTGAATACTGTTCCATTGATCCTGTGATAGTACCATATAGTTTTGATTTCTGTAACTTTGTAGTGAATTTTTTAGCCTGATATTGATAGTGCCATTTCTCCTTTTTATTTTCTGTCATAAGTTTTGATGTAGGAAGTGTAAATCTTCCAGCTTAGTTCTCAAGATCATTTTAGCTATCTGGGGTCCCTCACAATACCATATGAATTTTAGCATCAGTTTTTCTTTTTCTATTAAAAAAAGGCCACTGGAATTTCCATAGGCATTGCACTGGGTCTGTGTGTTTCTTGATGGATCGCTGCTATTTTAACAATATTAAATCTTCTAATCCATGAACACAGGATGTTTTTCCAATTATTTAGGTCCTTAACTTCTTTCAGCAATGTTTTGCAGTTTTTAGTGCACAAGTATTTTTATGGAGATGCTTGGTTAAACTTATTCCTAAGTATTTATTCTTTCAGATGGTATGGTAAATGCAAGTGATGTCTTAATCTCTTTCTTGCAGTCTTGGTTTCTGCGTGTTGGTCTTGTATCCTTCAACTTTGCTGAAGTCATTTATTAGGGCTGATGAATTTAGAGGAAAATCTTCAGGGTTTTCTGTATAAAGTTAATGTCCTCAGCCAACAGGGAATAGTTTTACCTCTGTCTTTCCAGGCTGGACGCCTCTTTTCATTTTTCATTCTTGCCTGATGGCTTTCTCCCAGAACCTCTAGTCCATCACTGAGTGAAAGCCAGAAAGCAGGCCTCCTCGTCCTGGTGCTGTCTTGGAACGCTTTCAGTCCTGGGACAGGCCGGAATCAGAACAGACCATTCCCGTGTGCCGAGCTGGGCCTGGCGCGGGAGTCTGAGCGAGGGACCTGGGTCACACGGGCCTGGGTCTAGACGTGGCGGGATCCTGCCAGGCCCAGGTGGAGCCAGCCTGTGGCCAAGGCCTGTCTTCCCCTTCCACACCTGGGCTTGGTCTCCTGGCCCCTTCTGTGCGGAATGCTTTGACGAACCACGCACATCATGGCGCTTCTGTCCCCACAGAAGAAAAGCCGGAATGAGACGTACGGCGAAGGCAGCGGCGTGGAGATCCTAGAGAACCGGCCCTACACAGACGGCCCCGGGGGCTCAGGGCAGTACACGCACAAGGTGTACCACGTGGGCATGCACATCCCTGGCTGGTTCCGCTCCATCCTGCCCAAGGCGGCCCTGCGGGTGGTGGAGGAGTCCTGGAACGCCTACCCCTACACCCGAACCAGGTGCGCCTCCCGCCGCTCCCCGGCCTCCCATCTGGTGGGAAGAAGTGCCAGATCCGGGGGTGGGGCTCCAGGCGGGCTCAGCCCCTGCACTCACAAGGACACGAGGCTGTGTCCGAGACGTGCCCTGAAGGCCCCCAGGCCGTCTCCACAGACGAGGGAGGAATATACCCAATGCCTCCCAGACTCCTCAGGGTAGAGGCCACAGAAGACGGCCTTCAAGCCAGGGCTTCTGAGAAGGCCTGGGAGGGCAAGCCAGGGACAGTCCCCCTGCCGGGAAGAGAGGAGCTGAGGCGGCCCGTGCCCCGGACCACTGCACCCAACCTTCAGACAGTGGTCTTCTACACCCCCGCTGCGCAGGCCTTCTCTCAGGGTCTTCACTCTGCGCCCCAGTATGTCGCTCAGCACTGCCGGGTTGAGGGGCTGGGGGCTGCTCCCACCTGCCACCATGTGCTGAGCAGGCAGGGTCCCCACCAGCCTCCTGGGACCTCCTTCCTTCCCCATACCTGGCGAGTACCGGCTGTCCCCAGGGCTGGCTCTTGTGGGGTAGCCAGCATGTCCTGCAGTGGGGCTCAGACCCCTCCAGCTCCACCACCATGAGCATGTGGACTCCAGATCAGAGCTTCCAGAAGCTCTGAGTCCACTCTCCCCTCGGCCTAAGCCCAGCCCTCCTCCCACCTTGGCCTGACTGTTCTTGGGACAGGGAGAGAGCCCAGGAGGGGACCGGGACAGCACGTCTCAGCCAGCCCTACACTCCTTTCTCTCGCCACCTCACCGCTGTCCAGTTGTGTCCGACGGGCAGACAGCCACCCACAGCCCCTCCAGGCACAGACCCAGTGGCCGCTGCCTCCCCTCAGGTTCACCTGCCCTTTCGTGGAGAAGTTCTCCATCGACATCGAGACCTTTTACAAAACGGATGCTGGGGAGAACCCGGATGTCTTCAGCTTGTCTCCCGTGGAAAAGAACCAGCTGACGACAGGTGGGCAGGAGGCGGAAGCCCTGCAGGGCTGCCTTCTGTGCCTCCCTCGGTCCCCCTTGGCCCCAGGCCTGGCCCTGTCCTGGTGGCAGGTCAGAGTGCAAGCGAGCGAGGACATGAACCCCAAGACTAGGGCCTTTCCTGCTCAGAGCTACGCCCCTCCACCCCCAGAAGTGCCCCGGTGGCTCTGGGGAAGCCACCTCAGGCTGGCAGCCGTGCATGAGTGCCCAGCCAGGTGGGGCCATGGCACAGACGGAGGCTGTACCCTTGTTGGCTCCATGTCCGACGGCCAGAACCGCCACGTGGGACGCAGGCCCCATTTGTTAGAGCTTCATAAACGACGCCAGAGGTCAGGATTTTCGTGCAAAATTTCCAAATTCCCAAATGTTGGCCACTAATTCAAAATAAACACGCCAGTTGAACAGGAGGCGTCTGTGGGCCAAGCACAGCTGTCCGGTCCCCTCTGTGCAGGCTGAGTGTCCAACCGCTCAGCCTGCTGGTCTCCGCAGCATGAGCCCTGTGTGTAGGTGCACCTGGCCCAGGGTGCTGGCCGGCCACCTCATTTGGCAAGAAATGGACAGTGAGTGTCCAGCTGCATACTGGTCATCTCACCCTGTCCCATACAGACACCTGGACAGTTCCCCAAGTCCCCACCTCAGTCCATCACTGCTTTGGCACCAGGACACCTCCTTTCCCAGGAATCATTCCCCGTTCTTCTGGTCTGTCCCCAAGGAAATGCACACCAGTCCTCCATGCACCCCTCAGTGACCTGCCATGCCAGATGGTGGGCACACGGGCTGTGGGGCTTGTCAACATGACTTGGAAAGGCAGCACCTGGCGGTCAGGGAGCTGCCGCGGCATCATACTTGCTCCCAGACTGTCCCTGCCACGTGGCGAAACCCGGGGCCCCCAGAAGATGTGGGCATGGAGGGCCTGGCCGGGGTGGGGTGCAAGCCAGGCAGGTGTGACCACTCACAGTGTCCCCCAGACTTCATCGACATCGTCAAGGACCCCGTGCCGCCCAACGAGTATAAGGCAGAAGAGGACCCCAAGCTCTTCCAGTCGGCCAAGACCCAACGCGGGCCCCTGTCCGACAACTGGATCGAGGAGTACAAGAAGCAGCTGCTGCCCCTCATGTGCGCCTACAAGCTCTGCAAGGTGGAGTTCCGCTACTGGGGCATGCAGTCCAAGATCGAGAGGTTCATCCACGACACCGGTGAGCACTCCCGCGCCCCGGCCTCCCTGCTCCCCGAGTGTGCTTCCTTTTTATCCTGAAAAGTGAACTGAAGCCCCTGTTCGCCCCATCCCCCACCCCGGCTTATCTTTTTTTTTTTTTTTTTTTTTTTTTTTTTTTGCTACTGTGGATTGAACCCAAGGGTTCTCTGCCCCTGAGCAACATCCCCAGGCCTTTTTATCTTGAGACAGAGTCTTGCTAAGTTGCTGAGGTTGGCCTTGAACTTGCAGTCCTCCTGCCTCAGCCTCCCAAGCTGCAGACTTGCAGGCCTGCGCTGCCGTGCTCAGCACCCCCAGCTTGCCTTGGCCTTCCCTGAATGACGTGCATACTTCCTGCTGCACGTGCCCCAAGCAATGTCCAGTTGTCCCTGCCCCACTCGTGAATGATACTGTGTAGCCTACACCCCACTCGGGCCAGCAGCCACTGAGGCCCACCAGGGCCTCTGGCTCCCAGGCCTGGTTGCTGTACCTGACCAGGCTGCAGTCCCAGGCCCGGCCCACGGCCTTGTGTTCCCTACTAAGCCAGAAATTCTGGATGGCAGAGTGGCTTGGACATTGCACTGTCCTTCACACCAACCCAGCCTGCCTGGGGCTCCTTGCCTGGCGAGTGCTAGCCCAGGCCCCTCACCTCCTCTGCAGCCATCAGCACCTGCCCGCCCCAGTCACTGAATGTCAGTACCCTCCTGGTCCTGACCCCAGGGCTCGTGCCCCGGGATTCACCCAGGCAGACGCCGAGTGATGCCACCAGCAGGGGTGGCTTGATCTACATGTGAACAGGGCCACACTGTGATAGCACACTTCACACCTGTCACATTGGCGCTTGGTGGCCCTTGAGGACAGGCATTGTCACCCTGCTCTGTAGAGGAGGAAGCAGACTTGACACTGGCCAAACGCAAAGCAGGCCTTCTCCCCAGCCACGATGGACAGGCGCCCGCGTCGGTGCTGTGCGACCCTGAGAGGTGCGCACCGCGGCAGAGGCAGAGGTGCCGAGCGGACGGGACAGCACGACCAGCTCCGCCCCCATGCAGTGTCCGTCAGCAGGAGGAGGAGGACGCCCATCCCTGAAGGGCTGCGTC
Source organism: Sciurus vulgaris (assembly GCF_902686455.1). Classification (NCBI taxonomy): domain Eukaryota; kingdom Metazoa; phylum Chordata; class Mammalia; order Rodentia; family Sciuridae; genus Sciurus; species Sciurus vulgaris. The sequence goes on along the minus strand of NC_136468.1, from coordinate 147,452,264 downwards.
CCTGCAGTCTGGCCGTCCAAGCAGCTAGGAGCTTAGATTGGCCCAAATCAACCTCCCTCTTTAGTCAGGGCTCACAGGCTGCCACACGGTCCCCAGTTCTGAGACCCTAAGCAGAAAGGACAGTGTCCTGGAGACAGCCTAGGTGTCCCTCAGACCTGCCTGCCAGCCTGGGCCGTGCCCCTTGTGGCCGTGGGTCCCCACTTTCTGCAATGGAAGTCTCAGTTCTCAGCTCACAGGAGTGTGTGAGCGGTGGCCGGGGTCCCCCTGACACAGGCCTGCCCCACCACGGGTCTGGACACGGCTCAGCGGTGACTCGTCCACCCTCTCCTCCGGGCTTCTCCTGGGTCAGCCCATTCCAGGCCCCAGCAAAGCCCAAACTGAGACCCTGGCCCATGAGCCAGGGGTGCTCAGACTCCGAGGGCCCTCGGCCCTCCCCACACCACACAGCCTGAGAGCCTGGCCAAACTGCAGGGATCCCCAGCCCCCCGAAAGTCATCTGTCCCCCCAGACAGTGGACCTAGAGGGAAGGAGACAGTTCTGCCATGTAGCAGCCTGCAGCTCTTCCCTGAGCCTTGCTTTCCTCATCTGAGAAATGGGTGGTGACAGGGCTCAAGGACAGGTTGTGGGTGCAGAACCAGGGCTGGGCCCAGCACAGTCACATCAGCTGCTGCAAACATGAGTGTCCCCAGGGGTACCTGGTGAACCCACGTGAGCCAGCCCAGCTTCCTCCAGGGCCTCGGGGAGGTGGCTGCAGGGCTCAGCACAGGCCTGAGCCATACCACCTGCTGCCTGGCTCCAGGCCCAGTGCTGCGTCCCAGTCCTCCCGCATCCCAGGGTGAGGCCATTCCCCTGTGGGTTGCAGCTGGGCCAGAAAAGTGAAAGGGCTTGTGAGCATGGTGTCTGAGGCCACCCTAGGGCTGGGCCAGGAGGGCACCATGGCACCGCGAGTGGGGGTAGACACTTCCCACAGGTGGCAGGCCAGGAGGTGGGGCTGGGGAGGGGAGTGCGGAGGAGGCCCTGGCCAGCCTGAGGCCTCTTGGAGGGCCCCTGCCACTCTCCAGGAAAGCAGAAGATGCATACCCTGGGAGCCAGGAGAATGCTAGAATGAATTTCCAGGAGAATTTCTAGAATGTTCAGAGCTACAAGACAGAAAAATGATGCAAATGAGCCAAAAGACACCGGCAGGAAAAGGAATAATAAAATGTGATGTTGCAAGCACATGAATACCATGCAGCCGCAAGCCAGTGCCCCAGAGCCTCGCACGGCCGCAGCCCACCCAGAGAAGCAAGGGCAGAACACACACAGCGGGACGCGACTGTAAATTTCATCCACAGCCTAACAGCCCAACATGTGCAGAAAAGCACACCTGTGTGCCAAAACGAGCAAAGCAAGTGGCAGACATGAAATTCAGGATAGACTCTTGCAGGGAGGGGACCAGGTCGGGGAGGTGTCACTGGGACAGTCTGTTCCTGTGCTGGGTGGTGTATGTTTTCTCTTTTTGATGTTTCTGTCGAGCAGCTTTACTGAAGCATGATTTTGCATGCCATACGGTTTACCTGTGTGAGAGCAGCCAGGTCAGTTAAGGACACGTATTCACAATTGTGCTCTGAGCTTCTGAATATCCCTCCACCCCAGAGGGTCCCTTGCTCCTGGCTGGTCTTTGTGTCTTAAAAGGCATATTATTGTATCTTATTTTACATGCATAATATATTCCTATCTATCTCATATGTAAAATATAGTCTATTAAAAGCATTTTTTAAACCAGTCAGGATCTGTAATCCCAGCTACCTGGGAGACTGAGGTAGGAGGAGCAAAAGATGGAGGCCAGCCTCAGCAACTTAGCGAGACCCTGTCTCAAAATAAAAAATTAAAAGCCCTGAGGATATAGCTCAGTGGTAAAGCACCCCTGGGTTCAATCCCACTTTGAACTTGAACTTGAAATTGGATAGGAAAAGGAGACTGGGCACTGAAAGAGGAGACTCAGGAAGTCCTACGCCACTTCCCATGGGGCAAGGACTTCCCCCAAATTAAAATCTGGCTCCTGACCAGACACCTTACCCAGGAGCCCCTCCCCTCTAACCGTAGAACCACTGTGAGTTTGTGAAGCCATTTGGGAGCCAGTCCCCTCATTTTGCAGATAGAGAAGCTGAGGCACAGACAAGCAGTGACCCGAGTCTGCAGCCTCCGTGGGCCGGCCCGGGGCTCCTGTACAGTCTCAGGCTGACGGTGCCCCTCCACCCGCGCAGGCCTGCGGCGGGTTATGGTGCGGGCCCACAGGCAGGCCTGGTGCTGGCAAGATGAATGGTACGGGCTGAGCATGGAGAACATCCGGGAACTGGAGAGGGAGGCACAGCTCATGCTGTCCCGCAAGATGGCCCAGTTCAACGAGGACGAGGGGGCCGCGGACCTCACCAAGGACCAAGACGCCCAGGACCAGGCAGCTGGGGTGCCCCTGGAGCCCAGCAGCAGCAACGGGGAGCCCCTAGTGGGGCGCGGCCTGAAGAAACAGTGGTCCACGTCCTCCAAGTCATCACGGTCATCCAAGCGGGGAGGTGAGCCCCAATGCTGTCCGGCCCCCCAGTGGTCCCCATCTTTCAGTACAGGCCCTCCTTCCCTGCCCCCAGGCAGCCTGTGCCATTGCTGGGTTGCTGGGTCGTCCAGCTCTGAAAATGGCCTGTCTCCTGGACATTGGGAAGCTAAGCCTTTCAGGGGACAGCCTTCTCTTACTGGCGCAGTGAAGCCCAATGCCCCTCCCCAGCAGGCTCACCTCTGCTCGGATATGGCCCAGCGTGAGAAGGACTGACCCTGAGGGCCTGGGGGCGGAGCTGGGTGGGCTCCTGACATCTGTGGGGAGCTCAGGTCTGAGGAAGAGGTGAAGTGGGGCCTTCCTCTGCAAGCCCCCTCTTCCCAGCCCTGAGGGCCTGGCTCTGCGCCTGCGCTGCAGTAAGGAGCAAAGGCACCCCCTCCACGCCCCCCGCTGCCCTCATTGCACCCCAATTTGAGGTTTGCTGGGACTGAATTTCAGGAGTCTGTTCACGGCACCCAGGCCTGCCTGAGCTCAGGTCCTGGACCCAGGCCCAGGCGCTCCTGCCCCACGTTCTCCCTGGACACGACTGCACTGTGCCGGGTGGCGAGAGGGGGTCCTTTCGAAAGAGACTGGCTCCTAGGACAGCCCTGACCATGTCGTCCAGGCCCACAGGTTTCCACCTCCCTGCTGTCGCCGGCTCCGCAGAGCCTGGCCTTCCCCGCAGGGCAGGCAGTCATCTGAGGCTTTGCCTTCCAGCCAGCCCCTCCTGCCACAGCCTCTCCGAGTGGAGGATGCAGAGTATCGCCAGGGACTCAGACGAGAGCTCAGACGACGAGTTCTTTGATGCACATGGTAAGTAGTGGCTCCCTGACGCCCTCGGGCCTTCCCGGGAGAGGTGGCAGGGCCCGGGAGGGTGACATGGCCCCACCTGGAGGCATGCTGCCTTGAGTCCCTGCCCAGAGGTTGGGACATGCCTGTGGGCCTGACTAGGGGCTGCTCTCTCGGAACCACCCCAAAAGGACACACGGGTCACACTGAGGCATTTTTCCGCTTGTGAATTTCTTTCCATAAGAAGTGTAACTTACTGTGTTATAAATTTTCGTACTTATTCGTCTTGTTCTTAACCTTGTTTATTCCTGATTAAATTAAAACCATTAATATAAATCAAATATGTATCTAAAGTAGCCACATTAGAAAATGCAATAAGCAGAAATGGATGAACCGCTCGTTTCCCGCTAATCCCCCGTAAACACGAGGAGCCGCCCGGGCTGGAGGGCATGAGCGAGGCCTCCTTGCTTGGTGTCTTTTCTGTCGCCCTCAGCGAGGTCCGAGGGATCAGCGGGCAGATGCTGGGAGGCAGCCCTGTGCAGGCTGGCAGGGCAGGGGCTCGGCGACAGGGACTTAGCCACAGGCCTGCACCAGGGCGAGGCAGCGAGAGCCTGCTCCTGCCACCACCACAGCTTGGAGAGGCAGTAGAGCTATGTAAGGGTGGCATTTCAGTTAACTGGCCATCAGCCCTAAGGGGAAAGAACTCGGGGGATAGTGTCCAGCCAGGAAGAAGGTGCAGGCTTTACCCTGGGGCCAGATGACTCAGGAAGTCTGCCAAGGGTGTGGAAGGGGTCACTTTGGTGTCCCACCCATCCCTGACAAGAGGAAAATACACATCTAGTTTAGAAAAAGCTGCAGAAGAGAAGACAGGGAAAAGGGGCCAGCAGGAGCCCAGACCCAGGCAGAAACTCCAGAGAAGCAGATGCGAGTACCGGGCACGGAGCTGGGAGTAGCCCAGTGGTGGCGGCTGGTTCAGTCCCAGCAGAGGGCAGGGAGGGAGGGGGAGCCAGCTGGCCGAGGCGCTCCCGGCAGCCCTCCTCTCTGGCTTCCCCGAGCTGCATTTTGTGAACATTACAAGACGTCAGCCCGGGGTACATGGGTGTAGTTCGGCCACGAGAGGAAGGCTACACCGAGGCTTCCCGCAGCAGCAATGGACCTCGAGTCAAGAAGCCGCCACAAAGACCGCACACCGTTGGCGTAGGGCTGCGGAATGTCCAGATAGGCAAACAGAGACTGGACCGCAGGCTGGTGGCTGGCTAGGGAGGCTGGGGGAAGCCGGACACTCTTGGCTGGGGCTTCCACCCAAGGTTGGTGAAGGGCACTGGCCACAGCATTGTGGGGATACTAAATGCCACTTAAAATGGTTTACATGATGGATTTGATGTCATATGATTTGTTACCACAGTTGAAAAAACAAAGTTCGGGTGGCGTCGGTTGCATGGCTGTCTTGGTCAGGAAGGGAGCAGGCGGGGCCAGACAGGGGTGCAGGCCCGGGAGCCTGGGGGCTCCCAGGGTGGCCCATCCCTGCTGAATGCCCCTCCTCTGCAGAGGACCTGTCCGACTCGGAGGAGATGTTTCCCAAGGACATCACCAAGTGGAGCTCCAACGACCTCATGGACAAAATTGAGAGCCCGGAGCCAGAGGACACACAGGGTAACTCGCCCAGCTCCTGCACGGTGCCAGCGGGCCTGGGGGACTGGGCCCCAACCCCACTTGTGGCCGCGGCGGCCTCTGCGGGGCCCCGCTGCGCCTGCGGCTCACGGGGAGGCTTCTGTGTTACAGAGGGTCTGTACCGCCAGAGTGGCCCTGAGTTCAGGGTGGCCTCCAGCGTGGAGCAGCTGAACGTCATCGAGGTGGGTGCCTGGGTGCTCGGGCAGGGATGGTGCTGCCCAAGGCCGCCTGGGATGGGGCAGGGCCAGGGAACAGTCCAGGGCACAGGAGGCGGAGCTCCGCACTGCACCTCACTCCCACACTGGGCCTGGAGCCTCCTGTCCTTGCCGCCCTGCTAGTGAGGTACCCACCCGCCCACTTTCTGATGTCCCTGAGAGCCAGGGACAGCTGACAGCCCCCAAAGATCTTGAGCAAGTTCCACCTGTGGGAAAGTACAATGAGAAACTTGTAAATTCCAGATCAAAAATAAGATCTTCGCCTTGTGCCCAGCCTATCTGAAGAGAAAAAGGCAGAAGGGGAGGAAGCGAAAGTCTCCTAGGCAGAAGTGATGTGGCCACGGCCTGCCCGGTGGCCCGTGGGAGTCAGGCCACGCTCAGTGTGTCCAGTAAAGCTCTGGTGGAACCTGTGTCCGCTTCGGGGGTTCTTGGCTGGAGCTCTACCCCTCCTCCACCCGAGGGCCGTCAGAGCTGTTTGCACTGGGGGCCGGCGTCCCCTGCTGCAGTCACCACGCTGCCCTGGACCCAAGCTGCCTAAGGTGGAGACGGCCCTCCTCGGGTCCCCCTGGGGCGTCTGGGGCGGGCACCCACACCTCTCCCCCTCCTGGGGTTTTCTGCTCTGAGGTCTGAGGACAAAGTGGGTTTTTCCAGAAGGGGCAATGGACCAGGAGTGATTTCCAGTTGCTGCTTAATGGTAGATAAACAGAGCCCCCCACCTGCAGTGCACACAGCTCTGACTGCCCCACAGGGAGGGGCAGAAGGGGCCCGGGGCTCGGGATCTGCCTCTGGATGTGCGTGGAACCCAGCACTGACTCTGGGGTGCTGCTCTCCAAAGTCAGATCCCTGTGCTTGCAAAAGCCCCCAAGCTGGAGCCTTTCCTAGTGGAAGCAGGCAGCCTTATGGAGACACTGACCAGGGACAGGGGCACGACCTGGCTCTCCAGAGCTGTCCCCGCGACTCCCAAGGGCTCTGTTACCACTGGTGCTCAGGGCAGGTGGAGTTCCTATCTCAAGCTGAGTGTGAAGACAGGTGTGTTTCAGGGGCCTGCAGGGGCCCCTGAGTGGTCTCCAGTGCTGGGTCCCGCCAGACGGGTACAAACGAGATCAGCCCACAACCCAGCCCTGCCCTGTCCCGGCGACTGAGCACTGCTGGACTCAAGCTCCTGCCATGGACATGTCCCCCATGGCCTTCTCCTGGCCGTGTTGGAGAACTCTGTGCCAGTGATACAGATGGGGCTGTCCAGCTCCCCTGGCCAGGCCAGACTCCAGGGGGCAGTCCCTATGGGCACATAATCCATGGCCCACAACTGGCCTGTAGCTCCCTTTCCCATCCCATGCCCCTGGAAATAGCATGGCACAGCAAGGACACTCCAGTGGCCCCTCACTTGCATCTCCTGGTCACCCACTAGAGGCTCAGGAAGGGAGCAGGGAGGACCCTGGGAGCAGAGGTGCTAAGCTTTGCCAGGGGCTCTGGGCCAGTGCACCACTTGGAGGTAGAGCGGGCCCTGGGCCTCTCCTTGGCCCACCGCCTTGTCTCTAAGAGGAACATCAGTTCCACAAACCGCTGTGTGATCTAGGGTCCACTCTGACCTCACAGGCAGGCCTGGCCAGCAGGAAGGTGGGATCATGACTCTGGTAATCAGGGCCACAGACCTGTACTGTCCTTCCTGCTAGAATGTTCTGGAGCCTTGCCTCTGCCAGAATCTCTCTGCTCTTGGGGAACCTTGGTCTTAGAGTCCAGGAATCACAGGGCCTGGAGACCTAGGAGCCAGAGAGGGTACGGGGAGAATGTGGCACTGCAGACAGAGCAGCCTGGCCACGTCTAGTGAACCGTGGCTCTGAGCCCGTGGTGGCCCTGACTGCTCCAGCCAAGATAGACCATGCCTGAGACAGACACGGAGGAGCAGCAGCCCCCAGAGGCCAGGCCCTGCCGGGCCTGTCTCCTCCCCATGCCAGGAGACGAAGCAGAAGCCACTGGCTGGCCCCCAACCCCAGGAAACAGAGCTTCCAGAGGAGAAGCTGACCCGGCCTCGAGTCCTCCATGCCTGCGGTCAGGCCTCCCTGCTCCTCCAGGCTCTGGTCCTTGCAGGGATCTGAGGGAAGGAAGGAAGCTGTCCAGCCCCAGGCTCCACAGCTGGATCACCAGAATTGAAGTGCTCAGAAGGAGCCTTTGGGCCAAGACAGGCCTCCCCACAGCATGACAGCCTGGCAGGGAGTTGACCCCCTTCCTCGCCTGTGCAGGACGAAGTCAGCCAGCCGCTGGCTGCGCCGCCCTCCAAGATCCACGTGCTGCTGCTGGTGCTGCACGGAGGCACCATCCTGGACACGGGCACCGGGGACCCCAGCTCCAAGCAGGGGGACGCTAACACCATTGCCAACGTGTTTGACACTGTCATGCGTGTGCACTACCCCAGCGCCCTGGGCCACCTTGCCATCCGCCTGGTGCCCTGCCCCCCTGTCTGCGCCGACGCCTTCGCCCTCGTCTCCAAGTGAGTGCCATCTACCCGCTGTACCCCCTTGCCCATGGGGAGGGAGTACAGAACGCCGTCCCCATCCACCTGAGCATCAGGTGGCTCCCCTAGTCCAGACACCCTTTCCCGTGTTGGGCCTCCTCTGCCCAGAGATGGCAGAACCTGGGCACATAGCTTAGCCCAGATTCCGGGAAGCTGGGTCCAATACTGAGTCTGTTTCCGAGTCTGATGTCAGGTGCTGGTCTGCCGCCACCAGGATGCAGATCGAGTTGGCAGCCCTGGACCCCGGAGCTGGCCCAGGGCTGGACCTGGGAGCCTTTCCATGAGCCCTTAGGGCCAGGTAGCTCTGTCTACCCTGCTGCCCAGGCCTAGGGAGGGGGCTGCTCCCTCCTGACCCAGCCCCTCGCCCTCAGCCTCAGCCCCTACAGCCATGACGAGGGCTACCTGTCCAGCAGTCAGGACCACATCCCCCTGGCCGCCCTGCCTCTGCTGGCCACTTCTTCACCTCAGTACCAGGAGGCAATTGCCACAGTGATTCAGAGGGCCAACCTGGCCTACGGGGACTTCATCAAGTCCCAAGAAGGCGTGACCTTCAGTGGGCAGGTAAGTGGTGACGAAGGGGAGGGAGGGCCTTGCAGGGCTGGCTAGAGGATGAGGGGGCCACGTTCCCAGCCAGCAGGGTGGGAACGTGGGCCCTGGGCCTCTCCTGCCTCCAGGTCTGCCTGATCGGGGACTGCGTTGGGGGCATCCTGGCATTTGATGCCTTATGCCACAGCAACCAGCCAGTGTCTGAGAGTCAGAGCAGCAGCCGCCGGGGCAGCGTGGTCAGCGTGCAGGTACCAGAGCAGGGCTGTGGTGGCGGGACGCCCCTCTCTTGGCCCCAGACCTCCACAGAAACCCGTGGCGTCCCACAAGTCTGTAGAGTGGCTGCCCTTACCTGCTTCAGGGCCCCTGGCCACTCCCTGCCCCACGTGGTGTCCCACGAGCAGCACCCAGCACAGACTGAGGTGAGCTCACTCGGGCACCGCCGAGCCGAGCTCCATTCTGTTCATTCGATAAACATCACCAAGGCCCCGAGCCCGCCCCGTGGCCCAGGAGCCGGTCAGCAGGCAGGACCCGAGGGCGCCAGTCTCGCTCGCCGAGGACCCAGGGAAGGCCCCAAGCTGCAGGTTCACACTGGGCCCTGAAGAGGCCAGGGGAGTGCTTCTCAGAGTCCCCTCCAGTGGAAGGGCAGGAAGTCCTAGGGCTGCCAGCATTGGTGCCCAGGGCTGGAGAGCTGCAGTGTGCCCGAGCCCAGGAGAGCATGTGGCTTCATAGGTCGCAGCCAGGTCTGCACAGGAAGGAGCGGCCCTGGGCGGCTGAGGGGTGGAGCCTGTGCACTGCCCAGCAGGGAGGGGAGATACGATCTCCCCTGCCACAGAGTGGCCTTCGGCCTGGGGGAGGTGCCCAGGTGGCCAGGAATGAGGGTTGCTGGACTTGGCCAGTGGGCTGAGAGGCAGCAGGGGACGAGGGCCTGCAGCTGGGCATTGGCCAGCAGGACCTGGAGGCGGGAGGGAGGGGCAGCTCCCAGGCCTCGGCCACCCGGCAGTGAGCCTCCTCGGGCTGTTCCAGGACGCTGAGCTGCTGTCCCCGGGCACTCTGGGGAGCTCGGCACACGGCACCAGTGGCAGCAGTGGTGGCTCCAACCTGGAGAGCAGTCGGCACCTGAGCCGCAGCAGCATCGACATCCCGCGCAGCGCTGGCGCCGAGGACTCCAAAAGGCAGCTGCCCCGCAAGAGGAGCGACTCGTCCACCTACGAGCTGGACACCATCCGGCAGCACCAGGCCTTCCTGTCCAGGTGGGTGCAGGGCCAGCCAGATGAGGAAGGAGGCTGCAGGAGGGAGGCTGTCTCAGAGTGAAGGACACGGCGGGCTCCTTGGCCGCCCCACGTGTCTGAGGTCCTGGGCGTTTGCCAGGTGCCGTTTGGGGGGTCCTCTGGCTTACTGGGAGCCCATGGTCTTGCATACACCCCTAGCCGCCATGAGCCACAGGAAGCAGGTTGTCCTGAGGGAGGTATGGCTGAGACAAGGGCAGAGCGGCCTCGGTCAGGGCTATCCCAACGGTGTCAGTGTCCCCACAGGCGCTAGGCAGCTGCATCCTCAGGACAGCATAGGGCAAGTCCCTGAGGGGCCATGAGACCCAGCCTGTCCCTCGTGAGGCTGAGGGAGGGCTGCCCTGGGAAGGGCCAGTGTGACCCGCACGTGCCCCGCAGCCTGCATGCCAGCGTGCTGAGGAACGAGCCCGGCTCCCGTCGCGCCAGCAGCTCCACCATGCTGGACGGCACCGGCACCCTGGGCAAATTTGACTTCGAAATTGCGGACCTCTTCCTCTTCGGGTGCCCGCTGGGGCTTGTCCTGGCTCTACGGAAAACCGTCATCCCCACCCTGGATGGTGAGAGTCTTGTGGGGCAGGAAAGGGGCACGAGCTGGCAGGGGTCTCAGTGGACCCCTGACGCAGGCCAGGGTCGTGGCCGGGCCCTTTCCCCATCCTCTAAGGGCCTCAGCCCTCCTGTCTTCCTGCTCCACCAACTCAGTCGCCGGCCCTGTCCCAGCACCTGCTGGTCCATTCCCTGTCCAGGTGTCCAGAGCAGAGGACATGGAACAGTGGAGGTCCAGGAGGGGGGCACTGCCCAGGGTCAGATGGGGACAGAGCCAGGCCCCGACGTCCAGGCTCCTTAGAGCTGGAAGGCCGTCACCGTGCGCCCTCTCACCCTGGCCCAGCTGGCCTCAGGTCATGACCTTTTCAGTCACAAACTCTCCAAGAGCTGCGGGGGCCCTCGGTGTCCAGCCCTGGCCCCACCTGCGTGTGAGGCCCGTCCCCAGCGCCGTCCCCGGCACCCACACAGAACACTCCTGGTCCCCAGAGGGAAAGGGACCCCAACAGACCCCAACTGCAAGGCCCGCAGCAGAGGCGGCCTGGCCCGGCCCCCCAGCCAGCCTCCCTCCCGCCCAGTTTTCCAGCTGCGGCCAGCCTGCCAGCAGGTCTACAACCTCTTCCACCCCGCCGACCCGTCCGCCTCCCGCCTGGAGCCGCTGCTGGAGCGCCGCTTCCACGCCCTGCCGCCCTTCAGCATCCCCCGCTACCAGCGCTACCCGCTGGGGGACGGCTGCGCCACGCTGCTGGGTGAGCACCCCGGGAAGCAACAGTCAGCGCCCTGCACCTTTCTGGGGCAGTGTGCGAGGCCCAGCGGGGGGACACCTCTCCCAAAGGACACTTCTCAGTGCTCCTGGGAGGCTCGAGGGACTTCTGCCTTTCAGAGGGCATAGCCGGGTCACCCTTGAGGGCAGGCAGGGAGGACTCCCCCCGCAGTGCCCCGGCCTCCAGTCCAAAGGCTGAGGACCCAGGAGGACCCTCCCCGGGTTGGGGGCATTGTGCACTGGGCCCTAGCGTGGCCGGAGTAAGCCCAGAGATGGGGCGCTGGATGGGTGGGTCTGGGTGGGACAAGCCCAGGGCCGCCAGCCATCCCCACCAGCCCCAGCGTGTGTCCCAGCATCTTGTCGCGTCCTGGTCCTCAAGGAGCCAGAGTTTGTGTTGGCGTGTGCGCAGACAGCCCACGCAAGTGTCTGTTCTTGTCCTCTCTGTTCTCTCCCCATCTGCCTCCAGTTGAGACCGTGCAGAGAAACCCTGAGCTGGTCCTGGAGGGTGGCCCCCTGGCCCCTCTCCCCCATGGGGACGGCTTCCTGGAAACCAGTATCCCTGTTCCCGCGCTCACCTGGCAAGATGGGCCCCGCCAGAGCCTGGGCTGTGCTGAGTGTGTGTACCCTACTGTGGTGACGTCTGCTTGGCTCCTGACCCCCAGCCCCAGCCCCCTCAGGCCCCCTTTGGCCACTCGGAGTTCAAGGCACCATGGTGGCAGGCAAGGGAAGAGAGCCAGCAGGAAGGGAATCTTGGTGCCTCCTTTCTGCACACTGCACTGAGAGAACCCAAAGCAAAAATAGTCGCAGCAGCCCAGACAGACAGAGGCTGTCCCCAAGTCACACAGCTTGCCAAGGACAGTCCAAGAGTGCTGGTCCTTTATGTGGCTTTTGAGAACAGATAAGAGGTGGGCTGAGGTCTCCAGCCACTGCCCTCCCTCAACACCTAGGAGAAGAATTTGATTCCAGCAAGGAGGTGGGGACTCGGGTCCCCTCTCCTCTCCCTGAGGATGCTCAGCCCCCTCTACCGCCCGTGCAGGCAGGCTCCTCCACTGAGCCCAGTCCTCCGCCCCATCCTGTCCTCAGCCCAAATGCAGACGAGCCTGGCTAGAGCCCTTAGCAGGCGACTTTGTCCCTATTCGTCATGGCCCACCTGTGAGGGATGCTGGGGCAAGGGCTGCCTCCTCACCATGCTCCGCACAGCACGGGCTCCCTGGGAAGTCATCCAAGGCCCTGTGGTCACCCCTCCAACACAGGGTGGGTCAGGCAGGCTGGGTCAAGCCAGAGGCCCAGAAGGACCCCGTGCTGCTGGACTGCCAGAGACCAGCCGCGGAGCCGAGTGTAGGGCAGAGTGGCCAGAGCGGGCTAGCCCTCACCTCACCTCCACACCGAGTCTGTGTCCATCTGTCCGTCCTTCCTACCCCGCCTTCCTCCCCTCCCTCAGCTCGGGCCCTTCGCAGGCCTGGCCCGGCCACATCCCAGCCTACGCGAGCCTAGGCACACGCTGGACGCGGCGTGCTCCCCACACCGCTGGGGGACGAGGGACCGTGCTGGCCTCCCTTACCTGAGCGTCCCTCCCTGTCCACCCGTAGCAGACGCGCTCCAGACTCACAACGTGGTCTTCCAAGAGCACGCAGCCCCTGCATCGCCCGGCACGGCCCCCGCCAGCCGTGGCTTCCGCAGAGCCAGCGAGATCAGCATCGCCAGCCAGGTGTCGGGCCTGGCCGAGAGCTACACGGCCTCCAGCATCGCCCAGAGTGAGTGGCCTCCACGAGGGGCCGAGCTCCCGGGAGGCAGCTGGACACGTCGCCGCAGCTGGGGAGGGGGTGCTGGTGGCATCGAGCTGTAGAGGGCAGGGCAGCTGCTGAAGAGCCACGGTGCCCAGGGCAGCCCCCCACAGCGGGCCAGCCAGTGGTCAGTGGTGCGAGGACACCCGCCTCCCTGGGAGGAGAAGGGCTTGCCCTGTCCCTGCCAGAAGCCACCGGCACAGGAGCAGAGTGCAGGGTGGCGCACTCGTGCTGGGCACAGGCCCTCTGGGTGGGGGCTGGGGAGCGTTTTGGTCAGGGCTGCCTTTCTGTGGGGCGGGGTCTGCCTCTGGCCCCAGGCCTTGGCTGCCGCGGCATCTCCAGGCTGGCCGTGGCGGTGGGGCCATCTCCGGGCAGCTGAGTCGCTGCCCTGTTCTTGCTTCTCAGAGGCACCCCCAGCACTCAGCCACAGCCCCAGCATCAGGCGCCTGTCCCAGCTTGCCCTGCCCTCCCCACCCCCCGCCACCCCCGGGCCCTGCCCCCCGGGAGGCCCCAGCCTGGAGAGGGCGCCCGGCCTCCATGACAGGGACGTCGGAGCAGGTACCCCACCACAGGCGCCCCGCTAACCCGGGCCACTCTTGCCAAGCTTGCCTCGCGCCTCACTGCCCGGCCCTGCCACCTGTGCCCCGCTGAGGCCTAACGAGAGCGGGCGCTTGGGCGGGAGGACGCAGGCATGGGGAGGAGGGGCAGCAGTTAAAGCTAGCTGGGGACCCATGGGACCTTGAGCTGGGAAGAGGCCAGGCAGGGACCAGGGGAGCTGCTGGGGGTCCTCCATCACCAAGGCTGTCTGCAGAACCCAGGGAGCCAGGACCCACGAACCGCATGCCCGCTGGCCCTCCGAGGGCCACCCCAGGCGCACTGCAGGCAGAGCAGAGGCACCTGCTGAGCATCCCTCTGGAAGGCCCGGGGCTTCCCCTGATGCCTCGGGCTGCCTGCCCAGGTGCCGCGGCGGGCAGCAGGTCCTCCCGAGGTCCAGGAAAGGGCTCCTCAGAGTCCCTGTCGGGGACATGTGGTACTGCCTCACACTCAGACTTGCCCCTGCTCCCCAGGCCCTTGCAGGACCTCCAGTGCTCCCATGGGACAGGCCACGGCCACGGCCTTCTGCCCACACAGCTGCCCGCCTGCCACCAGCCTGGGAGACCTGCTTTGCCTGGGCTGAGCAGGCCTGAGGGACCAGCAGCCCTCTGGCTCCCTGTCCCTGTGCTCAGCCAGGCCGGTCCTGCTCCCTCCTCCCTGCAGTTGCTGCCAGGTGGTGGGGCCAGAAGCGGATCGACTACGCCCTGTACTGCCCGGACGCCCTCACGGCCTTCCCCACGGTGGCCCTGCCCCACCTCTTCCATGCCAGCTACTGGGAGTCAACGGACGTGGTGTCCTTCCTGCTCAGACAGGTGCCAGGCCACTGCCCAGACAGGGCTGGAGGGAGGAGAGGGAGGCGTTTGCACTCGCAGGCAAGGGGAGGCTGGGGGCTAGAGGCCAGGACAGAGGGGAGGCTGGGGGCTAGAGGCCACTGTGGTGGATCCAGTGTCAATCACCTGACCATGACTGGCCTCAACCCCAGGTCATGAGGCACGACAGCTCCAGCATCTTGGAGCTGGATGGCAAAGAGATGTCGGTGTTCACCCCGTCACAGCCCAGAGAGAAGTGGCAGCGCAAGAGGACACACGTGAAGCTGCGGGTGAGGGACCCTGGCCGCAGTCCTAGGTAGCCCTCCCAGGAGGCCCGTGTCACAGAGGAAACAGGCGCTGCGAACGCGAGGCCTGTTCAGCCCTCAGTCTGAGCAGGCGGGAAGCGAGGCTCCTCCCGTCCCTGCACCAGGCAGTTGGGTGGCGGAGCTGGACCGGCGCGGGAGCCCGTCCGCTCCAGGCCCAGGCTCGCTCCCCAGGTGCCCCCGGAGACCCCAGCGGCTCTCCACGCCCCACCCTGACCCCGGCTAGCTCTCCCTCCCCAGAACGTGGCAGCCAACCACCGGCTCAGCGACGCGGTTGCCAACGAAGATGGCCCACAAGTCGTGACGGGCCGCTTCATGTACGGACCCCTGGACATGGTCACCCTGACTGGGGAGAAGGTGAGGACCCAGGGGACCTCAGGGAGCCCCTGCTTCCCCCTGGCTGAGGCACACGGAGCATGCAGGCTGGCGAGTGACCAGCGGTGACCAGCTCGCCCCTGCTCACAGGTGGACGTGCACATCATGACGCAGCCGCCCTCAGGGGAGTGGCTATACTTGGACACTCTGGTGACCAACAGCAGTGGGCGTGTGTCCTACACAATCCCTGAGACACACCGGCTGGGAGTGGGTGTCTACCCCATCAAGATGGTGGTCAGGTAGGCACCTCCAAGGGGTGGCAGGACAGGGCCAGCCTCCAGGAGGCAAGATGAGGGGCTTGGTTGGTTCTGACAAGCTGTCCCTGCCGGCCAGGGGAGACCACACGTTTGCTGACAGCTACATCACCGTGCTGCCGAAGGGCACGGAGTTTGTGGTCTTCAGCATCGACGGCTCCTTTGCCGCCAGCGTGTCCATCATGGGCAGCGACCCCAAGGTGCGGGCCGGGGCCGTGGACGTGGTGCGGTGAGTCACCCGGTGGGGCCCAATGACTCTCACGGGGTGGGTGGGCTCAGCACAGGAGGCCCCGCCCCCGACCTGGAAAGGAGGCTGGCAAGAGCGGCACTCTGCAGGGTCTGTGGCTACTGCCACCGTCACCCGTTACCACTGCTGTTCGCGCCCATCAGGGATGCACTTCTCAATGGCCCACGCAGGGCACTCGGGCTGGGCAGGAGACAGGGAGCCCAGAGGGAGGAAGGGCCGGCATGGGACACCCGTGCCTGCCCCCACCCCAGACACTGGCAGGACCTGGGCTACCTCATCATCTACGTGACGGGCCGGCCAGATATGCAGAAGCAGCGGGTGGTGGCGTGGCTGGCCCAGCACAACTTCCCACATGGCGTGGTCTCCTTCTGTGACGGCCTGGTGCACGACCCGCTGCGGCACAAGGCCAACTTCTTGAAGCTGCTCATCTCCGAGGTGGGGCCGGGGAGGGGTGGGCGGGGAGGGGAGCGGCGGGGGCGCCTGTGCCCACACCCGTCTCGCCCCCAGCTGCACCTGCGCGTGCACGCAGCCTACGGCTCTACGAAAGACGTGGCCGTCTACAGCTCCATCAGCCTGTCCCCCATGCAGATCTACATCGTGGGGCGGCCCACCAAGAAGCTGCAGCAGCAGTGCCAGGTGAGTGGGCAAGCCCAGGGGCCGGGTACGCGGCTGGGGGTCCCTGCCACTGACGGCCCGTCCTCACCACCCTGCAGTTCATCACGGATGGCTATGCAGCCCACCTGGCCCAGCTCAAGTACAACCACCGGGCACGGCCAGCCCGCAACACAGCCACCCGCATGGCACTACGCAAGGGCAGCTTCGGCCTTCCCGGCCAGGGGGACTTTCTGCGCTCGCGGAACCACCTGCTCCGCACCATCTCGGCCCAGCCCAGCGGCCCCAGCCACCGACATGAGCGGACGCAGGGCCAGGCAGACTGTGAGCAGCGAGGCCAGCGCAGCATGAGCATGGCGGCCAGCTGCTGGGGCCGCGCCATGACAGGCCGGCCGGAGCCAGGGACAGCCACGGGCCCCAAGTAGGGCACCGTCAGTGAGGCCCTGTGGTCTCCATGGTGCTAGGCCAGGGCTCCAGCCTCACCGGGAGGCCTGGCCTGAGCACACACAGGTGGCTGAGGATGAGCAGACATGCCTGGGAGCTTGTCCCAGGGCCCCTTGGAGGACACGGGCCTTGCCACCCAGTCCTCTGGCCCTGCCTCGTGTCCTAGGGCTGCAGCGTCCAGCATATCGTGGAAGATGGCAGGACAACCAGCCCAGGACAACAGAGGGACCAGGACACCCCTTAGCCTGGCCTGGGAGGCACTTCTGGACATTGTGCCCTGTGTTGGTCTCCGAGCTCCTGGTGCCAGGGGTGGGCCCAGGCCCATCCTGCCACTTCCCTATCCATATCCTCCACCCCCAGGTCCCCTCCCATTTGGTAGCAGCTCCCACAGGGGTCCAGTCTGCTTCTCGTTGACTTGTTTCCCAACTGTTCAACCTCACTGGTTTTGCACTGGTTTTTGTGAGTGGAGACCCATTACCATCTATGGCTATAGAGGCGTCGGCATGCGTGAAATTCAGTATTTGCTGATCCAGGACCTGCTACCACAGAAGGTTCCAGTTTGGCAAGCCCTCGTGCAAGCAGGAGAGAAAGGCCATATCTTGATTTCTGCAGCCCTGCCTGGCCTGCCAGCACCACGGCAGCCCCGGGTCCTGCCCCAGCTGGAGCCCAGTCCAGTCACAGGGCTGGTGGTACTTCCAGCCCTGAGCACAGCCCAGGCATGAGGCCATGAAACACAAGGCCGGTTCCCTCGCAGTCCCACCTGGGCCGCAGGGTCTGGACAAGCCTGGCCTCTTCCCCTTGCCTGCCACCGGTCAGGGCCCCAGGCCATGGCCCTTCCCCGCCTGCCCTCCGCCTTTCTACTTCTCCACCTGATTTCTATGAGGTTTTTTTAAATGAGCAATCCTCGGCTGCTTCCTTTCTTAACTCTTTCAGTACCAAGCGCAGCCCCTCCACATGAGAACACCCAGCACTGTGACGGAGTCCAGCCTGGTTCTGGGTCCATGGGCCCGCCCCAGCCCGCTCAGCGGGGTGCGGGCTCCCCGCCTCACCTGACCCGTTAATTCCACTGAATTTCTACGGGGGAGGGGGAGGGGGGTGAGGCCACACCTAGGTTTTTTAATGCCAATTCCGTTCCGTTTCGACGCTGAATCTAAGCCACAGCTCGCTTGCTAGCTTACAGGCAGGCAGCCACGACTGTGGTCCTCACCTGCACCAGGAGTGCTGCGCCCGGGCCTGACACCTGCCGCCCCTCACAAGCACCGGGCAACCTCGGCACTCTGTGCCTGACACTCCAACAACCTGGACACAGCTCAGGGCCACAGGGCTGGGCCGGGAGGTGCAGGCTGACGGCAGCGTTCCCGAGTGTAGATATGTACAGCCGAAGTGGTGTAAATGTTCTGCAAAGCGGGCCTGTACAGAGGGAGAGCTATTTATTTTGTGCAGAGAAAAGTGCCCGGGGGTTGGCACCTCGGGCTTATTCACATTTAAGGCGTAGCTTTTTGTTGTTGCAGGCGTCACGTGTAAAGCAGCGATTGCTTTATGGACCGAGTATCCACATAACTGTTGCCGTGAAAGTGCAATAGCTGACCCCCTGCTCCCCAGCGGGAGTCACTGGCCCGACAATCACAGCCCTGGGCAGGGGCCCCTGCGGCCAGTGCTGCCGCCTCTGTCAGCCCCATCTTGCCCCATCTCACCTACACCTCAGTGACTAGCCATCCGGAGAAGCACCTGGAAGTCCTGGGCCCGCCTGCAATAAAGGCCGGGAGGCCCTGTGGGCAGTGGACTCAGGCTCTCCCAAGGAAGCCCCCGTGGCTCCGTGCCCCCCGCAGCCTGCCCAGTCGCCAGCCATGCCAAGGACAACAGCAATAGTCCCCTGGGCCTCTCCCAGGGCCCTCAGCCATAGACGGTGAGACGGGCAGCCTCCCTTCCAAGTCTCTCTTCTGTATCCAGGTCTGCTTTCTGCCTCCCTAGATTCCTTTCACCACTCTCCTCCTGAGGAAGCACCAGTTTTTCAGAAACCAAGCGAGGGAAGGGCAAAGTCCTTTAAATACCAAAAATGTTTACAGTGTTGGGTGCTGAGCTGCAGGCTCAGGCCTGACCAGTCGTAACCAAAGGGTGAGGCAGGCCTTGCTGACTGCCACCCCCACCCCAGGCCTGTTAGAATAGAAGCCTTAGTCCACCCCACCTGCCCCAAACCCCAGGACTGAGCCTCAACCACCACCCAGCCCCACCACCTGCCTTCTCTTTGATTTCTAAAGAGGGATTCAGCAGAGACCCGCCCCTTCCTGGCTCAGTCTGAGCTGCCTGCCTCCTGCCCCACCCCATTGCCACCTTCACATCTGGGCCCCTCCTGTCTGTCCTCGTGCTGTTTGTCTCTGGGTCATGTGTGAATAGTGTCCCCACTCCCTCCCTGCTGTCCCTGCATCATTGGGCCTGAGTGTGCTCTGTATACGTCACTGTCTGTTACACCAATTAAAGAAGCAGGAAGGCTTCCTCGTGGTCTCTTTACTGCGGCAGCACCCGGGGGGGCAGGTGGGGACAGGGCCTGTCCTGGCACAAAAACCAGTAGGGAGGAGCCAACCCTCGTAGTCAGCGCCAACTGCTGCATGCAGTGCCACCAGTACACTCATGCAGGGCTGACCCTGGGTCCCTTCCAAGGCACCGCCCAGTGAGGCACATCTGTCAGCCTCTCTGCTTTATAGAGAGCACAGCAGTAAGCCACCTGGTCCCTCACCTGTTGTGATGTCTCCCCACGCCTACGGGTCCAAGTGCAGAGCCAGGCTGAACTGGGACAAAGCCATGCTGGACTCAGGTGTAGGGCAGGTGGGCTGACAGGTGAGCAGCAGGGCAGAGGGAGCAGGGGCCCAACACCCCACTTTCCTCAAGGTGCCTGAGCCTGAGGCCCCAGAAGTCCACACCACCCTCCCAACACTGCCCACAAAAAGCAACACAACAGGAAGACTAGGACCAGAGAACGTTTAATATCTGCTACACCACACTCGCTCTTTCAGGTGGGGGTCCCAAGAGGCCCTGAGCCTCACCTCCAACCTTGCTCCTGAGGAGGCTGGGCTGGCTCCACAGGGGGAAAGGCCATCAGCACCTGAGGCCAACCTCCAGGCCATGCCACCAACGATGTCCACAGTGTCAACCAGCCAGGGGCCCTCAGGGGAGCAACCCGGCTCGCATCTGGAAGGCTAGGCCATCCCCTCGGGTGGCTTGCTGGGGAAGAAAAAGCACAGAAGGAGTGGGACACCAGAAACAGCTAGGGGCAGTCCACAGGTAAAGGGGCAAAACCTACCTTATTGATTTCTCTGTGTCGCTCTTTGGTTACGATTTCCTCCAAGACCTCACCATCTCCCTTAATGAGCCTAGGGGTGGGAGGGTGTCTGTCAGTAAGGTCAGGCTGAGACCCTAATGCCAGTGAACCCGGCAGAGGTTCCCTAGGGCTCAGGCCACCGTCTTGAGCAGGGGGAGCCTGGGACAGGGATGGAGGGATGGAGAGCCTGACACCAGGCGGAGGGGAGGAGCAGCTGAGAAGTCCCACCACAAGTGACAGTTTTCCACCACGCTGCGCCTTTTGGGAGCAGCTGCAGCCACACCCCTTCCTCCTGGAAGCCCGGCCCTGGGTCGGACCTCCCAGGCGCTGCCTGGGGCGTGCTGTGCACCC
This sequence comes from Sciurus vulgaris, assembly GCF_902686455.1. Taxonomy (NCBI): domain Eukaryota; kingdom Metazoa; phylum Chordata; class Mammalia; order Rodentia; family Sciuridae; genus Sciurus; species Sciurus vulgaris. The sequence goes on along the minus strand of NC_136468.1, from coordinate 147,432,267 downwards.
TCCCCACCTGGTGCGGCCGGTCTCAGGGTCCACCACTTTGCGGATGACGCTCTGCCGGGCATCCCACTCCTCCTTGGTCATAGGCTTCATGGCCTGAATGCGGGACTTCTGCTCGTCCGTCAGGACTAGAAGGAAGGTGAGAGGAGCCTGTGGGCAGGCTGGGGAGGGGCTTCTCCCCCCTGCACAACGGGGCAGTACCTGGGCCATGGTCATCTGCCCCAGTGGACCTGTGCCACTGGTCCAGCGCGGGGCCAGGCAGCGCTTCGGCCCGCTGCGCCTTCGCCTTCTCTTTGCCCCTCCCCTTCAGCTTCTTTTTCCTCTTCTTCCTCTTCTTGTCCTTGTGCTTCCCTCGCTTCTTCCGACCATCACTGGAGGAAGAAGAGGAGGACGAGGAGGAAGAAGAGGAGCTAGAAGAACTGGAAGAAGAGGAGGAGGAGCTGGATCGTGGTCTCCTCCGGGCCTTTTGCTTGCTTCTCTCTGTGATGCAGGGAGAAGGTGAGGCTGGAAGGCCAGGAGGGCAAGGAGTAAACTTTGGTCCCCTTGCTCTGGCCTGGGGTAGGACCAGGTCTGTGCAGAGTGAGACGCTCCCCGGAAGAGATCAGAGCTCTCCTGGAGGAGCACCTTGTGGGCTCCAGGAGGCCACCGTCCCCTGGGCAGGAGGGCAGACTGAGGGCAGAGGGGTTCATGATTACGTGAACCCCTCTACCCGCACTCAGCAGGCTGGACAGGGCCCAGCCTCCTCCGGGCCGAGGGTTTCCCAATCCTGGCTATACACCCCGCACCCCTGAATGCTGCTCACTCCGATTTCCCCACAGCCGGTCCCAGCTGCCTGCGGAGAAGTTCCCGCACCCCGCTTCCCAAGCCCCGTGGTCCTCACCCTCAGTCCCCGAGGCGGTGCTGGCCTTTCGACCTTGGGATCCAGAGGCCGAGCAGTTCCTCGAGGCGTCCTTACTGCTCTTCTTCCTTCTCTTTTCCGACCTTCGACCCCGGGACCGGCTGCGACTTCTGGATCGCTTGCGAGAGCCAACGTGGGCCATAGCGGCGCGGGCTGCGGATGGGAAGAGGCGCGCTTCATCCGCGGCTCCCTTGGGCCGGATCGCAGGGTGGGCTCCAAGGGCGGCTCCAATGGGGTCTGGTCCTCAGACCCCTGACCCAGCACGCAGCGGGGAACCGCAGTCTCCCCTCCCAGCCCTCTGGAGACGCTCGCTTCTCCGCCGCCTCCCGGACCGGCGCGTCGGCCCCTTTAAGGTCCCGCCCCCGCCCGACGCTCCACACTTGCGCACCCAGCGCGACGCGGCGAGGGGCGTCCCGAGTCCGTCCCCGCGCGCTCCCACCCTCCCCCCTGCTCCCTCCGCGGCCTCGCCGCCTCAGGGAGGACCCGGAGGCTGTCCCCACCTCAACCGCCCATCGGCCCGGCCGCCGGCTGCACACCCAGACTTCGCAAGGAAGCGGCGGCACGGTGGCTGCCGGACCACTTCCGGCCCCGGGCGGTGCGCGGGGAGTCTGTCCCGACGGGAAGCGAGGCGCTGCTGCCCTTCGTTCTGAAGCCCCGGGTTCCGTCTTGGCGCGCCCACCTCTTTGCAGAGACCAGGCGGGTGAGAGGCGGAGCCCACTCGGCCGCCCCGCGCCAGCCCGCGAGCGCCAGGCCCCTCTCGCCGGGCTCCGCCGCAGCCCACCGTCTTCCTAGACTGCTGCCTGACGCCGGCCCTTCCGCGCGCCGCTTCCCTCCCTGGCTGGCGCGCCGACCTGTCCGCCCCACCAGACCGTGAGCTCCGGCAGAGACATCCCTGTCTTTCTGACGTACCCAGTAATACAGAGGTCGCAAACTCGCGTCCAGAAAGTGTCACTTGCGAGTGAACCACAGGCCTGTCCAGAGTTTGCAGCTGAGACCTGCTCCAGGTGGCTTTTGCAGTATGGGAACGAGGCTGGGTATTTCCACGTCTTCCCTCCTTCCCAAGGAAGTCAAGATTTCAATATTGAGGGGCTGGGGTTGTGGCTCAGTGGTGGAGCCTTTGCCTAGTATGTGAGAGGAACTGGGTGCCATTCTCAGCACCGCAAATAAATAAATGAATAAAATACAAGCTCCATCAACAACTAGGAAAGATTACAATATGGAAAAACCCTGGTTTTCAGATGTGTAGCCCCCCAAAAGCACAGCTATGTCTATATACCCCATCTATCTTCGGGCCACTCAGTTGTAAGTTCTTCCGTAAAAATGACGAACACAGCAGAGGGCTGATATAAATCACTTTATATGTCAGGTCATTGGATTCTCACAATTGCACCTACACAGAGCTAGGATTTGAATCCAGGTAGTCTGGCTCCAGTCCCTGCTCTTGATTCCTCCACAGTAAGCTCTCCACACCCATTCAGAGGTCCCTACTGGTGGCCCACCGAACTCCACGGCTGCTGTCCACCACTGAAACTCTTCACAGGAGGCCTCCTGCAGCCACTGGGAGCCAGCCAGTATCTGGGAAGTTACTCCTGCTTCCCCAGCTCCATCCAGGAGCTACTCACTGTTACTAGGAGCCAAATGGCAGGGCAGCTAGCTCTGGAGTTCCCCAGGGAGCAGGCTGATGCTAGACTGTCACTTGAAGCCACATCTTTGTGGAGCCACTTTCAGTGCCCTCTCTGGGTTCCCTATTCCCCTCTGAGGATCCTCCCTCTGTGAATCCCGTCTCAGGCTCTGCTTCCAGCAAACCTGCACTAAGCCAGCCTACCTGTGGAAAGAATAAACCAGATGCTGGCCTGTCCTTCTGATCCAAGGAGTACCATGGTTGCAAGTTTATTTCTGCCCCTCCCAACCCAAGATGGCAGGTCCTCACTTGCCACACCATTGCCCCCCACCACCACTGGGCCAAACCAGGCTCAAGTTAGCGCACACACATCCACCGTGGGGGGCTCCTCCCGGGTGAAGCCATCGCCAAATCCATCGTCGTCCACCAGGTCTGGCTCACGGCAGCACATTGGACAGAGACGGTTGCGCACAGCAGAGGCCCGGAGCCAGACCACAAGGTTCCAGCGCTCACCGGTGCCTAGTGGCCGGGCCCCATGCAGCTGTCCGCCCCGGTGCAAGACACCCTGGCCCACCACATGCTCCACCTCCAGGGGCTCTGTCAGGGCTGCTGGTGCCTGTAGATGGCAGAGCTTAGACCTGGGCCCTCAGGGCTGACCCAGGCCCTGCCCCATGGGTCTCCAATACTCACCTGGAAGAGGCCTCCAAAGTACAGGGCACCCCCTGTGAAGGCCTTGCCCAGGGCCACGTTGAGAGTGAGCTCAGCATTATCATAGTGGCAGCCCAGCTCACGGTCCTGGCCTGGTGCATATTTGACCACAAAGGCACGGTGGCTGTCAAGCTGGCCCCCACCGCAGTCTGGGTACAGAAGGGCCATCAGTGGCTGCAAGAAGCGCTCCCGCAGTGGTGTCACCAGTGGCTCATCCAGGCCTAACTCATGCAGCAGCACCTGGAAGAAGATGTGCGTGAGGTGAGCAGGGAGGCCGCTGGGGCCTCACCCTGGATCCCTGGGTGAGGGATTTGCTACTAAGGACATAGGAAAGTATCACAGTTACCCACCATGATCGTACTCTGCAGGCATTGCCTGCAACACCCCGAATATGTCTCCCACCCTAGTTGCCTGGACTCCTCAGGTGGGTGCACAAGGACAGGCCTCACCTACCCCATAGTTGTTCATGGTGTTGGGCCTCCCCTTGGGCATGTCTGACCGCTCAAAGTGCTCCAGCTCCTCCAGCAGGGCTTGGCAGAAGGGCGCCGTAAATACAGGCACCCGGTAGATGCGCTTCTCCTCTGCAGAGGGAGACACGGACCGGAGGTGGGGTGCGCTGAGGCAGGGCCGGACAAGTCCAGGTCTCAGTCTTCTCATGGGTGGCATGCTTGTCACTGCCCGGCCTCAGTGTCCTCATCTGTACAGTGGAAACAGTGAGGTCCCTCACTACTCAGGACCACCGCCCTGTTCCATTACGGAGCCACTAACTGCTGCTGGGACCAACTGTGGGATTTCCTTTCTGGAGCTCCCTCGGGGCTGGGCTGATGCTGGACTGTCATTTGAAACTACATCTTTACCTGGAAGGTTGGTCAATGAAGGAATGAACAGATGAATAAAGATGCCCTGCTCCTGGCAGGGTGGTCCCACTGGCTCTTCCCATTCCTGCTGGCCCAGTTTTTGAGACCACATAGGATAGGTGGAGGGACCCCAGTCTCTCATGCCCAGGACTGCCACCTCCAAGTCCTGCCAGGACCTCACCTGACACCGTCTGCAGTCGCTGGAGAAGGCCCTGGAGGTCTGCACCTGGGGATGCGCTGTACTCAGTGATGGACAGAAACTCAGGAGCCAGAGCTGCATCCTGGGGGCAGAACATAACAGCTGGGGACGACAGCACCCCAGGCCTGAAAAGGCTGCTTCCTCCCCCACGGCCAGCTCCCAAGCCCCCTGCCCAGTACCTGCAGTGAGTCGTAGACCTCAGGCCGTGCTGGGTGGTAGGAACTGGCAATGAGGGCTTTCCTGGCAGCTGACTCCTGCCCCAGCCTCCGCCGCCGCTCCACCTCCTGCTCAAGCTAGGGTGGCACAGCACTCAGTTACCAGAGTCTCCCATTCCCCTGAAGCCCTGGTACAGGTGAAGAAACTGAAGCTCTTGAAGGCCAGAATGGGGCCAGGATGGAAGGCAAGTGTCCCTACACTCCTCAATCTATCAGAGTCAATTGCAAGTACCAAACTATTGGTTGAAAGGAAGTGATGCGGGTGCATCTTCCTGTAGGCTGCTAAGCTGGGTGGGAGGAAAGCCCGTGGAGGCATCTCTACCAGCTGGGCCCACTACGGAAAAGGGAATAGTCAGAGTCAAATCCTGTGTTACAGAGGCTGCAAAAGACTCTCTGGGGAAGCGGCCAACACTAACCCCCTGGTGAGGGAGCAGGTAGGAGATGAGCAGCAGCAACCCTGGCACCAGCCTACGGGGGAGGGGGAATTAAAGAGCCAGGGACCTGGTAGCCCTGGTTGGATTTCAACTTCATCTGCTATGAGACTCTGGGAAAGCAACCCCCACCCTTTAGATCTCATCCCTAAACGGGGTAATGGCTGTGCCCACTTCACAAAGCTGTTGAGAAGGGCAAGACACAGACAGCCTGGCACTTCTCAATCTCTATCCTTCGGTGCCAGAACCCAGGAGTAAGGGCGAAGGGAGCAGGGAGCGGTCAAGAAGCCTACGGAGTCCTTCGGCGACCAGAGACGGACAGGCCGAGCTGGGAGACGCCTCCGCCTGCTGACCCAAATCCAGAGGAAGGGCCGGGCTGCAGGGCAGCGTGGGCAGTGTTACCTCTGCCAAGAGCTGCTGGAAGTCCTTGGCGCTGACACAGCCTCGGCTGCGGAGGATCTGGGGGCAGAAAGACCAGCGCGCATGCCTGCGTGACCTTGGGCAAGTCCCTCAACGTCTCCGCGCCTCAGTGTCCCCTCCTTAACCCAGAGATGAGCCCGTGCGTCGCGGGCGCCCCGAGAGGAGGCGCTGCGAGGACCTGGTCAGGCGCCGAGCTGGGTTCCCAGCTGCTCCTCCCAACACCCGAGCGCGCCCTGAGCCCGGGCCTGCCCTCGGCGCTCCGCCGGCAGGTTCGCTCATGCCCGCCTCGCGCGGCTCACTGAAGGAGAGGCCTCATCCCCCTGTGAGGTCGGGAAGCGGAGGCACGGAGGCAGCCTCGTCCACAGCGTGCCGGGGGCAGCCCCAACCCTCGCGGGACAAAGGCCCCTCCCCAGCCTCCGCCCGCTTCCCGGGAAAGCCGGCAGAGGCCACTCACAGGGCCGTAGTCCTGGCGCAGCTGCTGCTCGCCCCGGAAGCGCAGGTGCAGCCCGTAGCGCGCCACGTACAAGTTTTCCGAGCAGAAGCAGGCGCAGCGGCAGAAGCGCCGCGAGGCCCGCGCCGTCGCCATGGTGAGACGCCGCGCGGCCCAGCCGGCTTCCGTAGGGGCACTTCCGGGTACGCCCCCAACCGGGGACGGTGCGGCACAGCGACTAAGGGGCAGTTGTAAATTCCCAAGAGCAGAAAAGAACGAAGGCTCTCCTCGCCACAAACCGGTCCGAGGGTGGAGAGAAGGAAACGTTCGCGGGCCGAGGTGGGGCCGGCGGCCTCGGCAGAGAGCACGCGGCTGCCACGTTCCGCCTCATGGTCTCCCCACCACGAAGCACGAACCAATGGCCCCGCTTTACAGACAGGTGAACTGAGTCACCCCCTCACTGGACGTGGAGAAGCAGGGGCTCGGAACAACAAAGCCCTTTATTTAAACGCTGTCCCCTCTTCTAGGCGCTTTTGGAGAGCCGGCCGACCCCACCCCGCGAGGCAGCCGGGTCGGTTAGGACTTGTGAGGTCCGGCCTGACTCCCGCCCTCAGCTGGGGCGCCAGAGAGCCTGTGCGTCCGAGCACGGGCTTGGCATTTACCCCGCGTCCCTGCCTGGCGCCCCGCCCCCGGCCTCCGCCAGAACGTGCGAAGTTCGCCGCGCGGCGTCCCGCAGTGTCCCCGCGAAAACGCTCCGACCCGTGAGACTTCCGGCGGCGACCGCGAAGGGCGCCCGAGGGGCAGAGCCCTGTGGGCGGCGCCCTGGGCGCGGTCAGTCGGAGGCCACACCTCTCGTCGGGACCGCGTTCGAGTTCCGCAGAGCCGCGGAGTGGGAGATAAGTACGTTAGGTCCGCGGCGTGCGTCCCCTGCTCTGCAGGCCGGTCGCCGCGCCCACGAACGCCGCCGGGGGCCCCGCGGGCCGGGTCTGCAAAGCCGCAGCGCCGAGGAGGCGAGGAAGTGTCCCCGAACGGCCCGACCCTGCCGCGAAGTTCCCTGCAGGGCTCAGCGTGGTGTCGCGCTGAGAGCGGGAAGGCTTGACCCCAGAGGTGACTGCAGGTGACAGCTCCTGTTGTCCTGTCCGTCCCTCTGCCCAAAGCTGCGCGGAGGGACTTGCCTCCCACCGCGTCTCCTTTCATCCCCACAGCAAACCTCTGAACTAGGTGCTGTCCTGTCACCATATTAAAGACGGGGAAACTGAAGCCAGCCCAGAGAGGTGCACTGACCCAGCCCAGGTCACACAGCCTCTAAAATACAGTACGGGGCTGGAACCCACCTGTCTGCCCCCAGTCTCCTCCCCTTCACCTGGCCCCACCTTTTCCCCACCTCAGAGGGTCTCGGAGTGGTGGGATTCTGTGGGATTCGGGGTTTTTCTCTGCTCCCTTTGGCATCGTCTCACCAATTCGCCTTTCCCCATGTGCCCGCACGGGCACTCACTGGCGTTCCCAGCGCAGCCACCTCACTGACGCATCTTCAAGCGCACGCAGGCACCCGCAGGCACCCGCGTCCTCAGGGCAGCGCCCCCACACGCACCCCACCTGCAGAAGCATTCTGACACCACGCCACCCGCTCGCGTGCGTGCGCCCCACCCCACCCGCGCCCGCGAGGGCAGCTCAGCCCGGTGGCTCTCTTCTCTAGGGAGAGCTGAGCTGCACGCCCACCTGCTGCCCCGGCAGAAAGAGCCCGGGAAATCCTGACAGCCCGTGACACGGGTCCCTGGCCGTCCTCTCCAGATGTCTCCATCAACACTAGCAAAGCCTCTCTGTGTCCCCAGCGTCCGAGGGGGCCCAAGAGAGCCCCTCGTTTCTGGGCAAAGGCTCCAGGTTTTCACACTGGCTGTGCAGGAGCAATGAGACCTCCTGCGTGTGTCTGTGCTGTAGGAGTGTGTGTGCCTGAGTGTGCAAGGGTACGTGTACCTGCGTGGAGGTGAGTTTGGAGCTCCCTACCAGCGCTCTGCCTATGGCCACATAACCTCCACAAACTGGGTGGCCTAGAACAGTGTGTTCTCGCACCTCTGGTGGCCAGTCCAATATCCAAGTGTGGTGAGAGCCGCACTCCCGCAGGAGGCTCTGGAGGGGGTCTGTCTGCCAGCTCTGGAGGCCACAGCCTTCTCTGGCTTGTGGCCGTGTGGCTGGGGTCTCTGACTGTGTGGCCTCGCCCCTGTGTCTCCCACGGGCCTCATTAAGACACTTAGCATTAGGGAGGCCCACCCCACAGTCCGTGGGGCCTCATCTTGAGGTCCTTAGCTTGGTTACATCTGCAAAGACCCTTTTCCAAACGTGGTCACATGCGCAGGCTCCGGGGATCAGAATGTGCACCTGGCTTCTTTGAGGGGCATCAGCCCTCGGGGGCTCTCCCATCGAGTGCGGAGGCGGAGCGAGCGAGGGCAAACCCACCAGCCCTCCTCTTCCCTCGCGAGCGCTGGGAAGGCAGGTTGGGAGAAGAGAAGAGTGAGGAGCTGGAAGCAGCTGCTGCAGGCAGAGTGGCCAGGGAGGGCCGCCCCTCAGGAGCGAGAGGTGGCAGCTCCCTTCCCTAGCTCCCGCGGTGAGAAGGAGCTGGGTCCCACTGGAGAGCAGCAGTGAGCTCGGGCTGACGCGACCAAATCCTCGAGCGTCGGGGGCCACGCTGACATTTTAGGCCTCACTCTGCGCAGAGGGCAGCCGTTCCGTCCTCACAGCAAACACTGAGAAAAAGGAGGGCCAGGGCATCACCTGGCCCACCAGGCCCACGGCTCATACGTGTGGTAGTATGGAGTCGAACCCAAGTCCAGTTCTTCTGGGTTACTCCTAAGGGGCGGCCAGGTCTCCCTCAGTGTCCCCCACGCTCCTCAGATGCAAGGTCGCTGGGCCATGGGGATCCTGGAGCCCCTGAAGTTACTGGCTCCCCCGCGGGGGAGGGTGACTGAGAGGGCTGCTTTCCCTCCGAGAAGCTGGCTGCCGGCCCAGAGGTGCCCGGCCAGGAAGGTGCTGACAGTTGCACACCTGTCTGGGTTGCCCCAAGATAGCGAAGGGCCCTGCTCCCCGGAAAGGGCTGTTTCCCCAGCTCAATCACCCCCCCCCTGCCCCCCGATTCCCTGGTGGTCAGCCCCCAGCCTGGCACCATGCCAGCTGACACACGCAGCCCCGACCCCGTCCTCTGCTCCACCTGATTGGACATCTCCCTTTGCAGCAGTTTGCAAGTTGATCAGTTCAAACAGGCTCCTCCCAGCGGCCCCTCCTCCTTGAGGACATGTCCTCACTGCCACCCTGTTCCAGCCTGGGCTCAGTCACCAAGGGAACTGCAGCGAGGGGTTAATAAGCACCGGTTCACCGTGTGCTCACAGCAGCACTGACAGGCTTCCGTGTTCACTGCTTGAGGTCCTATTAATTCCATCTTGCAGGTGAGGAAAGTGAGGCTTAATGAAGTGTAGTATAGTGAGTGAGCCAGGCACAGTCACACACTCCTGCAATCCCACAACTCGGGAGGCTGAGGCAGGAGGATTGCAAGTTGGAGGCCAGCCTCAATGACATGGTAAGGCCTTGTCTCAAAAAAGAAAAAGGCTTCAGATGGAGCTCAATGGTAGAACCCTTGGGTTAAATCCCCAGTACCAAAATAAATGGATAAAGCTAGGGAGTGGCAGAACCAGAACACTCGTGAATTAAAACATCCTTCTATCTGGAGAGTGGTGTGCCTGTTACACGAGTGTGCCACGCGTGTGTGTGTGTGTGTGTACATTGATGTGTAGATGCGTGTTGATGTACATGTGTATGTGCCTTTATAAATTGACGGAGAGTCGTATTCAAAACCAAGTTGTAATCCCCGCTCCTTGGGAATTGGAAGCAGGAGGTTCATTAGTTTGAGGCCAACCTGGGCAATTCAGTGAGACCCTGCCACAGGATAAACTTTTAAAAGGGCTGGGGCTGTAGCTCAGTGGTAGATCACCCCAGGGTTCAATCCCTAGTACCTCCCCCCAAATAAAAGAAAATGAAAAAGGGGTTACAACTCATACGCGTACCATCTGGTGAATATTTCAAACCACGAGACCAAAACCCAGATTGAACCAGAACCCTCTAGCCCCCAGCCCCTCTCTCGGTCACTACCCAAGGGTAATCATTGCCCTGATGCCTGGTTGCAAAAGTTCGTCTTATCAGTTCTTTTATCGATAGTAATAAAACCATGTAGTGTGAACTCTCCTGCACAGCGCTTTCCCCTCGCACCGCGTCCTTGAGATCTGCCCGCGAGCTTGGGTGTAGCAGTGTGTGCTTTTTCTAGACTGTGTCATACTCCGTTCAGTGGACTTCCCACTAGTCATCGACCCTTGCTGCTGTTGACCAGCATTGACATCACTCTGTTTTGGCAATGTTATTCACAAAGCCGCTAAGAACATTATTTTTAAAACGTGTGATAAAATCTGCATAAAAATTTAACATTTTGACCACTTTTAGATTTTTTTTAGAAAAGTCTTAGGTTTATAGGAAAATCTAGGGTGAAGTACAGAGGATTTCCACACATGCCCCCCCACAGCCTTCCCCATCAGCGCCCCACACCAGACTGTGCGTGTGTTAGTGAACACGCATGGACACGTCATCTCACCCAAAGCCCATGGATTCCTTTAGGTTCACTGCTGGAGTTGCATATTCCATGGTTTTTGACAAACGTACGTGACACGTGTCCACCATTGTAGTCTCCTACAGAGTAGTTTTACTGTGCACAAAATCCCCAGTGCTCTGCCTGTTCATCCCTCCTCCCTTAACCTCTGGCGAACGCTGACTGATCTATGTATTTTAGTGTGGAATGCTTCATGAATGTGGATGTCACTCTTGTTTGGGGATCACACTGATCTTGTCATTCCCATATCAGTGTACTTGCTGCCAAAGCAGGCATAAGCACTCATCTTTTGAATATTGCCTAGCTTTGCCTTTAATCAGAAAGTCATGTGACCAGGCACAGGAGCCCAGCCTATAATCCCAGGAGTTCAGGAGGCTGAGGCAGGAGGATCACAAGTTCAAAGCCAGCCAGCAAGACTGAGGCCCTAAGCACCTCAGTGAGACCCTGTCTCTAAGTAAAATACAAGATAGGGCTGGGGTTCTGGCTTAGTGGTCAAGTGCCCCTGAGTTCAAACCCCACAACCAAAAAAAAAGCAAAAAAGAAAGAGAAAGGAAGGAAGGAAGGAAGGAAGGAAGGAAGGAAAGAAAGAAAGTCATATGGCTGCAATTACACAGTAGTTGTGGTTTTTTAAATTTTTTTTCAGTTGTAGGTGGACACAATACCTTTATTTTTATGTGGTGCCGAAGCTCGAACCCAGGGCCTGCACATGCTAGGCAAGCATCACTACCACTGAGCCACAACTCCAGCCCCCAGTAATTGTATTTTGTTTTATTTTTTTATGGTGCTGAATAGGGCACCCAGGACTCACCTATGCTAAGCTTACGCTCTACTACTGAATGACACCCCAGCTCTGGAATTCTGCAGTAATTATCATGTAATTCCCAAACTGACGTCTTTCACTTAATAGCAGACATCTAGGGTTCTTCCACTCGTGCCTTAGATGGCTTCTTTCTTTTTAGCTCTGAGTAACATTCCCTTACCTGTGGGCTACCTGGGTGGCGCCGGCCACTCGCTGGGGTTCACTTGCCATTCACCTCAAGAAGGATGTCTTGGTGCTTACAAGCCCAGGCAGTCGTCACTGAAGCTTCTGTAAAAGTCCATGTGCCGATTTCGTGTGGACATGAGTTTTCAGCCACTCCGGTTAAACACCGAGGCGTGCGATCGCTGGACCACATGGCGGGAATATGTCTGGTTTTGTAAGAACTGTCAACGCATCTTCCAAAGTGGTACCACTTTGCATCCCATCAGGGACGAGTGAGTTCCACGCTGGGCCGTGTCGCCCACCTCGGGGTCAGCGTCCAGACCTCTGGACTGGCCATTCGAACAGGTGCCTGGTGGCCTCTCACTGGCTTTAGTTTGCGTTTCCTAGATGGCATAGTCCTTGCAGATGCTTGCTTGTTACCTGTATGTCTTCTTTGGTGAGGTGTCCCTAAGGTCTTTGACCCGCTTTTTTAATTGGGTGGTTTTCTTATTTTTGAGTTTTGAGATTCTTTGTATGTTTTGGATACAAAGTCCTTTAGTCCTTTATCAGATATATCTTTTGCAAATATTGTCCCCGGTCTGTGGGCTTGTCTGTCCGTCTCTCTCCCGCATTTATTGCTGTGTATTCAGTTCATTCTAAGCCGAGCCTTGCTTTCCTTGGTGTCTGGGGAAAGTCGTCCGCATGCTGGAATTCGCAGCAGAAGTCTTGGTCTGCCCGCCGAGGCAGTGGCTGTGGTTGAAGAACTGTACACCAGGGCTCTTTGCTTCGTGTCCTGATTGATGACAGCGGCCTGGCTGTCACCCTCGGCCCACGCGCCACGCCCTTCACGCGTCTTGCTGTATTTCAGCGCAGAGGTTTTGTAGTAGCTTCACGGAGTCGCGCAACTGTCGCTGCCGTGGGTTTTGAGAACTTCTCTCACCCAGAAAGAAGCCGCTCCCACCAGCTCGTCCCAGCTTACCCAGCTGGCGTCTGTGACTCCACCAGGCAGGGCTGGGTCCCTCAGCCCGCATGACTGGACTCGGTGGGAGACCCGTGGAAGGGATGCTGGGGGCGGCCACAGTCCAGCACCCTGGGCCCTGCTCCCTGTCCCTCCCACCCCCAACGACGGTGCCCACGCTTCCTGAGGCCCCTGACCTTGAGCTGCCCTCCCTACCTTACCAGGCTCTCATCTGATTGTTTAAAGCACAACAAGAGTAGGCTAGGGTTCGCAGGAAGCAGGTGCCGGGCCCAGGCTTGCCATGTCCTTGGCAGCGGGGACAAGTACACAGAGGCACAGGTGTGTGAGAGACCGGAGAACCTGCACGCTTGTTAGCCAGAAAGCGGGGTCCACGTGGAGAAACGGCATGTGACCAGGTCAAGCGAGTTCTCTCGGTTTTACATTTCTGACAGCTTTTACTGGTATTTTGTTTTGTTTTGTTTTGCGGTGCTGGGGATCGATCTCAGAGCCTTGTGCTTACAAGACAAGCACTCTACCAGCTGAGCTGTCTCCCAGCCCTTTACTGGTATTTTGATAATGCTATTAGGCGAGTACAGGTTCAGAGTCATCCATCACTCCTAAAAATAAATCTCGTTCCTGTTTACTCAATGTTTAGTATGTGCCTGGGGTTGACCTTACAGAACTTGTCAGATTTCACCTTCACAGTACACCAGTGCATAGGTGTCTTTATTACCCATCTCTCTGATGAGGAAACAGGCTCAGAGAGGCTAAGTCATTCACCCAAGGTCACACAGCAAGAAAAATAGAACCTGGATGTGGATACATCTCTGAGTCACTTGTGTTTTTGGAATAATCCATCCAAGATGCTCTTTTCAAATAAATTTGTATATTTGACTATTTTTACACAAGCAGTATCATGGTTGAACTTTACCCAATAGATTTAGGTCATTTTATGCCTTTATATAACTTTCTGTCACATACGTGTATTTTTTCTCCTGCTACTAAGAATTTTGCTGAAGGGATGCTCTCTAATTATCTCGCCAGTTCCCTACGGAAGGGTATTTAGGTTATATTCAGATTTTTGATCTATAGTAACTGTCTTCATGCTGATCTCTTAGCTCTTTTCCTTGAATCTATAGAAGAAATTCTTACTTGATCAAAAGAAAGTGTTCAGTGTTGTAGTTCAGTGGTAGAGCGCTTGCCTAGTACATGGAGGAACTGGGCTTGATCTTCAGCACCACATAAAAATAAATAAATAAATAATTTAAGGTACTGTGTTCATCTACAACTAAAAAAAAATTATTCTAAAAAAAAAAAGAAAGTATTTGATTTGATTTGCTTTGGTACTAGGAGTTGAACCCAGGGACACTTAACCACTGAGCCACATCCCTAGCCTTTTTATTTTTTATTTTGAGACAGAGTCTCTCTCCATTGCTTAGGACCTCACGAACTTGCTGAGGCTTGCCTCAGAATTGAGACCCTCCTGCCTCAGCCTCCTGAGTTGCTGGGATCACAGGCTGTACCACCAGACTCTGCTCAAAAGAAAGTGCTTTCAATTCTGAACTGTACCAAATTCCCTCCATGAAGCTGCCCTGTGTGAGCAGCAGAGGCTGTTTTAGATCAGAGTACCTGAGCCTCTGCCTGAGGACACAGAATGTGAGCTCTTGTCCCCTGCTGCCCTGCTGGGCGTCGGCTCCTTCCCACCCATGGCTCATTCCCACGGTTCAGACCACACTGCCCTCCCTGTTCTTGGAATGGCCAGGCTACTTCCCACCCGGCGCGTCTGAACTTGCAGTTCCTTTAGCCCAGGATGCTCTCCCCCCGCGGGCCATGGCTCCCTCCTCACCCTTCCGCCTCCCCTGCCTCAGAGGAGCCCTCCCCGTTTAAGCTGCCCCATGCCGCTTTCCATCACCTCTCTGGGTCTTGTTTCCTGTACCACTTACCACTGCCTGAAGTCATCCTAGTATTTACTTGCGGGTTTCCATCTCTCCTGCTCCACAAAGGCCAGCAGTTTTCTTTTTCACCTGCAGCTCTATTCCTAACATGTGGCACCTGCAGTCCCTCAGTACCTTTGCTGCCTCCTCTTTCCCAATCTCATAAAATATTCCATTGTACTTCATAAAGTATATTCCCTTCTATCATATATAATTCACTTCCGTGTGTCTTCTGACCCCCTCACTAGGCTGTCAGCTACAGAAGGGGCAGGGATACTCTGGTTTGGTTTTGGCTGTCATATATCAAATGCCCGTTTTGTATTGTTTTGCTTTGTTTTAAGAGACAGGTTCTCACGGTGTTGCCAGGCGGATCCTGAACTCTTGTTCTTGCTAAAGTGTTGCCCCTTCTTCAGCCTCCTGAGTGGTGACAGCTCAAATGCTTAGAAGCTGCGTGACACGGTACTTGATAAATAGTTGTTGTGTTACCGATGTTGACCCAACCAAGGTCCTTTTTCCCCATCGGAATCATAGAACCAATAAATAAAACCAAGCACTGGCCAAGCAGCATGGAAAGTTTCATTCTTGGTCAAAGAATAGGAGAAGCCCAGAGGCTGAGCATGTCATAGATATAGATTAGGGAAAGGAATATTCCTGTGGTTTCTAGGATTGGGTGGAGATTTTCTAAAAATTCAGGTACTCCTCTTGCTCCTCTTAAGGGCTCTTCTAGTCGTTGTCATGGTGATTGTCAACTGTCATGGCACAAAATTACAGGAATCTTAGTAGGGAAATACAGTACAGTGAGATGGTAATAAGCCTAAAAAAGAACCTCGGCTCTCACTGCAGCTGACGCTGTCAGTGCAGGTTCTACCTGTGCTATTCCTGGGGGCTAAGTAGGCAGTAGGCCAATTTCCTTAGTTCCAGATGCAAAAAGCATGGTTAATATATTGTGTAAGACTCTCATAGAAAAAGCACGGGTAACTATTTTAGGTTACGTGGATCCTCATACAGAATGAGTAGAGTTGTTAGTTTGGGGATAAGAAATCTGGCCCCTTTTCCTCGGTGACTGTTGCATGGATGAGTGAGGATCATAACCCCCAGCCTCCAGGGCTTGCAGGCTGTCATGACACCTGTTTAA
The DNA here is from genome assembly GCF_902686455.1 of Sciurus vulgaris. Classification (NCBI taxonomy): domain Eukaryota; kingdom Metazoa; phylum Chordata; class Mammalia; order Rodentia; family Sciuridae; genus Sciurus; species Sciurus vulgaris. The sequence goes on along the minus strand of NC_136468.1, from coordinate 147,416,858 downwards.
AAGCAGATCCCCAGCAGGTGAGGCCTTTGTAACCTGAGCAGGACCTGCAGCGACCAGGTGAGGAACCCAGAGGCCTGCTAGCCAGATGGGGGCGTGGCTCGCCGCAGGTGAGCTGGCAGCTAGTCCCCGCCCCCCGCCCCAGGAGGCTCCGCCCTCCGGGGAGGTGCGTAGGCTCCTAGCCCGGAAGCCCCGCCCCGTTTTGTTAGACCACTCCCACTTTCCGGGCCCTGCCCCTCCGGGGCGATTTCGCTAGGTCCTATCCTGGAAGCCCCGCCCCGTTTGGAAGCCCCGCCTACTTCGCCCCCGTGGCCCCGCCCCACCCGTCAGCCGGCCGCTGCGCCCGCGGGGCTCAGCTCCGACCTTGCAGCGGCGCAGCGCGGGCAGGAGGAGCGAGCAGCGGCTGGCGGAGCGCATCAAGCGCAGCTCCCGGCGCGGTCTCCAATGAGCTGCGCGGACCTGTGCCCCGGACGACCTGAGCCTGCTGCGCTCCCTCCGCTACGGCCCACCTGGTGCCAGGTATCAGGTAAGGGCGCAACGAGCGGGACCCCAGACCCAGGACCCTGCAGTCCAGTGCGCCAGGCCGGACTCTGCACGGGGGGCGTCTGGGTACCCCTGCCTCGGTGGGAGTAGGCATCTCGACTGAAGGTGGGAGCCTCCTTGGGCCCCTGCGGCGGTTCCCGGGCACCCGGGCAGTGCAGGTCCCAGCCACCCCTCCACCCCGTCCCTGCAGCATCCTTTCAGTGCCCGCAGGGCGGATGTTGCATTTCTTTTAACCCCTCAGGCGACGCCACCTCCTGGAAAATGGTGTAAGGAGCATTTTAATGGGATCCTGGGAGACCGATGTTCCACTAGGATCAGGCTGGTGCGACTTCTGAGGGTTCCCTACGTCCCACGGTGGGGCCTGCCAGAGACCCTGAGCTCTTTGGCTGTGGTAGAGGCCTGGGGGCGGCCTGGGCCTGCCCAGCCCGACAGAGCCAGTTCCTTCAGGTTCCCCAGATGGCCCTTGGTTTGACGCTGCTCCTCCTGCACCCTTCTCTGTCAGTTAGGCCCGTGGGTGCTCCTGCCCCGCCCTGGTTTCTGGGGCTTCTGTGGAAATGGGCCTCCTCCCCCAGCCTGCCTGAACCGAGATAGCTTTAAGCTGGGCTGACAGGAGTCCCGCCCTCTGCCCCACCCCTGGAGATGGGGATCCTCCAGGCCCCTGCTGCAGGTGGCACAGGGCCAGGAGGCAGGCCAGGAGGCAAGGGGGCTATAGGGAGGGTTCCCCAGTTTGCCTGGCTTAAAGCCACAAGTTACCTGCTGCAACTTTCCCAAGTCCCAGAGTGAGGTCCAGGCCCAGCATGGGACACAGTGGGTTCAGCAGAGGTGGGAGTTGGGGTGGAACCACATGGACCCAGCCCGGAACTGCCCCTGCCTCCAGAGCTCCCACCACAGCACCGCGACTCCACTCCCCACACGGGCCTCCCCAGGGTTGGTCCACTTCAGGGTAAAAGGCTCATCAAGCTAGGGGTGCACAGGGGCCACTTGGGCCATACAAGTTGGGACCTTTTCCTGCAGTCCCTGAGTAGCCTGGCCAAGGGACCCCCAGAGGGAAGTGTCGGGTTTGATTCTGCCTTTGTCCATTTTCCACAGGCCCCTCAGCTTCCTCACGCTGTATGGTGGGCATGATAACAGCCTCCAGGGTCGTGGTGAAGAGCTGGGAGGTGCCTGGCACTTAGTAGCTTCTTGGCAGTTGGTCGCTGTTGTGGTTATAGTTATTTATTATCTCTTGGTTGATCCAGACCTTCTGAAACCAACCAGTTTCTCCTCTACTGGGAAGAAATGTCTTTAACGACCCCCAATGGGGACAGGGACCCTTACTAAGTGCCATTTCTTAGGATTTGGACTCACAGCAAGTTGCTTCTGTCTGCCCTGGGTCATGTTGGGCCTTGAGTGGGGCCTGCCCTGGCCTCTGGCCACCACCTTGTCCTCCTCTCTTAGGCCACACGTCACCCGAATACCCACAATGTGCCCTCCAGCACCGCTTGGTCCAGCCCAGCTGCATCCTCAGAGTCAGCCAGGCAGATGGAGGGCAGGGACGTGCGGCCTCATGCTCTCCAGCACCCCCTTCCCTGTAGCCTCAGCCTGTGGTCTTGTCCCCTTCCTTCTGCTCAGTAACTTTAAAAATAACGGAGTAGCTTGTCCTCACTCAGGGCTGTAACCCGAGCTGAACCGAGCTGGATTCTGCTCAGCTGGGAGCTTGGAGTAGAAGGACTCAGCACTTGGGGGCAGGGAGCTCGGTGCTGGTGCTGTGCCCCAGCCTGCTGTGTGGCTCCGGATAAGTCGGGTTCCTCAGATGCACATGATTCAGATAGCTCCTTGCTCTGTTTGGAATTTTGTTTACTCCTGAGAAGATAAGCAGGGGGCTCCCAGGTAGGCAGCGGCCTCCTGGGCTGTGGGCATCAGGAAGGAACTCCCACAGTGACTGGGAGTCAGGGGGAACCAGCCAGGCCCCTGGGCTGCAATCCAGCTTTCATGTCCCTGACTGATCTGTTGCCCTTCTTCCTTCTGCACCCCAACCCCTTTCTGGGGCTGTGAGCTTGTACCTACCAAGAGGAGGCAGCAGTTGAGGTGGTTGGCAGGACCTAGGCAGCTGGCAGTGGTTTGGCCAGGAGAACAGGTTGGCGCTGGGCCAGGAGCTCCCTTCCTGGGCTCCGAGCGGAGCTCGCCCACTCACTCACTCCCCAAGGCCTCTGCATTGCAGCAGATGGAGCCTGCGCCGCTGCTCAGCCCGAGCTGGGGTAGAGCAAGGGCCCAGCCAGGGGTGGTTGTCCATCCTACCCCTTCTCCCTCCCCCGGCCCGCTTAGCCCCGGCTCTCAATGGAGCTGCAGCAACTGGCTGAGCAAGCAGCATCTCTGAGCTGGACTGGAATCTGCCTGGAGGTGTTGGGGTGACAGCAGGGCCCAGCCCTAGGGGCCATGATCTCTCCTGCCCTCTCTGCATCTCAGACCCCTCCTTAGCATCAGGAGGGAGCTTGCCTACCCACCCGGAGAGATGGTTTTGTAGGATTAGAGCTATGGAGTTGAGAACACAGATTTTGGAGCTTTACATCCCAGCTCTGCCTTACTGTGTGATCTGGAGCAGGTCACTTGACCTCTCTGTGCCTCAGTTTTCTCAACTGTAAAATGAAAATAACAGAACCTACTTCACAGGATTTCTTGTGAGCATTAATGTATATAAGTCACTTAGAACTGTGCCCCTGCACGTGTCAACCAGTAAATGTCAGCTGTTATTGTGGCCATGGTGACCCCCTCCATCACTTCCACCTTTGCTGCTTTGCCTGGCCCCACCAATAAGGACTCTCTTTTCCTTAAGGAAATATGCCCTGTTAGCATTTGTTATATTTAGAAGTGCTAGGGGGCTGGGGCTGGGGCTCAGTGGCAGAGCACTTGCCCAGCATGTGTGAGGCACTGGGTTCAATTCTCAGCACCACATAAAAATAAATAAATAAAATAAAGGTCCATCAAACAAGTAAAAAAAGAGAAAAGAAGTGTTGGACCAGGTGCAGTGGTGTATCCCTATGCACCCAGCGACTTGGAAGGCTGAGGCAGGAGGATCTCAAGTTCAAGACCAACCTCAGCAACTTCGTAAGACCCTCTCTCAAAAAATAAAAATAAAAAGGGCCAGGGATGTGGTTCAGCAGTAGAGCCCCCGGGGTTCAACCCCAATACTGGGGGGTGTCTTAGCCTGATGGTTGAGAGCTCAGATTCTGGGCCCAGACTGGCCTAGTCCACAGCCCAGCTCTGCTGTCATCAGCTGTGTGAGCCCGGGCGAGCCATCAACTCCTCAGGGCTGCCGTTCTCCTCTTCCAGCTGGGGTGACAGCGTGCGGACCTCACCAGCTGTGGTGATTTCGTAAGTGAACACAGTGAAGCCCTCAGCACAGCTCAAGTCCTGGTGTGGGCCTGCTTGTCTGAGCGTGTGCAGCAAGTGATTCTGTGCCTCTGTGCCTCAGTTTCCGCGGGTGTAAGTGGGAATGTGGGGAACTGGCCTCGCGAGATTGGTAGGTTCCATCACCCTGTGGCACGGGTCTGTCCCCTCTGCCTGGGTTCGGCCGTGGGGAGAGGGCCTCTCAGGCCAGCCACCCATCCTGCTCTCAGTTCACAGCTGCCCCTCCTGTCACTCCATGTGGGGGCTCCAGAGCTCCGCCCAGTTGCAGACAGGACAGCAAAGCGCCCTTCCGGGAAGCAGGGGTCAAGAGTTGGTGCTGAGGGCTGGGGAGATAGCTCAGCTGGTAGAGTGCTTGCCTCGCAAGCACAAAGCCCTGAGTTCGATCCCCAGCACCACAAAAAAAAAAAAAAAAAAAAAAGAGTTGGTGCTGAGGAGACACATCACAGCCCAGGCCCAGGCCCAGCCTTGCCCAAGGCAAGCTCCAGTGGTGGACTCAGGCCACCTGTCCTGTTTCCTGTGTCCCAGGCCCCAGTGTGGGGAGGTGCTTCCGACAAAGCAGACATCAAGACCCAGAAAACCAAAGGGTCCAGGGCTGTAGGAAGAGGTTCTGGAAACTTCCAAGTTGATGTACAGGCCCCTGGGCTACAGTGAGACCTGCAAGACACGCCCGGACCCCTCAGGCCCCTTCTTGGTCTAAGGGTGTAGAGGGTTAGTTGAGTGAGGAGGACCGCGAACAGACATTGGTCGTGCACTCGCTGAATACAGTTGGTGACAGTCAGCAACAATTATGTGCCAGACAGTGTGCCCAGCACTGGCATTCGTGTGTTGAACTTCACACTAACGTGGCGACTCCTTGCCTCTTTCTATCTTGCTCAGCGTTACGTTCGCCACGCAGTCCCCCTGCCCCTGCGTGAAACTCCCTTGCTCCCCTCTTGCCCCTAAACCTCCCGCCTCTTCCCCTCACAGCCCTCATCTCAGCATTCTGTACCATGTACTTATTAAAATGTCTCCCAGGTGACCCCGTCACCCCCACAAGAGCAAGGACCTGTTGTTTTTGTTCATCGTTAAATCCCCAACCCAAGGAACAGGTCTGGCCTACTGCAGGTAGAAATATTAATATTCTTTGAATGAATAGAAGCTCAGAGTTCCCTGGAAGGTCAGTACTCTTGTTATTGTCACTTTACAAATAAGGAAACTGAGGCTCAGAGACATCAAGTGACTTGCTCAAGGTCACACGGCCAGCAAGTAGCAACCTGAACCCCTCACCTGATACTTGCTGTTGCCCCATAGGTCTGGTCTTGCCCCGGAGACCATGATGGCCTTGCCCCCGTGATCGACAGCCTGCTCCTGGCACTTGCCCCTTGGAACCTGCCCGCAGCCAGCCAGCAGGATGCGGCTATGGAAGGCAGTGGTGGTGACGTTGGCCTTCATGAGCATGGACGTCAGTGTGACCACGGCCATCTATGCCTTCAGCCACCTGGACCGCAGCCTGCTGGAGGACATCCGCCACTTCAACATCTTTGATTCGGTGCTGGACCTCTGGGCAGCCTGCCTGTACCGCAGCTGCCTGCTGCTGGGGGCCACCATCGGCGTGGCCAAGAACAGTGCCCTGGGGCCCCGGCGGCTGCGGGCCTCCTGGGTCGTCATCACCCTCGTGTGCCTCTTGGTGGGCATCTACGCCATGGTCAAGCTGCTGCTCTTCTCGGAAGTGCGCAGGCCCATCCGGGACCCGTGGTTCTGGGCCCTCTTTGTGTGGACGTACATCTCGCTCGCCGCCTCCTTCCTGCTCTGGTGGCTGCTGTCCACCGTGCGGCCAGACGCCGAGGCCCTGGAGCCGGGGGCAGGGACTGAGGCCGAGGGCTTCCACAGGGAGGCCCGGCCGGCGGCCGAGCAGGCATCTGGGGCCACGCTGCAGAAGCTGCTGTCCTACACCAAGCCCGACGCGGCCTTCCTCGTGGCCGCCTCCTCCTTCCTCATCATGGCGGCTCTCGGTAGGTGGCCTGGGGCACATGCCTGCTCACAGAGGGGCGGAGGGTTCGGCACTTGCCCTACCAGGTCAACTCCAGGTGCTAAGGAAAGGGGACCCAGGTTTCACTCCTACTTATTTCCCCTGACTTCCCGATCCTCCTGCCCTGGGCCAACTCAGCGGAAATGTTCTAGAAACTTCCAGGTGGCGGGAAACAAGCTCACGCCCCTCTTTTCTTAGTCCCAGCATTTCCCTGGGCAGCAAGCACCTAAAAGCTTGTCACTCCCGACCCCTTACACACCATGCTGTGTTCCCTTAATGCACCCTGGAGTCCCCGTCCAGACCTCCTGTCCTCCAGCCACGTCTTAGTGGCTGCATTATGATGAGTGGTTGGTCTCTTGGGCTGCTCGGGGTCTTTTTCTCTCACCATGAATAACTTTGTTCATACCCATTTCATGAGTATGGATGGATCTAAAGAATACATTCCCGAAAGTGGAATTGCTGGGTCAAAGATTTTTTGGTGATTAAACAAAATAGAGTAGAAAACTTCAGGGTACATTGCCTGTGGTATGATGAAGCATTGTTTTGCAGAATTTTATTTGAATTGCCTCTGCCCATATGCCAGTGTACCTTGGTTTGGAGGTGAAATGTGTTGTCGTGAGGGTCTGGTCCACTCCAGCAAGGTGGGTGGGAGGTGGGATTGCAGGCCAGCACTCCATGATTGTGAGGTTCACGAGGCCTGGGTACAATCCCAGCCCAGCTCCCTCCTCTGCTGTGTGACCTTGGCAAGTTAGCCGCCCTGTCTGAGCCTCACTTCTCTCTTCTGTGGCATGAGGATCAGTGGCATCCTTATTTCAAGACCTTGTAAAACTTGATTAAAACAGGACGAGGGCTTACCATGATGAGTACAGGAACGTGGCTGTTTTAAGTGTTAGTACTTTAATTCACCAGATCAGAGCCCGGGGTAGAGGCCAAGCCAGAACAAGCCTGCACAGCAGCTTGTGCCTGTAGTCTTAGCGGCTTGGCATTCTGAAGCAGGAAGATTGCAAGCTTGAGGTCAGTCCGAGCAACGCAGAAGACCCTGTCTCTAAATAAAAAGTGGGCAGCGGTGTCCCTCAACAGCAGCGTGCCTCTGGGCTCAGTCCCCAGCACCAGCACTTGCTCCAGGGAGGCCGGCAAACCTCGGGACTCGCTGGTTCTGTGGCCTCCTCCTGCCCCCATTTTCCCAGGCCTGTCTCCCCAGCTGCGTGCTGGGCCTTGGTCGCAGCCTCCTTGTCTGGCACAGGGCGTGGTGGTGGGGCCAGCCCCCGACAGGAGGGGGTCGTTCCTGGCACACAGAATACTCCCAGTGGCACGCGTGACAAGTGTCAGGGGACAGGCCCCTTTCCCTCCACCAGCAGTCACACTCCAAGGTCTGGATGTCCCTCCTTGGGACGCCTTCTCAGATCTGCGGCTGTGGCCCTTTGCACCGTGGTGTGTGCTGATGGCAGAAGAATCACGCACCCGCCTGCCTCGCCCAGGTCCCGGTGCCCAGCACAGGGACAGGCTCCCAAGTCAGTGGGTGAGCAAATGACTGTCTTGCCTCTGCAGGCAGATGTCACCCCTCGACCTCAGCAACCCACCCACTGGCACCCTGGTCAACTGGTTGTGCCCAGGGATTCGGCGTCCTACAAGACTGCTGAGCAGATCCTGCAGCCTGCGGGGTTGCGCCAAGGTCAAGGGCTCAGACTTGGGCTCAGGTCCCCAACTTCACAGAGACCTTCAGGAAGGTTCCTTAATCTGGCCCATCTCAGATTCCCACCCCGAAATGGGGGCTTCGTTGGAATTAAATGAGATCATGGGAACTAGATGAGAGGACACACGTAACTAGCAAAATTACCCACAAACGCCAGGTCCGTGGGGGCAATCGTTATTTTCCAGTCAAGGGTATGGACTCATGCCCAGCTTTTTCTGTACCCTCAATCTAGAAAAGGGCAGAAAGAAAAAACCAAAACCAACCCATCACCCATTGGGATAAAAGGTTAGTTTGTGTTGAGTATCTCCTATTAAACCAGAATTCTTTTTTTTATGGGTATTTTAACACTGTTTTTAACTTACCTATGAATTTTTTTGTGGTATTGGGCATCCAACCCAGGGCCTCACACCTGCTGGGCAAGTGCTCCACCCTGAGCTCCATCCCCAGCCCTAAATTGGGATCTTAAATGTGGATTTCTTGGCAGGCCAGGTGCATACAAGCAGTAAGTACTTAACCACTCTGAACTGCTGTCTCCTCCTCTGTGGAAAGACTACATTTCCACTAAGGGGAAGACTAAACATAATACCAGCCCTGTGGGGTGGCATCTGGGACTTGAAGGTGGTAAGGGAGCAGACATCTGGCTGAGAGTGCAGCAGGAGCAGGGACCAGCTGTGTACAGGTCCTGAGGCAGACGGGGGCCTGGTAGTTAAGGAAATCGCAGAGGCCAGTGTGGAGCAGGGTGGGACCCTGTGGTGCAGGTTCGTCATGAGCCACTGCAAGAGCTTTGGCTTTGGTGGTGGGGCACACCTGTCATCCCAGTGGCTTGGGAGACTGAGGCAGGAGAACGGCAAGTTTGAGACTAGCCTTAGCAACTTAGGCCCTAAACAACTTAGTGAGACTGTGTCTCAAAATAACAAATACAAAAGGCCGAGGACAAAGCTCGGTGGTAAAGCACCCCTGGGTTCAGTCCCCATATCAAAAGACAAACCCAGGTGGCGGGACTCTGGCTTTTACCCTGGCTGAGGTGGGAGCCAGTGGACTGGGAACCGCGTGTGTCAGGTTAGCAGGGTCCCACAGCTGCAGGGGAGGACAGGCCCACGGAAAGGGTGGGAGCACTACCGAGCTGACTGGTGCAGGCAGGATCAGCAACTTGGAGCAGGGCGGAGGTGGTGAGAGTGAGGGACTCTGAAAATATCCCAAAAGCAGAGCTGCAGGATTTGGAGTTTCACGTGATGCTAGTGCAGATTGCACAGAGAAAAAGGTTGGTTTGCATGCTGCTTCGCACAGCACCTGGTGCCCAGTGGGCTCATCGTTATCCTGGGGCTTGCAGCTGGAGCTCACTGATGCCCTTTTCTGTGAGTAAACTGAGGTAGAACTGCAACTCAGGTGGACTGAGCAGCCAAGGCTGCAGACCCCATCTGGCTGAAGCCTTAGGCTGCCAGCTCGCAGTTCCTGCCACACCCAGCAGAGGGCACTAGAACCACGGTAATGTGACAGCCAGCTCAAGCAGAGCTGGTCAAGGACAAGTGTCCATACCCCAGAATTTATTCACTGACCTTTATTGAGTACCTACTGCATGCGCAACCTCAAGCCCAACTCTGCCTGTGGAAAGAGCTATAGTAAAATTTTTTCCTGGGACCCCAGCGAGAGTAGCCATCCATATTCCATTCTGTGTCCACCGTTTCCGTAAGAGTGGACATCCCAGGTTATTGGGGGCAGGTGTCTTAGCAGTTCATTTGTGCCGCTGTAACAAAATGCCACCGACTGGGTGGTTTATGAACAATAGAAATGTACTCCCACCACTCAGAGAAGTCTGGGATTGAGGCGTCAGCAGGCTTTACATCTGGTGAGGGCTGCTCTCTGTGCCTCCAAGACAGAGTCGTGCTGCTGCTTCTCCAAAGGAGGGACACTGTCCTCGCTGGAAGAAGGCAGAAGGGCCCTGATCCCATCCAGGAGGGCTTCAAGGCCCCACCCCTTAATTTATCATATTAGTGATTAAGTTCAACTTTTGAACTTGGGGGGACACTTTCAGAGCATAGCAGGAGGGGACAGAGGAAGACACCTGAATTGGAGGCTACTCTGGGTCAAGTCTCAGTCTTTCTCTTTACTTCCTGTGTGATCTTGAACGGATGACTTGGCCTCTCTGAGTCTCCAGGATTGCTGTGAAGCCACAGGATGACAGGAGGGTGAGAAGGCAGCTGGCGAGATGTGAAGTGCCCCACCACAAGGGCTGGGGCAGCAGTGGTCAGCACTGAGTGCAACCAGAACACCCGCACCTTCCCCGGGGCTAGAACTTGGACTCTGACCCTCCGCCAGGAGAAGAGTGACCCCTTGGCTGAGAGGGGTGCCGGCCTGCTGTGGAGGGAACAGGCCACCATCACCTGGGAGCTGTGGCCACTGCATCGGAGGCCTGGTGGCCATGCCAGCTCATCCCAGTCCGTGCAGATGTCAGAGCCAGCACTTCCCTGTCCCCTGCAGAGGGAGCAGTACACAGCCGGGGCCCCTGTGGGAAGCAGAGTTGCCAAGAGGAGAGAGCAGCGTGGGTGGGTGGGCACCCCGGGCACACGGACGCCCTGAGCCGCCCTGCCTCCCCCAGGCGAGACCTTCCTGCCCTACTACACAGGCCGGGCCATTGACAGCATCGTCATCCAGAAGAGCATGGATCAGTTCAGCACGGCTGTCATCGTCGTGTGTCTGCTGGCCATCGGCAGGTAGCCACCTGACCCGCCCTGTCCTGCACACCCCAGGCCTGCATCCCCGGGGCGGGAGGGCAGGGGCCAGTTCTCAAGGAAAGCATGGGCTGGAAATGCCTCTGGGGCCTGTCCATCAGCCGCCGCCATGGTGACCAGCTCCCAAACTGGCTTAGAACCCACGTCCCTTTGATAGGCCACCCTCTAGAGCTGCGCCCTCTGGTCTCAGTCCTCGGGTGCCCCTCACCCTTCCCGGCTGTGTTCTGAGCAGGATCTGGGCCTAAAAGAAGGACTAGCTTTACTGTGCTTTCTGGAAGAGAGGGTCTGGCTGGCAGATCTGGGTCCCTTGCCCACCTTGCCCTCCCTGAAGGGCCCCCACAGGAAATGAGGGAGACCCCATGCGGAGCCAGCCCTGGAGAGTGGCCCCGTTGGGTGCTCCCTGCTGACCTGCAGGGACCCTCGCCTGCCAGCGGTGGGGGCGGCGGGTGGTGGCTGTCGCTGCCGGAAGGACGCGGTGCTATAACATCTCTTATCTGCAATTAGCTCATTTGCCGCAGGTATTCGGGGCGGCATTTTTACCCTCATATTTGCCAGACTGAACATTCGCCTCCGGAACTGTCTCTTCCGCTCGCTGGTGTCTCAGGAGACGAGCTTCTTTGACGAGAACCGCACAGGTTGGTCCCGCCAGTGATGTGGGCGAGGGTGGGCTTGCCCTGGGTACGTTGGTGGGCTCAGGCCCACTGCTCCTGTGTCAAGTTCAGGGTGGAAGCACCCCAGGGGTGGGCTGGCACCGCTGCCTGGTCCACCCACTGAGGTTTTGATGCAAGCTCTGGTCACTGTAGGACCCTGGCCAGTCCACCCGAGGTCCCTGCAGGAGCCAAGGCCTAACTTCCCACTGCCCTGTGGAAACCACAAGGATCAGGACTACCCAGCCTGTGGCCTGTGGGGGTGAGCGGGTGGGGCACAGGCCAGAGCAGGAATGAAAATACCATGTCTGGCCAAGATCCCAAGCTCTGAGGCAGACCAGCCTGGTCTAAGCCCTGGCTCCTCCACTAACCTCTCAGAGTCTCTTTTCTCCTCTGTGAAATGGGAAAAATAATAGTAACTGCAAAGCGTGGTATAGTACACATGCCTGTAAAATCATAGCTGCAGGAGGCTGAGGCAGGAGGATCCAATTTTGAGGCCAACCTTAAGAACTTAACAAGACCCTGTCTCAAAATGGAAAGTGTCAGGGGGCCAGGCATGGCAGTGCACACCTGTAATCACAGTGACCCAGGAGGCTGAGGCAGGAGGACCATGAGCTCAAGGCCAGCCTCAGCAACTTAGCAAGGCCCTAAGCAACTCAGTGAGACGCTGTCAAAAAATGCTGGGGATGTGGCTCAGTGGGAAGCGGCCCTGGGTTCAGTCCCCAATGATGGAAAAGAAAAAAGTAGCCCTCTGGGGGTTGCCGCCCGGCTCAGGGCCCAGTGTCCCACATCAGGTAAGAGGCACTGCTCTTGTCCCCTCCCCAGCACAGACCGTTGCTGTCCCTGGGGAAGGGGACCGAGTTCGCCGCCTGTATAGGATGGGGCGGCATGGGGCTTCAACATGACGCTGGGCTCCAGGAGCCCTCCCAGAGTGCCACCCCGAAGGCAGGGACTCCCCAGGTCTGTCAGAGCCCCTCAGCATCCCCTGCACCCACCACAGTGGCCCTGGTTGCTGCAGCGGGAGCTGAGCTGCCTGTGTTCCAGGGGACCTCATCTCCCGCCTCACCTCGGACACCACTATGGTCAGCGACCTGGTCTCCCAGAACATCAATATCTTCCTGAGGAACACGGTCAAGGTCACGGGCGTGGTGGTCTTCATGTTCAGCCTCTCGTGGCAGCTCTCCCTGGTCACCTTCATGGGCTTCCCCATCATCATGGTGGTGTCCAGCATCTACGGCAAGTACTACAAGGTAGGCCCCGCCTGGCCCCAGGCTGGGCCTTGGCTGCCGCCCGCTGGAGGTTGGCTTGGCGTTCACTGATGCACTTGCTTGTTGGGTGAATATGCGTTGAGCACCTACTGTGTGCAGCCTGGGAGGCATCAGTGGAACAGACGGCCCCTGCCCTCATGGGGCTCCTGTTCTAGTGGACGAGATGGACCTTAAGTGACAACTGTGAGCCCCATGGGTGGTGGGACACGGCGAGGGCCGAGGAGGAAAGGAGACCAGGCGGGTGGCGGCAGTTACGGCCTTGCTGGGAGCGACCCAGGAGGCAGACATCTCGGGACAGAGGGCACACCCAGTTCCGAGGCCCTGCGGTGGGGATGGGCCTGGCATCTGAGGAACCGCAAAGTGGCCAGCAAGCCTGCTAGGTGAGGGGCAGGTACAGGCCACAAGAGAGGAGGTGGCAGGCAGCTGCCCCTCTTCCTGTGGTGCCATTCTGGTCCCCTCCAGCTGTCTCCGGCCACTGCCTCTGCTGGGAAACAGGCCTGTGACCATTCGTGCACCCCTTCCCAGGTCAAAGGATGCCCCCTGGTCCCAGGGACCAATGCTGGGTTCAGACAGGCAGGCCAGTGCCCTTGACCCCTGCAGAAGCCCCTTCCCCGTGACCCTGGCTTGGGGGAGGAGCTCCCAAGCAGGGGCTCTGGTACATGGTCGACTAGATCATGGTACCCGTGACCTGGGTCACAAGCCCACCATTTCCTCCCTGAGGAGAGAAGGTCAAGAGCTGGAGTCTGAGGCTCTGCTCCCAGCCCCAGCCCCGGCTGTCTCAGCAGCCCCTGGGACGTGCAGGACCCTGGAGCCCCCTCTCTGGGCCTCGGGCCCTGCTGCCACACGTAGGTGGGTGGAGTGCAGGGATGTTCTGTTTGGGTCTGTACTTCAGGTCTGAATGTGTCACACGGGGCCAGTGAGCCATCCCCACCAACCACACACAGCTCCCGACACCAGGCAGGACGGCTGGGTGAGGCTCCCTGGGGCCCCCAGCACCCCACGAGCTTCCTGTGGCCGGGCATGACACGCAGGGCCTGGGGCACGCGGGCGCACCGTCCCACCCAGGCCTCGCAGGCAACTCTTCTGGCTGGTTCGAGGCTCTGCGTGTGTTGCGTGGCTCCACCCAGAGCCGCCTCTAGAGCTCTGTGACCGCAGCCTGGCCCTTCACCGGGACCACTCCTCAACCATCCAACCATCTACCTTTGATAGTAGGTATACAGCATGGACAGATTTCACAGCCATGGCCTCCACTGCTGTCCAGAACTTGGCTGGGAGTTCTGGAATCTCTGTGCAACCCTCAGACTCTCACCTAATTTATGTTGATGATGTCAACAGTGCCCCCTTAATAGCTGGTGTTTCTTGAAAGGTATACAACCTGAACAGCTGTCCAGGGTCTCTCTGCACTTAGGCCAGCATAGGATCGTGTGTTGAGGCTCCTTTTATGAAAGAATTACCAAAACCAGTCATGAGTGGCTTCCTTTGAGTACAGAATATGACTTAAAATCACCCCTTGCTCCTCAGGAGCTGGGCCAGACCCCCAAGGGCCCTGCTGGAGCCTGTTCTCAAGAGCTGTCAGACCCCGCTGGGAAGAGACAGGGTGGGAGTGGAGCTGGACCTTTTCCTCTTGTCTGGGAACCTCCAGCTGCACCACCAAAGGGAGAAAGGCCCAGAGGGGCTGGGGCTCCTGCAGACAGTGAGGCTGTCGACTTGGGATCTCCTCCTTGTCCCCGTACCGCCCACAGAGACTCTCCAAGGAGGTGCAGAGCGCCCTGGCCAGAGCCAGCAACACGGCTGAGGAGACCATCAGCGCCATGAAGACTGTCCGCAGCTTTGCCAACGAGGAGGAGGAGGCAGAGGTGTACCTGCGGAAGCTGCAGCAGGTGTACAAGCTGAACCGGAAGGAGGCGGCTGCCTACATGTACTACGTCTGGGGCAGCGGGGTATGTGCCCTGCCAAGGGCCCGACCGCGGGGGACAGGGCAGAGCTGGGTGGCCCTCCACCCAGGACCTTAGCCCGCGCCGCATACCGGAGTCAAACCAGCACACAGATCTTTCTGGAAAGAGTGCAGCCTCCTCGCGACTGCCCTGGGCGCCTCCGTGTCTCCGGGGCTGGGGTGGCAGGGAGGGCAGGCCCTTCCTCTTTCAGCTGGGGCCCAACCGAGGCCGCCTCTGGCAGGTCTCAGGTCGGCCTCAGGCTCCTCCAGGAGAGCGCGGCCCATCGAGAGGTGGGCTGGTGGGGCCAGAGGAGGAGAGCAGGAGCCCAGCCCACCGAGCCCCTCGCACTCTGTGCCCAGCAGGGGCACATTTCGTAGTATCCACAAAGGTCCCGGTGTCCAGACTTGACCTTGTCCTGAGCTTGGGGTGGGGAGGGACAGACTGATCCTGGGCCGGTTGTGGGTTGTCATGAGCACCTGGTCCAGTCAGCTCCAGGCCACCCCCTGAGCAGCAGGGGCACTGGTGCCCGGTCACAGCCCTCCTTCATGGAGCCTCGTCGGCCGAGGAAGCAGGCCTCATGGTCCCACTCTGCCCAGGTGGCTGTGTGGCTTTAGCCAGTGTACCCAGCCTCTCTGAGCCGTTCTTCTCCCACAGAGAAGGATGGCAGCCCTCGCTTGGCCCAGCGGAGGAGCAGGGTGGCGTGCGGTGCAGGGCCTTACAAAGAGAGCCTTGTTCTCGGGCCAGGCCCACAGCCTGCCCCGCCGGCCTTTGTGGGAGCTGCCAGGCGGGGGATGGGAGGCCTGCAGGACAGGCCTCAGTGGTGGCACCGCCTGCCAATGACTGGCGCTGGAGTGCACAGCCCTCAAGTGCTGCTCTCATCCCTGTCCCCACCTCCGTGGGACTCGGGACGGAGGGACGGGGTGGGGTCTGAGCCAAGGCCCCGAGACCCAAACCCTCTCCCCCACTGCAGCTCACGCTGCTGGTGGTCCAGGTCAGTATTCTCTACTATGGAGGCCACCTCGTCATCTCGGGCCAGATGACCAGCGGCAACCTCATCGCCTTCATCATCTACGAGTTCGTCCTGGGGGACTGTATGGAGGTGAGCGCCCAGCCAGGAGGTGTGGGCCCTGGGTCGGGGCCGAGGGCTGGTGTCCCCTTTCAGGTGGTCAGGAGGGAACCATGATAGCCTGATGGGCCTGCGAACAGGTGCCAAAGGACAGCGACAGTTGACGTCAGGAAATGCTCCTGAGAGCTTCCCAGGAGGTCCCAGCGCTAGCTGAAATTCCCATTTCTCAGAAAGGAAACCCAGACTCCAGAGGTTAAGGGACTCGCCCACACGTGGGAGCGGGAGCTGTTCAGAGCTGGCGGGGGGCGCTGTGGCTCAGCCCGGTGACCAGCAGCACCAAGCCTGGGAAGCATTTAGGTCCGGCACAGCTGCCGGGAGCCCAGCCCTTTGGGAGGTGCCCAGAACACGGGAGCGGGGTGGGAAGCGAGCGGGAAAGGGAAGGAGGTGCAGAGGCCGTGTGGGCGGCGGGCTCCACCCTCCCGGGACCCCGGGGGACCCCAGGAGGGGCGGGAGGAGCCCTGAGCACGGGCGGTCAGTGCCCCGCTCCGCCTGCAGGGGCGCTGCCGCTTCTCTGCTCGCCTCCCGGAGAGCCGCCCCCACCGGGCCCTGCAGCCGCGCCTGAGCGGCCCGGCGACCGGCGACCTTCCTGCCGCCCGGACTCTGTGCTTCAGAGGTCCTGGCACAGCGGCGTAGGCTGCAGCGATGTTCATAAGCGCATGGGGAAGCCACCAACGCCCCCATCAGCCATCGGGCAAATATGGAGGTCTCTGTGCCAGAGACGCAGGAGGCTGAGGGGGAGGATCACATGTTCAAGGCTGGCCTGGGCAACCCAATGAGACCCCGTGTCAAATGAAGGCATGTGGCTGGGCAGTAGAGGACTCCTGGGTTCAGTGCTCAACACGGGAAGGAAGGGAGGGAGAGCAGCCTTCCGGGAAGGAGGTGGGTCTGTGTGGACTAAGTCACACTATCCAGCACAAAAAGTAGATCCCTGATCAAGAGGGAGAGTCTGATCCCATTTGTGCATTCTTAAAATCTCAGAATGATTTGACTGTGACGTTCATGTATTTGTGAATGCACAGAGAAAGGGCCGGAAAGATATGGTACATGGATAACTGTGGCTGTCTCTGGGATAAAGAGCATGAAAGAGAAGCCACCCAGTACCAAGGTCTGGGCAGAAATACTGTTGGTGTTAATGGCAGTCTTAGTTGTAGCATACTGAGTGTTACAGGCCAGGTCGCATCTTTGCAGCACATGCCCTGGTGTTACTGTTACCCCACCGCCCACAGTGGCTCCTAAGCTCAGGAGCCAGGTGTGCCAGATTCCAATCCTGCCTCTGCAATTGCCTGGCTGTGTGACCTGGGGCAAATTACTTGAGTTCTCTGTGCCTGTGAGAGAACCTACTTCATAGCATATACAAAGTGCTCAATAAAATGGGCCATTTTTACAATTAACCTTGATATTGGATGTATGTTTACCCAAGGAGAATCTACTTATGTCAGTAAACATCAAGACCTATTTTAAAAATTGAAATTAAAATACGTGATGCTTCACTTCCCTGCACTTCCATTTCCTCCTCCTCTGCTGGGGTCGGTGAGAATTGGTGGCTGTGAATCTGAGGCACAGATGCTTCTGATGAACATCACTGCTTCTCATTGCCACCTGGTTTCCACTACTGTTGGCATCCACGGTGCCAGCAGGTGTCCTGCAGCAGCCTCTGGGTCTCCCTGAAGCTGCTGGCTCTGCCCTTGCTCCCTGTGCAACCCTGTGTCTCTGGTACCACGGAGGGGTCCCAGGAGCGGGTGCTAGGGACAGGAACGTGTCTCCTCCCTGCAGTCTGTGGGCTCCGTCTACAGCGGCCTGATGCAGGGAGTGGGGGCAGCAGAGAAGGTGTTCGAGTTCATTGACCGGCAACCGACCATGGTGCACGACGGTGACTTGGCCCCCGACCACCTGGAGGGCCGAGTGGACTTTGAGAACGTGACCTTCACCTACCGCACGCGGCCCCACACCCAGGTCCTGCAGGTGAGGGGCAGGCTGGACGCTGCCAGCACCACCCTTCCCTCCTGCCATGGTGCCCCAGGCCGTGGCAGTGTGGCCAGAGGACAGGGACATGGGCATGGGCCCTGCCCTGCAGGAGTCTGGGCAGAAATCAGGGCATGGCGGTGGGCACAGCGGGGGCTGGTGAGGATAGTCAGGAAGGCTTCTTGGAGGAGGTGGCATTTCGAGCTGGACCTGAATGAGGAGCCACATCCAGCCAGGTGGCTTTCTGCAGCGAATCACTCAGGCTCAGGAAAATGCAAATGCCACCAAACCGAGCACCTTAGAAAGGAGAACATTCAGGGGGCAGCTGGGAAGGGCGGCCACCCGTGTTGGAGGCAGTGTCCAGCCCGGAACCGGGCCCATGACCCCACGATGTGCTGTCTTCCTTGCAGAATGTCTCCTTCAGCCTGTCCCCAGGCAAGGTGACAGCCCTGGTGGGGCCCTCTGGCAGCGGGAAGAGCTCCTGCGTCAACATCCTGGAGAACTTCTACCCCCTGCAGGGGGGCCGGGTGCTGCTGGACGGCAAGCCCATTGGCGCCTACGACCACAAGTACCTGCACCGCGTGGTGAGTGCGGGCCTCGCTGCCCCTGGCCTCCTTTGGCCTGGGGGCCCGCGCATGCAGGCCGCGATGCAGGCAGATAGGATACTAAAGGAAAAGAACTGTCACCAATGCATCGTCCCGTGGTCGTGACGTAGAAGGTTCTGCACTCCAGAAGCCCCATGTGCCCCTTCTCTGCCCCCCAGGAGTTCGTCCCCCCGACTTTGGTGGTCGCCATTTTCTAGCTTTTCCTTGGTTTCACTCTTGTGTGTTCCCGGACACTCTGATCAGAACTTCATCCAGACAGTCTGGGTGGCTCTGTGTCCAGGGTCCTGCTCGGCACATCCAACCAACTCTGGATGAAAGAGACCTTTTTTCAGCTGTGTCTGCGCTGAGCACGTGCAGGCTTCTCTTGTCCTCCTTCCCTAAACAATGCAGTGCCACAGCCATTTGCATAGCCCTCACCTGGCACGAGGTCCTGAGAGTCATCCGAGGTGATTGGCATCTGCAGGAGGATGTGGGCAGGATATATGCAAATAGTGTCATTATTAGGGGCTTGAGTGTCTGTGGGACTTGGTACAAGGGGCCCGGAACCCCGTCCCCTGAGGACGCAGAGGGAGGCCCTCGTTTGGTGTCTCCCGTCAGCATTGCTTAGCCGTCCAGGCCAAGGCTGCGGTTGGTCCACCCCTTCACGTCGCCAATAATAATCTGCTCTGCTGACGTGTCACGACCTATCTACGCCTTCTGCTCTTGGTGAGTCTTTGGGTGGCTGCCCGTTTCCCACCATTACCAAGGCTATCGTTGAGGACGTGGACAGCTTGGTGTCCGTGTCCCTCGGTGCATTCGGGTAGGCTCTCTTGAAGAGTGACCTCAGAGCAGGAAAGCTTGTGCTCACCACAGCCTCGGCCGCTCCACCAGGACTGCTTCCCAAGGTGCTGGCACCAAGTCAGCCTTCTGCTAGCAGCAGCTGGGGATCCAGCTGTTCCTCGCTGAGTCACCTCCAGGAGAAACTGCTCTGGCCGTGCAGTCCTTGGATACCTCAGAAGGAGCCTTAACCCCGGCCCTGTGCTGAGCAGGGAGGCCTGGCTGGGAGTTCAGGTCGCGTGCTCTACAAGGAACACCAACTCTTAGGGGTGACTCAGTCACTTGCCAGCCTGAGGACTGTCACGGAAATTCCGGGACTCCTGGCAGAGCTGTAGATGGTGGCAGAGGCCATGACTGGGAGCCCTCCCTGATGGCTGCGGAGGGCCCCAGGTATGTGACACTGCCACCTGCTGCCCACTGGTGTTCTGGAAGAGGCCTTGAGGGGAGCAGTGCTGGCCGCGGAGCGAGCGCTCTCGGGTCCTAAGGCTCTTCTGGCGTCAGTCCCGTGTTTTGCCAGAAGCTGTGTGTGTGGCGGCAGCTCTTGTGGTATTCTGCCTCTTCCCAATAACTCAAGATCTTAAGCCTGTTTTCATATATTTGTTGCCATTGGTTTTCCTCTTTTGTGAAGACCGTCTCTGTGATTTACATTTACATTTTTTTTTTTTTTTTTTTTGCCGTGCTGGGGATCAAACCCAGGGCCTTGTGCTTGCAAGGCAAGCACTCTACCAACTGAGCTATCTCCCCAGCCCTACATTTAATTTTTTTAATTCCATAAACAAAACAATAAAATGCCACAACATAACCATAGCCCCATATTTTTAGCAAATTTTGCAACTAAGCCAGGAGAGCTCCCCTCTCCCTCCCCTGTCTAGGAGGTAACAAGTACTGACATTTTGTAGATTGCTTACCAATTTGTTTCCTATCTTTATGGAAGTATACCAACATATGAGGCATATGTACATAGCACATGCACCTAGTGGTTTTTAACAAAATAGAATATATACGTATGTACACACGTACATACTGCAATTTGGTTATATTGGACGTACTGTAATTTTTAATCGATCCCCAGCTTATGGACAGCTAGGTTGTTTCCATTCATTCATTCTCTTTACAGTATTGTGATATCTTTCACACTATTTTTGTAGGCCAGATTCCTACCTGGCATCACAGCACAATGGCTCCTTTGAACTGTTTCCTTAGAAGGGAGGGGACAACTGCCAGAGGCCTCAGTGGCCTGGAGCCTGCTATGTGGCCTCCTGCTTCCTGATGTGGTGGGTACATCCACAGAGCCACGTTCCACACTTTCTGCCACACTCTATTGCTTTCTCCAGGACAGACAACAAACTTCCTCTTGGTGCTCAGGGAACTTGACTTAGCCCAGAGCAGCAGGATTAGCTGGCCCCCTTTGTGGGAGGCTGAGGGCTTGTGCACCCGCAGGACAAGAGAGAGAGGCAGGGAAAGGCAGCTGGGCGCAGCCTGTTGAGTGGGTTTCAAACCTGAGACCCAGCGTCAGCCAGGCCCAGGCTGGCAAGGCTGCTGGTGGCAGCTGGAGGGACACAGTCCTGGCTTCTCCTACAACCTCCGTGCTCCTCCCCAGATCTCCCTGGTGAGCCAGGAACCCGTGCTGTTTGCCCGCTCCATCACAGACAACATCTCCTACGGCTTACCCACAGTGCCCTTCGAGATGGTGGTGGAGGCCGCACAGAAGGCCAACGCCCACGGCTTCATCATGGAGCTGCAGGACGGCTACAGCACAGGTACGGAGCCCAGTCCCCTAAGGGGTGCAGCCCTCCGAGGCTAAGGGTGGCCCTCTGCCACCCACCATTCACCGTTCCGACTTCCTTTCGTTGAGGTGGAATTCACATAACGTAACCTCTTTTTGGTATCGGGACTGAACCCAGGGCTCTCCACGGAGCTGCACCCAGCCCTTTTTACTGTTTGGAGACAGGATAATAACAACATCTACTCGCATCAATTTCCAACTGGATAGCACCTGTGATTGACACTAGCCCTGCGTGGTATGGGGGTACAGGGGGGTCCCTCCAACTTCTTCCTCCAAATAGAATGCGTGACCTTTGATCAACGTTTCCTCAGTACCTCCAATGTAGTTTCCTCAAAATGTGATCTTCGAACAGGAGATATCCCATGGGTTCAAAAATAAAACTACACGTGAGAAGTGTACAAGAAAAAGTTGTATCCCTGTTCCCGCCCCAGCCCCTCCCGCCTCTGACAAAACTTCTTTCATTATTTCCATATATATATATATATATTTTTTTTTTTAAGTTGCCTTTATTTTATTCATTTATTTACATGGTGCTGAGGATGGAACCCAGCACCTCACACATGCTAGGCGAGCGCTCTACCCTAAGCCCCAGCCCAGCCCTCACTGGTTTCTTCTGTGTCCTGCAGATACAAATGTGAGTTCTCATTCCCCTGCCCTTTTACAGAAGAAAACGGCCGGCCTATTCTGCACCCAGCTCTGGGGGCTTAGCTGCACAGGTGGCCGTCCAGGCTGACGAGGAGCGCTTCCTCCTCCTCTTCCTTTCTCCTTTCTCTGCCGTGTGTATTGATGATAACTGATAATTGGCTCCCTTCCTCTGAAGGGCCTTGAGCCCACGAGCTGCTTTTCTGTATCTGTTGCACA
The DNA here is from genome assembly GCF_902686455.1 of Sciurus vulgaris. NCBI lineage: Eukaryota > Metazoa > Chordata > Mammalia > Rodentia > Sciuridae > Sciurus > Sciurus vulgaris. Next base: position 147,395,496 of record NC_136468.1, on the reverse strand, counting down.
GCAGCGCACTGAGTCAGGCCCTGTGCCCCTGGCTGTGCAGGAGATGGTGGTGGGTAGGGACGTTTCCGAGGCAGGCTGCTGCCCAGGCTGCGCATCTTGATGGTGACACGGAGCCTTCGCACAGCGCGGGCAACACGCTCAGGTTGCATTTGCGGCCGGGTGTGAGCCCCGGTGGGACCACCTGCACTGGCCTGGGAGGGCGGGATGTGGCCCCACCTGCTCACTGTGCGATCCCTCGGGGGACTGGCAAGCAAGCAGGCCGAACTGGTACTGCAGTATCCAGCTGCACGTGGGTGTGACCCGCGGCCACTTACAGGTGGGGGGCGCCAGGTCCTGAACTTTCCCTTGTCGGCGGTTCCAGCAGGGCCTCTGAAACCGCCCAGGGCAGCAGGCAAGGCTGCTCACTCTCCCCAGAGGCTGCCCAGCCCGCCTGCTGACTGACCTGCCCCTGTGCCTCCACCACGCAGAGACCGGGGAGAAGGGCGCCCAGCTCTCGGGTGGCCAGAAGCAGCGGGTGGCCATGGCCCGGGCCTTGGTGCGGAACCCTCCCGTCCTCATCTTGGATGAGGCCACCAGTGCTCTGGATGCCGAGAGCGAGTACCTGGTAAGTAGCAGGGTGGCAGGGGACACGGAAGCAGTCGCAGCTCCAGTGGCCAGGGTCTCCCTCCACCCGAGGCAGGGAGAGGGCCTGGACATGCCACAGGGGCTACTCAGGCCCTCCGTTCCCTGGACTCGTGAACTTACAGAGGGTGGAGAGCCAGCCTGGTCACTCTGGGCCCAGCCTCCCGCTCCAGGCAGAACGGAAGCTGTGTGTAAAGGCCCAAAGCTCTCGCTGACGTGGATCAGAGGCCCCCCAGCTCCATGTTTCTCAGTGCTTTGCACAGGGCTCTTCCAGCAAGTGGACCCCACGCCCACAACTGCAGTCTGTAACGTGACCTTGAACTAGTCTCTTCCTCTCTTAGTCCCATTTTCACTGGTGACTTTAATTGGTCCAGTAGTGTGACGTGGGTGACTAGCTGCCGGTCTAGCCCTGGGTTGATCCATTCATCCCAGAGATAATTGCTGACCCGCTCTCCGCACCAGGCACTGTTCTAAGCACCAGGGTTACAGTGGTGGGCTGACCAGACAAGACCTGTCCCCACAGCAACAAGACCATGGTCCCCAAGGTGTTTCCATGCTTGAGGGAAAACAGATACTAAACAAGGATGCGGGCAGGTGTTGCACCTGTGTCCTGGGCCACAGAGACAATGAAATGTCACATGACACAGGTTGGGAGGGGCCCAGTTATCAAAGACAAACACAGCTGGACATCAGTGGAGGCCCTGAAGCCAGACTTTATTCATTAAGTGCTGGTAGTTCAGAGGACCAGCTCCATGCCCATTTGTGCAGAGGTGACGGACTGTTTTAAAGGACAACGAGGGGCAGGCAGGGGATGAGCAGGGGTCCTAGTGAAAATGACGCAGGGTGCTCGTGTGGATGTGAAGAGGCCACCTGGGTCTCGTGGCCATGACTGAATTAGGGGTGAGGAGTAAGTGGTGGCAGGGAGCCGGGGCGGGTGGCACGGGCGGGCAGCCGCTGCAGCCCTGCGAACCAGGGTCCCGTCTTCCGCAGATCCAGCAGGCCATCCATGGCAACCTGCAGAAGCACACGGTGCTCATCATCGCACACCGCCTAAGCACCGTGGAGAGGGCACACCTCATCGTGGTGCTGGACAAGGGCCGCGTGGTGCAGCAGGGCACACACCAGCAGCTGCTGGCCCAGGGCGGCCTCTATGCCAAGCTGGTGCAGCGCCAGATGCTGGGGCTCGAGCCCTCCTCGGACTACACGGCCAGCCACAAGGAGCCACTGGGCAGCGGCAGTCACAAGGCCTGACCGTCGGCCCCTGCCTCTCCCAGAGGGGCAGAGGCTCTGGCACCTCCCTGGCAGACAGGCCCGCGGGGCCCACAGCAGCTCCCAGCTGCCCTCTGAGCCCAGGTCCGTGGCACTGGGGGGCAACCTGCCACATCCCACCTTTCACGCTTCCTGCATCTTGCCCTGGTTCCACCCTGTTCCCCAGGGCACCTCCAGCCCATGCCGCCACGAGCCACCCCTCTGCTCTCGCCCCGCCTGGTCTCCCCTGCTGGTCCCCCGAGGCTCCTAGCAAAGGGGCAGCTGCCTTTTTAAACCATGACCGTACCAGGTTTTTTTACTGCTTGGTTTGATGCACTACAGTCAACTCCTAAATTTCAAAAACAATTTTCTAATTGGGAGTAATGATGGGAAAATTCACCAAGGTGTTCTAGAAACTTCTGAGCCAGGAGTGAAGAGTGAAGAACCCTTCCTAATACCCTGGGGATATCGGGAGAGAAATGGGCTCCACCCTTTCCGCTCCAGGAAAGGGTCTTCCCCGTCCCAGAGAGGAACACAGGGGAGGAGTAGAGCTGTGTGTCACTGCCTGCTCCCAGCTCAGTGAGTCAGGCCAGGGGTGGGCGGGAGAGTGGGACATGTCTGTCTGCCCATCGCCCCCTGCCAATCAAAGCCAGTCTCACTGTGAACCACTGCGAACCTCAACGGGGGAGTGAGGGGCTGGCCAGGCCTGGCAGGGCCTCTGGGTATACCCAGCCCACACCCAGCGCTTCAGCCCCGGCCCTGCCTCCTTCCTCCCCTGGCTGGCAGCTGCCTCCACGCCCACCCCGTCCCTCTGCTGTTCGGAGGCCCTTGGTTGTTTGCGAGATGATTTCTGTTTGGTGGATGGGACTGTGGTGAAGCCCGGGTTCCGGCTTTGTCCAGGGTTGTGAGATGTTGGGAGAACCCAGTCAATAAAGTGTACTACCTCTGACCCCTGACCTCTGCTTTCTCCTTGGGCCATCTGCCTCATTGCCTGGTTAGGGTTTGGTTTTTTGTTTTGTTCTGGTTTTTTGGTACTGTGAATTGAACCCAGGGGTGCCCTAGCGTTGAGCTGCATCCCCAGCCCTTTTTATTTTTTATTTTGAGGACAGGACCTCAGAAAATTGCGCAACCAAGTTGACCAGGCTGACCTTGAACTTGCCAACCTCCTTGCTTGGTCTCCTGGGTGGCTGAGGCGACAGGCGTGTACCACCACACCCGGCTCTTGTCAAACTTCTCAGTTGCAGAGGGACGTTGGGTGGTCCAGGGCTTTCTGGTGTCCAAGAGCCCCATCTGTGCTGCTTGTGACTTTGGGGTCTCCAGCGCTGTCATTCATGGCCATCAGTCTGGTTCCATGGGGCTGTGCAAGGTGACAAAAATGACATCCAAATCTCAGGGAGAATCGAGACTGCTCAAAGGGACCCCGTGTGCCTCCACCCCCTGGGCCTCTTGTCCTCACCCATAAGGGGGTGCATCGCAAGGGTGAGCCTCCCGCTCTGTGCTCCTGTGGGGGCCCAGGGCCTGGGAAAAGGATATTAGTTTCCTGTTGTTGCCGTAACAAGTCACCACTAGCCCGGTGGCCTAGAAGGAAGATGCTCTCATGGTTCTGGAGGGCAGAAGTCCAAAAGTGTGGGCGGGCAGGGCCGCTCCCCTGAGGGCTCTGCAGGAGGACCCTTCCTGCCTCGGCAGCTGCTGGTGGCTCCTGTCCAGCTGGGGCTGCGTCACTCCCGGGTCTCCCTCATGGCCTGGCCGCTGCCTCTGTGTGTCAGTCTCTCCCTGCTTTTCTTAAAGGACACTCGTCATGGGGTTGGGGGTCCGGCTGGAAAGCCAGGGTGCCCTCCTCTCCAGATCCTTAGCTATCACATCTGCAAGGGACTCTTTCCAAACAGGGTTTCCAAACAGGCTCACGGGTCCCAGGGGGCTGACATGGTATCCCAACCCACTACACAGGGGACATGCAGCCCTGGATCAGGTAAGCTCAGGACTTGCTGTTTGGCTTTGGGGTGGGGTTAGGTGTTCTGAGAGTCAGCAGATCTTCAGATGTTTCCAGAGTAGTTGGAATTCCAATTTTATTGGGAGATCAGCTGCTTTTTCTATAAAAGATAGATTGGCCTAATCCATCTTGATAAAAGCGAGGACCAACAAACACACCCGCCGGCCACTGGCCTGTGACCTCAACCGACGAGCCTGTTCTCCAAAATCCTTAGAGCTTCCCGCCAAGGAGCGTGACCTGCCGGGTGCTCGTGCCCGCCGCCCGGCTTGCCCTCACCCGCTCCCGCCTGCCCATCTCCCTTCCTCCTCCCCCCTCCAGAGCTGAGGACCCCAGAGTCTCCTCCCACTCCCAGGCAAGCTCCCCAATCTGTAAATCCGAACCCACAAGTGGGCCCTGGGCAACCAAGAACTTTCCAGAGGCCGAGAACTTTCTAGGGCCCCACTTTAGAAAGCAGATACGATTTTTAAAAAATAATAAATTATTCATTTTGGAATGATTTTTAGGTTGACTGAAAAATCACGGTGACGCTGCAGCGTTCCCTGTGGCCCTCACAAGCATCTCGCGGTCACTGGGGGACCAGAGAAGGCGCGTCGCCCTCAGAGAAGCTCCAGGCTGCTTCCGCGATTCACCCGCCTTCCTGCTAATGGCTTTTTTCCCATCCAGGACTCCATCCGGGGGCCACTTCACATTTAGTGAGGTGGTGCTGCTTCTCCACTGTGGCAAAAGGCACACGGTAGAGACTTGTCACAGCGACATCTAGGATACCCACAGTGCTGTGCATCTCTCACGCCCTCCATCACCCCAAAAGAAAGCCCCATCCCGTAAGCCCTGCACACACCCCTCCCTGCAGCGCCTGGCACCCACTGATGGGCTTTCCAGACTTGCCCGTTCTGGATATTCCACACAAATGGCATCATGCAATATGTGGCCTTCCGTGACAACATGGCCTTCTGAGTGTTCATCCATATTGTCGCGTGTGTCAGGACTTTGTTCCTTTTTATGGCTGAATAATAGTCCATTGTATGAGTGGACTGCATTTCGCCTGTCCATTCATCCACTGAAGGACATCTGGGCTGCTCTGCCTTTTGGCTGTTATGAACCGGGCTGCTATGAACATTCATATTTTTGTGAAGACGTGTTTATGCTCCCCTTCGGTATACACTGAGAGTGGAATCTGTGAGTCACATGGTGTCTATGTTTAGCCTTTGGAAGAACTGCCCAACTTTCCACTGTGGCTGCACTGTTTGATGTCCCCACCAGCGGTGCACCGAGGTTTCAACTTCTCCATGTCCTCACCAATACTTGATATCTTTTATTCATTTTAGCTCTTAAATGATAGCCATCCGGTGGGGTGAGGTGGAGAGAGATGACCTTTTGAAAGCGGACTCTTTTCTGTTACGATTAATTTGGTAAATGTTGCTGCCCTTCCTCTGTCCCAAGCACCATGCTGGGCAGCCAGGGAAAGCTGTTGCAGCCTGCGTCTTCAGAGAATGCTTGTTGGACCAGGGAGACAGACAGGAAATAGGTGGGGATGAGACAGAATGGAGACGGGACCCAGAGCAGGCTTAGTCCTGGTGAGAGGAGTACAGGGCAGAGAGAGGGCAGGGGCAGGTTGGGGGTGCAACGAGGGCTCTGTACTCAGAAGGGCATGCTTGGTTCGATGCTCTTTAGTTACAGTTTGAAATTCTGAATGATTTTTGAACAAGGGGCTCACATTTTTTTATGGCTGAATAATATTCCTTTGAATGGTGCTATGGTTTGGATACCAAGTGTCCCCTCTGAAATTCATGTTAAGATTTACTTACTATCTGGCAATGAAGGGAGGTGGGTCTTCTAAGAGGAAATCAGGTCAAGAGGGCTCTGCCCGTCTCAGTGGGTTAAGCCACTTTTGGATTAAAGGATTAACGGGTTATCGAGGGAAGGGCCTTGTTATAGAAGTGAGCTCTCTCTGGCAAGTTCCCTGTCTTACTATGTCACAGCCTGTGCCATGTCTGATGCAGCAAGAGGGTCCTCCCCAGAAGTGGAGCAGATACCAGCACCATGCTGGACTTCGTGACTCCTAAACCCATGAAACCCTATCATTATAAATTACCCAGCATCGGGTATTTTGTTATAGCAACAGAAAATGTAGTAAGACACAAGGACATGCCACATTTTGATTCTCCATTCTCCATTTGTGGACATTTGAGTGGTTGTGTCTATCATAAATCGTGCTGCTCTGAGCTTTCATGTACAAATTTTTGCGTTCATATGCATTTTTAATTTGCTGGGGTAGATACCTCAGGGTAGAATTCTTGGGAGAGGAATGTTTTTGAAACCTGTTTCACCACAATCCTTAGTAAGAAAAATATTTACCTCTCCTACCAAGTACACACACACACACACACACACACACACACACACACGTTTCACAAAAGAATATTAAAGAACTTATTACATATTATTCCATCTTGTGTCACTTAAGAAATGTTGATTTCATGGCCCACTGCTAGTTCAGGCATTTTGAAAAGCACTGCCTTGGAGGAATTAGCTCAAATATGTTAGTGGCAACCTGGTTTGCATTTGTAAAAACCAAAAGGAACTTGCACATCTAACTTTTTTTTTTTTTTTTGGTGGTACTGGGGATCGAACTCAGGGGTACTTTTCCATTGAGCAACACCCCAGTTCTTTTTATTTTTTATTTTGAGGCAGGGTCTTGCTACGTTGCTGAGGCTGGCCATGAACTTGCTATCCTCCTGCTTCAGCTCCCTGAGTTGCTGAGATTACAGGCTTGTGCCATGGTGTCCATCCCTGTCTCAAATTTTTAGAAAAGGCTGGGGGTGTAGCTCAGTGGTGAAGTGCCCCTGGGTTTGGTTCCCAGTACTGCAAAAGTAAAAAAAACTATTTAAAGAGAATAAAAATGGAAGAAAACATTAGCAATGGCCAGTCCTGAGTGGTGCGCACTCGAGTGTGTCTTACTGTTCTGTGCAGATTTCTGCAGACGCGCCCCTTCCCTGCGGGCGGGGGATGGCAGATCTGAAGGAACCCTGCCCCGAGACACTGAAGTCGGGGCACTTCCGGGGCTGGAGCTCAGCCTGCTGACCGACCGGGCAGCTGGCAGCAAGCCCGTTCAGACCCCGGGCAGCGTCGGCGGCCGGCTGGTCACCACCCCTCAGCATGGCCACTTTCAATGGGCCTTCCTCCAGGGCCTTTGAAGGGGGCCTGGTCTTCTAGAAAATTCCGCAAGGATGGGATCCTGGACTCCAGCACAGACACCATCATCGCTGCCGAGGTCACTGGTTTCTGACCCCAGGTAGGAGAGCTGTTGTCATTTCAAGTAACAGTACAGGAAAATTCTTCACTTGATTTCCAAGGGCCTTGGAAACGATGTTTACTGTTTACTTCTTAAATTGTGGTAAAATACCCAGAAAATGGACCACTTTAACGGCATTGTCGCACAGTTCCGAGGCCTCCCGCTCTTCCGAAGCACGCTCCGCCTCCTCTGGTCTGAGCAGCCGGCCGTGGCAGCAGCAGCGCTGAGCTGGGTTCACGGAGGCCGTGGTGACAGAGCCGCGCAGGTCCACGGCATTCCCAGCTCACCCCACACTGTCCCAGCCCTTCAGTGACTCTGCCCGTAGCCCCACAAGTCTCTGAGGGACCTGCCATTAAAGTCGTTTTCCAAAAATGAAAAACAAGATCAAATCAGCTGCAAAAGGTTCTATAACCAAGTGACAAGGTGGGGAGCTGATGCTGGGCACCCCAAATGCCTGAGCCCCAAGCGAGGCTCCTCAGTCGGTCCTCCAGGCTGATGGCTGGTGGACGTGTGGTCCAGTTCCCACCAAGTCTTTCCCACCCGTTTTGGTTTGGGTTGTTTTCTCAGGATACCGCTAAGGCCTGGTTGTTCCCTGCCAAGGAGCTGGGGATGGCTGGAGAGGTGTCAGCGCGAGTCACTAACGGAAGGACCACCGCCCATGGTCTGCCTGCCCTGGCTGTTGTTCTTTCCTGAAGGCAGGAGGAAGTCGGCCAGGTAAACAGCTGAGCTGTCCTAACAGCCACGGAAGGTCTCAAGAATGCATCACACTGTCGCAAGGCCCTACCTCTGACAACCTGAGATAGTCATTCAGCAAGCATTTACTGTGTACCTACTGTGTACCAGGCACTGTGCTGGGATCACCTGCAATCTAAGCCCCCAGTGGGACCAGAGTGATTTGAGTGAGGGGTGCCATTGGAGTGGGTGGTCTGCTGAGAACTGAGACCCGTCCGGTGAGGAGGGGCCAGCCTTGGCTCTCTGGGAAAGAATGTCACCAGCAATAGTTTGGTAGTTCCTTAAAAAGTGGACCATGAGGGACGGGGTGTGGCTCAGTGGTAGAGTGTGTGATTGGCAGGCAGGAGAGCCTGGGTTACATTGCCCCGGTTGCCGGGCAGTGGGACGAGGAGTTATCACGTGACCTAGCCCTTCTACTCCTGGATGCTTGAAAAACTGAAAACATATGTCTAGACAGTAGCTCGTGCGCAGACATTCGTACCAGCATGATTCCCAAGAGTCAAAGGTGGAAATGAACAAATCGTGGTTCCTGCATACAGCCAAATAAGTCAGCCATGAAAAGAAAGCCGCACTGTCGCCTGCTATGGTGTGGACGAATCTTGAAAGAACGATGCCAGGGAGGAACGCTGGACAGGGCAGGGCACAAGTTGTAGGATTGTTTCCGTCAAGCCGCCCAGGCTGGCCTTGACCTTGGGCTCCCCCTGCCTCCGCCTCCCCAGTAGCTGGGATGACAGGTGTGCACCGCCAGCCTGGCATTCTTTTTGTGTGAACAGGTGAGGGCAGCCACCGAAAGCGGATTAGGGGTTCCAGGGCCTCGAGGGGGCAGGGAGGGACTACCTAGTGTAGACAGAATGGCTTTATGGGACGGTGAGGAAGTTTTGAAACTGCAGGGACCTGTGATTGCGTAACACAGTGAACACACCCCATGAATTCGCACACTTTGAAATTAAACGAGGGGCTGGGGCTGGGCTCAGTGGTAGAGCCCTGGTCTAGCACGCTGAGGCACCGGGTTCCGTCCTCGGCACCGCGTAAAGATGAAGAAGTAAAAAACAAAGATGAAAGAAGATTAAAATGGGTAGCTGTATGTTATGTTTTTCACCTAAAAAAAGCGGGGGGATAAAAAGAAAAAGACAGTGTGGGGTGGAGGTAGGGTCGATCCTGCACAGGAACGGCAAGTTCAAAGACCACAGGCAGGAGGAAGCTGGGCCGTCTGTGGGGCAGGCAGTGGACAGCCAGACGGAAGGATGTAGGGGAGGAAGGAGGAGGGGACAGGAAGGCCAGTGGGCAGTGACCATGTGGGCCACGGGTAGGTGTTTGCCTTTCAATCAAAGATGGGAGGACTTTGAAGGTTTGATGGGGTGTGAAATGGTTGCTCAGCGTGCAGAATGCAGCGGAGGGCCTGAGGAGGCCACGTCTGCCCCCAGGGCGGCTAGGGCTGGGTTCACCTCACTCGGCTATGAGGAAATCAGGCAGGAGCAGACGCAGGCAGCAATTGCATCACCCGTCAGCCCTCCTGGAATAAGAATCCAGGATGTCCTGCTGTTATTTATAACTGCAGGAGCCTTGTGAATCCAGAGCACTGAGAAACATTTCAAGGAATTTTCTGCAAAAGGTTTCAGTCAGCAAAGGCCCTGGGGTTGCCACTGAGACCCGTCACCTTCCCAGCCCAGGGCAGTGCTGGGCACGCCTCAAGGTGATCAGAGGCAGTATCACCTGGGAACAACTGACTCACAGCTCCGTAAGCCCTGTGTGAGGTCCTGGTGGATAAGGCCTGGTCAGCAGCCAGCTGTGAGTGCCCTGACCTCTGACCCTTAAGTATCTGGTCTTTCGGGACAGTAGCCTAAAGTAAGGGAAGGCATTTTCCAAATGAGACCCTGGCTGGAAGCTGGTGACAGCAGCAGCCACTGACGTGCCTATTAAGAGTATCCAGAGCTGCAAATCTATTGTGCTCCACCGCCTCCAGGCAGTCTCCCGGCTTTCTTCTGTCTCCACTGGTCTTCTCCATCCTCATTATCTGGACTGACTGGGCTTCCCTAGCATGTCGACTGTCATCAACATGCTAGAAGTTGCTGGGCACCATGTGGCACACCTGTAATCCTAGTGACTCGGGAAGCTGAGGCAGGAGGATCACAAGTTCAAGGCCAGCCTCAGAAACTTAGCAAGACCCTGTCTCAAAATAAAAAATAAAAAGGACTGGGGTGTCGCTCAGGAGTTTTGATGGCAGGAGCTGCGTCCTTCATCTGGGAGGTGCGCTCCTAGCTCAGAGTATGCGCTGTCGCTCACCTGTCACTCATGTCCCTGCCTTCGAGACAGCCCCTTCCTGCTGCTTCAACAGCACTTCAGATGCCGTGGCGGAAATGGAGCTTCTGGAGATTTTCTCCCAAACCTGTTTTCCTCCCACTCAAGTGCACGGAGTGAATGGCGTGGTGTGCCAGCTGCTCAAGCTGAAAGACCTCGGGGTCTGACCTGACGCCTCCCTTTCCTCGCCTCCCACAGTCCATCTCCTGGCAGCCCGGCAGCTGGACTTCCTGCCCCGGATCCTATTTCCCCATCTCCTTTGCCCCACCTAGTCCACGCCACTGTCCCTCCTCCAGGGCGCGGTCACGACCTTCACCCTCTGCTCCCCTCGGGCCCCACCCCTATAACCCAGGCTCCACACGGCAGCCAGGGGAATTTTTTGTTTTTTTCAAACTAGACTTCATTTTCTAGATCAGTTGTAGATTCACAGAAAAATTGCAAAGATAATACAGAGTTCCAGTATACACCTCGCTTCCCTTTCTCTTTGCTTTGCTTTTCTATTTTTGTTCTGGGATTGGACCAGGGCCCTGCATGTGCTAGGCAAGCACTCTAACCACTGAACTACCCCACCAGACCGTTTCATTTTTTATTTTGAGACAGGGCCTTGCTAAGTTGCCGAGGCTGGTCTCTAATGTGTGATCCTCCTGCCTCAGCCTCCCAAGTCACTGGGATTGCACCCAGCCTCAGAAGTGTTTTTGGTGACTGGGACTGTTGCAGGAGGGTTTTGAAGATGGTCCTCGACTGGGATTGTTCTGATGCTTTCTCATGATTGGCGGGGTGGTGGGCTTGGGGAGGAAGAGCACAGAGCGTTCTCCTCACAGTTGGTCGAAGGCGCAAGCGCTTAGCACGACCTCCCTCTGCTGATGCTCAGCGGAGGTCATGATTGTCAGGGTTGGTTTTTGTTTTGTTTTGTTTTAATGTAAAATTACTCTTTTTTCTTCATTTCCTCTTGGAAGAAAGTCACGATGCACAGCTCACACCTAACGCGTGCTGATTGATGGAGATCTTTGAAACTGTAAACCAGATCTTCTCACTCCTGGCTCAAACCCTGCGAGCATAGTGGGGACTCAGGGACTCAAGAGACTAAGGTAGGAGGACTGCAAGTTCAAGGGCAGTCTGTACACCTTAGTGAGACGGCGGGCGTAGCTCCGTGGTAGAGCGCCCCTGGCTTCACTACCCCGCGCTGCCAAAGCAACACCACCAACAAACCCTGGAGACCACTCCTTCCTGCACTTGGGGTGCAGCTGACCCCTCAGGTTCCGCGTGGCCGGCTCCTGTCCCCAGCCTGGCCTCGGCTCCTGCCACTTCCCCGTCACTCACTACATTCCAGCTCTGCTGGTCTTTCTTGTCCTCAGATACCAACCCACCCCACCTTGGGCCTGTGCAGTTTCCTCCTCTGCCTGGGACTTCCCTTGCCACCCAGGCTTCCCTTGGCCGGCTGCTTTCTGTCACTCGGTCTCTCTGCAGGAACGCCTCCTCTCTCAGAGAACACCAGGAAAGTCCTGACCCCTGGCAGAGTTCACCAAAGCTTAGACTCCAGCGCAGGGCCTCCTAGAGAGTGGTCAAGATGACCCAGGACAGAACCGCCCAGACCCATGAGGGCCAGCGGTGCTGTGTCTTCCAGACACCCCGTGGTGGCTTCCCACAGTGGCTTCCCACGGTGGCTGGGGTGCACCGTGGAGGAACATTGACGCCACAGGAAGCATCAGTACTGTGGATCAGGAGGCTGGCGCTGGACTTCTACCTGGATACCGCTGAGGGGCAGCAGGGGCTGCTCCCCAAGGGATGGGAAAAGCTTCTCTTGATGTTGGGCCAGCCAGAAAAAGAAAAAGGAACAAGAAGAGAAAAAACCCTGCAGAGGTGGTTGTCCCAGACCCGAAGGTCCACAGATGCATGCCAACGGGGCGCGCAGGACCTGGGGCTGGGAACTCGGGGCGTGGTGGCCTGGTGGGCGCACTCTGGACCCCCGCAGAGGAAAACACGAGACTTTTCCAGAAGTCAGCTCTTTCACTCCAGGCCTAAGAAAGTCCCTGCAAATGACTGCAGATCATAGGGCCGCTCTGGCTGGAGGCGTCCTCCAAGGCTTCACTGCCAGAATGTAATCCCTGCTGTGAGATATTAGGGCGGAAACGGAATCCAGCTGCGGGGTTTGGAGGCAGGGCCTTTGGAGGTGAGCAGGACTCCATGAGGCCATCAGGGCGGAGCCCCAGGGTCAGATCTTGGTGGCTCCGTGAGCAGAGGGAGAGGACAGAGACACACACGCGTGCGCCCCATGGTGCCACGTGTCCCTCTCCACCTCGGGACTCTGCCTCAGGTGCTGCATGCTGGCCCACCTGGAAATAAGGCCACCCGACTAGGGCTGGGAGAAAGAAGGCTGCAGGCGCTGAACGCGTGCCTTTGGGACTGGAATCATCTGGTGGGTTCCAAGGCCATTGCACTTAACTGTTGAAAGCAGGGATTACCAAAAAGAGGAGTGATAGATAAATAAAGCGATTACCAAGCTAGAAAATGTTTGCAAGGAACATTTAAGGGAAGACCTTAAAAAGTGGCATGACAGGTACTCGGGAGGCTGAGGAAGGAGAATCCCAAGATAGAGGCCAGCCTGGGCAACTTAGCAGGACCCTGTCTCAAAATGATGGAGCACTGGCCTAGCAGGCTCTAGTCTCTGGGTTTGATCCCCAGAATCAAGAGAGAGAGAGAGAACAGAGATATGACAGATTTGAAAAAGAACAAAACAGGGGGAAAAAAATCAAACCCAAAATAATGAACTCAATCATTGTATTTGACAGAAAAATGGACATGGCAGAAGAATCAGTGAGATAGCAAAAGAAACCATCCAGACTGCAACACACAGAGACAAAAGATGCAAACTACCAAAGAGAGGAAATGAACTTGAGAAAAACTCGACCTACATTTCTTGGGAGTTTCAGACGGAGAGGCGAGAGCTGAGGGCTGAGAGTCGTCTGGACCTGCGAAGGACAGCGGGCGGGCGGCAGGTCTGTGCCCATGGCCCTCCCTCTGCAGCGCCGGCCTTAGGACTTACAAAACCCTTCGTCCCCTGGCTCGGTGCACAGTGGGAGCGGTCCTTGTCACTGGGAGCTGCCAGCCTGCTGCCAGTTCTCACTGCCAGATGTCCCTCACCCCCTGTTCAGCCTTTGTGGTCCTGCCCCTGCCTGCCTGGTGGTCTGTGGGTCTGAAACAGACAGGCAAGGGGCAGAGGGCGGCCGGCTCTCTACTGTGACAAGCCCAGCCTCGGACCTTCCACACTTGGCCCTGGAGAAGAGCAGCATCTCCGCCTGCCTAGCAGACTTCTCTCCTGGACCGAAGGGGACATTTCAAATCAGAAGAGCACCCCAAACCGCGTAGCTGCTGCGAGGGTAGAAGAGGAGAGGGTAAAAGGGCTCTGGAAAACGGCCCGGACAGGCTGCGGGCAGCCGTGCCCACGACGCGGCTATAAATACCGTGCTTCCTGTGGGCAGTGAAGCCGCTGAGAGGCTACAGTCCCACTTTCCCAGACGGGAACACTGAGGACCAGGAAGCATAGTAATCTGCTTCTCCTCTCGATGGCCAGAGCCCAGGTCACCCACACCGGCCATCTCTTCTCGCTTAAAGGCACACCAGCCCTCCTACCATGAATCACATTCCTTTTGCACGCAGGGTGCAAGGCCAGAATCAGTAGAGAAGCTCGTTTGGTTTTTCTGGCCCCAGAGTTTACAGCTAATTGGCAGGGACAGGTCAAATACAGGTGGAAAGGTTTCAGGTAGCTTGTAGGAAGGAGTCCAAATTGGACAGATCAACAGAGAGCGAATGGAAGGGGTGACTTGCCAAGCAGAAGGGAAAATACACCTGTCAGCAAACCCAGACTGACCTTCCGTGGTCCATCCTCCACAAGAGGCAGAGGACCACTATTTTATTATTTTATCACCTTACCTTTACGGTATTGGGGATTGAAACCAGGGGCGCTCTATCACTGGGCTACATCCCCAGTGATAGATAGTGATTTTATTTTTAACTTTGAGACAGGGTCCCACTTAGTTGCCCAGGCTGGCCTCAAATTTGTTATCCTTATGCCAAAAATGAATCTGTTGAGAAATAAATTGGTAAAACAATTCCATTCACAACAGCCTTGAAAAATAAAATACCTAGGAATAGATCTAACCAAGGAGGTGAAAGACTTTTACAATGAAAACTATAGGATATATTAAAAAAAAGATAGAGGTACTTAGAAGATGGGAAGACCTCCCTTCTTCATGGATAGGCAGAATTAATACTGTTAAAATGACTATAGTACCGAAAACAATATACAAAAATGCAATTCCCATCAAAATACCAATGACATTCTTCACAGAACTAGAATAAAAACAGTCCTAAAATTCATTTGGAAGAAGTAAAGACCCAGAATAGCCAAAGCAATTCTAAGCTAAAAAAAAAAAAAAAAAAAAAAAAATGCTGGACTTCAAGTCCAGCAAGTATCAAGTATCAAGTCAAGTATCACAATACTGGACTTCAAGTTATACTACAGAGCTATTAGTAACAAAAACTGCATGGTACTGCATAAACACAGACCTAGACAGTGGTACAGGACAGGTGTCACAGAGGCGAGCCACACAGGCGCCGCCATCTGATCCTCGACACAGGGGCCGAAACATACGTGGGAGACAAGACAGTCTTTTCACAAATGGTGCCGGGAAACTGGTATCCACGTGTAGGAGAACGAGAGCGGACCCTCTCTCTCACCTGCTCCATTGTCAGCTCAAAATGGAGCAAAGACCTAGGAATTGGCCCAGAGCCTGTGCAACTCCTGGAGGAAAACACAGGGTCAACACTCCAGCCAGAGCCGCAGGCACGACTTTCTCAACAGGACCCCAGAGCTCAGGAAATAACGCTAAGAGTTAACACTGGGATGACATGAAATTAAAGAGCTTCCGCGCAGCGAAGGAAACAGGAGGGTGGAGAGAGAACCCGCAGAAGGAGAGAGGCTGCCAGCTACTCTCCTGACAGAGGAGCAAGATCTAGAATGTGTGAAGAACTAAAAAGACTGACGCCACAAAACCAAAGAACCCAACTAACCAACGGGCAAATGAATTAAACAGACACTTCTCAGAAGAAGAAATACAAATGGCCAACGAATATAAGAAAACACGTTCGACATCATTAGTAATTAGTGAAACGCAAATCAAAACAACACAGATTCCATCTCACACCAGTCAGAGGGGCCGCCATCGAGAATACAAACCATGATCAACGCTGGAGAGGAGGTGGGGACAAAGGAACACTTCTGCGCTGTTGGTAGGACTGTAAATGAGTACAGCCACGATGGAAATCAGCAGGAGGTTCCTCAAAAGACTGGGCTTGGAGCCACCATAAGACCCAGCTATACCACCGCTTGGTATTTACCCTGGAGAATTCAAGTCAGTACACTATCGTGACTCAGGCACACCCATGTTTATAGCAGCACAATTCACAAAGGCCAAACTAGGGAACCAGCCTAGGCGTCCATCCACCCAAGAGCAGGTAAGGAAACTATGATATATATATATGCAACTGAGTTTTATTCAGCCATAAAGAAAAATAAAATTATGTCATTTTCAGGAAAACAGATGGAGCTAGAGACCATTATGTTGAGCAAAATAAACTGAACTTAGGAAGTCAAGGGTGGTTATGTTTTCTCACCTAATGTGGAAGCTAGAGGGGTATGAGAAAAAGAAAGTATGGGAAGGATCTCGAGAAAATAAAAGAAAATATTGTTCACCCACTCTTGTTTTTCTCTTGCTGGTTATATCACAATTCTGAGGTTGCTTTGTTACTTTCATACCTGTCTGTCATCTGTATTAAAGCTATTAAAGTATTAAAAAAGAACAAACCTTGTGATCCTCCTGTCTCAGACTCCCAAGTGGCTGGGATGCTGGGTGGGAGGGCCACATGGGCTCCAGAGGGGCCTTTATGTGCATGTCTATTTCTGTGCATGTCTTACATGGAGATATAGACATAAAATGTGAATTATGTCATTTTCCTATTCAAAGCTCACCATTGCTTTCTGCTTTCTCATAATAATTCCAGTTCTGCAGCTATGATTTGAAAAGCTTTGTGAAGTGGCAGTGTTGTCGCTGATGAGGTTTATCTGAGGTATGATCATTGCTAATTGAAAACCCTTGCCAATAACCTGCCATGACAACTCGAAATACAATCGGCACTGGCAATTTTTGACAGTCTCTACGGAGACTAAATTTTTACAAAGTGGTCCTACGTGCTGGGCGCAGTAGTGCATGCCTATAATCCCAGCAACTCAGGAAAGAGGATCATAAGTTCAAGGTTAGCCTCAGCAGATCAGCAAGGCCCTAAGCAATTTAGTGAGACCCTGTCTCAAAATAGAAAGCAAAAAGGGCTGGGGATGTGGCTCAGTGGAAAGGCACCTCTGGGTACAATTCCCACCACCAAAACAACAACAAAAACTCCTACATGATGTGGTTGATTATGACCTGAAAGTCTCTTGTACAGTTTGTTTCCTTGGTTATCATAGACGCCTCCTCTGTGGAACGTAAACCTCACGAGGACAAAGGTCTCGCCTGCTTTGTTTACTGTTCTAGTCTCAGTATGTGGAACTGGGCCTGATTCACCATAGGTGCTCAATAAAAGTTATGAAAATATGATCAAATGAAAGGAGGCAGCTGGGATTTTGTTTAGAAGAGGGAAGCTTAAAGGAATACACAGAGCTAGTGCCACGGCGTGTCTCAGACACGGATGTCTCTTAATAGTGAAAGATGCTGTGCCAATTTATGCAATCCTCGAAACATTGTAGACGTGTTATTACTCCCGATTTTTTGCTCTCTTCCCTCTAGAGGGGTTGCCTTCTATGATCCATGCAAGATTGGCTCTTCCCAAGTCTCCAGTTTTTTGTGTGTATAGTTCCATCATGTTGCATTGCACAGAAGCCTGTTGCAGAACAGGATGCCATTTTTGAGGCGGGGAGGAGGGACAGACTTGGGATGGATGAGATGAGGCAGCTCCCTCTAAAAGAAGTCAGGGGGAGGCTGGGGCTGGGGCTCAGGGGTGGAGTGCTTGCCTGGCACGTGTGAAGCACTGGGTTCCATTCTCAGCACCACATATAAATAAATGAATAAAATAAAGGTCCAGCAACAACTAAAAAAAATTTAAAGGGGGTGGGGAGAAAGCAGGGCAGCTTCTGGAACAGGAAGTCAGGAACAGGAGGTGGAGGAGGTGGGGGCAGCTAGTGTGAGATGATGTAAGAGGATGAGCCACAGAGCCAAGAGCCGCAAGGTGTCCCAGAAACACACGCTTTTCACACATTTGCGGCCCGTGATGAGGTTTGGAAAGTTCACAGTGATTAGAAGCTTCTGGATTTGGTGCCTGAATTAACACTTTCTGTTGAGAAGAATCTTCACTAGAGAGAAAGAAAGAAAGAAAGAAAGAAAGAAAGAAAGAAAGAAAGAAAGAAAGAAAGAAAGAAAGAAAGAAAGAAAGAAAGAAAGAAGGAAGGAAAGGAAGGAATGAATTAAAAGAAAAGTAAAACACCACCTAAACTGTTTTCAGTAGTGACAGAGAAGTGTGGACTTGGGCGATGTCTTGATGTCTGTCCAGTGCTTCTGGAAGGGTCTCAGGGCCGGGTGATGTGATGAAGGTGTCGCACGGACCTGTCTTCCCCAGCTATGTGATCATGATGACACAGTCCACGCTCTTCCTACTTTAAAAAGGAGGGGAGGTGGGAAGCGGGGGGCAGCAGCGCGGCCTGAGCAGGCGTCGAAAGTCCCAGAAGGACACAGAAGCTGGACGTGTCACGGAGACTGCATTCGGGCGCGCTGCTCTCCCACCAGGCCACATCCCCAACCCTTTTTTTCATTTTTTTAATTTTGAGATAGTCTTGCTAAATGGTCCAGGCCGGGCTCAAACTTGCAATCTCCCTGCCTGGGCCACCTGAGTCACTGGGATCACAGGTGCACGCCACCAAGCCAGTTCTCACTTCTTAATATTCTTTCTCCTGCCTCCCTCCCTCCCTCCCTCCCTCCCTCCCTTCCCTCTGTTTTTGTGTGTGTGGTGCTGGGGATTGAACCCACGGCCTCGTGCTTGCCAGGCAAGCACTCTTAACACTGAGCGCCATCCTTCCATGATAAACAAAAGCTAAAAGAATTTACAAAAAGAAAGCCAGCATTACAGAACATTCTCAGCAAAATATTCCATGAGGAAGAGATGAAAAACAAAGAAGCAAATCAGCAAAGGGAGGAATTATCCTAAAGGAGTACGTCCATGGGGAGTGGACTCTAGGTGAACACGGGAGTGAGTTTCAGTGTACTTGGGACTTGCTATTATTAGGAATGTTAAGTTGAGAGTGCACTGCATGAATAAAATCCACTTGTTGGAACCAAACTTGATTCCTCTTACTCACTGCTCGCGACAGGTGGCAAATGGACATCCGTTCTGTCGTAAGATATCAACAGCGGGCAATATGAGCGTTTTCTGAGCCATCTTCTCCACTGTCCTGTGAATCTAAAAGGGTTCCAAAACACCTGTTAACAAGTTAAAAGGCGATTCAATTAAATTTGTCAGAGATTAGCGGACGCACCCACTTACAGATGTGCACAAAGACGCACACAAGAGTGCTCACTGCAGTGCCGCACGGAGAACAAGGAGTCTACGCGGCGCAGCAGAGACCCCGGGGCACAGAATGCGGTGTGGTCCGAAGTACTAAAATGCCAGAGCAGCGTAGTGACATCCACTTCTACAAATGAAAAGTTACTCCCATACAGTACCTGTTTATCCATATTACAGAAATCCTAGAAGAAACACAAAATCGTTCATCACGGTTACTTCTGAGATATAGGATCAACAGAATTTGTCTTTAACTTTTCAGTTTATATATTTTTTACTGGTTAATTTTAATTGTTTGGTACAGAGGCTCGAACCCAGGGGAGCTTAATCACTGAGCCACATCCCCAGCCTTTTTAATTTTATTTTTTATCTAGAGACAGGGTCTCACTAAGTTGCTTAGAGCTTCATTAAATTGCTGAGGCTGACCTGGAACTTTCGATCTTACTGTCTCAGCTCCCCAGATTGCTGGGATCATAGGTGTGTACCACTGTGCTCAGCTATACATTTCTTTACTGTTTAGGCAGGTTTTTTGTTTTTGTGGTACTGTGGATCAAAACCAGGGCCCTGCGCATGCCAGACAAGCACTCTGCCATTGAGCTGTATCCTCAGTCACAGTTTTCATAGTAAGTAAATATTTGAAGTATTTGAACATTAATTGTATATTTTATTATGAAATATCTCAAATTTGCCAGAGGGATAGAGAACCATACCATAAACCCATCACCCATACACAATGGAATATTATTTAGCCATAAAGAATAATAATATTATGGCATTT
The DNA here is from genome assembly GCF_902686455.1 of Sciurus vulgaris. Lineage (NCBI taxonomy): Eukaryota > Metazoa > Chordata > Mammalia > Rodentia > Sciuridae > Sciurus > Sciurus vulgaris. The sequence continues at coordinate 147,375,933 of NC_136468.1, read as the reverse complement.
GCAAATAAATGAATAGAATTGAAGAATATCATGCTAAGTGAAATACGCCAATCCCAAAAAACCAAAGGCCAAATGTTTTCCCTGATAAGTGGAGAATGATATATAGAGGGGGTGGGGGGGTGCGGAGTGAGAGAGAAGAATGGGGGAACTTTGGATTATGTAGAAGGAAATGAGAGGGAGGGGGTATGAAAAATGGTGGAATGAGACAGACATCATTACCCTATGTGCATGTATGAGGACACGAATACTATGATTCTATATCGTGTACAACCACAGAAATAAAATGACATACCCCATTTATGTACAATCAAAATGCAGTCCGTAAAAAATTAAGAGTAAAAAAACCCATCACCCACTTGAGAAATGAAAGATGCAAATTACTTTTACAACTAAAAAAAGTCTATAAAGTTTCTTTTTAAAAAGTACCACCTTGAGAGTTTCAGTTTCAACCTAAAGAATTTCAAGATCCATGGCCTAGAAATCATGTCTCTATAGTTCTATCTACATGTAAACCAACTCAGGTGTTATAACCGCTGCCTTTGTGTTAGTTAGCTTTTTCTACTTTCTCAGAGTTGGAGTGATTTCTAGAACTGAATTAATTTCCTGATGCAGGAACCTGACATTCTTGAAATCCGGCTTATTATAATGTATCGATGCACAGAACAGAGAGTTCTGTGTGTTATCTACAGTATCAAGACAAGGAATATTGTAAAGCCATTCTGTAAAGGCCATTTTGGGGAGCAAAACAAAGTTCTGAGATTTGAAAACTGCTGAGGTCCTTTCCAGGGATGACCAGGGAAACCCCTCTGAAGGGAAGAAAAATTGAGACACCTTGCAGAGATGTCCACCTCCTGTGGAATGGGATGGGTTGATCCACACAAGAGCTAAAAAGAGCTTTAGTATCTCTTTTTTGTTGTTTGTCTGAAATAATGGTATAAGACAGGAATGTTATTGGTGACAGATACAAAAAATAAAAACAAAAACAAGATCAAGACCCCCTTCTTCCTTCAGTTTGTTAGAAAAGTTCAAAAATTATTTTACAGTTTTTAAAAAAATTTTACCTTTGTTTTATTTAGTTATTTATTTTATGTGGCACTGAGGATGGAACCCAGCGCCTCACACACGCTAGGCCAGCGCTCCGCCACAGAGCCCCAGCCCCGCCCCAGCTCAGAACTTTTCAGAGCAGTCTCAGCTCCCAGCGCAAGGGAGAGGAAGAGGCGGCGATTCCACCTCACCCTCTGCCCACCAACACCCCCACCCAAGTGCGTCCCTCACAGCTTGGCAGACGTCATCCCCCAGTGTCCCGTGTACTTTAGGGTCACCCCAGGTTGTACGTCCCCCGGATTTGTACAACTGCATACGGACACGCAGCTACCATTACACTTATCTGGTAGCGTAATTTCGCTGCCCTGAGAATTCTCCATGCTCCCCCGCTCCTCTCTACCCCCCACCCCCAAACCCCTGGCACCTGTGGATCTTTCTACTGCTTCCATGGTTTTGCCGTGGCCAGAATGTCACATGGTGGGAGTCACTCGGCAGTTTTCAGATTGCCTTTTCAGATGGGCTCTCTGACTTAGTAAAAGGCGCTCAAGTTTCCTTCATGTTCTTTTAAGATTTCAGCTCGCTCGCGCTCTCCCTCTCTCTCTCTCTCTCTCTCTCTCTCGTCCCTCACTACTGACGAGGCAGGAGAAAGGGTTAAAATAGGCAGAAAGGAAGCTTGGACCACTGCAAGGTCAGGCCTCTGAAGTGGGGCTGAGAAACTAGACACAAGCCAGGTGTCACCGAGGTCAGGCTGGTTCCCACGCAAGCAGAACTAACCGGTAGACACCTGTTGCCTGGTGCCCAGACTCCCTCCAAAATACAGGTCCGGTAATCTGACTGGACCAAAGGGCATGTGAGGAGCTAGTGACACCGAGTCCTGCCCCAGGTGCGTCGGAGGCTAGCATCCTTAACCCCGTGGAGGCACAGAAACCCCTAAACTACAGACTCCCGCTGGCAAGCTTCTCTTCCCTGCCATTCGGGACCTCTGCTCTCTTTTTACTCTATTAGCCTAATAAATTCTGTTTCTTTGCCTCTACCCTTGTGTCTGGATTTCATTCTTTGAATTCACAGGACAAAGACCCTCCCACCTCCACTCCAGGTTACACTGAGGATTGAACCCAGGCTGCTTTACCGCTAAGGTACACTCCCGGTTTTCTGGTTTTTTTTTTGGTGGTGCTGGGGATTGAACCCAGGGCCTTGTGCTTGCAAGGCAAGCATTCTGCCAACTGAGCTACATCCCCAGCCCCACTCCCGGTTCTTTTTATTTTTTTTTATTTTGAAACAGGGTCTCAGTAAGTCTCTAAGCGCCTTGCTTGTCTCTGGCCTCAGCCTCCCAAGCCGCTGTAATAACAGGCATGTGCCGCTGCACCAAATGCAGGACTGACACCTCTTATGAGCTGAACGATACTCCATTATGTGGACACACCACAGTTTGTTTATCTTCATCTACTGAAGGACATCTTGGTTGCTTCCAAGTTTCAACAATTATGAATAAACCTTTTGCAAACATCCATAGGTGGGTTTTTGTGTGGACTTAAGTTTTCGGCTCCTTTGGGTAAATACCAAGGAGCACAATTGCTGGATTGTATGGTAAGAGTATGTTCGGTTTTATGAGAAATCACCAAACTGTCTTCCAATGCAGCTGAATATTTTGTATTTCTTCAGCGATGAATGAGAATTTCTGTTGCTGCACAACAAGAGAAGTAAGTTTGCTGGGTGTGGCGGCGCAAAGGAGGATTGCAAGTTGGAGGCCAGTCTCAGCAACCCAGCAGGAAGGCACAGTGACACGTAGGTTGTTGTCTCGTGGGTCCAAAGAATGAAACCAGGGACCACAGAGGGTAAGAGGGAAGTAACAGCATTTATTTTTGAAACAGAAAGGAAGCAGAGCTCCCACAAGGGAGGGTCCCCAGCCAGGGCTGCCTCTGCGAGAGACTATCTAGGGGTTTACGTACCGAGGGTGCGGCTGGAGGCGACCTTTAAAGCTACCGACTAATGACTTGAGGGAGGGGAGTTTCTGTCAGTCAGAGTGAGACACCTGGTGATCTCCGTGGGGGTGGCATCCGCTCAGCATGTGGGTCATGTGCCCATCACGCCGTCTGGCTCATCAGATGCTTCGTTCGCCAAGTTGGGCTTGCCCGGATGAGGAACACGGACTGGGTGCCGCCAAGGTCCCCGCCTGTCCAGCCTATCCATTCCTGGCTCCTGCTCTCAGCAAGACCCTCAGCAATTCAGTGAGACCCTGTCTTAAAATAAAAAATATAAAGGGCCGGGGTTGTTACTTGGTGGTAAAGCACCCCTAGGCTCAATCCTTAGTACCAAAACAAAGCAAAATAAAACACGACAAAATCCGGGAACATAAATTTCGAGTGACCCTGAGGTAGGCAGTTTAGAGTAAATCAGAGGGCGGGGTGTAGCTCAGCAGTGGGACACATGCTCCCAAGTCCAGGCCCTGGGTTCGGTCCCCAGTGATAAAAAGTGAAGATCAAAAAGAAAAGAAGCCAGACACAGTGGCATATACCCGTAAGTGCAGCTACTCCAGAGGCTGAGGCAGAAGCCTGGGTAATTTAGTAAGACCGTCTCAAAATAAAAATTTTAAAAAGGGACTCAGAGGCACATACACGCACGCGTGTATATGGCGGGTGTCCACTTTCCGTCCTATGACCGTCCCATAGATGGTTATCTGCATTGGTTATCTGCTGCTGTGTAATAAATTACCCAGCATTCAGCAGCTCAGAGCAGCAAACATCCCAATTTATCTCAAGTAGTTTGTTTCTTCCTGCTGTGCCAGGGATTGAACTCAGGGCCTCACATATGCCAGGCAAGCACCCTCCCACTGTGCCGCATCCCCAGCCTGGTTTCTTTCTTCTCTTTTCTTCCAGTTGCTATTTTTGTCTGTTTCTTTTCTTATCAGTACATACGGTCAGGGCATATTTTATGAGGTGAAGTGTGGTATTCAGGTCTCTCAGGAAGCTGCGTTCAAGTCCTTGGTCAGGACCACAGTCATCTGGGATGGTTGCCTCAGTTCCTCTTCACCTGGGCCTCTTCAAAGGCTGCCTGAATGTCCCCAGGCAGTGACAGCTGAGTTCCCCCAGAGCTAGGCATGGGGGAGCACAAAATAGAAGCCACAGGGTCTTTATGACCCAGTTTTTGCAGTGTTGGACCATCACCTCTGCCCGCTTTATTGATCGCACAGACAATCCTGGCACATGTAAGAAAGGACTACTGAGGGGTCTGAGTATCAAGAGGTGGGGCCCTTGGCAGCCTGGATCTTTCTAACCTGTCAGCCACTGCTTCCTGCTTCTTCTTTTTTGCTCATGTTTGAATTACGGGTCTTAATCTAAGGAAAGTTTTGTTGCAGGACCCATTTGCCACATCCTTGATAAACCAGAATTTGTTTTCCTCTCCAGCCCAAACTCTCTCACATCCTACTTCCTGGATTGTAGGTGTAAAGAAAAGCTACCTTTATGGATAACAATTGGTTTCTGGAACTTTTCAGCCCCCTGTCTCTGATGTGTACTGAGTGAAAAATCAAGGTAATACACATCTTTCAAAGTTTACTCCTGCAGCGCAGGACCCTAATTATCAACTCCCTCAAACGACAATAGGGAGCTATGGCTATAATTATCTTCTGGTGCTGGAGATTGAACCCAGGACCTTGCATTTTGGTGAGTGTTCTACCACTGAGCTACGCCCCCAGCCCTGCTGTTATTAAAAAACCAAAACCCCAAAAAAACCCAACAAACAACAGAAAAGGACAAGTTTTGGCATGCATGTAGAGATGTCATAATCCTGGCGTGTTGCCGATGCAACTGCTACAGAAAACAGTAGCATTTTGGAAATGCCTCAAAAGTTAAGAATACTCTATGATCCAGCAATCCCTCTTTTGGGTATGTCTACAAAATAACCAGAAGCAGATACTTTTGGACAGATAATTGTACACCCAAGCTCACAACAGCGTCATCCACATAGCCAAAGGCAGAAACAGCCCGAATCTCCATCAACTTAGGAAGGAACGGATAATAAAATGCGGTCTCTCTGCACAGTGGAATGTTATTCAGCCTTAAAAAGAATGAAATTCTGATATATGCTACAACACGGATGAGCCTTAAGGACTTGCTAAGAGATAGCAGCCAGTCACAAAATCCCCAACCCTGTATGATTCCCCTCACCTGAGGGGTCCAGAGTAGTGAACTCATCGAGACAAAAGAGAATGAGGGCCTGGGGGAGGTGGGGAGCTAGTACTTGGTGGGAGTTTCAGCACTGCAAGGTGAAAAGAGCTCTCGAGCTGGAGGGTGGAGATGCATGGAGCCCATGAGTGTGCTCAATACCCCTGAGCCACACACTGAACAAGGGGTACAACGGCCACCCCATTTAAAAACCGTTTTGAGAAGAAGTTTTATGTTACATAAATTTCAACACATTAACAATTACTGGTGCACCCACTTTAGAGAGCAATTTGGCCATGTCGAAGAAAACTGGAAATGTAAGTACCCATCAGCAGGAGAAAGGAGAGAAAATTATCATGTGAGTGTGCAATGGAATACAAATACACAACGGATCCCATCGCACGTGTCCACACATAAGTACCTACACATAGGGAGTGGTAAAAAATTTTTTCCCTATATAAACGTGTAGTTTGGGGATTTTTTCGTGGTGGTGGGAATTGAACTCAGGGTCTCGCGCATGCTCTCCCTAAATTGCCCAGGCTGACGATGAACCTACTGGGTACTGGCACTGGGGGTTTAACTCAGGGGTGCTCAACCACTGAGCCACGTCACGTCCCCAGCTCGCTTTCTTATTTTTTGTTTTGAGACAGGGTCTGAGTTGCTTAGGGCCTTGCTAAACTGCTGAGGCTGGGCTTTGAACTTGCAATCCTCCTGACAGCCTCCCAGGCCGCTGCGATTACAGGTGTGTGCCACTGAGCCCAGCCGTCCCCAGCCCTTTTTATGTTTTGAGAAATTTTTGAGAGCCTCACTAAGTTGCTGAGGCTGGCCTTGAATTGACAATTCTCCTGCCTCCGTCTCCTGGATCACTGAGATTACAGGCATGGACCCTCGCACGCCTGAAAGAGTTCATGCTCTTAAAATAGCTCTTGAAATAGTTCATGAAACTAACCCCAAATGGTAACAAAACATAAGTAAATAAACAAAGAAAAAAAAAAAAAAACAAGTCAAATCTCAAGTCAAAATAACCCAAATTCAGCATCGTCTACCTTTGTAACCAACCCAAATAACATCAACCTAAAATATAATTATTAAAACACAGTTTTGTGTTTGTATATCCTCTCTTACCTTCTAAAGTGGTGACCGTATGTAAAACATTTTTTCCCACGGGGTGACTAGTACGTAGGTCATCTGGGGAATTCAGGTGTTAGTACATGACGGTGACTGTGGTGGTGGTGACATTAGGCTGTGAGTCCCGGTGCCTTGAGGAATAATTCCTCCAGTGCTTACACACAGCTGCATGTGGTGTGTGCTGGTGATCTTCTAATCACATCAACATGTGTTCTCCCAAACTGGAAGACATTTATGACTAATTCTACCAATGACCATCGGAGAGAGAGAATTCAAGGTTAAAACATCATATGGTCCATTGCACGAAGGTTACCTGTTTTTTTTGTGTGTGTGCCTTCCAAACAATGCCTGATATTGTGTAACAGATTTGTGGCTCAGACAGCAAAAGCGCTCTGGTTGAGAGTTCCTGGCACATACATACATTGCCCTTGACTTATACAGCAGAATCCTAGTTAACCCACAAATATTACAGGACACACAGGTGTGTAGAGCAACCCAAATTTCAGTCAACTGAAAAGAAAGGAAAACTACTACAAGTCCATCCGTGCATTAAACGGACAGGTTTGAGACATCAGTACGAGGAATCAAGTTGATTTTCTTTTCTTCTCTCAGCTATGTTTAAGAGTGACGAGGAGTTTTGAGAACAGCAGAAAACAAGACGATCCTGTGGTTTGCTCTGTTTGACAAAGGAAGTGGCATGTGACTTGAACAGTCTTGTGGCAGAAAACAGGTTTAAGAAGAGTTATAAGAGGCCCTGGTGAGGCTGGGATTTGATCATCATTTAAACTTGGCATTTGAGGGATCACTGTATACAGTGTACCATTCAGAAGGCCGGCGTGTGTGTGGTCAGTTCCTAGCTAAACACCCCTTCTTCTGAGTTCTCTGACCCCAAATCTGATTTTTATCTTCTCTGGGGACTGTGAACATTCTCTGGACATCGTAAGCATCATAGGTGAGAATTTTCTGGAAATAAAGTTATAATTCTCAATTCAGCAGGTCTACTCTTTTTCAGGAGAGAAAAGATTTTAAAAAAGCAAAACACACTGAACCTACATTCAACTTCCTACGTGAACTTTCCTATTTCGTGTCCCTTCCTTCTCAGGGTCATTTTTCTTGACCAAGTATAAAGGGTGAAAAGTATGAGTACTCTTAGTGAACTCAGTAAAACACGTTGCTTACAGATGATATGAAATGCTGCTTCTAGCTTTCCTCATTTTTCTACAGATGTGGGTCCTTAGTGCAAGAGGCTGGTAGGACAGAACAGACCAAAGAGCCCAGGACAATGTATGGCTGGACAACTCAGACCTTGTGTTCTACTGATGGAGTCAGAAAGCCATCATCTCCATGCACAAAGCCCATCAGTCGGCCAGCAAGCCCTAACTGAATGCCTCGACTGTGTTCAGGGCGACGAGATCAGTGTGGTATGATGCCAACTTGATGGGTACCAGACTGGGAGCCAGGAGACCAGCCAGTGACTTCATTTTGGTCTGCTAAGACGTTTCCCTATGGGTAAAATGAAGGGGCTGGAGTGATTAGTCTCATTCTTAGGTTTCTTCCAACTAGACCTGTGGGGGACTCCACAGCTGTTTGAGTTTCCAGACTTCTGAATCTCCAAAGGCTTCCATGGGGGGCGGGGGGGCAACTGAACACTTCTGCTCTAAATCATGCACGGTGAGGCACACTGGATTCTGGGCACCGTCCCTTGAGGTGGTGCAAAGGAGCCACTCACATCTGTCCTTGCCCGTAGTGCCTCAGCCATTCTGGCTTTCTCCCATTCCCCAAAAGTACTAAGCTAATCCTGTCTCAGGGCCTTTGCACATGCCCGACCTGCTGCCTTGAGTTTCCAATGGAATTGATGGCTGGTTCCTTCCCTCTGGTTCTTCACATCTCCTTAGAGGCCACCTTCTCTTACTGCTCTCTCTAAAGGCAACCCCACCCTACATAGGGTTTCCTTACTACTCTTATTTCAGCATCCGTTCTCTCTGGGGCTCTTCCGTCATACAACCATTTCGCTCGCTTCTTGTTCCTGTTTGCCTGCGTCCCTGGGGTCCTTCTGGTTTTATTCAGAATCGAATGTCTCGGTAAATATCTGTGGCATGAGTGACGTGCCAGACCCGCCGTTCCGAGCGCCCAAGGCACCCAGCACTGTCCCGGGCTGGGCTCCCACGGCGGCAGTCACCTCCCACCACCCTCTTTCTTGGGATTTCCTCCTTTTCCTCGAGGAGAGAGGCCCTCTGACGTCACCGGCGCCGCTCTGACCTCACCACCGCGCTCTCTGCGTCCCAGGCCGGCCCGCGCCCCCTAACTCCGCGGGAGACCCCACCGCCCCGAAGGCAGCGCCCGCCGCGGGCGCCTCGCGGGTCCGCCGCCCGCACGTCACGTCCGCCCGCCCGCGCGGCGATGACGTCACGCCCCAGGGCTGGCGTCACGCGCCCCCCGCGGGGGGCGGGCCGCGAGGGCGGCGCTTCCGGTCGGCGCAGCCTGGCGGCCCGAGCGGCGGCGGCGGCGGCGGCGCGGGGATGGCGGGCGCCGGCGGCGAGGCTCGCTTCGCCGGGCTGTCGCTGGTGCAGCTCCACGAGCTGCTGGAGGACGAGGGGCAGCTGACGGAGATGGTGCAGAAGATGGAGGAGGTGGGCCGGCGGGCGGCCGCGCGAGCGCCGGGGACGGGGCGGCGTGGGCGGCGGGCGCGGGGCGCGGACCCGGGCCCCGAGGCCGGGCTGGGCGGGACGGGCGCGGGGACTCGAGGCGGCGATGGGCGGACCCCGACCGGGCTGGCCGGCGTGGCGGGCACGGTGGGCGCTTGGCCGTGGAAGGGCCGTAAGCCCGGGGACTGCGGAGCTCTCGCGAGTCCGAGGATGGGTCTTGGGGCTGAGTGTGGACGGCCGGGTCGCGGGTTCCGGGCGGGCTGGGAGGAGGTTCGAGGAGGACTTTGGGATCGGGCACTCTGGAGACATGAAGCCCCAGACTGAGCCAGGAAAGAAGAGCCGGCGGTCTGAGGGGCCCCAGGGGTACAACTGGAGTGTGCCTCTGCGTGGACGCGTCCCTCGCCCAGGTCTCCCAGCGAGTCCTTTTTTTTTTGGCTCGGTCGGTGACCGGGCCTATGGGTGGCAGCAGGATCCCTTCTCCCTGAGCGTTGTCCTGGGAGGAAGAAGGGAACGTGGGAATTGTGGCATGACTGTTAGCCCCGCAGCGTCCTGCCTCTCTGGGCTCCCTCCTGAAGCTGATTCTGGGAGAAGATAAGATGGGGTTTGGGAGCTGACTGCTAACCCCCACCGCGTTCCTAGTCCAGGCCAGCCCGGCCTCTGGGAGGCACGCGCCCGCCCCTGTTTCTGGTTTTCTTCCTCCATACCTTGTGTGTAGTTTGCTTTAAGGGCGACTAACTTTAGCCTTGCGGATGGATTTGCATGGATTTGCAGTGTGCGCTTCTCTCTCGCAACCCTTCGGGGATCTTTCTTTGAAAGCCCAACTCTGTGGGTCTGGGTCGCCACCAGGCAGGTGGACCCAGGGTGATGCAGCTCTCCCTGACCCACCTACCACTCCTCCTTTGTCTCAAATCTGAGCCTTCCCACGCCTGCAGTGCTGAGCTTCTCGCCCCAGAAGCCCTTGTGGGGGGCTTTTGGCTTTCTTTCCCAAGAGGGATTATTCAGTCCTGGGCCAGCCCCCTTAAAAGGGGACTTGTGTGGAGGTTGCACATTCAGAATCCCTGGAAAACCCTCAACAGATCATTGTCTGGAGCTACAGAGAGGCCACTGTAGTAAGATGGTATCAGTCTTTCCATTAATACACCCCTTGTGTTCACAGGCTTTGTAACTTGGCACATGGAACGTTGCTCCGAGATGCAGTTTACCCCATTTATGGTCTCCATGTGGCACTTTCCATTTTAGAGAAGAATAAGTGACAAAATCCATCTTTCTTGACTGAATGAGCGTTTCATGTCTACAAAGAAAGAAAAGCTTTGCTTAGTTTCTCTGCTTTTCAGTTGCTGGGAGACCTTGTGTTGATTGTCAGCAGGGTGTCTTTCTACTTTAATAATAAAATGATAGGTGTATTTCTCTAATGTGCAACACTGACTAAAGTTTCCTTGCTCTGTGTGACTATTCTGTTGCAGTAAGAACAGAATACTGAAGTTTTATTGGTGGAACATTAATAGAAATAAACTGCCTTTTAGCAGAGGGAGGTCTGGGGAATGAGTCAGTTTGATTCCAAGGCCGTTAGGGACAGCCTCACTTGTTTCCTCTGCCTAAGAACCTGGAGATTTTTTTAAAGAGGAAGGCAAATTAATCTAGCAGGGTTTTTTTTTTTTTTTTTTTTTTTTTTTTTAAGTGTTAGAGTACCCTACAGAAATACTGAGGACTGACTGACTCCACTGACCACGTAGTTCAATTTAAATTGCTTAACAGTGGTTTGTCTTTTGGGTGTAGTGCTTTTAAAACAAGGAAATTGAATTTGAAAATCAGAATAACATAGGCAGATCATCTAGCCCGGGTGACACTGCAAATCTTGTTGCTCTGGTTATTTGTGTGGTTGTTTCTAAAAGAATGGGTGTAATGTGAACAATCAAAGTTTGGGCTGTGGTACTTTTGCTCGCCTGGTAATGTTATGCATTAATTTATTTTCAAGTGTTCTTAACCTGGTAGAAAATATTTTATGGGGGCTGGGGAGATAGCTCAGTCGGTAGAGTGCTTGCCTTGCAAGCCCAAGGCCCTGGGTTCGATCCCCAGCACCCCCCCCCCCCAAAAAAAAAAAAAGAAAATATTTTATGAACAGTCTACTCTTTATTTTCTTAAGTATATATATATATATATAGAGAGAGAGAGAGAGAGAGAGAGTGTTATAGATGGACACAGTATCTTTATTTTATTTATTTTTATGTGGTGCTGAGTATCGTGGAACCCAGTACCTCACATGTGCTGGACAAGCACTACCCCTGAGCCAGGACTCCAGCCCTGAACTGTCTACTCTTGACCAAAGGAACATTGATGATAGGCTTTGGAATCATACATTCTAGCCTGAACTTGGGTACTTCTTAGCTTTGTGATGGCAAGGCATGTCACTTTACCTGTCCAAGCATTGTTGGAAAAGGATGATATGGTAATGTCTGATAAGATCAGATGAGATAGTGACTGTTAAATACTTATCACAGCCTGTATTCAGTGCTCAATAAAGAGTAATGGCTTTAAGGGGCTCAGTGTTAGAGCGCTCGCCCAGCATGCATGAGGCCCCGGGTTATCCTCAGCACTGCATAAAAATAAAATAAAGGTATTGGTCCTCCTACAGCCAGAAACTAATAATAATCAAAAAAGTAATGGCAGCCGTGAAAGGTGGTGCACACCTGTGATCCCAGCTGCTCAGGAGACTGAAGCAGGAGGATCTCAAGTTTGAGGCCAGTCTGGGCAACTTAGTGACATATAGTGAAAAGGGCTGGAGGGCCGGGGTTGTGGCTCAGTGGTAGAGCGCTTGCCTAGCATGTGTGAGGGATGAAACTTAGTGGTAGAGCACCCCTGTGCTCAGTCCCCAGTACCATAAAATAAATAAATAGGTAGGGCTGGGGATATAGCTCAGTAGTAGATTGCTTGCCCAGCCGGTGCAAGACCCTAGGTTCAGTTCCTAGTGCAGAAGGGGGGAAAGAAAAGACATTGCAGTCAGTGACAGTCACTTGTTCTCTCTGTGAAAGATTACTGGCAGTCATTAATACCGAGTCATCCTGACAGTTAAGAGCCTCACTTCAGTGTTAAGTAGATTTCTGATTCACCTCTAACCTGGGAAACAGTTTACCTTCCTGTGTTGACATGGCGTGTGTTGCAGGCCTTTCATAGCTTCGGCTCTCTTAACCTGAATGGAAGCCTTTTTTTTTAATTGGCAGAGGAAGTGTCTTAAATTGTAGAGTGAGGCGCCTCCAAGCCTGAGGGGATATTTTGTGGTATTGGGAAGTGTGGCTGGGTTTTGCAGCATTCACTGTTAGGTGTAAGTGCAGCTGAGCATTACGCTTCGCTTACATTGTTGTAATTGTGGGGTGAGAATTTGACGCAGGTCAAGACATTAAAATGATGTTGGAGCTATAGACTTTGTGGTCCGTGGTTTTTTTTTTTCTTTTCCTCTTTCTCCTGTCCATTGTGCAGTTCCCTAAATATAGTGTATCCTTTGTTCGGTTGCTGTGGGCTGACCTTTCATAAACCTTTTTTTTTGTAACTGGGGATTAAATCCAGGGGCTCTTAACCCCTGAGCCACATCCCCAGCTCTTTGTATTTCATTTTATTTTGAGACAGGGTCTTGCTAAATGCTCAGGGTCTTGCTTAGGACCTCGCTAAGTTGCTGAGGCGGGCCTTAAACTTGTGATCCTCCTGCCTCAGCCACACACCCCTGCTCCTGCCACCTACGGTTGCTGGGATTACGCACGTGTGCCACCACTCTCGACTGTATGCATACATTTTAATTTTTAAATTTTTATGAGACTGGGTCTCCCGTGTTGCCTGGGCTGACCTCAGACTGCAGTCCTCTGCAGCAGCCTCTGAGTAGCTGGGATTACAGGGGTGCGCCGCTGCGTTCGGCTGCTTTTTATTTAAAGCTATTTTTATGTGGCAGTGGAATGTGCCTTTATCTGTCCACATTAACCCCACTGGACTGCCAGGGCATTCCCTTAAAAGGAACTGTCACTTAGGGAATTAGGCAAGTAAGCCAGGCCTCTTGGGTCACTTGTCCCTGCACTTTCTGAGGAAATGCTGTGTGGTTGGTGCTCAGTAACGTTTCCACTAGGCATTCGGATTCCGTATCTTGGTTCCCATGGCAAGTGAAAATGCCAGGGGTCTGAAGAACTCGGGTCTCAGAGCAGCCACTTGCCCAAGGCCTGGGGCTGCGGTTTGTGCATGAGGCTGGAGGGCACTGCGGGAGCGGACGGGCTCACTGGAGTGGAGCCCTAGCTCTGAGTCCAGGGGCTGGGCCCACACACAGGCTGGGTGAGTGCGGAGCGCTGGGCTTCTGCAGCCAGCGTTCCAGCTCCTGAGCGTACGCCACTGTAGTGCTTTCTGTCCATGTTGTGTGATCATTAATGTGCTTGTGAAGGCTTCGACTCTTGTGGTTCTGTCTTCTGTGGATCACTTGAGTACAGAATTACTGTGTCTTCTGAAATTCACCTTTATCTTGTTTTATGTGTTTTTTTTTTTTTTTTTTTTAAGAGGAGACATCCTGACATTGTAAGAATACAGTAAGAGTTGTGTGACTACACGTAAGTTAGATTCTCTGTGCTTCAGTCTTCTCTACTGTAAAGTGAAGGCAGTAATAACGCCTGCCTTTTAGAGTTCTTGTGAGCCTCAATGTTAGTACTTGGCATGGAGGAAGCCTCAGTAGAGGTTAGTTCTCCGCTTTTTTTAAATACAGGGATTGAACCCAGGGGTACTTAACCACTGAGCCACATCCCAGCCTTTTTTAACTTTTTTATTTTGAGAGAGGGTCTCATTTAGTTGCCTAGGGCCTCTTTTATTGCTGAGACTGGCTTTGAACTTGTGATCCTCCTGCCTCAGCCTCCCGAGTTGCTGGGGATTATACATGCACCATAGCACCCAGTACTCCCTTTCTTTAATGAGATTTTCAGAATTGTTGGATTGCCTTACATGAAGTTTAATCCACTTATTTTATTTAATTGGTCTTTACTTCCTTTGCATTTTTAATGGTGGGGGCAGTGTAGAACTGATACTAGAGTCAGAACTGACTTGATACTAGCGGTGCCAACTTTGGCAAGCATTTAGTCCTTCCAGTTGCAATTTCCTTGTTAGAAATAAAGGGGACAGTAACAATAGTTTACTTCCTAGAACTGTTGGGTGGATTAAGTCAGTCTGTAAATTGCTTAACATGCTACCTAGCGCAAAGTGAACACTTGGTCAGCAGTTATTACTGGCTGTTATTGCTAGAACTACAAGGCACAGTATCTTTACTGCCCAAATGGAAGGTTCCATTTCCGTTCCAGAGCTCTTCAGTGCTTAACTGGATGCAAGGCACTGCAAAGAGAACACCAATAAGACAACAGGACATGACCCCTGTGGTAGAATTGGGACTAAACCAAGTACCTACATATTTGTAACATAAGCGGTATAGAGCTTCAGCTTGGGAAGATGGAAAGAGTCGTGAAGGCGAATCGTGGCACAGTAATGTGACTGTACTTAGTGCTACTGAATTGTACTCTTTAAAGGGGTTAAATGGTGAATTTGGGGTAAGGGCACTGGGGATTGAACCTAAAGGTGCTTTATCACTGAGCTAAATCCACCCCCCACCTCACCTCACCCCACCCCACCCCGTTTTTTTTTGCAACAGGTTCTCACTAAGTTGCTGAGGCTGGCCTCGAACATAGGATCCTCCTACCTCAGCCTCCCAAGTTGCTGGGGTTACAGATGTCTACCACCATGCCTGGCTAAAATAGTTTATAAACTTTATGTATATTTTACCATAATTTTTTTTAAAGAGAATGAAAAAATCCCAGATGTCAATTATAAGTGATGTTGAAGGTCAGATGAAAAGAAGCTCTCTGCCTAGATTATGTTTCTAGTATAAAACTTATAAAACTGGACTTGGTAAGTAGGTTAGCTTTAAGAAAAGTTATTAAATGCAGTAATGCCTACCAGAAGATATAGAGAATGAAGAACAACTGTGTGCCTGCCGTACAGCCCAGGAGGTCCATGCTGTCACCCCCACATATAGCACCCGTGTGCACTGTCCTAAGCACACTCTCCCCCTCTGTCCCCAGCCATTATCTTGACTTAGGTATTGATTTCTCTAAGAAGGATTTTGATGGACAAAATAGGGGATCAGAAAGAAGCAACAGCAGGAGCAGAGGCTCAAAATCCAAAAGGTTGGGGCAGACTGTGATTTGTGGTTCCCATCTACTCTGGCCAGGCGGGATCTGCTTGTGTGTAGGGAAGGGACAGGAACTGAGGCTGGCGAGGGCGGAATGCAGGGCGTGAGGCCGTGTAGTTAATATGGTGGCAGGGAGCAGAGGAGCAGTGGGGTCAGAGTTGTGAGGCTGGAGTGTGGGAGGCCCAGGGAGACAGGCTGGAGGCAGAAATGGAGGTAGGGGAAGAAGCAGTCAGGATTGAAGCTGGGGCTTGGGGAGAGGTGGGACCAGCACCCCGTGTCACATGACGGAGGCCTTCCCAACTTTCTCTTCCAGGGCTCTCCCCTGACCTCAGTCACAGATTCGTGGTCCCTTAGCCTCTTTGGTTACTACATCTTTTGCACTTGGCACTGATTTTATAAGTCACTTACTTCCCTGTGTCCCCAGCTAGCATAGGGGCTCTGATTTCATTGTGTTTGTTTTCAACCCTGGTGTTCAGCAGTTTAGTCTGGCACAAGGGTGTACCCAGTTGGTGCTGCTGAGTGAGTAAAGTAATGGGTTCAAGTGGAGAATGGGCACAGTGAGCCAAGAAGAAGCGGGTGAGGGTCAGGGTTAGCAGCTGCTTGGCCCCGTCCAGCAGGTGGGAGGAGCTCTTCCACTGACCCGCATCCCCAGCCCTTTTTCAATTTTGACACAGGGTCTCGCTGAGTTGCCCAGGCTGACCTCAAATTGCCGTCCTCCTGCCTCAGCCTCGCGAGTCCATAGAATTGCAGGTGCGCACCACTACACTGGCTCTTCCAAGTGCTTGTTGAAATCAAGGGAAGTATGAAGTGTGAGAAGCCGTTGGGAGTAATTAATGCGTTGGGAGAAGAGGTGCCATTGAAGAACAGAAAAACCCAGTCCGATGACTTTATTTTATAGGCAAGTTGACATTTTGTATGGTGCTTGTAATCACATCAGACTGACCACAGATGGAACCTAGAGGTAGACTGGACTGAACTGAACCTCGTCCCTCATGTGAAGAGTGGATGTGCCCTCGAGCCCATGCAGGCCAGCTGTGCTGATTATTTGGCTTTGTTTTTTTTTTTTTTTTCTGCATTGTTTGTAGCAGAATATTTTTATGGCTGTTCATGCCAAGTACACAGTGCAAGGTTATCTGCAAAGACCTGTGTCAGCCACTGTTGACTGGGTAATCATTGGTGCAGAGAACATGCTTAGACAAGCGTTGTTTGGTTTATTTCCTTCCTTAGCGAGGTGAGTTTTTGGATTCCATAATTGTTCAGGAAAACTGTCTTACCCAGTGGTACAAAGGCAGAGGAAAGTTCTTTGTTGAATTTCTTCATGGGGAAAAATGGATGTAGAGAGGTGCACTTGCTTTCTTGTTTCTAGGTTACTTTATAGCATGTCAGCGGAAAGCTTTTGAAAGTATTTCTCATAGAATTGTGAGGAACCTTCTTGGTGAAAAGTAGGTATTTGAATAATTATTTATACCTCAAACTATATCATAGTTGATGCTTTTCTTATTTATTTATTTATTTATCTATCTATCTATCTATTTATTTATTTATTTATTGACAGGGTCTTGCTAAGTTGCTAAAGCTGGCTTTGAACTCACGATCCTCCTGCCTCAGCCTTCTGAGCTGCTGGTGTTATAGGCATGTGCCATTGTGTCTGGCTAATGTTTCATTTATTTATTTATTTTTAAAATATTTTTTAGTTGTAGATGGACACAATACCTTTATTTTTCTTGTTTAGTTAGTTTTTTTTTTTTTTTTTTTTTTTAACGTGGTGCTGGGGATCGAACCCAGTGTCTCACACTTGCTAAGCGTTCTGTCACTGAGCCATAACCCCAGCCCGCTAATGTTTCTTTTAAACCAAACCTTTTGTTATTGCCAAGATTGACTAACGGAGTGGTGAAGTGAGGGTTATGTCCATAGCCTTGAGGTTATATTCCTGTCTGTAACCCGGTGCCCAGCGTGTTGGAGGGACACAGTGACTGCTAATTAACGTGCACCCCAGGCAGCAGTTTGGGTTAATGTGAACACAGCTGAGTTCGAGAAAACGAATTTACCTTCTCAGCCTTTATGGAGAATCTGGTGTTTATGACTTTGGAGAGGTAAAACCAGTAGGTCACAGTTTTCTTTCTCCCTTCCCCTCCATCCTTTCCTTCCTTTGCTGGAGATTGAGCCGAGTGTCTACCGCTGAGCTGCACCTTCGGCCTCAAGCTCTCGTCTCTTAGGACTGTGCCGCTATACAGAAGCCGATTTCATGGAGCATTGTACGCGATAAGCAGTAGTGAAGCCTACGCACCCTGGTTGGGGGAGACCCAGCAAGTCTTTGGTAGGTGGGGAAGTCAGCAGGGAATGTTTCCTGGAGGAGACTGTGACTCATGAGCTGTGTGACTCAGCGGATGAGGTAGGGTTCACCAGGTAATGAGGGACAGGGCTCCGGGGCATGGGGGTGGGCAGCAGCACCTAAGCCCAGAGGAAGAAGCAGGAGACGGACACAGAAGTATTACAGGCAGTGTGCGAGGGACCAGCAGAGGGAACAGTGGGGGGTAAGGCCAGAGAGGCAGGAGGGGACCAGATGGCCTCATCTGCTGCAGTAGTAAGGAGCTCAGGCCTGATCCTTTAGCTGGAGAGCGCTGGAGGATTTAGTCAGGGAGTGCTGCGGTGAGTCGCTCTTGATATTTATGTAGGTGATTCTGGCAATTGGGAGGAATGGATTTGAGGGAGATAAAACTAGAAAGCAGGGCAATCAGTTAGAAGCTGAAAGATAATGGAGGGACTGGGACTGGGGCTCGGTGGTAGAGCACTTGCCTCACACGTACAGGCCCTTGGGTTTGATCCTCACACCACACAAAAATAAAGATATTGTGTCTGTCTACAGCTGAAAAATATTTAAAAAGAAGAAACGGCTCTTAAAAAAATGAGAGATAATTGATAAAATTGAACTTTGAGTAGCCAAAAAAAATGGACTTTGAGGGCATAGGCTGAACTCACAGCACAGCCTGCTGAGTCTTGCTTTGCCCACTTTGATCATATGATATATCTGTTAGTGGCACATTTTAAAAGAATGTAGGGAAAAACTAGTAGAGCCAATAACATCAAGAAATATTGACCCAGGTTGGGGTTCAGCGGTAGAACGCTTGGCAGGCCTGCGTGAGGCACTGACTTCAGTCTCTAGCAAAACACACCCGGCCGCACTGGAGTGGATGACAGCCGGGCGTGTGGAGCACATCTATAGTCCCGGCTACCTGGGAGGTTGAGGTAGAAGGATTGTAAGGTCAAAGTCAGCCTGGGCAACTTAGTGAGACCCTGCCTCCAAATAAAACGGTAGAGCGCTTGCCAACACGTACAAGGCCCTGGGTTCATGTACAAGGCCATAGGGCTGTTGAAGAACTAACTATATGATAGAAAAAGAATGCAAGGTTATAAAAATGCATGAAAATTGGAAAGTCAACTATTAAGCATAGTGGTTAAGATGAGATTTGGATTTTTAGTAAATTTTGGGGCAAATCTTCCTAAATGCCACTTTCTCATCATTAACTTTAGTAGCATTCTAGGGTAGATGTGATGGCACATGCCTGTGGTCCCAGCCGTTTTGGAAGACTCAGGCAGCAGAGTCATGCATTCAAGACCAGTGTAGACAACACATCAAGATCCTGTCTCTTAATCAGAACCAAAACCAAAACCCAAACTTTAATATCCTTATTGAGTTATTCTGGGTATTAGACAAGATGATGTGTATAGCCAGTTACACTGGTGCATGCCTGTAATCCCAGCGGATAGGATGAGGCAGGGGGACTGTGAGTCCAAAGCCAGCCTCAGCAACTTAGCGAGACCCTGCTTCTAAATAAAAATATTTTAAAAATGGACTGGGGATGTGACTCGGTTAAGCACCCCTGGGTCCAATCCCCGATCCCCCCCCCCAAAAAAAAAAAAAAAAAAAGTATCTAAACTGTTTTAACACTGCCTGGCAATAAAAACCCAATAAATGGCAGCCATTTCTGTTGTTCAAACTGTGGCGTGGGACTGTGTGATTTGGGGTATAGGGTTTTCCTTTGAGCTTTAATTTGTGAATGTTGATGATGATCACATTAACAAGGGCGCCATGGTAAATAGATTGGGAAGCCAGTGAGTTTCAGGGGGTTCATTTTGTCTCTGCCTGCTGCTGCTTTCTCACTGCTGGGGTATGTGCGGGAGCTCCAGAGGGGCTTATGTGTATGCATGTAGTAGTGTTCTCAGACTTAATCCGTCACAGAACTTTTGTGGAGATTCTTATGGGGCTGGGTCCCAGGGGCCTGCTTTGGCAAATGCTTTTTTAGGGGATAAAAGTATCCATCTGTTTCCATAGCCCACAGTACTGGTCTGTCTAGAAAGTGTGATAGTTGCTGGATATCCATGATGAAATTTCTATATCATCAAGGAAAGCCTACCTTAGTTTCACAGAATCGATTTAAGAAGGCAGGAAGTATTTAGTGTTTTTCAAACCTTTAAATTTAATATTTTTACAAGTTTATTATAGAAAATTCGGAAAATACAGAAAATTATAAAGAAAATACAATACCACCAGTGGGAGGTAAACTGTTAAAATATTTTATGGCCAAGTGCGGTGGTGCTTGCCTATAATTCCAGTTACTTGGAAGGCTGAGACAGGAGAATTGCAAGTACCTGCCCAGCCTGGGCAACTTAGTGAGACCTTGACTCAAAATGAAAACAGCCGGGAATATAGTCAGGGTTAGAGCACTTGCCTGGCATGTGCAAGGCCCTAGCACCATAAAACAAAAATGAAAACAGCAAAAACCCATATTTTTATGTTTTCTCTCTGCGTTTTCTTCATTGAGATGATTTTGTATTTTGAAGTTTGCTTGTTTATTTTTACCCTAAAGTTATACTTTGGACATTCTTTTAAAATCAGAATATTATTATAAGGCATGATTTATTGTTTTTTTTTTTTTTTTTGCAGTGCTAGGGATCGAACCCAGGGCTTTGTGCTTGCAAGGCAAGCACTCTACTGACTGAGCTATCTCCCCAGCCCAAGGCATGATTTTTAATGGTGATATGGTATTTCATCTTGTGGCTGTGTCTTGATTTATGTATTGTTGGATATTTAGGTGCTTTTTTCTATCATAAAGTTAACATCTTTGAAATCTGTTAAAGTGGTCAACATTTAACATTTAGGAAAATGAATAAGTCTTAACTTTTTGCCATAGTTTGAATCTTTTTTCTTAAATTTTGTTTTGTTTTGCTTTCAGTTGTAAATGGACACAATACCTTTATTTTATTTATTTGTGCGGTGCTGAGCATGGAACTCAGTGCCTCACACATGCCAGGCAAGTGCTCTACCACTGAGCTACAACTGTAACGAATTTTGAATGTCCCCCACAGGCTTGTTAAAGGCTTAGTCACCACGGTGGTACTACTACCACCCTTAAGAGATGCTGGGACCTAGTGGGCTGGGTGCAGTGGTGCACGCACGCCTGTCATCCCAGCAACTTGGGAGGCTGAGGCAGGAGGATCGCGAGTTCAAAGCCAGCCTCAGCAAGAGCGAGGCTCTAAGCTACTTAGCGAGACCCTGTCTCTAAATAAAATACAAAATAGGGCTGGGGAGCAGGCTCAGTGGTCGGGGGCCCCAGAGTTCAATCCCCGGTACCTGCCTCCCCTGCAAAAAAAGAGATGGGACCTAGTGGAACCCCAAAGGGGATTGTGGGACCCTGGCTGCCTCCCTGCTCTTTTGCTTCCTGGGCATGAGGGGAGCAGCTTTGCCCCACCAAATGCCTAAAAAGCAATGGGTCTGCCTCATTGTGAACTGGAACCTCCAAAACTGTGAGTCAAAATAAATCTTTTTCTTTATACATTGATTATATCAGGTATTTTGTTGTAGTGATAGAAAATCTAACACATACATCTAGGCAGTCCTTTTGGCTAAGATATCTGATACCCTATATCAGGTATAATTGTGTAGCTTTGTTTGTTTATTTTGATACTGGGGATTGAACCCAGGAGTGCTTTACCACTTAGCTACATGCCCAGTTCCTTTTATTTTGAGTCAGGGTCTTACTGAGTTGCTGAGGTTGGCCTTGAACTTGTATTTTCCTGCTTCAGCTTCCCAAGTCACTGGGATTACAGATGTGTGCCACTGACCCAGCATTTGTATAGCTCTTTGTTATGAAATTTAAGTAGAATATCTAGAGTAACTGATTATCCTTTGACTTATTCTTTTCTCCACCCATGGACTAGGGGGAAAAAAATCCCATTATTAGAGTAGCATTTTCTCATATTGAGAGGAAATTGCAGTCATGAGACTAAATTCTCGGTAGTTGTAAAAAATTCATGTCATCATGTTTTATTAAATGTAAGAGTAAAACTGTCAAGATATAGTCTTAATAGACATAAATCCAGCATCCATCTGACAGGCATTTTCTTATTTGCACTTAAAGACTAGTTTGAAAATACTCATACACAAATTTCTTGAAATTACAGTTGAAAGGAAATAGAGATGAGAATAACCCACTAAATTCTTAATAAACATTGAATGCCTTAGTTGTTGGTTGTGGTCAGAACACTAGTGAACATATTAGGGTTCAGACAGGCAAGGGGGAGTACATCTGTAGTCCCAGCAACTTGGGAGGCTGAGGAAGGATTGTAAATTCAAGGCCAGCCTCAGCAATTTAGTGAGACCTTTAGCAACTAAATGAGACCCTTTTTCAAAGTAAAAAGACTGGGAACGTAGCTTAGTGGTAAAGTAACCCTAGGTTTAATCCCCAGTACAAGAAAAAGAAGTAAATCAGGAATTCTGTTTTCCATAAGCTGCTGTTTTTGGAGGGGAGGGAAGGGAATGGAGAGGATTTTTTTTTTAAATTTTATTTTAAAAATTTTTATAGCTGGGGCTGGGGAAATAGCTCAGCTGGTAGAGTGCAAGGCCCTGAGTTTGATCCCCAGTACCGAAAAAAAAAAAAAAAAGTATAGTTTTGGTGGTACTGGGGATTGAACCCAGGGATGCTTTTCCACTGAGCGACCTTTCTTTAATTTTGAGACAGGGTCTCACTAAGTTGCTGAGCCTGGCCTTGAACTTGTCTCCCCCGGTTTCAGCCTCCCAAGTAGCTGGGATTTCAGGTGTGCACCAGCTCATTTGACTATAAGAAGAGGATCTTGATTTTTAAATTACAGTAGAAGCTATTAATTGACCTCCTTCCACTTCACTAAGTGTTCCAGTAATTTCATGCTTCATGCCCTTCATTAAAAGTAGTGACTGGTCTGTCCCCCACCCCTCCCGTCAAGGTGAGGTGGCTGGGCGTTTCTGCTCCCACACTGGAATTGTATGCTTCCTTGGGGGCCAGGTGTGTTTGCTCTCAGACCTCTTCCTTCTGGTTTTATTTGTTTACTAATTATGTGATTTCAGTAAAAACTCTGGCACCTGATGAATAATGAATAAGAAGAAAAAGTATGAAAACTGTGAACCAAGTGCTTTAGAAAGAGTTAATATAAAGGGTTTCACCAGAAAAAAACTCACTGGTGAATTAAATGTGGAGTAGATTGAGGAAAAATTGAAGAATTCCTGGATTCCGTTTTCCCGTTGCTTGAGGGGTGTCTGACTTCTCAATTTTTATGAAAGGTTGTGGTCTACGTGAGAAAGAAAACTAGTGGACTCAACTCGGTCAAGTGTGGTGGTCCACGCCTGTAGTCCCAGTGACTTGGGAGGCTGAGGCAGGAGGATTGTGAGTACAAAGCCAACCTTAACAATTTAGGGAGACCCTTTTTCAAAAATTAAAAAGACTGGAGATGTAGTGCAGTGATAAAGTGCCCTTGGGTTCAATCTCAGTACCACCACAAAAAAAAAGGCATATGTATATCTTTAAAATGTTTATTTAGCATGCGTGTGCTTTTACCAAACTGCTTGGTTAACTGGTTCTGAGTTCTGTGTGGTGGAGGATTCCCAGGTTCAACTGCTGAGATTGTCTTTAAGTCTAGGGTGGAGCTAAGTGTGACAACTCCCTGCTTTTGGGAGACAAGGGACAAAGGCAGTTGGCATTGTGATCAGTGTGGGAGGCCCATCCTGTCTTCTGATCCTCACTCCTCTCCCCTCCCCGCGCCCCCCCCCCCCCAGTTGTTATATGGCCAGTGATTCTAGTAAAGTAACATTTTGTAGCATGTGCAAGTCTCAGAACTATTCACACCTGTTGTTATATTTCCTTGTTATTCACGCCATTATCCAAATAAGAAGTCTAAGAAGTAGGAAGAACTTGTTTTTTCTCTGAATATTAGGAAATAAGTCTTCTAGGAATAAAACAAACCCCTAGTATGTTGTGCCTGTCAAATGTAGAAAACTGCCAAATTGTGTGATACTTTATTTCTTCTTTAGGACTGGTCCATTTACTTATTTATTTATTATTATTATTACTGTCATCATCATTTGTTGTGATGGGGATTGAACCCAGGTCCTTGTGCATGCGAGGCAAGCACTCCATTTATTTTTGAGCCTAGCTTTTTGCAATTCTGTGGTCACTTGCATTAAGTGAATAACATACTGATTTTTAGACGCAAGCCACCTTTATATGGAAAGGATTGAGTTTGGATCCCATTGCCTGCTACTTTGAGAGGAAAGCAAATTTCATTTCAATAAGGTTTTTTTTTTTAATTTTTTTTAGTTGTAGACAGACACAATATATTTATTTTGTATGTGGTGCTGAGGATCGAACCTAGGCCCTCACACATGCGAGGCAAGCGCTCTACCACTGAGCTACAGCCTCAGCGCTCGACAGGATTTTGACATTTTTAATAAAAAATAAGATATCTGTATTAATTTGATGATTGGAAGTAACATGTTCTGTTTGTTGAGTGCGTTGTTTTGGTGGAACTTTTGATAAGCAGCCAATAAATTTCCTTCCTGAGTAGGCTGTAGCCTTGGAGATGGTTTCACACAGCCCCCGGGGATAGTTGTATTTTAGGACAGTTTCATAATGTTCTGTGACTCTTTAGCTATATTTTCACATCTTCAATTTTGTCATCAGGTTAAAACAGTCCCAACTCTGCAGCTTTTTTTCCCTTCGGTAGAACTGAAGGAACCAAGGGTCGTTAGGTTGTGTTTGTAGTACGCCTCTGGGATATTGTGGGCTTGGATAACAGGGTTCATCTGGAAACCAGAAGTCAGCGGGAGAGGGTGGTGGGTGATGTTGACAAAGTATTTCTGAATGGAAATGAAGTTGGACTTTCTAAAAACCTAACTTTTTTTTTTTTTTTTTTTGATGCTGGGGGATTTGAACGGAGGGCCTCATGCATGCCAGGCAAGCACTTTACCACCGAGCCACATCCCCAGCCCCGTAACCTAACCTTTAATGTAAAGCCCAAACTCAAATTGCCTGTGACTTTGGCAGACTTTACTTAAAATTAATTGGTGAGATAAGTCAAATGTACTACAATAAAAGAAAACGCAATTAACATTGCTGACTTTATCACCTAATCTATAAACCTGTTGTATTTAAGGTCGTAATACAATCTGAACTCTTTTACTACGGAAAGGTTCGAGAGCTAAGATTTATTTCTTTTTCATCTTTGTGTTATAGAAAACTTAATTTTACCTGGAGAGGAAAAAGTTCAAAATTAGAACAGATTTCCCACCAAGAGTAACCAGCATTGCTTTGAGAAGGGCCAGGCCAGCATAACAGTGGATGAGCCTGAGACAGTGGGTGTCCTGGAGAGCAGGAGAGAGTGACATCAACCTCAGAGCTGGCTGCCAGGGCCTGCGTGGGCCTCGATGGCAGTTCGAGCATCAGAGTGGCGACTGCAGCTGGTTGAAACACATTGAGAGATTCAGATAACTTTGGGTCATTTGGACAAACGATCAAAAATGACCAAGCTTATTGGTCATTTGGGGGGGTTGCTTAGGCACTAACTTAATCTTCCAAAAGTTGGTTCTTAAAAAAGAAGAAGAGAGGAAGAAGAAAGAACTTTTTTTTTTTGTTTTTTGTTTTTTAAGTCAGGTCTGGGCTTGTGGCTCAGTGGCAGCATGCTTGCCTCGCATGTGCAAGGCCCTGGGTTTGATCCCCAACCCTAGGGACATTGTGGGAAGAAATGGGGAAAAGTGGGCCGATAGAACAAAGATTGACTGGTTTTGCTGATTGATGACCCCAGGGAAAAGTTACCCATGGTTTCATCATCTCGCTTTCTCTACTTTTTGCTTTGTGTTTGATAATGTCCTTAATATAAAGTTAATTAAGAGATGTAAGTAGGAATGAACATAGATGATAGACGATAGTGAACGAGTGAGTCTCCATTAGGGTCTACAGCAGAATCATGTAGAAGATACACTTGGAAGCAGCATATCCAGATGGTGTCATAGCAGGTCACTTGACTTCCATGAAATCACATCTCCTTCCTCCTGGGTGAAGATTCAGACAGATTTGCCTCCCTTTCATGAGAGGATGTAGTGGAGATAATAACAGGAGAAGGCGGCACAAGGCAGTGGGTGTTGGCATAGACTGAAACGTGGAAGACGCTAGCTGGCGAGCACCTGTGAGCCTGCAGCTAGGAGGCTGCAGAAGGCGGATCACAAGTTTGAGGCCAGCCTGGGCGACGTAGGCCTCTCCAGAAAGAGTAAAAAGCTGTGGACGCAGCTCTGTGGTGGAGCGCCGCCGGGTTCAGCCCCCAGTACTTAACAAAAAGAAGTGGAAGATGCTGAAGTGAAGAGTAAAGATTCCAGATCTCCATCAGTAACTTCTTAATTTAATAAATCTTTAAAATCAGACCAACGTTCGTTTTCTTCCCTTTGCTCTTGCACTCTTGCCTCATTTGAAAAGCACGTGCAGCCTGTGTGCACCTGTGTGCAGGGCTGTACTCTGCATAGCTAGATGAGTGGCCTGCCCGGACTAGGCTGTGGACAACCCACAGAGCCTTGTGCATGCCATGATCTTGACCTTGAGGTCCTGGAGGGCCAGACTGATCTCTAATCATTGGCTACTCAGAGCCTGGCATTTGGGGGTGCTTCCTAAGTATTTCTTGAATGAACGGAGCCGCCATTTACTGTGTTGGAGCACATTATTGTGGCCGTGGTGAGCTGTAGTCAGGGTACAAAAATTCTGTGGTGACTTGAAGACTACCCTGCTAACAGTGCTTCCATACTGCTGAGCTTTCCAAGTTCAAGGGGGCTGAAGCTCAGCTGCAGAGAAGGGAATTTCGCGAAGCCTCTGCGCCTGCGGTTTCCCCAGGGCTGCTGCCTGTCTAGTTGTTGAGCAGTTGTTTTCATAGCCCCATTTCCCCTGTATGTGTCTCTGCCAGATTGTTGTCGCTCCTGTGGCACCTTGGAGTTCAGGTGGCTTCCCAGTCAGCAGCTGTGTTTAGTGATGGTAAGCATTAACCTGTGATGTTACTGTTTAAAAATCTGTGATATTCACTTAACAAAGCTAATGCTCAGAAGAGCTGAGCAAGATCCTAACAAAAACAGACAGTGGCTTGAGGCCCCCGCTATCAAGATTCTTCATGAAGAAACAGCGTTTTAGTGATGTGCCTCTGCTGGTCTGGGCACTGTGCTCGTTCTAGGACCAGGGGCAGGAACAAGGCACAGCTCTGCTCTTAAGGGGCTTAATGTCTTCATCAAAAAGGTAGATGTGAGCATAAATATCGCTTTACCTCTTTGGGAAAATAACTCTAGAACTCTTAAGTGAATCAGTCAGGCTTCTGACAAGACATAGGCACCTTCAGCTTGTGAGATTTGATTTTTTTTTTTCTTCCTTTTCCCCTCCCTACCTCTTTCCCTCCCTCCCTCTCTTGCTCTTTCCCTCCTGAATTGAACCACTGAGCTGTGTCTCACTAAATTGCTGAGGCTGGCCTTGAACTTGTGATCCTCTTGTCTCAGCCACCAGAGTTGCTGGGATTACAGGCCTGCGCCACCACACCTGACTGGGGATTTCATTCTTTTTTTGCAGGGGGATGGTACCAGGGTTCGAACTCAGGGGCCCTCGACCACTGAGCCACACCCCCAGCCCTATTTTGTATTTTATTTAGAGACAGGGGCTCACTGAGTTACTTAGTGCCTCGCTTTTGCTGAGGTTGGCTCTGAATTCACAGTCCTCCTGCCTCAGTCTCCCAGGTCACTGGGATGACAGGCATGGCCACCATGCCTGGTGGGATCTGATTCACAATGGAGGAATTCCTTACAGGGAGAGAATGGGAGACTCCAAGGGCTGGGACAGGACTGGCAATAGTTGTGTCTTCCTCCAGCCAAGGGACTGGACCAAGAGAGGGAGAGAGGGGCTCACCTGCCTGTTGGCCACATGGGGAGGGGACTTAGGAAATACTTCCACCCCCATTGCCACCATTTTACTCTCCTTCCACCCTTAGTTTCCACTGCAGAACCCAACCAGAGCCAGGGGCGAGTGGCCTGTTGAGGTGGTCGGTGTAGGTCAGTCAGTTGGCCTCAGGTACAGAGCAAGGTAGGGAGTGGATCTCAAGGCCAGATGGAAGATTCCATCACTGGACTCGATTTCTGCGGCTGCTCTAACTAATGGCCACAGACGTTGTGGCTTGCGCCCACAGGAATGTGGGGCTGGGGAGGTGGCCCAGTGCAAGCTGCTTCCTAGCCCCATCGATGTGCGAGGCTCTGGGCTCAGTTCCGGCCACCACAAGCACAAACCTGGAGTGTACTCTGTCATGGTTCTGGAGGCCAGAAATCTGACATCAAGGTGCCCATGACCCCCTGGAGGTTCTGGGGGAGAATCCATTCCTTGCCTCTTTGGCTTCTGGTGGATGCTGGCTTACTTGGCTTATGACCACATGTCTCCAGTCTCCATGTGGATTGTTTATCAACCAAGGAGGGCCTCAGCGGGCACCCAGTGGTAAGTGTCTAGCATCGTGTGGGGTGGCGGGCTAGGAGAAGTTCAGAGACAACGTGCAGCTGTTATCAGGGCCTTGGGCAGGGTGGCGTTTGCAGCAGAGATTTGGGCAGGAGAGCCATCTGGGCTGAGCGGCTAGGGTGAGCAGAGAGCTGCGGGGAGGAGTGCCGTATCTGTCAGGCGTGGCGCTTCTGCTTGTCTGACAAAATGTTTGCTTGTTAAATAAAATGAGTGTGGTTGTTCACTTTGTGTAAATACTAGGCCTCTGAGAATGGCGGTAGGTGACCAGGCCTACCTCCGTTTTCACCATTTCACCATGAGTAAACTGTCTCATGTCCCAGGTGCTCCCTGGATTTTGAGCATTTAACAGACTTCCAGTACTATTAGGAATTACCATTCATTTGTTTAAATGTGCTAATCTAATTCAATAATGTCCTTTATTTTGCTGTGATGAGGATTTTATTGTAGTGTTGAGGGGTAGTCAGGGACTGCCCCGAGTATTCTTCCGTGAAGAAGAGTTAGCTTGGAAACGCGGACAGATTTGTCTGCCTTGTGTTTAGGAAGGCGGTTATAATTATAGACAAAGGAGCCAGACTCCGGCCGGCTCAGGTCAGACTATCACATTGTAGAAGCAGCTGGTTTGGAAATCGTCCACTGGAAACCCAAACCCTTGACCTGCCCTGCCCAGCAGAGCCACAGGCAGGCAGTCTCCCGTCCGTCCCTGTGTCCTAGCAGCAGAGGGAAGTTCACACCCGTTTTCTTACTGAGTTAATTTTCTCCCGTGCTCCCTCAACCAGAATGCAAACCAACAGCATGTACATTTGAAAGGGACCGTGTGCTACCGATGCGTGAATGGATGCATCCCAAGAGGCAAAGGTATCTCTACATTTTTGCCCTGGACAAGTATTTTTTGGGTATCAGGGATTGAACCCAGGGGCACTCAAACACAGAGCCACATCTCCAACCCTTTTTTATTTTGAGACAGGGTATTTTTTTTTTTTTTTTCATTTTTGGAACAACAGCGATTTTTTTTGTTGTTTGGGGGGGGGGCTACTGGCGATTGAACTCAGGGATACTCAACCACTGAGCCTCGTCCCCAGCCCTGTTTTGTACTTTAAATATATTTAGCATTTCGCTTTTGCTGAGGCTGGCTTGGAACCTGCAATCCTCCTGCCTCAACCTCCCAAGCCCCTGGGATTATAAGTGTGCACCACCACACCTGGCCAAAGGCACTTAATTTCTTTTAGAACATTTACCTTTCTGATTGTATCAGATTTTTTTAAATATAAGAAAATGACTTTTTTCTATAAAATTCTATGATTATTGTCATGACTCAAACTTTATGATAGTTAAAAGTAGAGAAAAGTGGAAAAAATTCTATTCTGGGATCCCTGTATTAACGGTGGGTGAATGTCCTCAGACAGCAGAAATAGCTTTATGCAAATGGGTCCTAATTTCAAGTGCTATTATGCATCTCGTTTTTCTTTAGAAGCAAAAAGGAAACTGAAGTTAAACTGGATGCATTTATAAAAATGTTTCTTTACCACAGATAAATTATTATTTCCTGAAAAGATTTCTTTATGGTTAAGAAAAGGGATCATGAGAAAGATCAAGAGGTTAGTTAGCACGGCTGTTTTCAGTTTCATGTGTGTTGGCGCCTACCACGACGCCAAGGATGTCAGGCAAGTTGCCTTATTCTTTAGTGGGATGTTCCTAAGTTACCGTGGCCCTCTCTGCAGATCGGTGGTGCAGGTTGGGTATGGGCACAGGGCAGCCTTGGTCTGAGGGGGTGGAAATCAGGCTGCCGGTTGCGCCTTGCTGAGTGGTGTGTATCCCTGGTTCTCGGGGGGGGATGCCGGTCTCGTCCTGGCCAGCTTGCCTTTGCAGATGAACAAAAGGGGGAGTTTTCCATTCTCCTCAGCTGAAACAAAGGAAGCGAGTACTGAGGGGACAGTCCTGGACTCCACGCAGCATCGCGGGCATGTTCTGGGCCTGTTCGCGTGCTCTGGAGAAGCGCTGCACCCCCTCAGCGCCTACAGCCTGGCCCTGGCCCTCTGCTGCTGTCCACCTGGAGGGTGCGCTGAGTGTGTTGCCAGGTTGGCCTGTATGAAAATATCTAAGTGCCCAAAGGATGTGACAGATTGGTCCAGGGTAGCAGTCACCTCGAGTTCTGTTTGGTCCCTTGCTGGCTGGTGCCTTTGACTTTGTGTGTCCTGTTCATATGAATTAATTGCCTTTTGCTTACAGCGGGTGTTTGTGTTCCTCTCTTACAGGACTTTCTAATATGCAGAGCAGGTGATTTGGACTTGACTTCTATTCTATGGGAATAGGTTTTTTTTTTTTTTTTTTTTTAATGCATTTTGCAGTGAAACCCAAGCAAGGTTTTTCAGCCTAGCTGTGTGTTGGAATCACCTGGAATTTATTTATTTATTTTGATATTGAAGAGCTTGAGCGTTGCTGTCTTTCCAGGGGACTCTCCCAGGGAGATCAGCACTTACTGTGCTGCCCTTTCTTGGGACTTTGAGGGAAATTCAGCTTTTGGAATTATTCTTAAGAGAGACCAGCTGCCTCCCAACGTAGACTCATCCTCAAGTGACCTTATTAGGGGAGCTCATCTATTGCAAGAAGGATTTGAGGTGCTTATTCCTTGACAAACACAGCTCATGTTTTTTTCTTTTTTCCTGTTTTTTTGCAGTACTGGGGATGGAACCCAGGGCCTTGTGTATGTCAAGCAAGCACTCTTTCACTGAGCTCCATCCCCAGCCCCTGCCTTTTCTTACTCTGTGTTTTGTTTTCTACCTTCTTTGACTAGACTGTACTAAATGACTTTTGGCTGTTTTGGCTGGAGTGGGCTTGACTCATTCAGCAGATCTTTACTGAGTGGTCACTACGTGCTGGATGATCCACCATGCCAAATACGACAGATATGCAGCTTGTGTTCCAAAGGGAGAGACAGATAGCAAGGAAACGAATTTGAGTCGCACTGATGAAATAAATAAGTGTTGTAACCAAGTGTGGCTGCTGCTTCAGATAGGATGACCAGGGAGTTCTCTGAGAGGATGAACTTGAAGGGAGAGTAGACCTGAGTGCCAGAGACTTGTTTGCCAAGTCCCGGGCTGATGTGTTCAGCTCTATACAGGCATGTTCCTGCTTCTCTGGATTCTCTGTGCCTAACTTAGAGCCAGACAGATGGTAGTTGCTCAGTTAATATTTATTGAACAAAGAATTGATTGAAGTCAGAATGATAAAGTGCATAGAGCAGCAGGTCTTGGGGCAGGAGCCCATGTCCTGGTCCTGACTTTGTCCATGAGGTGAGACCATTAGGAGGGAAAGATCTCAGCAGCAGTTAAATTTATTAATAATTAAACTTGGGAGGATCATAGATTTGAATGTATCTATAAGAAACAGTACTGAGACCCTGTGTCCCCTTTGCCTCATTTATACCCCAGTGGTGGAATTGGGTGAAATTCTAGTGAATTCTTGCAGCCAGGGTATCAACCCTGATCCCACCAGGGCACATACAGAACATAGAGAACATTTCCATCACCATGAGGATCAAACCCACCCACCCCACTAATCTGCGTTCCATTTACATGATTGTGTTTTTTCAAGAATTCCACACACACAGAATCATGGAACATGTGGCCTTTTGGATTAGCTCCATGTTTTTGCTCCAGGTAATTCCCTGTAGCTTTTCCGTAGTTTGTTCTTTTGTTTATTGCTGAGTACTGTTCCATGGTATGACTATATCAGCACAGTTTATTTGACCGTTCACCTGGTGAAAGACACCTAAAACCTGCTTCAAGATTTAGCCTATTACCAAGTCTTCGAGAGCATTCATGTGCAGGTTTTTGTATGTAAACTTTCATTTTTCTGGGATGAATTCCCAGGAGTATAATTTCTGGGTCAAATGGCAGTTAACATGTTTAGTTACATATGCATAAAAGTCCAACGGTTTTCCAGAGTGACTGTACAATGGTCTAGTTTTGTTTGTTCTTTCAAAAGACTTAACAATTGAAGGAAAGACTTCCCTGCAGACCTTGGTACTTAAAGACCACTGCACAAAGAGCACACTGCTCCCGGGGATGTGGAAGGAGGGGGCTGGGGTGGGAGCCCCACCTGCCTCCGGGTCTTTCCACCTCTCAGACCACCTTTGCTTGCTAAAGCAGCAAAGCAAGTTGAGAATGTTGCTGCTGTGCTCATCTCGGAGAACCAGTTCCCCGTTCCTACAGTGTTGAGCTGGAGGGTTAACTCTCCATCGTGAGCGCAGTCCTTTCAGTTCTAAGCTGATTTTTAACGACCCTCGGGCCTGGCTTGTGTGCGTCTGGAGAGGCAGAGTATCTGCCCACTGGTTAGGGATCTCCCGATTGAGCCATTGCTTTTTTTCCTTCTTCTTCCTCCCTTGTTCTGGTGGCTTGCTGACTCTCTGTACTGGGTGTGTGTCTGTGCATCTGCCTGCCTGCCTGTCTGTCTCCTGGGAGCTATGCAAGAGCAATAAATGGGTGTGGCGGGAGGTCGGGGGAGTGGAAGAAGCTGTGTCCAGAAGCCGCAGGAGGAAGGCAGTGGTAGTGGACATAGACCGGGTGGGTGGGAGAGAGTGTCAAGGGGTGAGACGACGAGGTGTGGTTGAGGTGGCTCCGTGAGGACAAACACGACGCGGCCTGGGCGAGGCAGCGCTTGCCCTTGAGGCTTCAGATGCAGGAGCGAGGTGGCTGTGGGCAGGCCGGGTGGAGGAAGCGGATCATGGGGCAGCCAAGAGAACAGCAGTAAGGATTTTTGCCTTAAGCATGGATCTCAGTTTTGACCTTCCTTTCCTCAGACTTCGCATTCCACCTCTCACCCTGGAGGCCGCCTTTACCAACCAGGTAGCCTGTCCTCCTCATTTGAAAGGACTGCAGGGAACCCTTGTTGGATGACACAAGTCCTCCCCACTTGCAGGGGTCATCTTGGCTGATGGGGAAAGATGACGAAGTGGGTTCCAGTAAACTCGGTTCATTCTGTGGCTGGCTCGGCTGGCCTCAGCCTGATGGGGAAGCCGCATTGACATTAGCCAGCGAGTTTCCCTGTGATAAAAGCGGTCCTTCCTCTTGAGCAGCTGAAACCTGTTTCAAACGAATCTGGCCCTGTGTTGTTCCAGCTGTTTACTTTTGGGAGCACAGTGGTCCTAAGGAATCAAGTCTCAGCATGTCATCGAGGTGAGAGCTCTGCTGGGAGTCTCAGGACAAAGCCTCCTGGAATATACTGGAAAGGAAGCTGGCCTCACTTTTTAGAACAGGGAACAGCATCCAAATGACATCCCTCTGGTTAGTGAGACTTGAATCTGGGCCGGCAGCACCTGCCCAGCGGCTCAGACCAGCAAGGAAGGACAGGCCCCTGGGTGTGGGCACAGGGCCCTTGGGACTTGCCATGAACTAATGCGCTGTGGCTCTCAACATCTTGCATGTTTCTTACAGACGCAGACACTTCAGCTTAACAAAGAAATGACGCTTGCCAGCAACCGGAGCCTGGCAGAGGGAAACCTTTTGTATCAGCCCCAACTGGACACTCGGAAAGCACACTTGACCCAGAAATACCAGGAACTCCAGGTTCTCTTTGAAGCCTATCAGATAAAGAAGACCAAATTAGGTAATTTTTCTCAGGGTGAACTTTTGGGAATAAAGAGTTGAGGGAAGGATACATTTTTAAGTTGTTGCCCTATTAGGAAAGATATTATGAAAAAATATCAGATTAAAGCAGTGACCCTGCTGCAGCAAAGCAATAGTTTATATATAAAATGTTGTTGCCAGGCCAGGCACAGTAGTGCACCGCGGCCCCAGTGACTCTGGAGGCTGAGGCAGGATTGCAAGTTCAAGGCCAGTCTGGACAGTTAAACAAGTCACTGTCTCAAAAAGAAAAGGAGAGGAACAAAAGGGGAGGTGGGGGTGCTGGGGCTGGTATGTAGCTTAGTGGTACAGCACCCCTGGCTTCAGTCCCCAGTATTGCAAAAAATAAAAATTGCATTGCCAATTTAGAAGAAACTTACTACTTTTTAAATTGAAGATTCCAGCTTGGTGCAGTGCTTTATGCCTGAAATCTCAGTGATTCAGAGGCTGAGGCAGGGGGATTGCAAATTTCAGGCCAGCCTCAGCATTGAGACCCTGTCTTGAAAGAAAAACTAAAAAGGCCTGGGGATTAGCAATCAAGATTACACTTCTCCAAATAGCATAGAAAAAAGGCAGTTTTCTGAATTATTCTGAACATTTTACTGTATATTTGACTTTCAAAGAAGGTGAAAAGTATTATTTTAATGTCACACTAATTTGCAGTCAAAACAAAGAGGCATAGGAATCGAATGTTACTGAGAGTCCAGAGTGCTTTTGAGAGCTTTCAGGGGGACATTGAGGTTAAATTGCATTAAAAATCATCCTCTTCAGTGAGATTTACAGTGATGTCTGGTGTGTTTATTATAAGAGGTAAAAATTTACTCTTACACACCCACCCTGAGTGGAGAAAAGGAAGGACCGGCAGTGCCAAGTACTGGTGAGGATGTGAACTCAGGCACAGGAGAGTGAGTTGGTAAAGCCACCTTTGAGGAGTCGTTTGCCGGCCTTCTGAGATTTACTGTGCACACCCTGATACCTCTCCCCCGCTCCTGGGGACATACCTAACAAGTGGATGTTCATGTCTTTCAGAAGATAAGTTTAAAAAGCGTATCGTAGTTTTATTTATAATTTCTAAATTTGGAGGCGGTCTTAAGGCCCATCTGCAGAGTGACGGGTAAGTTGTGATGTTGACACCGTGGATGCCACATGTCACTGAGAAGAGCGGTCGGTGAGGAGTGCAAAGCCTTGATCGCGACAGTACTGAGTAGGAGAAGCCAACACAGGGCAGATGACTGACTCCAGAGCCGGGCAGAACTGACCTGTGGTGGTGGAGGTCGGTGTCCAGGACATGGCTGGGCATGGGCACCAGGGAGCCCTTTGGAAACGCCTGACAGGTTTACACATATGTAAGAATTTGAGTCCTGCTCTTGAGGTGTGTGTGCTTCGTCAGTTATCACTCAGAAACGGGGAACAAAAACTGTATGATTACCGCGTTACCATTGTGTGTTCAAAACAGCCTGCTCTGTGGGACACATGGGGATACTGGGTGTCCTGTTGTGTGATATGCTGGCCCTTAGTCGGCCACGTGGACGCTTGTTTTGGGCTTTGTTCTTCTGGCGGAGTTAAGGCCTTTACTTGAGCTTCCTGGAAAAATCAGTTCTGGGTGGGCGAGATTCTTCCGTTGCCTTCCAGCAAAGATTCCGACAGGGAAGCGGGGTTGCATCTGGGTGGGGCTGCCCTTTACCACATCACGTCTCTCACTTCTTCCAGATAAACAGTCTAACAGTGCTTCCCTGGAGACCCTGTTAGCACTTCTCCAAGCAGAAGGGGCCAAGATTGAGGAAGACACTGAGGTAAGGCCAAGCACCTTGGCAGAATGCCCTGGGGTACGCTTCCAGGGTCTGGGGTCGCTCTGGGCAGCAGCAAGTCTGCTTTCTCAGGGACAGTGAGCCCCACCCTTGTGGGCAGGAGGTTGTACAAGTAGGCATCATGGTCCAGACAAGTGCCAGACAGGGGCCCAGGGACCCCCAGGGCAGTGAAATGCAGGTCCAAGCCAGGTATGCAGTCTCCCTGAATCAGCACTGATGTCCCGGGTGCCAGCAGCCGCCCGCTGTGCTGTAGGTCAGCTGGCAGCTGCACAGCCTTTTGGATGTGGCCAGATGAATCCCAGGCTTGAGCCTGACCAGGGAATGAGGAAGTGTGTCTGGACTGAATGTTGTGCATGTGAGCAAGTCAGGGCTGGCAGCGTGTAGCCAGGTCAGTCTCCGTTGGTCTGATGAACCCGTAGGCTTTGGCGAGGCCCTGATGGACACGAGCATGTTTCTCTCCTGCTAACCCTGCCCAGAAGTCGGCCTGTCAGGGTGCAGCCACGTGGGGGCCAGGAGGAGCTGGGTTCCAGCTGACTTAGCTAGAGAAAGCTGAGGCAGGGCAGTGGTCCCCTCTCTGGCCAGGCAACCCAGCAATGGGGGCTGCCCCTTCATTGCCAGACTGGGTCCTGCCAGGCCTGCTACCTGTTGGCGCTTGTGGCGTGGGAAGGTGGGGCCTGCAGCAGAACCCCAGTTTCACCTCCCCAGTGGCTGCTCTTGCCAGGGCTCACCCCCCGGGGCCTCATTGCCGAACAGGGGCAGAGCACAGGCACCTCAGGAGTGGCTGAGCCCTGAGCTGCGAGGGGCGTTCTTCCTAATAGCCTGCCTACCTGTAACCAGGTCTTTTCTGCCTCTTCCAGAACATGGCAGAGAAGTTTCTGGATGGAGAGCTTCCTCTCGATGCCTTCATTGACGTCTACCAGAGCAAGCGGAAATTAGCCCACATGCGACGAGTGAAGGTCGAGAAGCTGCAGGAGCTGGTGCTGAAGGGGCAGAGACTCCCACAGGCCGCGGCCCCACTGCCGCCCAGGGTTCCTGAGCCTGTGCCTGCTGCCCCTCTGCCCTACCCCGTCCTGGAGGCCAGCGGGCCCCCCTCTGTTGTGCCTCGGCGCATCCCTCCACCCCCGCCTCCAGTGCCTGCTGGACGCTTAGCCAACCCATTTACTGCTGCCGTGGGCTCAGGACAGGCCATTCCATACCCAGGATTACAGTGCCCACCCCTACCCCCTCGGGTGGGCCTCCCTCCTCAGCAAGGATTCTCTGCACAATTTGTGTCGCCGTACCCGCCAGCTCTCCCCCAGAGACCCCCTCCTCGGCTGCCTCCGCACCAGCCAGGCTTCATCCTCCAGTGAGCACCAGCGCCGGTCCTTCCGGGAGACGCCCTCTGCCTGCCTTGCCAGGTTCTGCACATAGAGGCTCCGAGGTCTGACTGCTGGCCGAGGGCCTGGGTACCCTGAGCAGTGTGCCCCATCTTTTTTAGAACTGTAGGTCAGTGGTGTAGAAGTAGAGACCCAGGTTTTGTGCACCGAGGCAGTGCGTGTCCCGCCGGAGCCAGGCACGCCCGTGCGTCATGCCATGTGCATTCTGGGTGTGATTTCTGAGTACCGTAGTGTTGACGAACTCATGAATTTGGAAGAAAAAGCCTCTCCCCAACTCCCATTTAAAATCTTGGTCCCGATACGCAGCCCTATTTAATACGCATGGCTAAACATATCTGTGTTATTTTAAAAGACAGTGCTGTGTGTGTTGGTCCACCAGCTGCTGTGGCCCTGGTCGAAGGTGGGCCTGTGTCAGCCAGCCTAGACGTCGTGCCCATGGCCGGCCACGAGTTCCAGGCCACTGTCTGGGACAGTCGTCACCACCCCTCCTCCCCGAAACCTGGCTGCTTCTCCTGCTTCCCAGCCATGGGCGGTGTTTGCACTTGGCTCGCTCCTGTTCAGGAGGCCCGGCGCATTGTGGCCCTGGGTGTGAACAGTGTCAGCTGGACTTTGCGCAGCACAGCGACCCCAGCTCCTCCTCCCTTTGCCTGGAGCCAGGCCCTGAAGGTTTCTGTGAAGAAATACTCCCCAGTATTTTTACTACATGTGTAATTTTCCTGTTTTATATTGGGAAGGAACTTTTTTGACACACAAGATATTCAGGGAAACTTCTAAAAATGCAAATATTGTTTTGAATAGATCAAAATGCAATTTCTTTTTGTGCAAACAGTACACGGTTACACCTACAGGTGCCCGTACTGTGCCTTAGCTTCTCCTGGTGCCAGGCCTCAGGTGCCTGCAAGGGTGCCAACCATGGCTGCCCTGTGGGCCCACAGGCCAGGCGGGGCCCCCAGCAGCCCTGCATTCCTGTAAGGGCTTGTCCAAGTTCATTGCTTTGTGACAGGTGGGGGAAAAGTCTGGCCACCGTCAACCAGGATACTCTCAGCCAGTATTTTCTGCTTCTGGCTGGCAGGCAGCTGGGTCTCGAGGCAGCTGGGCCCAGGGCCTGTTGGTGCTGCAGGTGCTGGGCAGGGGCACAGGAGCGATTTGGAGAACACTCCCTCCCATTGGATTGGCAGCACACACCCTCTCTTCCTTCCTCTCTGGGATCTTGTCTACAGGTGCCACGTTTGCAGAATTCCCAGGGCCCAGCTGGGGAGGGATAGCAGCTCATGTGTTCACGAAGAGACCTGTGTGCTCACTGGAACTTACAGCCCCACCCTTAGCCTGTCGCCTATGGCAGGCAGCCAGGGCCTGACCTGGTGCCGTGGGCCAGAGCAAGGCTACCAGCCTTTGTCCTCAGTTACCATATTTTCCTCCTGGACTTGAACTCTACTGTATTGTAACTGTCCTGTCAAGAAACAGAGTTGTACAGGATGATTCACTCCTATGCCGGTCAGGAGGGCTCGCCATGTTCTGTGACTCGGTGAGTGCCGCCGTCTTCCCCTGGATACCTCTGCTGCAGCCCCGTTGGGAATGCCCACACCTGGCTGCGGGCTCCAGCCAGAGGGGCGCTCTGTGTGGGTGTTGTGAAGGGCTGCCAGGCTGGCCTCGCCATTGCTGTCCAGGGCCTCGTCGGGCACTGGTTGTAAAGTCGTAGACCCTTTTAATAAATGGAGAATTATTAGTCATAGTCCTGTCACTTCCTCACCTGGGGATGCCTGTGAAGTGTCTGGTTCCAGCGCATCAGTGATCAGCGTCCTGCAGGGATGCTGGCTGAGCCACTGTTGCTGGAGTTGAAAACAAGTCATGGCAGATGGAAGGTGCTGCCCGTCCAGGGTTCCCAGCGGGACCAGCAGGGCCTTTATCCTCATCAGACAGCAGTGGTGGGCGGAAAGCTGCTCGCTCCTGTAGGAGGCGGGTCTCGAGCACAGCCGTGGTGCTGGGGCAGGCCACGGGATGACCCCAGGGTTGGGCTTCCCCTGGCCTCTGTGCGTGTGGCAGCTGATGGAAATTCCGTAGAAGTCCGGTTGTCACATGGTAGAATGTCAGTGACTGACGTGTGGCTCTGAGGACTAACTAGCAGGTGTTCCAAGCTACTGCCCACTCCGCGGCCGGGGGAGGTGCTTTTCCCTGAGGCAGCAGGGAGGGACCCTGCCAGCCCTGCGTCCTTTGCAGAGCTGGTATCTGTGCCCTTGAGTGCCCTCTGTCCCTGCCTGAGCCTGCGTACCTGGGCTACTGCCCCATGAGCTGTGTGCCTGTGCCGGTCACCTCTGGCTGGGTTGCACACCTGCGCCCTACGTGCCTACCCCCTGTGGAGCTGCGTGCCTGTCTGCCTCCCCTGGCTGAGCCGTACCCCCGCCCCCAGCACTGGGCTGCACCAGGGCCTGGTTGCAGGCTGGGCAAGTGCTTTACTGCTGGGCCACACCCATGTCCTCATGGGCCTGCCTGCCGCCTTGGCTGAGTCTGTTCCCCGCTGCTCCCTCGTGTGCCCTCCCCCAGTGAAGGGGTTTGAACA
Source organism: Sciurus vulgaris (assembly GCF_902686455.1). NCBI lineage: Eukaryota > Metazoa > Chordata > Mammalia > Rodentia > Sciuridae > Sciurus > Sciurus vulgaris. The sequence goes on along the minus strand of NC_136468.1, from coordinate 147,336,565 downwards.
GCTTGTGTAGCTCACCCCCGCCCCTTGGTCTTCCTGGCCACCGTCCTGTGCCACAGGTGGGAGGAACGGCGGCGACGCCATTAGGAAGAGGGAAGCACGGATAAGAACGTGGTAGCTCTTCCCCCAGTGAGAGCCGAATCTGCAGCCCTGCCCCGTGAGGACGTGATGCACCATGGGCTTTGTGACTCTGCTCCTCCCTCCTTTGGTCCTTTTTGCTCATGAGGACCCAGGAGGGACAGCCACTGAGCTGACAGTGATAGGCTTCTGATTTCTCGCACAGAACACTTGACTCGGGTTTGATCATCAAGGACGTAAATGTCGGCTCATTTCCTTGGGTCACTAAGTGTAGTCAGCTGTCATGTCAGTTTCCTAGAGTCATTTGCTTTGAAGTGCTCTGCCCAGGTGAGATGGCGCAGACCATGGTCCTGTGGGTGTCTGTGCTGGGAGGCTGAGGCAGGACTGCAAGGAAAGCCAGCCTCAGCAACTAGCAGCCTAAGCAAGTCAGCAAAAGCTGTGTCTACATAAAGTATTAAAACGGGCTGGGGATGCGGCTTAGTGGTTAAGTGCCCCTGGGTTCCACCCCTGACACCAAGGTGTTCTGAAGCCCTCCTGTCTGGAAATTAAGGCCCAGGCCTGGGCTCCAACCACAGCCCTCGCACTGTGGCGATTCACTGAAGTGCTTTCACACGGGTCCTGTCCCTCCACTCAGCCTGCCTGGGCATGCAGGCCCTGTGTCCAGGGGCAGAACCTAGGGGGAGGCCCAGCTAAGCAACCCGCTTCGCTTCCTCTGACCCACACTGTCCTTTTGTCCAGTAGATGCCAGTGATCCTGCAGCCCGCCCTGCGCTGTGTGCTAGGGACTGGGTGGGCAAGGCTGGCTGTGCTTTCCAGAACCCGGATGCTTTGGGCACTAACGACTGGAAAGGCTATGGCCGAGGGTGGAGTGCAGACCAGCGGGAGGCAGCTCCCACCCACACCCGGTCTTGGGATTCGTCCCTTCCTGCCAGTCAGCAGCCACCCTCCCTTGTCCAGATGCAGTTGAAGGGCTAGCCACTGACCCAAGAGACCAGGAGCTCTAGCCTGGGAATGGTGGTGGCCACCGACTGACCTCCTGCATTAGAGGAGAGCCTGAGTCACGAGTCAGGAAAGCTGCACTTTGTGGCAGAACTGGGGTGTGCAGCACTGGTGAGGTTCCATGTCCCAAGTGCTTTACTGTCACCTACAGCGACCACAGTTCCCTGTCCAGGACCTGAGGGAAAAATGAAGAGGCAGACACAGCCCCTCACTGGGGCACTGGTGACAACAGTCAGCATGTTTTATTGCAGTAGAACCTTAACACAAGGGAGCACTAATGCCAGGCAGAGGACCTGGCTCCCCAGACCTGGGCTCTATTCAGCAGCCTCCCCAGAGCACAGGGTGGACGGCGTAGGGACAGGTAGGCCAGGCACTTATCCAGTCCTGCTGCTGGCTCTGCCTCCCACCTAGCCAATCCCTGGGGCTCCAGGAACCCAAGTTCTTCAGATCCACAGGGGCAGCAAAAGACTAGGGCTCCCAGTCTCTGGCTGCCCTTCCCTGAGGTTCCCAGCAGGACTTCCTGATCCCCTAGGAAGTGGGCCAATGGATCCTGGTTTCTGGGCCTTTTCTGGCCGAGTAGGGGGCCACCATCCTCAGGAGAGCTGGAAACCACCCAGGGTATGTGTTGGGGAGCAGCCAGGTCAGAATGGAAAACTGGAAATGTGAAGGCAGCTGCAGAGCTGAGCTGGGAACCCCAGGAAGGTGGCACCTGGGCCACGGTGCCTGCAGGAGCAGCCAGCAGCATCTGCCCACTCCTGCCTGGCTTCCCCAGTGCCGGCCTCCTCCTGGGGGCTCCCGTCAGATACTCTAGCACCAGGCCCAGGGAGAAAGGCGTGACACCCCCTGCCCCGCCAGCCACCTTAAGACCTGCTCTGCTTAAGACCACATGGCCCAAGGCCCTCATGACGTGCTCCAGGCCGCGGATGTTGTACCCTTGTCCCTGACAGCCAGCAGGGACCCTACCTTTCTGTTCACCTACAGCCTCTGACACCGAGTCCAGAAAGCAGGGAGACCCACACGTGGCCCTGTTCCCAGAGTGCTGACTGTAACTTAGGCTTTACTTGGAATATCAGAAACGCTCCAGGCATCTCCGCAGAGCTGCAGCTCGGGCCTGCGGGGTCCTGGCAGCTCTCCATGGTTCCTGCTGCAGGTAGACTTGATCCGTGAACCACCCACGTGGCCCACGCCCTTCAGGCTCAGTGGAGGCCAGGGCCTTGGGGACACTGATCTGCGTGATGAGGCAGGAGGCCTGGGCACCAGGGGCTGGGCCCCTGGATGCCTCAGGACAGTCACGCAAGGCTAGGCCCGACCTCCAGCTGCCCTGCTGGACCTCTGCAGAGCCTAGTAGTTCAGGAGTTGAGCCGAGTAGACACCATCCTTTTTGTCCAGCTGCAGGGTCAGAGGAAAGGGGTCAGTGACCAGGCCAGAAACACATGGCACAGCCTGGGCAGCCACCCACCCCAGGCACCTGGTGGTCCTGTCTGGGGGCCACAGTGGGCTTCTGGGCCAGGGGAGGCTTCTTGGTGGCCCCACTTCTGGGGACAGTGCAGGGCCGGTTGGTCTCCTCCTCACTGGGTGTCCCCATCACCCCGGCCAGCACGTAGTGCTGTTTCCGCAGCTCTCCGAGCCGCATGCGCTCTGCCTCCAGCGTCTTCTCCAGCTCCAGGACTCGCACCTGTGCCCACAGCCACGTCAGCATTGCCGGCCGGTCCCGGGCACCCTCCCAGAGGTCGCACCGTGGCTGCCTACCTGGGTCTCCATCTCCTGCTTCTTCAGCTTGATGAGGGACATGCCAGAGAAATCCATGGTGTCTGTGGCCAGAGGCAAGGGGCAAGTGTCTGGGTGCCCACTCCTGCCCAGCCCGGAAGCCAGCAGCCCACCGACACCCAGGTGCTCACCCCTGTCCTCAATCTGCTCTTGGCCTGACTTGGTGGAGGCCACCACGTTGGCAGCCCTCTCGTTGACGGTGCGGGAGCACTCCTGCAGGCGGCTCAAGTGCGGGCTGTGCTTGTTGGCCTTGACCTGGGGGGAGGTCAGGCAGGCCTTGAGCTTGCAGTCCTGGGCAGTTGCGGACCCGAGGACCAGGCCCAGCATGGGGGCTGGGCTGTGTCCTGGGGTGTGGCTCACCTTGGAGGCCGCCACCAGCTGGGCCGTGCTGGCTGCGATCTCGTGGGAGCAGACGATGAGCTCCTCGTATTTGCCCTTGTGCAGCACCACCTTGTCGGCGGACTCCCTGGGGGACAGGGCCAGTGAGGGCGGGGGACGTCCCGCTCCGAGGCCCTCAGAACCCCACCGACCCCCCAGGCCACTCAGACCCTACCCACCCCACCCAATGACATACACCAGCTGTGTGGCTCCCCAGCCCACAGCCTTGGAGGCCGAGATGAGACCTTCAGTCCACCGCGAGTTCTTGGCGTAAAATTCCTGCTGTGTGGCTGCCCCCTAGTGGCAATGAGAGGACAGTGCGGGACAGGCCAGTCAAGGACATCACAGGTGGGAACAGGTCCACAGGGGCCCCACCTCCCCTCACCACAGCCACAGGGCACATCCTGACGCCTTCCTGGGGTGGGGTCTCAGCTGAGATGCCAGGGACACTGCGAGGGGGCACACGTCTCATCTGTGCATTTCAGGAGTCTCGAGCATGAAGGGGTGAGGGGCCCTGGGGTCTATCCCTCGCTGCCACGCTGTGGGCCAACCAGGGAGCCTCACCCTGCCGCTCTCCACGATTTCCTTCTGTAGGCTAGTGGACGTCATCACCAGGAGACGGATGGCCTGCCAAGACCAAGATGCCACGTGTGATCCTCAGGGTAGCTGTGAGATAGCCCTCCTGGGTCCCGCCACCCACTCACCTTCATGAGTTCTGTGCAGGAGTTGAGGATCCTGGGGAGAGAATGGGGGCTTGGTTGGCTGCTGTACACCGTGGCCCCAGGCGGGGCCCAGGCCTTCCAAGCCTCCTGGAACAGTGGTGGGCTGGGGGCTCACCTCTCATTCACCTCCAGCTTTACCCCTGAGCTCGCATGGCGGGCCTGGTTCATCATGTCCTGCACCAATGACAGAGCTGTGAGCTGGCTGGAGCAGAGCAGCAAGGGGACCCCAGAGACGGCCATCCTGACGGTCGGGAAACCCAGGGCCACCTCCTACCCTCAGCTCTGACCTCAGGGACCCCTGAGAGGTGCTGTCTGTCCCCAGTCCAGAGGCTGACTCCAGGAGTACATGAAGCCACACCCACCCAACCCAGGGCCTCCAGCCCCCACAGACTCCTGCAGGAACGGGGGAGCCCGCAGCCCAGTCCTCGCCTCGATCCTCCGCACGGCATCTTCGATGGCTGCAGACGTGGCCGCCATCTCCTTGTCAACCATGGCCCCCAGTTCCTCCTGCCGCACATCCAGGCTCTTGGGCTTCAGCTCCTGGGAGGACAGTCAGGTGGATTCAGTTCCATCAAGCGCACAGCCCGGGGCAAAGGTCCAGGGTCCACGGGCCTCTGGAGGGGGACAGGCCCTGCCCTGGGTCCTGTGGCTGCAGCTCTGTTCAGGAACACCCACTGAGCCAGCCCAGGGGAAGGCAGAGCAGCTGGGACCCCACACCCCCACCCAGGGGCTCAGCTGTGCATCTCACCTGTCCCAGCTGGAGGATGCCCTGCAGGGGGCTCCGCACCAGGCTGGGCTGTGCCCTTGGCAGAGCCTGCCGATCCTGCAGCTGCCCCAGGAGCTCCAGAGCCCGGGCTCCACACTCCCTGCACGCGTCAAGCAGGCCTGTGGGGGGAGAGGGCTATGAGCACAGCCTCCGCCCAGGACCCCGGTGAAGCCCCTCACCCTGGCCCAGGCCCGGCTGCAGGCCCACCTTCCCCAACATACTGTGGAGACCCCGGTGGGAGACAAGCTGGGGAGGCAGCCAGACACTGCTGCCAGGAGCCCACTTACGGTCGGCAGGGTCGGTGGGGGCCAGGTGGGAGGTGGCGCCACCGTTGACGATGGTGTCCGCAGCCAGATGGGAGAAGCGGGTCAGGGCTGCCACCAGAGAGGCGGCATCTGTGTAGGTGGACAGGGCTGAGGTCACTGGGTGGGAAGCAACAAGACCCTGGTGCGGGGGAACGTGAGGACAAGCTCAAGATGTGGCCCCAGTGCCCCCAGTTCATGGATGAGGAAAGGAGGGCTCAAGGCGGGGCAGCGAGGGGCAGCAAGGGGCAGCAGGACAGGACCAAACTTGTCAGGGTCCAGGCCCACCCACCACCCTCTGAGGACACTTGGTAGCCACACCCCAGTGGTGAAGGCTGCCTGCCCACAGGACGCGGGTCCCCGGGGAGTGGGCAGCGCCCTCTGCTCGGCTGCCCGCAGTCCTGAAATCCTCCCTCCCACCCCTGCCCTGCCTGACCCAGCTGAGGCCGGAGGCGCTCACCCGCAGGGGAGGCCAGGTACTGGGTGTGGCCCTTCTCCAGGGCACTCACGGAGTCCAGGGCTGCCTGGGCCCTGCTCACCAGGTAGTCTGAAAGCACAAGGAGAACATGAGGCCCCAGCCGCACTGGGGAAGGAGGTTCAGCGTGGGGAGGCGTCTGAGCGAACCTGGGGAGCTGGTGCAGCGCAGGTGCAGGGGGTCGTCCAGCTTGCTCACGGCGTCCTGCAGGGTGCCCTCAGCCTCGGCGGCCGCAGCGCACAACACTGCAAACTGCTCGTCCAGCAGCCTCTTCCGCAGCCCCTGCTCCTGGGACTCCTGCAGAGGGAGGCGGGGACAGGTGGCCTAGAGGCCCCAGCCCAAGGCCCAGGGATGTGGCCCAGCCCGGGGTCAAGCCACCAGCCGCAGTTCTCCGTCTGGCGGTGGGAAGGGCTGCCCTGTGCTGGGGGCTGGAGAGCCCAGAGAGGCTCCTTTCCCCACAGGGCCAGCTGCTGGCCTGCCAGGCGGTGAGCAGCTCAGCGCAAACCCGATCCGCAGGCAAAGGGTCTGGCCAGAGGCGCGCGGCACGCGCGAGACGCCCGCAACCGCCACCAGGGAACGAGAACCTACCAGCCGACAGCCCGAGGGAGCTGAAGGGGAAAGTGGGCATCGGGACGCGGGGACGGGAGCTGGGGCTAGGGGTGTGCCGGCGGAGGGCCCGCGGTGGCAATGGCTGCGGGGAGGCCATACCTTCTCCGCCAGGCGCCCCTGCAGCTCGCCCCTCTCCTGGGAGCCGCGCAGCTGTTCCTGGCCCAGCGCAGCCTCCCTCTCGCGCACCAGGCTCTGGGCCGCCAAGAGCTCGGCCTCCCGCTGCCGCAGGGCCCCGCTCAGAGCGTCCTTCTCCGCGCTCAGCGTGTCCAGCCGGGAGCTCAGCTCCGACCCACTCTGTGGGCACGTGTCCGTGAGTAGGTCCACCCCACTCACCGACCCCGCAGCCACCTCTCCTCTCCCCCCAGGAGGGTCAGGGCTGGGTCCTAATTCCATGTATCCCCTGGGGCTGGGTCAGCAGCATCTGGGACCCACGGAGGGCCCCTGAACCCGGCGACACCCGAGCGGCCCCGTTCACGGGGAAGAGGCGGCTTCCACCTGGCAGCTGCCCCACGGCACCTGCTCCGTGCGGCTCAGGGCCTCCTGCGCACGCGCCAGCTCTCCGGTCTTGGCCTCCAGTTCCCTCTTGAGCTTTTCCATCTGGTCGCTCTGCTCCTCCAACTGGGACAGGACAGCGTGTCACTGGGGCAGCGGGGCTCGGGGGACGCAGGCGAGGCCTTGCACGCAGGGGACGTACCTTCATCTCGGACTCCCGCTTCACCTGCTCCATCTGGAAGGCCAGCTGCTCCTTCACCCGCGCCACCTCCTCCTGGCTCTGCTGTGTCACCGTCAGCTGCTTGGCCGTGTCTGCATTCTGCAAGGGCAGGGGACAGGCTCGCTCTGCAGCCTCGGCGGGGCCGCCCCCCCCGGGCGGAGGCAGGGCGCACCTTCCTGAGCAGCTCGGCGTGCGTGTTGATGAGCTCGCTGTGCTTCTCCTTCAGCCTGCTGTAGCGCGCCTCGGTGGCGCTGGCCTTCCCTGCCAGGAGAGGAGTGGCGTGAGGCCGGCGGCAGGGCGGCAGGGCACCTCCCGGCTAACCCGGCGCCCCACGCACTCTCGGCCTCCTCGCGCAGGCCCTGGATCCGCGAGCCCTCCAGCTGCAGCGCCCGCAGCTGGGCCAGCTCGTGCCGGAGCTGCTCGTTGTCCACCAGGGCCTTCTGCTTCTGCTTCCGCTGCTCCTCCAGCTCGGCCTCCAGGGAGTTCACCTGGCCCTTCAGCTGCGAGATGTACCGCTGGGCCTGCGGCACAGGAGGACAGCGTGGGGCCCTGCCCCTGCGAGCGCGGCAGGCGGCACCCCGCCCGCGGCCCTCACCTCCAGCTTGATCTTCTCCAGCTCCGCCCGCAGCAGCTCCACCTCCCGCTTCAGGTTCTCGATCTGGAGGTCCCTGGGGACAGAGGTACTGGGCTCACCCACGCCCCTGGGGGCGGGCGTCTCCGAGTTTGCAGCCTGCGGAGGCCAGGCCTCCTGACAGCTCAGGGAGGCCCGGCCGGCCCTGCCCAGCCGTCGCAGGTGGGCCTCACCTGTCGTCCTTCAGAGAGCCGTTGGGGGGTCCAAAGGTCTGATCGAAGAGGTCAGCCACCACCTGCCACGGCAGAGCACAGTCACCTGTCCCACACCTGTGCCTCCAGCAGGGTGGGAGGCCAGTCAGGCCCACAGCCCTCGGCTGTGCGCTGGCCGGGCCCGACGTGGGGCGGCGTGGCGCTTACCACGGGCTCCCCAGCAGGGGGCGCAGTGCCGATCTCGATGAGGTTCTCGGGCTCCTCGTCCTCGGGGGCCTCCTCGGGGATCACCACCACCGGCTTGATGTGCTCAGCCAGCGCTGAGGCCCGCAAGAAATTGGGGGGTCCCTGCAGGGGCAGCAGAGGAGAGCTGCTCAACAGCCCCGAGGAAGCCCGGCCTCCACTGTCCCCGAGCCAGGTGGGGACAGCCAGCTGCCCCGCATCCTTGGAGGACTGGCGGTCAGGGAGGGTGCGGGCACCTCGGGCAGCCGGGGGATCTGGATGAGGCGCTTGAAGTACAGCATGTCGGAGGCTCTGCGGAAGAAGTTCCGGAGGCTGAGGAGAGAGGGGCGGGACAGTCACCAAGGGGCCACGGCCTGCATCCCGGCCGAGCCTCGTCCTGCCCACTGGGTACCTGTGGAACTGCTCGTGGAACCGGTCCCTGTGGCCCTGCAGGGTGTCTGCCGGGAGACCTGGGGACAGCACAGATTTAGGGGCTTCTTCTCCACACACTGCTTTGGGGCGCTGTCCCCTCCCGTGTTCCTCCACGTTCTGGACCGTCAGAGATTAGAGAGCACCCATGACCGGGCCAGGCCTGCCCCGCATAGGAAGGCGCATGGGGAGGTGGGCGAGACCCGGGGAGGCCTGGCTCTGACTTTCTGAGCTAGAGAAGCAGTGAGCCGCAAGCTGCGCCCAGCTTTGGGGTGATGACACACCCGGGGTCCTGGACTACAGCAAGAACGGTGCGCGTCCTGAGCTGGCGGTTCTCAGCGTGGTCCCAACACCCCTCTAGAGGGTCGAGGAGGTCAAAACCCTCAGGCTCAGCAAAGGTGCCTTTCTGCTCCTGCTCCCCCAGAGAACGTGGCAGGATGAACTCAGGAGCAGGCAAGGGGCCCTGTCCCTTTTTGAGCCAGGCATTCAGTTGCAAAAGCCTAAAACTAAGCAGGTCACGGTGGCACACGCCTGTAATCCCAGTGATGCAGGATTGCAAGTTCAAGGTCAGACTCAGCAATTTAGTGAGGCCCTAAGCAACTTAGTGAGACTCCGTCTCAGAAGATAAAATGGGCTGAGGATGTGGCTCAGTGGTCAAGCGCCCCTGGGCTCCATCCTCAGTACCAAGCAAAACAAAACTCTACCAAGTCTTTCTCTGCTTTGGAAAACAGTGATTTTCTCTTCTCTTTAAACACGTCGTGTGGTGGGTAACGAGCTGACTGTCGCTCTTCCTAGACTAACTCCTCACACTCCTTTTCGACAGCCAACACCAAAAGACCCGAGGCACAAGGACGCCACCCTTGGGGCCGCACAGTGACTCACAGGAGTGCAGCTTGAACATGAGCTTGACCGTGTAGTGGTAGAGGTGGCTACAGTCCTGGATGACTTGGATGAGCGGGGCCAGGCGGCACTGGCCTGAGGACATCTGGGACACAGCAATGGCCGTGTTGAGCTGCCGGAAAACTGCATGCAAAGTGGGAGACGAGGCGTGAGAGCTAGCCTGGGACAGCTCGCATGGACAGCCACATCGGGACAGCCCAGGAATGGCAGCCGCTCACATCATCACACCACCGTGAAGAGGTGGCCATGGCGGTGGGCAGCTGCTGCAGACCACCTGGTTGGGAAGTCGGACTCCACCCCAGGTCTCAGACACCAACGTGCTCCTCGACGCACCCTGTGCCGGTGGCCACCCCTCGCCAAGAGCATGCCCAAGGTCAAGGTCAAGGTCAAGGTCAATGAGCCCCCTGCCCTTGGGCCTCAAACCCATTCTAAATTTTAGAGAAAGGAGCTTCAGACTGTCACCCAGGTCCCTTCCTACAGCTGTGGAGACAGCGATGGGCTCAGGACTCAGCTCTGCAAGCACAAGTGACCGTGGAACCCGACCTCCCGGGGGGCCCTTGACAATCAGGCCCTGTGTCAGAACTACTGAGGGGGGACAAAGATGAACATGAGGCTGCCGGTCCTGGCTGGCATCCTTCCTGGGGCAGAGGAATGACAAAGAGCAGGAAGCAAGCCAGGGTGGGAGGACAGCCAGGTGGCTCCATGCTGGGCACATCTGGCCATTCCAGAATAGCCCTTGGGCCCCTGGGGTTCAGCTCTGGCCTCGCTGGGGTAGGGCCAGCTGCAAACTTCTGCAGTGACAGCAAAGAGCCAGGGTGGGCAGAGCCAGGGTGGGCAGGGCCAGGGTGGGCAGGGCCAGGCCTCACCACGCCGCCCGTGTCTGACAGGCAAGTGCACCTCTGGCCGTGTTTGTGGGATATGCAGCCCTCGATCTGCTATTTCACACCAACTGGCATCTGTATCTTCCCTGACCACAGCCGTCAGACACACTCGCTCTCCCCACTGCGCGCTCGGCATCCCACAGCCAGCTACCCACTGAGGGCCCCTGGATGTTTGTTTCCCACTGAGGCAGCCGTGGCAGGGGCCTGGCACCCGAGCAGCAGACTGGCACCTGGCAGCGCCTCGGTGCCCCACCTTTGTGCTTCACCAGGGCCAGGGGTGGGGACCAGCAGGTTCTCTCCACTTCCCTTGTGGGGGCCACTGCTGCCCACAGGGGCTTCCTCCCGTGTGCCGAGGCCCGAGCTCAGCCCATGTGTGCCAGGACACAGCCTGTCCCCTAGGCCAGCTGCTCCGTTGGGCCACGCCCTGTGAGGTCCCGGGCAGCCTGCCCAGGTGCACAGGGCTCAGCATCGAGTAGGGACAGACTGCCCACGGGGTTGAGCCAGCCTCAGTCCAGGCCGGGGGTGCGGGGAGGCTGTCTGGCCTCTTCCCAGCTTCCAGTTTTCCCTTAAAAGGTGTCCGCGTCTTGCCCTGCCACGGAGAGCACTGAGTCACCCCAGGCGGGCTGAAGCTGCCTTCAGACAATCCCCTCGGCCTGGGAGGGCGAGCCCGAGATTTCCTGTCCAACGGCTGCCGGTTCCTGGGCTGGGAAACTGATGTTTTAGGGCAGAAAATGGGCAACACAACTCAGGCTCTGTCCGGTGGTGGCGGGGAGAGGGCTGCAGATGCCCCGAGGCCAGGTAGGAACCTAGAAACGGGACTCCCCACGGCCCAAGCCCGGACAACACTGCCCACATGGGCCCAAGGACAGCGGAGACTGTTCCCTGGTCACACCAGAGGGGCTGGGGTCCGGGTGGCAGCGGAGGCTCCTCCACTGTGCTCTGGAGGCACCAGGAAGCCTCACCACCTGTTCCTGGGAGGGGCACAGACCCCCTGAGGGCAGGTGCACTTCAGTAAGTCAGGGCTGGGGGTGGCTCTGTGGCTGTGAGGCCATGCTTGCCAGGTGTGTGTGGCTCTCACACACACGCACACGTGCACACACACGCACACCGCAGGTTACAGCAGTGTGGTCGCTGGTGTCCTCCCGACTGTCAGCAGCAGCTCAGACCCTCCTGTGTCCCGGCAGGATGGCTCACCTGACTCGGAGAGCTTCAGCTCGCAGTCCATGTAGTCGAACATCTCCACGGTGAGCTGGAAGCTGCAGAGAAGGCGGGGAGGCTGACAGGGAGGCTGGGCAAACCGCCCTGTCCCCAAGACCCCGGCGTAACAGGGTGCAACCCCCACCTCCCTGCACACAGGACAAACCGCTGGATTCCGAATGACCACCAGTAAGCTAGCCCGCTCTCCCGGGACATGACGCTCAACCTCGGCCACGGGCTCATTCAACACCCTGGCCTGTGGGCAGCGGGCAGGGGTGGGGGTTCCAGGGACACCAGGGCATGAGGCAGGGAGGAGAGGAGCAGGGTCTCAGCCACGCACTCACATGTTGTTAACATCCGTCCCAGCCGCCTTCTCCAACACCTCATCGGCCACCTCCAGGCCGGCAGGAAACTGGGGGTGCTGCACAGAGACCCCACCCTGCAGCTGTGCTGGGCAGCCCACACCCAGGTCCCGCCTAGCTCGGGGCAGAGCCGGCTCTGTCCCAGGACTGCTCTAGCTCCCAGGTGGCCGTGGCTGCTGTGGCCCAGCAGGCAAAGGCTGGCTGAGGGTTTGGGGTGCTGGAGGGAGCCCACAGGGGAGTCAGGGCACAGCCAGGCAGGACACGGTTTGGCCACAGGACAAGCTGGGATGAGCCAAGCAGTCCTAGGAGCTCGTGCTGGCCTCCTGGTGAGTGGACAGACCACTCGGGCAGATCCCATCCTCCTTGATGACCCAGAACACCACAGGCACAGCCCACAGCCCCTCAGCCCCACGACGTCCAGAGGCGACTACCTTGAGGTGGAAGGAGATCTTGGTCAGCAACAGCTTGGTGTACACGCTCACCAGTTGCCCGTACCGGTCATGCAAGTGCCCCTGCAGGGAACACCCAGGTGACCCGCTGCCCTAAGAACACACCCAGAAAACCCAGGGACTGGGCAGGCGTGGGGCCAGTCAGGGAATGAGGTGAAGGGACCAGAGCGAGGGCCACCCGCTCCCACTCCAGTCACTGGTCCACTCGACGGCCACCTGCCGCCCCCCCCCCCCCCCCGCTTTCTTTTTCTTCTCCATCTTACTCCTTATCATTCTTGCCAGAGAAACTGGTGAGCAGAGAGCTCTCTGTCCAGGGCAACGGCCAGTTCTGAGTTGGGACAGAGCACTGAAGTGCTGGGGCGACGGGGAGGCTCGATCCGGCAGGAGTCCCCTCCCCTCAAGGCCCTGGGCCCGTGTCTGCTCAGGCACAGTGGACGTTGTTCCCTTCACTTCAAGGGACACGGATAAAATGCAGAGACCTCGGACAGGGCGATGCCCCAACTGGAGCCCTCTCCTCCCTCTGGGTCTGCCCCGGGCTGCAGGCTGGCCACGGTGCTCGGAGAGAGCGCCTGGCCCGAGGCCCTCTTCCCGCCTGGCTCCCTAACTCCTGAGGGCCTGGAGCGGACTCGGAACACAGCTCCCCAGCGCTCAGACCACAGAGTCTAAGTCCCGGGGAACCATGGGCGGCGTGGATCTCCAACCCCCTCCACACCAGCTGGTCTCAGGGAGTCCTGGGGCCTGTGGCCATCATATGGGCTCCCTAGCTGCCTCTGGGACACTGGCCTAGGGCTGCCACACTCTCTGACTTGCAGGGACTAAAGGGCCTGCCTGCTCTGGGGCTGGAGGCCCAGCAGTGACGTGCTGGGAAAGCCCTGCACGTGGCCTTACGTGCACAGCGCGACCTCACATGGACAGGGGACTGTCCTCCACTGCCCAGGAGGCCCCTGACCTCTTCTCATAAGCCTGCATGCCAGGCAGGCCCGCCTGGACCCCAGGCCCGCACCGCACCTACCCACAGGTCTCCAATCTCCCGGATGTTGCTCCGATACCGCTGGCAATCGTGCAGCACCTGCCGCGGGAAGGGCAAGCTGATGGGCTCCCACCAGGGCAGCAGGCTGGGCCAGGCAGCCCAGAGCTGAGGCCCGACTCTGAGGGGTCCCGGCTCCCTGCCCCTCCTGGGGCCAGAGGGCAGGGCCACTACTCACATTGGGGTGCCCGTCTCGGAGGACCTTGTGGAGGACATGGCAGAACTTCCAGCTGAGGATGGAGCTGCTGGGCAGGGGCAGACCGATGGCATAGGACCAGAAGGTGAAGGCCCCCTTCTCGTGGTGAGTGCCCAGGATGATACCTGCACAGGTCAAGGTCAAGTGCAAGAGGACAGAGACGGGGGTGCGGGGAGGGCAGCTGGGTAAATGCAGCTGCACTGAGATGCGGGAGGACTGGGCTGCCCCCACCCTCTGCCCCAGGTAACAAGGGCTAGGGTCTTCAGCAGAGGGGACAAGACAGAGGGCAAGGTCATGGACATGTGTCCAGACGAACTGCTCCAATTCCCACCACCCGGGTGGGACCATGCGCCTGTCCACCTTCTCCCCAGCCTGGGCAGTGGGCAGGATACGCCGGGCATGCTTCTCCTTCACGGGGGCCTCCTGGTTGTTGATGGCTTTGCTGATGCTGATGGCCTGCAAGGGACAAGGGAGCCAGAGTTCAGAAGCCCACCCACGTGCTGCCTGGAGAGACCACCCGCAAGGGCCGCACAGCAAGGCAGAGGCGAGTGTGGTGACGCTGGAGGGGCCTCGCTCCTGAGCAGCCCAGGCAGAGCGTCTCTTACTTGAAGCGTTCAGCCGAAACTACAGCAGACAACGGATGATAAAGGCACCCAGTCACCGGGCGCGGGGAGGTGGGACAGAAGCTGGGCTCGAGGCCCAGGAGGCACCTCTGTGGACGAGGCCCGGGCCCCAGGGAGGCGTGCCTGAGGGCAGGGCCTGTGCAGAGCTCCCTGGGCCAAAGGAGGCGACATGCCACTCGGGAGGCAGGGCCCGGGCAAAGGCACCACAAAGAAACAGCCCTGTCGCCTGTGGGCTGCCTCCCTAGGCACTGTGTCCTGGCTCAGTTCCTGCCACCAAGGGGGATGGCCGCTGCAGCCCAGGGGCAGGAGGGAGGCAGGAGGCTCCTCCTGTCTGAGTTTCAGCCTTGCGCTCCAGTCCCCGCTGCCATGTCTCAGAGCCAGCTCCACCTCCACCCAGCTACGTGCCTCCTGTGAGGGCCCGAGGCAACTGTGTCTTTGCAGGAGGCTCAGGGACACCTGGCATGTGCTGTCACCAATCGTACTTCTTCTGGTGGCAGGTCTAACAGTCTCTGTCCACCTGGCTGTCAGCACTTGCGGACTGACGGCTGCCCAGCCATGGCCAGCTGGGCCGAGTCAAGGGGCCACACCAGGAGGCTGTCTGGGCACCAGCCCGACACACAGGTGGTCTCTGCCTTGCCCTACACAGCGGTGACTTGGTCAGCTCAGGGCCTACTGTGGGCAGCTTGCCACCCACTCATCTTGGGGCGCCGTGTCCTCTGTGTACCCAGGGGAGGCCCAGCAGAGCCAAGTGGCCCTTTCTGGTGCATGCGCAGACCTGGGGCCGCCCAGGCAGCCCCTGCACACTGCCACCCAGCGAAGCGTGCTGACCCCCTTTTGCACACAGGGCCCATTGTGGTGGCTCATTGGGATGTGGGGGCCTGGGGCTGCAGCCAACCCTGCTGCCTCGCTGTACCAGGGTCCTGAGGACACAGGCTCTGGCTCCCTCATTTGCAAACTGGCCAGCCAGACACGAGGCTGCCCGGCCACCTGTCGTCCTGTTTGCCCAGCCTGGGCCTCTCCGGGCTTCTGCTCCTTTGAGGAAGAGCAGTGACCCAGGGGCCATGGTGAAGTCGCTGGACCCTCTGCAGCTGTGTGCCCAGGGGTCATCACTCCCGCCGAGGGGACGCTGTCCACAGCAATGGCTATTGGGAGGACCAGGTCTGGCAGCAGCCAGCCTCTGGCAGCGCCCTGAGAGGTGGCTGGAAGGACATTTTCTTGAGGAAGAAAATGAGGCACAGGGGTGCCTCTGGTCTGCCCCACTAACAAGGGAAAAGCCGGGGTTCCAAGTCACGTCCTCAGCAACGGCCACACAGCTCAGGCACCACCCCCCAGCGCGGGGCTCAGAGGGCAGGTGGGCTGCGCCTCCCCAGGCAGCTGGTGAGCGGCTGTGGCTCAAGCCAGCAGCGTCCTGGCTCCCGGTGTGTAATCCCAGCCCCAGCTGGGCTGTCACCTGAGCTGGTCCTGTGACGACTGCCACCTGGCCCGGAAGATTCCCAGCAAGAAGGCGAAGCTGCTCACACAGCCCGCGGCCCCGACGCAGAGGACCCAGGGTGGCGGGCCTGACCCTGGGAGAGCGCCCCTTCACCTGCTGCCCTTCACCCCGATTCCTGCTCCCCACTTGCCGGCCCCCCAACAACAATAGGCTCCTGACGTGCCACCCTCTCCCAGTCTGCCGGGAGCCTTCTGCCCCCCAGCCCTGCAGTGCCCGGCACGTGGGAAACCGCACAAAACAGGCCCAGGAGTCTCCGGGAGCGCGGCCCCAGGACAGCACCCGGCACAGCGGGTGGCCCCAGGGATGCCTGCTCCCCGTCCTGCCCTCCTGCGGCAGGCGCCGCCGGCTCCGGGGAACACAGCCCCCTTGTGTGCAGGCGGGCAGACGTGGGGCGCCAGGCGCTGCGCAGGAGGCCCAGTGCTCACAGGGGCGGTCGTGGGCACTCCTGGCCATGGGTACTCGCTGCTCCTCCCAGGAAGCAGCCAGGCTGGTCCCAGGAGAGGGCCTGGCCGGCCCAGCTGACCCCGGCCCCCACCCAAGCCTCCTGTCCTGGACCTTCCTCAGAGGAGTGGCTCAGGGTCACCTGAAGGGGCTTCAGAGTTGGCAGCGCCCTGGGAGCCTCCCTGTGTGACAGCTCTGCTCTGGGGTCAAAGTCCCCGGAGGCCTGCCTCAGTGACACTTGGTTCCCGCTCTGTCACCGAGGGTGCCTGGAGGATCAGCGTGGTTTTTGGAGGGAAGGAGGGAGAAGGGAAGCTGGGGGGCCGCCGACCACCTGCGATTCTCTGGCTGGTGAACACACTTCCCTCAGCCCCGGGCCAGACAATCCCAGCAGCGTGGACACAGGCAAAGTGGCCAGTGGGGTCCATCGCCACGGAGGGAGACGCCACCTGAGCAGACCTCCGGGTCAGCATGGAACCCGGAGCTGAGGAGGGTCACAGGGTGGTGGAGAGCGTCTGGGCAGGTCTTGCTAACAGGACGAGCCAGCCAGCCTGAAAGAGCAGTTTCTACACAACTGAGTGTCTGGGGCACGGGGGCACTTGGGGACCCAGGGACAGTGTGTGGCACAACAGCGTCTGCAGAGGCAGGAGAGGGTCCCCCCCATCAGGACAGGCACAACGGAGGCGGGCTTTGTGGCAGCTGTAAAGAAACTGCTGGGCCTGGGGAAGAGAGCGGCGAGGGTAGGCAGAGGGGGCAGGCGACAGTTCCTGGCCACAGGCCACTGCTGCTGCTCCTGCTCTGGACAAGCCAGCAGTGCACACCTGTCCCCGGAGCCCCCCGGAGCCCTACATCCTCCCCCCAACCCCGTGCTGCGCGACGGAAGGGTCTGAGCTCCAGGAGGGCCGCAGGCACCCATGGGGGTCCAGGGCTGGGTGAGGCCTTGCACACCCTGGACGCGCCCTGGGAACTGCTGTGTCACCAAACTCGTGGAGAATGCGCGGGCTGCAGGCCAGCAGGCCAGTCTCAGTGACAGAACGGTAAGATCAACCACACGAGGCCCGTGCTGGGCACCTGGCTGCAAGGGTCTCAGTCCTCACAGGACTAGAAGCAGGTGGATGAGGAGGCTTCGAAGGCCAGACGCTGCTCAGGGTCATGGTCACCCACGCCGGGGCTGCTCTCAGCCCTTCACGCAGCGACAGGACCCAGCGACCACCCGTGTTCCCTCAGCTAGAAGTTGGGGGAACTCACACTATATCCCTGGCCCTGTGGACTGACCTGGGCACTGGCGAGGTGGCCTCTGGGCTATGTGGCCATGATTACCTCCAGGAGGGAGATCCAGGTCAACACAGATAGGATCCCAGCTTCCCATGGTCCACCAACACTAGAGGACGGGCCTGACTGCCAGTCAGGCCACAGAGTGGACTGGGGCTTAATTCACACCACAGATGCTAGAGGGTCAGACCAGGAGGGCAGGTGTGGCAGGAGGCCCCAACGCCCACGTTCCTGAGGCTTGGCTTGAAGCCTCGCTTTACCCACCCTCGGATCCCTCGCAGGTGGCTTCTGTCCTATAGCCAGGCGAGCCTCTCAGGAGGCCTCATCAGGGAGCCTGAGCCCTCAGGATACTCCTGCCCCTGCTTCCAGGA
The DNA here is from genome assembly GCF_902686455.1 of Sciurus vulgaris. Lineage (NCBI taxonomy): Eukaryota > Metazoa > Chordata > Mammalia > Rodentia > Sciuridae > Sciurus > Sciurus vulgaris. Next base: position 147,319,119 of record NC_136468.1, on the reverse strand, counting down.
TAACACTGAGGAGCAGCAGAGGCTCATGGTCAAGGCTGAGGACACCTCCCAATACCAGGCCAGACCGAGCCCACTGGCTCCTGAGAGGCCCGGAGCTGTCAACACTGGATCCTGGACCACAACCCCAGGGGTACACCAGAGGGTGCCCTGTCAGGAGACAGGAGACCCAGTGAGGCGAGGCGGCACTGCCCCAGAGCTGCCCAGCCCAGCACTGACTCCAGAAAGCTGTGGGTATGGGTGCCATCAGGGAGGCCAGGCAGCAAGAGGGGTTCGCCTGGTACTGCCCACCAGCCGTGGGACCTCTCACAAACCAGAGGGTGACAGAAGTAGGGGAGAGACAGCTCAGGGAGGAGCCTCGGGCTTGGGGCACAGAGGGGGCCCCCGTTCCACAGCTGAGCTCTGGAAGCCTGAGGCCGCATCCTCCCCAGAAGCCCACAGAACAGGAAGAGTGGCTTTTCTCACCCTGAAGCCTCAGGGCCCTGGCCTGCATGCTCCCCACCCACTGGGAGCCCCACTTCACGCTCCCCCTGCCCTGCTGTTATCTTCCCTGGCAACGAGGCCAGAAAAGAAAACTCTCAGGTCTCTCACACAGTGAATGTGCACCAAGCTCTGGCGGGAGCAGCTCAGCAGCACCGCGCTGGACAAACAAGTGTGAGGCCCTGGGCTCCATCTAGCACTGCAGAGCAGCAGCAGGAAGGTACACAAAGCTCGCAGGAAGCACTGTGCCGGAGTGGGTGCAGTGGCTACGCCTGCAATCCCAGCGACTCAGGAGGCTAGGGCAGGAGGATGATAAGTTTGAGGCCAGCCTCAGCAACCTGGCAAGACCCTGTCTCAAAAAAATAAAAAAAGGGCTGGGGATGCAGCTCAGCGGTAGAGCACCCGAGTTCAATCCCTAGTACCACCAAAAAAAAAAAAAAAAAAAAAAAAAAAAAAATATATATATATATATATATATATATGAAATAATACAACACCGTGTCCAGTGCCTGCCTCCAGTGTCCCTCGAATGGTGAGCCAGTGCCCACTCCAGCTCCTCCCACCACGAGCTCTGAGCATCAGCAATCCCTTGGGACCTTCCCTCGAGCCCTCCTAGAGCCACCATTCCGTGCTCTTGTTTAAGTTCATCCGGAGCGCCTGTCACCTGAAGGAACCTGTCAGTTACACTCTGTCCCCGTCTCTAACCCGAACTAAGAAGGGTGGCCCTCTGCACCCACGAGTTCTGTTCCCGCAGGTTCAACCGACTGGTAGGATGGGGCACTTTGGGGAGACAATGCCTGTGCGGACTCCTTCCTTGGCAGTTTCGTGACCACCACGGGTGACAGCTATTTACATTCACGCTGCGTCAGGGGCGGAGCCCAGGACCTGAAGCGCGCAGGAGGGTGTGGCGCGCGCGCAGGAGGGGGTGGCCTGCACGCAGGAGGGCGAGGGCGCGCACGCAGGAGGGCGAGGGCGCGCACGCAGCGCTCCAGCACTCCTGCCGGCAGCTTGCACCTTCGGGGGTCCTGGGACCAGCCCCTCGGAGCCAAGGGTGGCTGCACCTCCGAGGCTCTAACCGACGCCTGGAGTCGCGAAGTCCTCTCGGGAGAAGGCGAGTGGGCCACTCAGACGCCCAGGGACACTTGCAGGCGGCCTCTTTCTCCGGCGGTCACTTCACCACTAGTGGATAGTAAAGCAGCCATCAAGCCCTTTCCATTTTTAAAGCCGCCTGCGATGAATCAGACTGAAGTCCTCGGCCGTTATCACAGGCCGCACAGCGCACTTGGCCCGGACAAAAACGTCCTTCAGAGAGCGCCGGGCGGCGCTGGCAGAGCCGCGTCAGTCCGCCCTGCACTCTCAAAGGGTGGCTTGAGGGACAGAAAGCGCCCATTCAGGCGCCGGGGCCACCTCAAAGGCCATTGATGACCGCAAACACAGGGTTTCTGTGGCCGAGGCTGCGGGGATGGGCCGCGTGCGTGCAGCCCGGAGAGGCCGGACACCTCGCAGACAGGAAGTCCACGCGAGACGGGCCCTGCCGCTCGGCCCCTCTCCTCCGTCACCTCCTCTGTTCAGGAAGCTGCGCTGGGCAGAGGACAGAGAGCCCTGTGGGGAGAACCCGTGCTCTGGACACTGACAACAAATTCACAGCCCAACCCATGGCCACCTCCGCTCTGGGCTTTGTAGGGTGACACGTGGGGGCAGGAAGACGGCCCTGAGTCACGCCTCCGCTGTGCTGGCTCCGGAATGGACAGGAGCCCGTTGGGCGGTTCCATTCCCTGGGCACTGGTGACATCACCGCAGACCTGTCTGTCCCACAAGCCAGGGGACTGAGTCACTCACTCCGAGGCAGACACACCTACTGCAGCTTGGCGCCGTGTTTATTTTATCAGAAGGAAAAACAGTCCCACCGGAAAAAAACTCTTCCCCACCAGCTCAGAATCCCCAGCGTGGCCCCACTGGCCTTCCAGGCTTCGACAAGGACAGCATCAAAAATGGGACACCGTGGGCCCAGAGCCCTGCCCCCATGCAGAGGCACTTGCTGAGCAGGGCCCAGGGCCAGGGGTATTGTCCTCGCCTGAGGATCTCAGGGTGCAGTGGACGGTGTGCCACAGCTGCCGGCCCTGGGGGCAAACTCCCCAGCCTCACATCTGTCCACTTCTCCCGGATCTGCTGGATGGCTGCGGTGTGACAGGGACATGGGGACACAGCATGCATCATGCACCAGGACTAGGAAGGTGCAGGAAAGCTGCGGGGGGGGGGGGGGGGGGGGGGGCTTCACATACAAGGTGATATTTGAGTCAGCCCTGAAATAAATACGGGGTCACAGCACAGCTGGCACCAGCAGCACCAGGCTGGCCAAGCAGCTCAGGTGAGCCAGCTGGGTCTCCCTGTCCCTCAGCCAAGCAGGCCTAGACTCAACCTGAGGGTTGCCACTCAGTGCTATGGGACTGAGCGGCAGGATCAAGTGGCCGGCTGGGCTTCATTCACTAGGGCCCAGGGCAGCTGGCTGCATGTGGGCCTCAAGGCCAGGTGTCAGGGCAGAGCCTAGGCCACACTCTTGCCCCCGTTCGGAAGGGGGCAGTTCTGCAGGAGTTCCAGGCTGCCCTCGCCCCACCCTGCCTGTGGACAGTCCACCTGAGTCTGGGCCTCTCCTGGACAGCACCAGAGGGGCGCCCAGCTCCTGGCAGGGGCAGCCATTCCCCACCTGTGCTCCTCTCCAGCCCTGGCTCCACTGGCCAAACTCAGCGCACTGGGAGGCGCTTTCTGCCTCCTGCGGCGCTCTCTGGTCCTGCACCATGAGACGGTGACTGCACTCCTGCAGCAGGCCGTTCCCACAGCCCCTCACCGGGTCCTAGAGCTATCCCCATTTTGCAGGTGAGGAAACTGAGATCCAGGGCATGAAGTATAGGGCCAGGCCTGACCCCGGCTCCTAACTGCAGGCATGTTCCATAGCTCATGTCCCTCTGGTGGCAGGGAGTGGGGCACAGGAATGATTTTTACCCTCCCACGGGATACCCGAGGCAGCAGAACCAGGATGACAGAGGCAGAGTCTGTGGACCTCACCAGTGTGTCCTGGGGGAAGGAAGCGGTCAAGTGTAGGCAGCTCTGGCCCCACTTGACCAGCAAGTGGCTCAGGTGACACCCAGGCAGGGCCAGGTGGCCTCTAGCAGCCCAGGAGTCTGGTCGCACTTCAGGGGTTCCTGTGGGTTGGGTGTGGCCTCCCAGGCTGGGGTGAGCCCCACCTGCCTCTGTTCAAGTGCCACTGCCTGGGGAACGGTGGGGAGGAGGCGGCCTGCTGCCTCCTGAGAGGTGACGGGCTCAGTCCTGTGGCAGTGGCCAGAAGCAGCGGGGGCGTCCTGGCCATTCACCACAGGGTGAGAATTCTTCCCAAACTTGGGGTCGAGGACCTATTTCTATTATTGTACACATTTACATGAGGGCCAGACAGGGGCTAGTGACCTAGAGGTCAGAGGGGTGGCCGGCAGTGCAGGGCACAGGGACCAGGGGTCTGAATGAAACTCCACAATTGGGAATCACTTTCAAGCAGAGACTCAGGACCAGCCCAGGCACCTGTCTGTGCCCTTGAAGTCGGCGGCTAATGAGACTCCCCAGAACACCGGCGGGGAAAGCTCAGAGCTTCAATGCCTGCACCCCATCCCAACCAAATCACTGCCCTGGGAGGCCCGGACACTGGCATTTTTAAAAGCTCCCCAGGTGCTTCTGGACTTGCAAGTCTAAAAGTGGCCACTGGCCAGGTGTCACTACTGGACACTCCAAAGGTGGAGTCCAGACGAGCAGAAGCTGCAAGTGTCCCATACACACCAGACTTCGGAGACTCCGTGGGAGAGCAGAACGCACGCCCCGATGTTCAGGACTCACGCACTGGGCCAGTCACGTCACCGGCCTCCATTTACTTTTTCCAGAGGCCACCGACCACCTAAACTCATACCTGTGGTTCTTCCTCTGTTTTCTTCTGGGAGGCATCGGCAGCCGGGTCAGCCGTCCTCAGTTGTCAATAAATGTTAATCTTTATAAGATCTGGGTCCTGCAGGACTGCGAAGGAGGTGTCGCTGCCCTGGAAGGTGACCTATGAACCGCTTCCCAGCGCCACTCCTCCTGGCAGTCCCTCCCCAGGGCCCCCTCACCTCATGCCTGGGCAGCTTTCTCTGCGGTTAGTGCCAACTCGCTGCTCTGGCCTCGTGAGCAGTGGCCAGGCAGCCCTGCGCTGGGACCTAAAGGGTTTCTCTCATCCTAACCTGACAGGAAGAGGCTCTACCTCCACATCCTGTGGGGTAAACTGTGGTCCAGAGATGCAAATAGGCCTGCAGGTGAAGGAGGAAGCAGGACTCCACAGTTAGCATGTCCCAGGCCTATCTGCTGGGTCCTCAGGGGCGCCATGCTTCAAAGATGGCTATCCTTCACAGCGGAGGCCTGCAACCTGTCTCAGGTAGAAAATGTTTTCAGGACGGGGGTGGGGGGTAGGGAGAACAATGGCAAGCTTTTTCCTGAGCCCCTACTATGTGCTAGGTGCTGCATCACATGCTTTTCATGTAGCATGTATACGTTCCCCATGGTTGCTATAACAAATTGCTAAACATTTTGTGGCTTAAAACGTCACAAATATGTCATCTTACTGTTCTGGAGGTCAGAAGTTTGGAAAGGGTTTCACAGGACAAAGAGCAAGGTGTCAGAAGGGCTGCTTTCCTTTCTGGAGGTTCTGGGGGATAGGGGCACCATTTCCTTGCCTTTCCCAGCTTGTGTATGGCACCCATGTTCCTTGGTTGCTGGCTCCTTCCTCCATCTGCAAAGCCACCCCTGGCTGGGGGAGTCAAGTTCTGACCTCATCTCCTGCCTCCTTTGTCTACATTAAAAGACCCTTGTGATTGCATTGGGCCCACCTGTAACCCAGGATAATCTCCCCATCCCAAGGTCAGCTGTTGGGCAACTTGGTTTCATATACAACCTGAATTCCCTTTACCAAGTAATGTGACACATTCACTGGTTTGGGGAATTAAGATGTGGACATCTCCAGGGGCCATCCCTCAGCCTGTGGCAGTGTCTCTCATACCTTACTGTGAGGTCAGTGGAGTCATCCCTGTTTTTGACGAAACAGATTCAGGAATGAAGCAACGCACCCAGGGAACAGGCCAGAAATCAGGTCTACCTGCCTATAAGAGTGTTCCACGAAGTCACGCCATCTTGTTAATGGTGCAGGCAATCTCTGCATTCAGAATACAGGTGTGCTGTAATCTGCAGTATCCTTTTTTTGTGTGAATCCAGGGGTGCTGGATCACAAGGTAATTCTATTTTTAAATTTTTAGGAAATTATATACTAATTGGCAACATTGGGGACTGAACTCGGGCACTTCACCCCCACTATGCCCCCAGTCCTTTTCAGTTTTTACAGGGCCTCGCTAAGTTGCTGAAGCTGACCTGGAACTTGTGATCCTCCTGCCTCAGCCTCCTGAGTCACTGGGATTACAGGTGAAAGCCTCAGTCCCGGTTCTATTCTGCAGTATTCTGTATTCAGAATACGAGAAGCAGTCAATAAAATTTTGTCCTTTCATTTTGAAAAGGAGTATTTATCACCAAAGGCACTCGGACACTCCACGGGGATCATAATGTGCTTACATGGTGCCAGAGCCACAAGCACCGTTGGCCAGAGAAACCACGACCACCTCCCTCAACACTCCTGAGAGCTAAACACACAGACCTGTGTAGAACAGGGTGTGTCCTGTCCAGAAAACAAACATGAAGCATTTCTCTTCCTCCTGACCAGGAGCCCAAGAGCTGAGAGATCAGGCTGGTAGCTGGTGAGGACTTAAATTCTAAGCCAGCCAGCAGCTCAGGCACTAAAGCCAATGTCAAGACAGGCAGCATGCTCCACAGGGAAGCTGGTCCCAGGATTGGATGTACTATTTTCTGTCCCAAAGGAGACACAGAAGCAGCAACCTCAGCTCTCCAGGCCCTTTCCACCAACGGGCCTGGCTGGCAGCGCACTAGATATTTCTGGGAACGGACTAATTAAATATTAACCACTTACAAAACCTCATTTTTACATCCCTCCATAAGTCACAGTGAAGACAGGCAAACTCATACGGGGGACCTCAACTCCATCTGTGCCCAAAAAGGGTGGGGGGCTGGAGTGGATGAGTCCTCTGAGATTCACCCATTACAGAGTTCTTCATTTAAAGTAACTCTTTCAGTTCCTCAAAGACCCAAAGAGCAAAACAAAACAAAATAACCTGCCTTCTGTTTATAGACCAGCCACCAAACTATGTGGTTCTATGTCAGAGACTATCACTGACCATCAGGAAGGGTGCCCTTATCATTTAAGAGTAAGACCAAGGAACATAGCCCTAAAAATCTCATCTCCTCCACCTCCTTAAAAGACAAGAAATCTGGGCTGGGGATATATTCAGTTGGTAGAGTGCTTGCCTTGCAAGCAGAAGGCCCTGGGTTCAAATACCCAGCACCACCAAAAAAAAAAAAAAAAAAAAAAAAAACAGGCAATCTTAAAAAAAAAAAAAAAAAAAAAATTTCATTGAATGAACCAAGTTCCTCACACCAGATTCTCTCTGCCAGTTAAGTGTTTCTTCCTATGTTCTGTAAGTCCTGACACAATTAATTATGCATTAATGACTTTAAATTAAATGCCACATTTGTTTTTATGAGAAGCTTTCCAGGCTGGACCAGATGACGATGATGACAAGGACAAATTAATCATTTGCAATCAAGCTGGTGCCTGCTCTTGGCATGCCGGACCCCCATCGGGAGGTTTTACTATCACTTTTATTGTCAATCACAAGCACAAAGGTTAGCAGGGCTCCCTGAGTTTTCTCTTATGTCGAAAGGAAAGCTGTTGTAGTGCTGACCTGTTTTGAAAGGAACCGCAGAAGTCACTGCTCTTGGCTCTGGCAGGAGGGAAGGAACTTGCTCAGGGCAGCCACAAATGCAAATATCAGCGACCTGATTCAGACCAAGGTAGGGGTGGTACTTTTGGCTTCCTTTATTTCTTAAATAAAATTTTTCAACCATTTCAGTCTTGGTTGGCTTATTTTGGCAAAGGAGCAAGTTTGCCCCAGGCATAAGAACACCTCACAGTTTGTAAAATAGAAGCGGAACAGCACACCAGACACACAACGCCTCCATCGTGGGCCCTCGGCACCAACAATGTACAAATACACACCCGCGCCATTATTTAATTTCCCAGCACCTTCCCAGGATGGGCCTCCCGGGAAGGGAAGCGCGCGTGGGTGCGCAGGAAGCCGGCCGGGGAAGTTTCCGTCTGTCGGCGCCGGGTGGACCCCGGGGGTGGCCGCCTGTTTATGCCGGGCCCGGAGCGGGCAAACGAGTCCGGCGACATTCGTGAAACTTCACCCGGCAGATAATAAGCCACTGTGCGGCCCTGGACACGGCTCGCGAGAAAAGGAAGCAGAGTTTCCTCCAAGGAAACGCATGGCTTCCCCAGGTGGGGCATCTGTTCGCAGCCGGGGAGGAGGGGGAGGAGCAGCAGGAGCCGGGCCGGGGCCGCACCTGGGCCCGGGCCCCCCGCCCCTCCCCACCTTGACCCAATGCTTCCCCGCCACCCTGACCCAGGACCACCTCCGCCCCAGCCCCTCGCTCCGGCCACCTCGATCCAGGACCACCTCCGCCCCGGCCCCTCGTTCCCCGCCACCTCGATCCAGGACCACCTCCGCCCCGGCCCCTCGCTCCATCCACCTCGATCCAGGGCCAGCTCCGCCCCAGCCCCTCGTTCCCCGCCACCTCGATCCAGGACCACCTCCGCCCCAGCCCCTCGCTCCGGCCACCTCGATCCAGGACCATCTCCGCCCCGGCCCCTCGCTCCGTCCACCTCGATCCAGGGCCAGCTCCGCCCCAGCCCCTCGTTCCCCGCCACCTCGATCCAGGACCACCTCCGCCCCAGCCCCTCGCTCCGGCCACCTCGATCCAGGACCATCTCCGCCCCGGCCCCTCGCTCCGTCCACCTCGATCCAGGGCCAGCTCCGCCCCAGCCCCTCGTTCCCCGCCACCTCGATCCAGGACCACCTCCGCCCCGGCCCCTCGCTCCGGCCACCTCGATCCAGGGCCAGCTCCGCCCCGGCCCCTCGCTCCGGCCACCTCGTTACGAGCACCTCCGACCCCGGCCCCGCGCTCCCGTCCTCCCGGGCCCTCGTCCGCCTCCCCGCCCCAGCGTCCGTGAGCGCGCCGCGGCTTCCGGTTCACCTGCGCCGGCGCTCGGGCCGCGGAGCTCGGCGCGCCGCGCGGACACAGGCCGCCCGCCCGCCCGGGCCCCGCCGCCCGCGCTCGCCTGGGTCTTGTCGAACTGCTCGCGCTCGGCCTCCAGGCTGTGGCCCGGCCTGCGGCTCAGCACCCGCGCGGGCACGTTCTTGATGCTGTTCATGCTGCCGCCGCCCGCTCCCCGACCCGGCTCCGCCGACTGAGGCGCCCCGCGCCGCCCGAGCCTAGGCACAGCGAGGCCGCCGCACCGCGCGGGGAGGAGCCGCCACCGCCCCGCCCCCGGGCCCGCCCCCCGCACGCCCCGCCCCGCGACTCCAGGCACGCCCGCCCCTGCACCCCGACCGCCGGGACGCCCGCCCCTGCACCCCTAAACTCCAGGCACGCCGGTCCCTGCATCCCCGGACTATAGGAACGCCCGTCCCTGCAGCCGGGGACTCCCGGCACGCCCCGCCCCCTGCATCTCTTTCCCCTTGGGACTCCTGGCCCCTGGACATTCAGACCCCCGCAGGACACCCGGCATGCCTTGATGCCCTGCTTCCTAACTCAGCAGGACCAAACGTCGCCCAGCCCTGCCAAACCTCTAGACCCGTCCCAAATCCAATCACAAAATTCCCCCTCTTGCTCCTGGGCGTGGGGGCACAGTCCATTCTCTTCCTGCCCCATCCCTGAACTCACCAAGTTCTGTTACACCTGGCCAGCGCAAATCGAGCCTCCGTGAGTCTGGTCAAAGGCAGCACAACCAGAATAATGTTTCGACTCCACGGTCTTACATAACATGTAAAACGCACACAGTTCCGCTCCCCTTCCTGTGCATCTCTAACAAGTGCAGCTGTTACTCTCGCAGGGTGTGGGTTGGGTCCAGAGCCCCCGGAGCAGCCCGTGTGAGGACGACAAAGCAGCGCAGGGAAGATGCCAAGGTTGCTATTTACTAAAGTAAAAAACGTAAATGAAATCCTAGAGTTCTCCCCAAGGTAGCTCAGGTGGCTCCTTTGTTTCCGCTGTTCTTAGCTTCTCTACCAGAATGCAGATGTGAGGTCATCCCATAAGGAAACTAATAGGTTCCCTGTAAGAGGGGAAATGCTGCCTTTCAAAGCCTGACGGTTGTCCGCCCCCATCATACTGAAGCTGAGGACAGGGACCCTTTCTGCACCCTCTCCAGTTCCTCACTGTCCCACTCAAGAGGGGCCAACCTCCAACATGTGAAAGTTGCACTGGATAAGGCTCTCCTCTTTCCACGAAAGAGAGATTAATTATCTACTTCCAATCACTGAAAAGCTTCTTTACCAGCATAACTAGAATAACAAGAGCTGATATTTATTGCATGCTTATTTGCCAGGACCGGGGCTAAACCGTTTACCTGTATCATCTCAGCTTTAATCCTCAGCAACTGAATCAAAGCCCACAACTAAGGGGCTTGTTTGCTCTGTGCCAGCTGTTTCTCAGACTCCTTTTTCCCACATGGGACAAAAGCAATTATCTGTAACCTTCAAAGGTGGACAAGAGGCCACCACCCCTCTGGGTCTAGAACTTCTGCCAAAGTGATTTAACGTTAGCAGCCATCTAGCATTCTTATAAATACAGAGCTTATTAGTGTGCTCAGCATTTGGTCAGCAGTATCTCATTTAATCTTCTTTAAAGTTCTGGTGGTATTTTTAGACAAAGAAACAGGCTCAGAGGTTAAGAAGGAACCCAAGTTCAGCCCACTAAATGGTGCACACAGGGTATAGACCCAGATTGGCCTGAGTTCAAAGTCAGTGCTCTCTGGCAACTCTGGCATTTACTATGTGCAAACAGGGCAAGCCCATGGCCCTGCAGCAGTGGCCAGTGACTCTTACAAGGACACTGCCATGGCTTGCTTTTTGGGACCCCAGAGCACTTTGTTAGTACACCTCTCAGGAGTTACAATTTATCTGATGAGACTTTAAGTTACTGGAGGGCAAGGTCCCCTGGCTGGCTGGTGCTATTCTCTCAGGCTCTGGCGCAGGCAGAGATTTGTGTATGAGTGTGAACCGAGAGCCACTCCCATCAAGCGGGACACTGCAAGCCAGGGTTATTTCATGAAGCGATGTTTCTGGAAGACAAGGGTACAAGCTGCCTCCTTCCTAAGTGCCAAGCTTCATCTTCCAGAACATCTTCAGAACTGATTCCTCATGCCACTCTGGTGTATCTTGAGGACCGTTTCATTCTCCCCCCAAGGTATTACAAATACAATGCATTTGGGCTGTAAATTAGACCCCATTCTAGGGAAAATCAAGACAGTCTATGACATTTGGGTTACTATAAGGATGTGTGCCGCAACACCCACGCTGCCTCACTGACGTGCATGTGTGATCTGGCCCAGCCTCCTCCAGCTTCATCTTGCACCATCCTGGCCCAACACGTCTGGAAACACATCATGCATCTTTCCAGCTCAGGGCCTTTGCACATGCAATTAACTATAGTCTGGAATTATCTCCCTCTTCCTGTTTGCCTGGTTAGCACCTACTCATCTTTTGCTCTTGGTTCAGATGTCACTTCTTCAGGGAAGCCTTCCCTGAACCTCCACCCTGACCTATGTCTGGATTTGGGCACAGTATTTCACAGCACTTAGCAGTCTTCATGACCTAGAATGTGATGTTTTGATTAAGGCCTATCTCCCCTACTAGGATAAAAGCAAGGATTAAGTCTGCTCTGCTCACTGTCGTATCTCTAGGGGCCAGCAAAATCCTACTGTGTGCTCAAAATGGCCCTGTTCTTTTGTTGGTTTTCCCAAGCAGGCATTGGCTGAGCACCTTCAGAAGTCTTCCTTCACAGGGCTGATCAACAAGCCCCGGAGACACCGTCCTGGTTTCTAACCTGCTTCCTAAGTCCTGATGAATGGGTCTGATTTCTTAAGTCTGATGGTGTCTGCTGTTCTCAGCACACAGGGCTGCTGTGAGCCATCATTCTCCCAAGGCTTAGCGTGAGGAACCTTCCTGCAATGTGCCCTAACAGAATCAGCATCAGCTGGCTCAAGGGAAATGGCATTGAGCAACTACAAAGCCACCACCTCACTACAGGTGTCACCACAGAAGGAGGACCAAAGTCAGGGCCACAGCAGACCCAGGATCCGTAGGCTAGACTAGCATGACAAGGTTTCCACCCTTGGCCTCCTTCCTTAAGGCAGCCAGCCAGCCTCGTTCCATGCTGCCTCAGTTCTGAGCTGTTGGCACCTCTTGGCTAAAATTGTTCTTAGTGTTTATGATCAACTTGATTCAGAACTTCTTTTTTTGAGGTACTTCTATTTCTATTTAAAAATTTGTTCACAAATTCTTTTTCTATGCCAAGATAACTGCTGGCAGGCAAATTAGAGCATAATTCAGTGGTCTCCTCTTAAGACGATATGGTGATCTTAAGAATGATGATGATAACACGCCTTTAAGCCCAGCAACTCAGGAGGCCTGTGCAGGAGGATCGCAAAGTCAAGGCCAAGGCCCTAAGCAACTTAGCAAGACCCTGTCTCAAAATGAAAATAAAAAGGGTTGAGATGCAGCTAAGTGGTAGAGCACCCCTGGATCAGTCCCCAGTACCAAAAAAAGAATAATGACAAAAAATCTAAAACCTAACCAGGCATGGGGTCCCAGTAACTAGGGAGGCTAAGGCAGGAGGATCTTAAATTCAAGGCCAGCCCCAGCAACTTTGAGACCCTGTCTCAAAGAATAAAAAGGGCTGAGGCTCAATGGTGAAACACTCCTGGGTTCAATCCCTGGTATCAAAACAAACAAACAAACTAAAAAACCAAAAAAATAAAACAAATAAAATAAAATATAAATCCTAAAATATAATTTATCTTGCAACTATTTCATTCATAACATGAGACTATCTCTAACAGAAATTGCTCATGTATTTAAATAACAGGTTGCAACAGATAAATCAATCACTTAAAAATCTGCCATTTTTTAATTGCATGTGAAATAATTTACAACAATATGGTGGGATAAGAATAGGTGAATTCTATGAGCTAAAAATGCATTTAGTCATAAATATTTTTTATTGTTTTCAAATCCTTGCCAGCATGGTGGTGCACGCCTATAATCTCAGCAACTCAGGAAGGTGAGGCAGGAGGAGACCAGTTTGAGTTTGAGGCCAGTCCTAGCAACTCAGTGAGACCCTGTCTCAAAAATAAAAGCTTAAAAAAGGCTGGGGATGTAGCTCAATGGTAAAGTGTCCTGAATTCAATCCCCAGTACAAAAAAAAAAAAAAAAAAAAAATCCTTTAGTTTCCCCAAGTTTTCCAACTTAGCACCTAGTCAGTGTTTCCTTTCTAGCAGGCAGGGTATATGTGGTCACAAACCTGTCATACAAGGAGAAAATTTAACATTTTGATTCTCAGATTGGAAGCCAGCCTATCCAGGGATAGCTTATATTCCCGACTTGGCAAGCGTGGTTTGGAACCAACTACGCCTTTTCCAATCTTGCTCTGAACAACTAGCCTGGGGAGAAAGCAAGTATCTAGGAAGAATGCGGCCAAGCCTTGCCCAACTTCTCTTCTCAGTACCCTGATTAAAAAGGCTAACTGGGGTGGCTCTTCCACTCTCATGAAAATCATCTCTGAAGAAGCACTGAAACCTTTAACAAAGGCGCATTTATCCAGCACAATGGAACTTTGATATCTGTGATGCTTAAAAAAAAAAAATACATTCCCATTCCTGAGGAAATTAACTTGCCAGGTTCTGTTTAAATAACTAACCTTCCTTATTTTATTCCTATATAATTTTTAAAAAGAACAGGTTTTTTTTAGTATTAAAAATATTTTTTTATTGACTGAAGCTGATCAGTTCTCTTGGAAGGGACACAGAGGCACACAATATATTCTTTAAAAAATAAAATTACAAGTTAAAATGGAAGTATTTTAGTCTTTAATATAAAAAAAATTCACATGAAACTTGGTCTTCTAGCAAGTTTCTGTTTGAGTTATGGACCCAGACAAGACAGGGCTCGGGGCTCTGCTGGTTTAGGATGGATGTACCTCACCTGTCAGCCACCAAGGCAATATTTTCCCCTTTAAAACATTTTATATCATATCATCTCATGTCTGTTAACACAGCAAAGTCCAGAGCTAACACTGTATGAGAAGAGAATACTAATCCTCATACATCTGTAGCTGACTCTGGTGAGCTCCTGGCTATAATTTCACATCTGCCCAGGGTTTAGGAAAGCAGGTGGTTAGGAGGCATCTACACGCAGGTGCTCTACCTGATCTCCCGCGTGAAGAGTCTCCAGCACCCAGCTGCCGTCTGCACCTTTACAGAGGCCTTTTTCCGTGTTAGCATAATTCCATACTTACATACGATGAGGCCTCACTGCTTACAAATGGAAATATTTCTTGGACATGAAATTGGTTAAATGAAAACAATAGATGTTTAAAAAATAAACTTTCAGTTTCTGCTCCACTTTGGTGTTAAATGTTGCCTGTGAGGATCACAGTCTTCTCTGGTTCTGAGGTGAAGCCAGATGGGTGTCTGCCTTCTGCCCTCCGTGTAGATGAGAAGTCTGCTGCTGGGGAGGAAAGAGAGCAAACAGTCAAAGTGGGCAAGCGCTGGCCGGTGCTGAGGCTGCCAGGGTGGAAGGCACCGAATGCACATCACGGTTCTGTCAGCCTAAGGTCATGTGACCCATCACAAACACAAACTCCTCACAAGAGGGGGAGGGACGGGGGCTGGGGCAGCCCGACCTCCCGCCTTCCCAGCTCCAGCGTGGGCTCTTGTGCTCATGGGGAAGGGATGGGCAATAACTGCCTGTGCTTACTGAACTGAACTCTGAAGAAACTGTACACCTGAAGTGAAGGTCTGCTAGGGGAGATGCAAACCGAGGAAGTGCTCACTGGGTCTATCCACTTTCTAATGAAGCCTGAAACCCTTTCTTTCCAGAGAGCCATCTAGATGAGAGACTGAAATGTTAATTTAGAATCTTATTTTTAAAGCTAGATCTATGTGTTCACTTCCTTAGATTTAAAACCTTATGTACTGAGAACAAGAGCTTTTTGATCTGTATTTCTCTCAAGAGTAACTGACATTTTAATTTGAGTGCATTTAGAAGGTAGTCACAATATAAATAGGCCAAGAAAAAGAGAAAGGATTACTGGTCAAACCAATACATGACCTTGACTCCACATTATCAATGTCCTAAGTTACTTATTAAATGTTAACTGAGATATAAGGTGAGACAAGCAAAGGTGACTTACCCAAGATAACAATAAATACTCGGGTTGACTTAGTTTTCCTCAGTGACTGACAAAGGTATTCTTTTGATCTGACTCTTCTGAGACTTCTAAGTTCTAAAAAACAATCCCCAGGTTAGTACCCAGGACAGAGAAACTAGAAAAAAACAAAGGCAATATCTGCAAATACAGCAGACATGCATTTAAAGACCTTGGGAAATCAAAGAAATACAACCAAGCGTGGGGTCTGCACACACACCTACGATCACAACTCTGCCGGGGCTGAGGCAGAAGGATCCCAAGTTCCAGTCCAGCCTGAGCAACTTAGTGAGACCCCGCCTCAAAATAAAAATAGAAAGGGCTGGGGATATAGCTCAGTGGTACAGTGCCCCTGGGCTCAACCCCCAGTACCTCCCCTGCCCAACCCTGAAAAAAGGAAATGATCAAACACCGCCATATTCACAGAGACCTGTGGTTCTGCAAGCTTTCCCAGGCTGCCACAAAAAGGTTAAGACCCCGGAAAGACAGGGCTGGAATGCAGCCTGCTGGTAGCAGGAGCCCGCGTGGCCTTTCAGGATAAGCGCAGGGCACTCAGCCCCGGCTAAGCAGGCCCGGAGCGTGGCCATGCCACCACTCACCCATTTGCTTCTCTCTTGCTGGACAGCTGGCTGTGGCAGGTCTTTTGCTATTATAGCAATGCTGCAATGAAACCTGTATTTATGGTATTTTATGCCCATGCAGGGGTGTCTCTAGAAGAGATCCCCAAAGTGACACTGCTTTGTCAAAGGCTCAGTTCTTCTGTAGCTTTTAGAAAGTCCTGCCATTTCCCTGCCAGGAGGACCCAATCATTTTGAGCTCCCCAGAGATGTCTGAGAAAGCCTGTTTCACAGCTCTGAATCACCACCCTTGTCTTGCGCTACAATGGCAACGCGTCGGTGACACCGGATGCTCAGGACTTTAGCCTGCTTCTTTATCACAAAAATTAAAGAATATTTTTTTCAAAATTATTTGCTTTTTCTTTCTGTATCAAGTTCAAAAGCATGAGGCAGGGGGAGTACGTAAACTGTGTTGCCAAGTAGATTTCTACTATTTGAGTTCTGTTTTCCCATCTCAACAATCAGTGTGGAAAATATGTTTGGAGTCAATATTTTTTCCAATTACAAGATTTTTTGATTCTACTTGTAAGAGACTGAACAAAACAAGAATTTAGCCCCTTTTCCTCACTGTAAAATGAAAGCCTTGGATTAAATATCTCTCCTGGGTCTTATCAGCTCAAAAATTCTTTTTTTGGTGAGGCAGTGGGAAGGTATTGGGGACTGAACCCAGGGGTACTCTACCACTGAGCTATATATCCCAGCCCTTTTTATTGTTTATTTTGAAGCAAATTCTTGCTAAATTGTTGCAGGTCTTGCTAAATTACCAAGGCTGGCCTCAAACTTACAATCCTCCTGCCTCAGCCTCCTCAGTAGCTGGGATTACAGGCATTTACCACAGAGACTGACTCAAAAATTTTCTTAAGCCAAGCTTGCATCAACTTCAAATAGCTTTAGCATTTTTTTTCAATCTATGTCTAAGGTCACAGTCTTGCCTTTTTTCCTACCATTTCCATTCATGGTAGTTACCAAGCATCCTCAATAGCATGTAATCAACCACAAATGTACCACGATTTGTACTCTGATGGAAATACACAAACACACACACAGATCCACATTATGAAGACCAAAATGAGGGAGTTCATTTACATCTTAGGTAGGAATGTATTAGTTTTTTGATTACTATAACAAAATACCTGAGATTATCAACTTAAAAAGAGGAAAGGTTTATTTTGGCTCTCAGTTTTGGAAGTTTTGATCCATGATCAGGTGAACACATAGTTTTTGGACCTGTGCAAGGTAGCACATCATGGAGGGAGCAAACAGGTCACACCAGTAAGTGAGAAAGAAGAGGACTAGGTCCCAATATCTCCTTCATGGGCATGCCCCAATGACCTCACTCCTTTCTACAAGGCCCAGTCTCCTAAAGGATCCACAGCCTCCTAACAGTGCCAAGGACTAGGCACTAACCCTTTAGTACAAAGGCTTCTGGGGGCCATTCCAGATCGAAACCATAGCAAACCCTAAAGAAAAGGTTGCAAGAAGAGTCTGGAGTCAGAGCTTGAAAGACAACATTTGTAACATTTGCTTTGAAAACATGAATGGGTTTCAACACTGATAAATTAGTGGACAATCTGAGCTTAATGTGAAGTTTGCATTTATGTACAATTTTTCCCACAAGGAACACTAGGCGAACTGTACCCAGGTGAACTGGGCCATGTGGGACTACACAAGATACATACACACCCCAAACATATCCTGGCCCATATTGTGAGTCACATGCACATACATCTGTTGCTACAGCTGTCCACCCAACAACTGCCCTGCACCACTTCTTAACAAGCCAATCTGCATGCAGACTCAGTCCCTGCCATATGCATACTGCAGCATTTAAGCATTTTATAGCCATTTAACATAAGTAAAACTGCTCACTATTTTGTGACATACCTTGTGTGTGTGTGTGTGTGTGTGTGTGTGTGTTACTGGGGATCAAATCCTGGACATAAACACATGCTAGGCAAGTGCTCTAACTCTGAGCTACATCCCCAGCTTTTAATTTTTTTTATTTTTTTAAAGACAGGGTCTCATTAAGTTGTCGTAGGCTGACCAGGAATTTGTGACCCTCCTGCCTCAGCCCTCAGTCTTTTGAGTAGCACATACATATCTTTTATTTAAATGTCTCTAGAGCTGTATTTGTGTTGTGATATTCTGAAATATGCATACATTATGGAATGGAATGGCCAACCTAATTAACACATCACCTCATGGTACTTATCATTTTTTTTAAAAGCTACTCTCTTAGCAATTTCAAGTGTACAATACATTGTTATTAAGTATGCTCCCCATGCTGTACAATAGATCTTTTGAACTGATTTTTCCTCTGACTGAAAGTTTGTATCCTTTGGCCAACATTTCTCCTTTCCTCCTCTGTTCCAGTCCCGGATAACTACCATTCCACCTTCTGCTTCTGCAAGTTTGATCTTTTTATTTGAAAGAATTTTGGGGTACTAGGGATAGAATCCAGGGGTGCTCTACCACCGGGCTACATTCCAGCCCTTTTTAATTTATTATTTTGAGACAGAGTCTCACCAGCGGGCTGAGGTCAGCTTGGAACTTGCTATTCCCACCTCAGCCTCCCCAGTTTTTAGGATTACAGGCGGAAGCCATTGAGCTGACCAAGTGGATCACATGGAAATCAGATTATGCAGCATTCGTCTTTCTGTGCCTGGCTTATTTTACTTAACACTGCCCCACAGATTAATCCATGTTGTCACAAATGACAGGATTTCCTTCTTCTTCTTTTTTTTTTTTTCCTTTTTTTGAGGGACAGGGTCTGGCTATGTTGCCCAGGGTGGTTTTGCATTCCTGGGCTCAAGTGATCTTCCCACTCGGCGTCCTGCACATCTGGGGACGCGTCTGGCTTGGAGCTTTATGACTCTCTAATTTAGGTTTGTGGAATGAGCATGCTGATTCTAACATGGCTAATGTGCTAACTTGTGGACAGCCTCTGTCACATGGAAACTGCTATAGAGCTCTCAGTCTACCGATGCCAACTGAAGAGAGCTATGCAAGAAATGCCACCACAGGGTGTTCTGGGGAACATGGCAAGGACACCGGCTCTCACTACTTCTATTCAACATTCATATGAAAGTTCTAGTCAGAGCTGTAAGAAATCAGGTATACAGGCTGGGGAAAAAAATAACATTTTCTTTTTTTTTTTCTTTTTTATTGTATTGGGGATTGAACTCAGGGGTGCTTTTCCACTGAGCTACATCCATAGTCCTATTTTTTTTTAATGTGAGAGGATCTCACTAAGTTGCTGAGGATCTTGCTAAATTGCCAAGGCTGGCCTTAAACCTGCAATCCTCCTGCCTCAGCCTTCCTAGTTGTCTTTGCTCACAAATGACTTGCTTATCTATTGGAAAATATAGAATACATGAATTCAGGGGCTGGGGATATAGCTCAGTTGGTAGAGTGCTTGCCTCATAAGCACAAGGCCCTAGGTTCAATCCCCAGCACCACAAAAAAAAAAAAAAAAGGAATACATGAATTCAGCAAAGTTGCAATTTACCGTTATTTATATCAATAAATAAATTTAAAAATATTTAAAATAAATTCTCAAACCTTAAAACACCATGTATTATAGCCTCAATGAACAAAATATTAGGAGAGAAATTTAACAAAAGATATACAAGGGGGAAAAGGTACACTCATTGCTGGTGGGATTGCAACCACTTTGGAAAGCAGTACAGAGATTCCTAAGAAAACCTGGAATGGAACCACCATTTGACCCAGCTATCCCACTCCCTGGTTTATACCCAAAGGACTTAAAATCAGTATATTAAAGTGAGGCAGTGACATCAATGTTTATAGCAGCTCAATTCACATAGCTAAACTATGGAACCAACCTAGAAGCTCTTCAACAGATGAATGGATAAATAAAATGTGGTACATATACACAATGGAATATTACTCAGCCTTAAAGAAGAATGAAATTATGGCATTTGCAGGTAAATGGATGGAACTACGGAATATCATGCTAAGTGAAATAAGCCAATCCACAAAATCTAAAGGCTGAATATTTTCTCTGATAAGTGGATGCTGATCCATAGTGGGGGGTGGGTAGGGAAGAATGAAGGAACTTTGGATTATGCAGAGGGGAATGAGGGGAAGGGTGGAGCAGTGGGGATGGGAAGGACAGTAGAATGAGACATTATTACACTATATACATGTATGAAAAAAATTTTTTTAAAGATATACAAGATCCCTACCATGAGAACTATAAAATATGGTAAGAGAAATGAAGGAAAACATAAATAGATGGAGATAAGTACATGAGAAGATGTTTATCATTAGCCAACAAATGCAAATTAAATTGCAGTAAGATGCCACTTCATATTTCCAGAACAGTTAAGATCAAATATACTGGTGAGGACAT
Source organism: Sciurus vulgaris (assembly GCF_902686455.1). Taxonomy (NCBI): domain Eukaryota; kingdom Metazoa; phylum Chordata; class Mammalia; order Rodentia; family Sciuridae; genus Sciurus; species Sciurus vulgaris. The sequence goes on along the minus strand of NC_136468.1, from coordinate 147,299,193 downwards.
GGAGCATCTACAACACTTCTACACAGTTAGCAGAAGTACAAAATGGTAGAATTAGATGAAAAAACAATTTGGCAATTTATTAAGGAGTTAAATGTACACCTATTCTTTTTAAAAAAATTTTTTTAGTTGTTGATGGACCTTTATTTTTATTTATTTTTATGTGGTGTTAAGAATTGAACCCAGTGCCTCACACATGCTAGGCAAGCGCTCTACCACTGAGCTACGGCCCCAGCCCAAATGTACACCTATTCTTTGGTTCTTTTTATTTTTTGTGTATTGGGGATTGAACCAGGGATACTTTACCACTGAGCTGCATCCCACCCCTTTTTATTTTTTATTTTGACACAGGGTCTTGCCACATGGCTGAGGGTGGCCTCCAACGTGCAACCCTCCTGCCTCAGGTGCACGAGCACCTGGATGACAGGTGTGCGCCACCAGGCCCAGCTAATGTACATCTACTGCATAACCAGTAACCCTACTTCTTAGTATTAACCCTAAAAAAGGAAAACATACATACGTGAAAACACTGGCATGAAGGTGTCGACAGCAGCTTTACTCATAATAGCCCCAAATGGGAAACAAATGTCCCATCAAGAGGAGAAGACGACATCTGTGGAAGAGTCACGTGATGGAATACTACTACCCAGCAATAAAGAGGAACAGAGTGCTGATACACAACAGGAATGAAGCTCAGTCCACTGGAAAAGCTGGAGAGTGCACGTGCTGTACAACTGTACTTTCACAACCTTCTGGAATAGGCAAAACTGGTCTCTCATAATTGAATCAGATCAGAAACTGCCTGTGTGGTGAGGAAGAATTCACTTTGACAAGCACAAAGGACCTCTCAGGTGATGGAAATGCTGTGTGTCTTGACTGGAATACTGGTTGCATGGGTGGATACGAATTTGTCCAAACTTATCAAATCAGTTTTATGTTTTTTTTTTTTTTTGTACTGGAGATTGAACTCAGGAGCACTTGACCACCAAGCCACATCCCCCGCCCTATTTTGTATTTTATTTAGAGACAGGGTCTCACTGAGTTGCTGAGCACCTCACTTTTTGCTGAGGCTGGCTTTGAACTCGTCATCTTCCTGCCTCAGCCTCCTCAGTTGCTGGATGACAGGTGTGCACCACTGTGCCCAGCTCAAACCAGTTTTTTATATCAGTGTTTATTAAAGTACAAAATAGTCATTAAAGACATTCTTAATAAAATGTCTTCATTTTATTGTATGAAGTTATAATCTAATAAGGTTCTTTTTTCTTTCTTTTCAGTGCTGGGGATAGAAACCAGGGTCTCAAGCACGCTAGGCACACACTCCACCCCTCAGCTGCACCCAGCCAGGGTGAGTACAAAAGCCTTTGGTGTTCTTCCAGACCTGCTTTGTTTATTTTGGTTTGGGGTCAGAGATACAAAAGAATTTAACTCAATGACTTTTAAGTATCTTTTAACTGCACACAGCACATCCAAGTAAGGCACCTTGAATCTTAAAGCATCAGCTCTAAGCTCATATTTTACAGTGAGGACCCTGGGCAACTATCCTGATTTCAAGTCCAGCATTCTTTTCACTGTTTTATGTTGATGCTATAAAATCTACAGAGCAACTTACATCATTGCTATTGAATTATTACTGTGCTCAGAATCAGCAGTTAAGGTTAATGTGTGAAGTGGACGTGGTGGCACATGCCTGCAATCCTGGAGACTCAGGAGGCTAAGGTGAAAGGATCACAAGTTTAAGGCCAGTCTCAGCAACTAAAGCCATAAGTGACTTAGTGAAACCCTATCTCAAAATAAAAAACTAAAAGGGCTGGGAATATAACTCAGTGGTGGAGGGTGTCTGGGTTCCAGCCCCAGTACCAAAAAAAAAAAAAAAAAAAAAAAAAGATTACCGTGTCATTCTTCCTGTAAGAATGACAGATTTAGAAAATGACTATTTTGAAGTTCCCAATGAAGTAATGTGTTCTAAATAATAATCATCCGTGAATGTTAAAATCATTAAGTGAATTTCAGGGAAACTTGAGAATATTCAAACTCAGGCTGACAAACTCCTAAACATACCCATCAAGCATAACAACTTTTATGGGACAACCAGATATTAGGACCCTACTGATGTGACAGAACAGGAAGCACATAGAACTAATGCCAAAATTTAAAAAACTCCAAACCCCAAATTGATCAAGAGTCTCACTGAGTTGCTAGTCTAAATGCCAGTTTTCAGGAATTCTAGACAGAGGAAAGTTGTTAACTCAAAGATAGAGTCAGTGAGATCCCAAATGTGGGTAACTCTCCAGGACAAATGACCCTATGTTTCTTCCACACATGAATGGCTTTAAAAAACTGAAGATGGGGTTGGGAGTATAGCTCAGTGCTATAGAGCATGCTTATGCCCTGGGTTCATTCCTCAGAATCAAAGAAATAAAAAATAAAAAAGATGGAGGAAAAGGAAGAGGAAGAAAGAAGAAAAAGAAGGAAGGAAGAGGAGGAAGGGAAAAGTGGGAGAGAGACTTTAAGACTTTAATAGAGAGACTATTCAAATGCGAAGTATGGATCCTGGCTAAATATGTATTTGAACAAAGAAAAAGGCATTTTTAAGACAAATGGGAAAAACTTAAGAGAGTTTAGTCATCAGATGCTATTAAGGATATATTGTTTGTTCTGTTGAGCGTAATAATCTTATGGTTGTTTCTAAAAAGTCCATATCTGATAGAGACACACTACGAAGTATTTATGAGTGAAATGATACATATTGTCTTGGATTTGCTCTAAAACACTTCAGAAGAAAACATGTTTGGATGGGGAATAAAACAAAAATGGCAGAAAGTTAATGACTGTTAAAAGTGAGTGACTGTTATTCTTTTTGTGTGCATTTGAAATTTTTATGTATTCAAAATTGAAATTTTGTGTTTTTAAAAATCCCCAAGAATTTGGGTTGGGGCTGGAGCTCAGTGGTAGAGCATGTGGCTGGCACTGAGCTCTGGGTTTCATCTGCAGCACCACACACATGACAACTATTCCCAAGCATTCACGCTCACGTGTCACGTGCCTCAGAAAGAGGCAGAGGCAGTTTGGATGAAGTGACATTGGAGTCTGACTTGCTCTGTGGAGTGAGCTGCCACCTCCCTCCCTCAGACACACAAAGGAACTTCCACCCCAAGTGGACTGCCTCCTGTGACCCCGCACTCCAGGACTTGCTGGAGAGTCAGATCCTACCCGCATAGCCATAAGAAAAGGAAACGCACGCTTCTGGCACTGCTGTCCAGATTCTCACAGCTGATGGGCAACAGTGTGCTCAGCTCCAGATCGGTGACCATCTGCCGAGACTCTGCCAGCAACCGCTGAAGCTTACTTGTAGGTGAAAAGTCTTCCTGGAAGGATCAACAGCATTCATAAAATTGAGAAATATTTTTAAGCGTTTATTTTATAAATACAACTTTTAGTCAAAAATTGTATCTACCTGTTAATATTTGATTTTAGATATTGCAAAGCAAAGACACCATTAGAATAATCAAAATTCCTTTTATTTCTTAGAACCTACTCAGTTAAATAATGTGACATTAACAGAATTTGCTACAATGAAGTAATATCCATTTGACAGAAGAATCCTAACCACTGTTTAGCTTTCTTAAATAAACTTTTGAAGCCAAAATTAGCAGATCCAAATATTTGCATATGGGGACTTCAACACTAAGGGCCTGTAAGCTTTTAGGACATATAGATGTGCTTTCACTTATTCTTGTTACTGTTCAATTTAGGGAGCTGGGGAGTTGGCTCAGTGGTAGACACTGGCCTAGCAACATAGGTTCTTGGTTCCATCCTCAACACCATAAAAATAATAAAATGAACAAAAAGACACAAAATAGCATCATATAACGTTTACGTATGTACTTTTATGTAGCTAAAGTATAAAAACAGTGTGTAATCAACTTCAGAATGGTGGTTAACTGGGAGGGCCTGGGGAAAATGGCAGGTGGGATTCACACTTTATTTCCTCAGAATGAAAAATAAAGCAAATGCCCCAAAATGTAAACATTTGATAAAGCCTAATGTAGGTGCACAATTGCTGGTTATACTATATTCTTCTTCTTTTTTTGGTTCTGGGGATTTAGCCCAAGGGGTGCTTCATCACTGAGCTACATCCCCAGTATCCTCCCTCTTTCTTTTTTAAATTTTAAGACAGGACTTCACTAAGTTGCTTAGGCCTTGCTAAGATCCTGGGGCTGACTTCAAACTTGCAATTCTCCTGCCCCAGTCTCCCAAGTCACTGGGATTACAGGTGTGCACCACAGTGCCCGGTTATATTCTTCATTTTTCTAATGCTTAAAATATTTATTTGTTAGGCATAGTGGCATACACCTATAATCCCAGTGGCTTCGGAAGTTAAAGCAGGAGAATCCCAAGTTCAAAGCTAGCCTCAGCAACTTAGCAAGACTCTGTCTCAAAATTAAAAAAATAATAATAAAAAAAAATAGGGTTGGGGATGTGGCTCACTGGTTAAGCATCCCTGGGCTAAATCCCCAGTACACACACACACACACACACACACACACACACACACACACACATATTTTTTTCATTGTAAAGGGCCATCTCCAAGGATCCTTAGAACAACCATACAAGCAAAAGGCTTCATACCTTTCAAGGGGGCTGCTGTTTGTAGCTATTGTACAAATATTTACTAATTAAAAATAAAAGCAGGGCTGGGCTTGTAGCTCAGCTGGTATAGCGTTTGCCTGTCAACGTGTGAGGCACTGCATTTGATCCCTAGTACCATGTAAAATTAAATAAATAAAGGCACTGTGTCCCTCTACAACTAAAAAAAAAATACTTTAAAAAAAGAAATAAAAATAAAAGCAGAGTGTGAGAGCACACACCAATAGTCCCAGCTATTCAAGAGGCAAAAAGATCACAGTTTTTTTGGTTCTTCGGACTGAACCCAGGGACACTTTACCACTGAGCCACATCTCCAGTCCTTTTTATTTTTATTTTGTCTTGTTAAGTTGCTGAAGATCTCACAAATAAATAAATTTAAAAGGGCTGGGGATGTGGCTCAGTGGTAGTGTGTTGCCTAGTAAATGCACAAAGCCCTGGGTTCAATTCCCAGTTCTGCAAACAAATAAACAAAAAACAACACAACAAAATTAATCTGGACATGGTAGCACACACCTGTAATCTAAGGGACTCAGGAGACTGAGGCAGGAGGATCAAGTTTGAGGTCATTCAGGGAAAACTTAACATGACCAGGTACCTTAAAAAAAAAAAAAAAGGAAAGAAAGAAAGGCAGGCTAGAGGTAGAGGTGGGTAGCTCAGTGGTAGAGAATCCCAGGGTTTAATCCCCATTACCACACACAAAACACTGATATACCTACATATTTATGTATCAGAATCCTGAAAGGCCCAAGGGGCACCTTGTCTAACGCTGATTGATGTTTAAAGAAAACAGTGATAACTTAGACTTTGATTAATCACATAATCCAGAGAAAAGATTGATATGTGGGATCCAGTCCTGTATAAAACCATTAATATAAAAATAATTGAGCCTGTAATCCTAGTGACTCTGCAGATAGAGGCAGGAGAATCACAAATTCAAGGCTAGCCTCAGCAGCTTGGTGAGGACCTGTCTCAAAATAAAAAATAAAAAGGGCTGGAGATGTAACTCAGTAATATAGTGCCCCTTGGTTCTAACCCTAGTAACACACACACACACACACACACACACACACACACAAAGCTATAAAAACTGAGCAGATACAATAGGTCCTGGGTGGGCCTGAAACTATTTCTTGTAAGTTCTCAGGTAATAATGCTTCTGATTTGAAGAACATTTGAAGAGCAAAAACTTCTACTCTCAACAACTCCATTTTCCTTTTTTTCCCTTCCTCCAGGCTGTGTAAAGAATCATAATAGGGAAATGAAATCTTTGCGAAATTAAATTTACTGAATCAAAGCTTATTTTTCCTGTTCATTATCTGAAATCAGACCATAAACCCATTTTAATTATCTTTTTAAAAAGGTGAAAGACCTTTTACTTAAATAGCTTCTAATTGAGAAAAAGTATCCATCCTGCTGCAGTTTCCGAATCTTCACAGTACAGATGCTGGGAGACAACACACAGGACCAGAGTCAGTAGGAAAGCCTAATTTTTGTGCTCTAATATCATCCACAGCCTCATGCTAACTTTCTCGATAGTGGAATGGAAGAGTGGAGATTTAAATTTGCCATTCTGGTGTCCTGGGAACTCATCAGGGTTAGATGTTTTCTTTTTCTTTCTTTCTTTTTTCTTTTTTTTTACATTTTTTCCCCAAAGTTTTACTGAGGTAAAGTGGAAGTACAATAAAATGCACATATTTGAAGTATACAAATTGATCAGTTTTGACGTGTATGCAACCAATACAATCAATATTAAAAGCATTTCCATTACTTATTTTTAATTTGAAATCATGCAAACTGTGTTTCGGCATGATTTACTACACTAGAAATCAATCAATTTAAGATATATAGAACCCCACCCCCACATAGTAACTATTTCAAAATTAAGTGGCACACTTATCTCAGAGGTCAAGGAAGAAAGCACAAGAAAAATAAATGAAAAGTGCTTTGAACTAAGTGATAATAAAATCTTAATATATCAGGCTCTCTGGGATGAAAACAGTATTCAGATGAACATTTATAACAATGTACTTGTATCAGAAGAAGCTAAAATAACAATCAAATTACTTTCAAATTATGTAGTAGGAAGGAAAAAAATAAGAGTAGAAGCAGAACTATATGAAGTAGAGAAGAAACAATACAACTAAAATTTGATAAAAATCAAACAAGTCTAATCAAGAAAAAAGTACAAACACAAAATTAGTATCAATGGAAAGGAAACTATTAAAATAACCCTACAGATGCTAAAAACAAATTAAGGTAATATTACAATTGCATGCCAACATACATGATAGATTACATAATATGGTCTATATTAGAGAAGGATTCGTGTGCTGCTGAGAAGAAAGTATATTCAGTCATTGATGGATGAAACACTCTATATGTCTGTTAAGTCTAAATTATCAATTGCATTTTTTGCTTCTATAGCTTCTTTATTTAGTTTTTGTTTGGAGGATCTATCCAGTGGTGAGAGAGGCATGTTAAAGTGGCCCAGTATTGGGCTGGGGTTATGGCTCAGTGGTAGACTGCCTGCCTAGCACATGTGAGGCAATGGGTTTGATCCTCAGCATCACAAAAAAATAAAAAAACAAAGCATAGGTATTGTGCCCATCTACAACTAAAAATATTTTTTAAAAAAGTCATCCAGGGGAGATCCAAGATGGCGGACTAGAGGGAGGCTGCGTTCCGAGTCGTTCCGTAATGCCGAATTCAAGCAGAGGATATCTGTTTCTCGGTGAGGCAGTTTTTGCTGCTTATCGATCCCCTGGTGTTTACCCCATTTGTCTGCTGTGATGACCTGCAATCTGCCAGCATATCGACGCCTTTTTTGAGAGCAGATTGCTCACTGTCAGGCATCTATCATCCGCCATTTGCCTGCCTCTCGCCTGTCCATCGCCTACCTTACCCCTATCCATCACCCAACGCTCGAGGTTCACCTCCCGATCGTCCAACAGCTGCCAGGAGACTGACCGCAGACTGTCAGTGGAGCACCAACTGCCTGCTGTCGCCTGGAAGTTCACTGTCACAGTACCTGTAGGTTTGATTACATGTGACTGCTGCCATTTTGAGACAACAGCCAGGCCCCGTAGGACCCCTGGCTGGACTGACTGAGCCCCATCTCCAGGATCCCTCAGCCCAACCGACCACTCCCTGCCTCTGGGGCCCTCACATCGACTGACTGCTCCCTGCTGCCAGGACCCCCAGACCAACTGACTGCGCCCTATCACTGGGAACACAGACCGACTGATTGCACCCGGCCTCCAGGATCCCACAACCACACCAAACACACTGGACTCCCAGGACCCCTGCCGGACCAACTGCATCCCGTCTCCAGGACCTCCAGCTGACCACGTCCACCCCTGAGCTGCAGCTCCCCATTTGCCAACACATTTCGAAGCCAGAGCAGCCATCTTGGATAATCCTGGAAGCCAGAGCTCCGATCTTCGGGTGGGGCAAATCCCATCCTGAGACGCCTGCTGGAGGCTTGAAGCTCATTGTCAGATACCTCTCATGCATCAGGCTACTGAACACTGGGAGGTTTCATACAGTAGACTTTCTTTCTTCTCCTTTTTAAAAAAAATTTAAGTTTTTATTTCTTTACTTTCTTCCTTTCTTTTCCTTTTGTTTACCTGTTCCCTCAGAGTCTCTTTCTCCCTTTTTTGCATGCTAATATCAGATTTCTTTTGATTACACTCTCATCCTTTCTATTTTCTAGAACTTCTGTATATTCTTTTCTTATCCCATTAACAGCCATATTCTACATCCCTCTGCATCCTCTTTGTCCTCCATTAGAAACTGCAGACCTTACTGCAAACCTGTTTGTTTTACCGAAGATAACATCTGAACTCATTTTGTTTATTATGACAATTTTATTATTGTCCCCATAGGGGCTATTTGGTCTAGGATTGCATAGTGTCTGATTTGGGCACTGCTAATATTGATCTCCTCTTAAAGAAAGGGTTTTGTAAGGGCCACTATAGGGGGAAATCTGCAGTACCCCAGATCTGCACTGCTAGAGGGGAAGATACATGAACAACATGAAAGAACAAGGGAAGGAAATGATCCAAACAAATCTAGATTCTATAGTAATAGAATCCAATGACAGTATGTTAGAAGAAATGTCAGAAAAGGACTTCAGATTATACATAATTAAGATGATTCGCAAAGCAAAGGATGAGATAAGAGAGCAAATGCAGGCAATGAATGATAATACCAATAAGCTGAAAGAGCACATGCAGGAAGCAAAAGATCATTTCAAAAAAGAGAGAGAGATTCTCAAAAAAAAAAAAAAAAAAAAAAAAACAAATGGAAATCCTTGAAATGAAGGAGACAATAAACCAAATAAAAAACTCAATGGAAAGCATCACCAACAGACTAGACCACTTGGAAGACAGAACCTCAGACAATGAAGACAAAATATTTAATCTTGAATATAAAGTCGCCCAAACAGAGAAGATGGTAAGAAATCATGAACAGAATCTCCAAGAACTATGGGACATCATGAAAAGACCAAATTTAAGAGTTATTGGGATTGAGGAAGGCACAGAGATACAAACCAAAGGAATGAACAACCTATTCAATAAAATAATATCAGAAAATTTCCCAAACCTGAAGAATGAAATGGAAAATCAAATACAAGAGGCTTACAGAACACCAAATGCACAGAATCACAACAGATCCACACCAAGGCACAGTATAATGAAAATGCCTAACATTCAAAATAAAGATAGGATTTTGAAGGCCGTGAGAGAAAAGCATCAGATTACATATAGGGGGAGACCAATACGGATAGCAGCCAACTTCTCAACCCAGACTCTAAAAGCTAGAAGGGCCTGGAACAACATATTTCAAGCTCTGAAAGAACATGGTTGCCAACCAAGAATCCTATACCCAGCAAAACTAACCTTCAGATTTGAAGATGAAATCCTTCCACGATAAACAAAAGTTAAATTTACAAATAGAAAGCCTGAACTACAGAATGTTCTCAACAAAATATTCCATGAGGAGGAAATGAAAAACAACAATGGAGGTCAGCAAAGGGAGGAACTACCTTAGAGAAAAACCACTCAAAGGAGAAACCAAGCCGACTTAAAAACCAAAAATAAGCCAAATGGGAATACAAATCATTTCTCAATAATAACCCTGAACGTTAATGGCCTAAACTCCTCAATCAAAAGACACAGACTGGCAAAATGGATTAAAAAGAAAGACCCAACAATATGCTGCCTGCAAGAGACTCATCTCATAGAAAAAGACATCCACAGACTAAAGGTGAAAAGATGGGAAAAAACCTACCACGCACATGGACTCAGTAAAAAAGCGAGGGTTTCCATCCTTAAATCAGATAAAGTGGACTTCAAGCCAAAGTTAGTCAGAAGGGATAAAGAAGGACATTTCATACTGCTTAAGGGAACCATAAATCAGGAAGACATAACGATAGTAAATATTTATGCCCCAAACAATGGTGCATCCCTGTACATCAAACAAATCCTTCTCAATTTCAAGAATCACATAGACCACAACACAATAATTCTGGGCGACTTTAACGCACTGCTATCACCACTAGATAGATCTTCCAAACAAAATCCAACCAAAGAAACCATAGAACTCAATAACACAATCAATAACCTAGACTTAATAGACATATATAGAACATTCCATCCATCAACCAGCAAATACACTTTCTTCTCAGCAGCACATGGAACCTTCTCGAAAATAGACCATATGTTATGCCACAAAGCAGCCCTTAGGAAATGCAAAAAAATAGAGATACTGCCTTGTGTTCTATCAGATCATAATGGACTGACAGTAGAAATCAATGACAAAATAAAAAAAGGAAATTACTCCAACACTTGGAGACTAAATAATATGCTATTGAATGAAACATGGATAACAAAAAACATCAGGGAGGAGATTTAAAAATTCTTAGAGGTCAATGAGAATGACGATACAACATATCAAAATCTCTGGGACACTATGAAAGCGGTACTAAGAGGAAAATTCATTGCATGGAGCGCATTCCAGAAAAGAATGAAAAGTCAACAATTAAATGACCTAACATTACAGCTCAAAGCCCTAGTAAAAGAAGAACAGAATAACAGCAAAAGTAGTAGAAGACAGGAAATAATTAAAATCAGAGCTGAAATCAATGAAATTGAAACAAAAGAAACTAATCAAAAAATGGACATAACAAAAAGTTGGTTTTGAGAAAGTAAACAAAATAGATAAACCCTTAGCCACACCAACAAAGAGAAGGAGAGAGAAGACTCAAATTACTAAAATACATGATGCAAAAGGAAATATCACGACAGACACCACTGAGATACAGAACATAATGAGAAGCTACTTTGAAAATCTGTATTCCAACAAAATAGAAAGTACCGAAGACATTGACAAATTTCTAGAGACATATGCTCCGCCCAAACTGAACCAGGAGGACATACATGATTTAAACAGATCAATATCAAGCAATGAAATAGAAGAAGCCATTAAAAATCTACCATCCAAGAAAAGCTCAGGACCAGACGGATTCTCAGCTGAGTTCTACAAGACCCTCAAAGAAGAACTCATTCCAATACTTCTCAAAGTATTCCAGGAAATAGAAAAGAAGGGTACCCTACCAAACTCATTCTATGAAGCTAATATCACCCTCATACCCAAACCAGGAAAAGACACATCAAGGAAAGAAAATTTTAGACCAATATCCTTGATGAATATAGATGCAAAGATCCCTAACAAAATATTGGCAAACTGTATCCAAAAACATATTAAGAAAATTGTGCACCATGATCAAGTGGGGTTCATTCCTGGAATGCAAGGATGGTTCAACATTCATAAATCAATAAACGTAATCCATCATGTCAATAGACTTAAGGATAAGAATCATATGTTTATTTCAATTGACGCAGAAAAAGCATTTGACAAAATACAACACCCTTTCATGCTGAAAACACTAGAAAAAATAGGGATAGTAGGAACATACCTGAACATTGTAAAGGCTATTTATGCTAAGCCCATGGCCAACATCATTCTTAATGGAGAAAAACTGAAACCATTCCCTTTAAAAACGGGAACAAGACAGGGATGTCCTCTTTCACCACTTCTATTCAACACTGTCCTCGAAACTCTAGCCAGAGCAATTAGGCAGACTAAAGAAATTAAAGGGATACGAATAGGAAAAGAGGAACTTAAGCTGTCACTATTTGTGGATGACATGATTCTATATTTAGAGGATCCAAAAACCTCCTCCAGAAAACTTCTAGACCTCATCAATGAATTCAGCAAAGTAGCAGGCTATAAAATCAACACACATAAATCTACAGCATTTTTATACGCAAGCGATGAAACAGCTGAAAGGGAAATGAGGAAAACAACTCCATTTGCAATAGCCTCAAAAAAAAATAAAATACTTGGGCATCAATCCAACCAAAGAGGTAAAAGATCTCTACAATGAAAACTACAAAACACTGAAGAAAGAAATTAAGGAAGACCTTAGAAGATGGAAAGATCTCCCATGTTCTTGGATAGGCAGAATTAATATTGTCAAAATGGCCATACTACCAAAAGTGCTATACAGATTCAATGCAATTCCAATTAAAATCCCAATGATGTACCTCACAGAAATAGAGCAAGCAATCATGAAATTCATCTGGAAGAATAAGAAACCCAGAATAGCTAAAGCAATCCTTAGCAGGAAGAATGAAATGGGGTATCGCAATACCAGAACTTCAACTATACTACAAAGCAATAGTAACAAAAACGGCATGGTATTGGCACCAAAATAGACAGGTAGATCAATGGTACAGAATAGAGGACATGGACACAAACCCAAATAAATACAATTTTCTCATACTGGACAAAGGTGCCAAAAATATGCAATGGAGAAAAGATAGCCTCTTCAACAAATGGTACTGGGAAAACTGGAAATCCATGTGTAACAGAATGAAACTAAACCCCTATCTCTCACCCTGCACAAAACTCAACTCAAAATGGATCAAGGACCTTGAAATCAGACCAGAGACCCTGCATCTTATAGAAGAAAAAGTAGGTCCACAACTTCACCTTGTTGGCTTAGGATCAGACTTCCTTAACAGGACTCCCATAGCACAAGAAATAAAAGCAAGAATCAATAACTGGGATAGATTCAAACTAAATAGCTTTCTCTCAGCAAAGGAAACTATCAGCAATGCGAAGAGAGAGCCTATAGAGTGGGAGAATATCTTTGCTACTCATACTTCAGATAGAGCACTAATTTCCAGAATATATAAAGAACTCAAAAAACTCTACATGAAGAATACAAATAACCCAATCAACAAATGGGCTAAGGAAATGAACAGACACTTCACAGAAGAAGACCTACAAGCAATCAACAAACATATGAAAAAATGTTCACCATCTTTAGTAATAAGAGAAATGCAAATCAAAACTATACTAAGATTCCATCTCACCCCAATTAGAATGGCGATTATCAAGAATACAAGCAACAATAGGTGTTGGAGAGGATGTGGGGAAAAAGGTACACTCATACATTGCTGGTGGGACTGCAAATTAGTGCAGTCACTCTGGAAAGCAGTGTGGAGATTCCTTAGAAAACTTGGAATGGACCTACCATTTGACCCAGCTATCCCACTCCTCGGCCTATACCCAAAGGACTTAAAATCAGCATACAACAGAGATACAGCCACATCAATGTTCATAGCAGCTCAATTCACAATAGCCAGACTATGGAACCAACCTAGACGCCCTTCAATTGATGAATGGATAAAGAAACTGTGGTATATATATACAATGGAATATTACTCAGCTATAAAGAATAATAAAATTATGGCATTTGTAGGTAAAATGGATGAAATTGGAGAATATCATGTTAAGTAAGATAAGCCAATCTCAAAAATCCAAAAGAAGAATGATCTCACTGATAAGTGGATGATGACACTTAATGGGGGGTGGGAGGGGGACAAGAATGGAGGAAGGAGGGACTGTATAGAGGGAAAAGAGAGGTGGGAGGGGTGGGGGAGGAAAAAAAAATAACGGAATGAATCAAACATCATTACTCTATGTAAATATATGAACATGCAAATGGTATGCTGTTACTCCATGTACAAACAGAAACAACATGTATCCCATTTGTTTACAATAAAAATAAATTTTAAAAAATCATGTAAAGAAAAAAAAAGTCATCCAGTATTATTGTGTTGTGTTCTATTTGATTCTTGAAATTGAATAGGGTTTATTTGATATACATAGATGCTCCATTGTTTGGGGCATAAATATTTAGGATTGTTATGTCTTGTTGATGTATAATTCCCTTAAGCAGCATGAAATGGCCTTCTTTGTCCCTCCTGATTAACTTTGGCTTAAAGTCCACTTTATCTGACATGAGGATGGAAACCCCTGCTTGTTCACATGATCCATGTGAGTGACATGTTTTTTCCCATCCTTTCACCTTCAGTCTGTGGATGTCTTTGCCTATGAGCTGAGTTGGATGTCTTCTTATATAGTAAAGTCCTATTTATTATACGTTCATCTGTATGCACATCTCTGCAGAGAGATGTCAATAAATAAGGACACTAATATGTTACCTTGTGTCTCTGGCGACTGTGCTTTTGGCAGGGGTTGTATTTGGAGGAAGTAGTGGCTGAGGACAAGCAGATGGGTGATATTTTCTGGGCATATTTTCTGTATTGCTATTGGTTTTTATAAAACAATGAACACGTATCAACTTGCAAAAAAAAAAAAAAAAAGCAACAGCAGCAATACAAATTTTCTTCAAAGAATTTTACAAAAGAAACTTAAAGTTCTATAACTTGAAAAACTGAGGAATGGCCAAAATTATGTAATAGTACTACAGAAAAACTAAAGCATGTTGGATAGAAATCTTGAGTAAACTAAGAGTTACTAAGCAAAACAAACCTTTTTGCTGGGTGACGCTGCTTCTTTGTTGGTTAACATACCCTTGGATGAATTACTTTTATCAGGAGGGGCCTCTGTCTCATCCTCTTTTAGGGCAGATTTTGAAGAACTCAAACAGTGGGAATGCTGGATGGCAATTAGCTCACTGTGATAATAAAACCAAACAGAAAGAGATTATCTTAAAGCAGTACCATACTTGTATCATACTTAAAAGTATCTCAAGAAGACAAAACATGTTTTTTAAATGAAGAAGCTTTGAGTATAATATTGGAAATGAATGCATTGTTTGCAAATAAGAATAAAAACAATATTTGTACTTAAGGTAACTATAGAATAGGAAATTTCCCTCCCCCCCACAAAATAAATGAAAAGAGGGTGTGCTTAAGCACACCACAGGCACCAAATTCACTCTCCTGACATGATAGGAAAGAAGGTAGATTATAGTCCTAGGGATAGGATTATCCAAAAGGGAGGGGAAGAATTAATGCAGAGTAAGGTTAAACGTGTGGAAATGCTAGGTTTCTGGTTTGAGAGGCCAATGGCTGTGTAAAGCCTCTGTGAAGGTGGAACGGCACCACAGCGGCTCCCGAAGCTCCTACAGTCACTGGGTCTTAGGGAACACAGGGAAGAGCAGGTGCCCATGGCCTCTCTCTCCACAGGCAAACCTCTTCTTGTCAAATGGAATGGGGGCATAAATGTGAATATTTTACTTAGATAATAAAGTGGACATACAAGCTCTTGTAATCTGGGGAAAAACAGGAAAACACAATTATCTTTCCTACTTAGTTGTGTATCTGTCATGTGAAGTCTTGGCATGTGCCTCCACTGGCAGGGCAAGCAGTTACCTCAGTTACAGTAAGTCAGTCAGGTCAAAGGGGCCTTGGAAGGAAAGGTGATTCTGAATTTGTTTTACACAAACAGTTTAACATATAAATTATATTTTCATATGCCCCTCTATGCTCTCAAAACTATCCAATGCAAGCTTTCCCCTTAACATCAATGTTCTTGTTTAGTAGTGACAAACAGGACATTGTGCCCTACTGATTACTTGCAGTCATCCAAAGATCTTTAAAAACCAAATATGACTAGATGACATTTAATGCAACAACCAAGTTAGAAAAGATATTTTTGCAAATGGCAGAATATGATTTTTAAAGGACTGAAGCTTCTAAAAGGGTCAATACTCTAAATAACGTAAGTACCAGAAAGAAATTTTAAAATGAAAGTCAATACAATAATTTAAATAAAACTCTCAATATAGAAACTTCATCCTTTCTGTATTTTAAGATCTAAGAGCTATGCTTTGTTAAAAATAGCTGACATTATTACAGTGCCACTCAACCACAAGATTCAGCAAATCGAACAATAAGATGAACCTGAATAATTCAGCCTCTGCTAATATCTAATCCATTTTCATCTCTAAAAATCTAGTAACTTTTACCAGTTTATTAAATACAAATATTCTCTTATATGATAAAAAAAAAAATGGGGGGAACCATAAAGTTGAAAACAGACATTAACTGGGTCCCAAGGAGAAGCAGTTGGATATGGAATATACCAAGTGACCCTGGATAAGGGCAAAAAAAAATATTTTGATATGGGGTCCAAATAATGCAGTCTGGACACAAAAGGATCAGCTTGTCGATTCCAAATAGATCCCGCGGTGAGGAATGCTCCAGAGCAGCATTCCACTCTGCACAGTGACCTGCCCATCTGTGTTTTAATAAAACATATCTGCCCGACTCATAACAACTGGTTTTGTTTTTGAGCCAAGTGTCTGCCTCAGGAGTCGTCCTCAGTACAAACTCCTCACTGAACTCTAAGACAGCCTTTGCCCCATTGAGCACTCTGCTGTGGTGAAGGGTAAATGGTCTGTCTTAAGGTTTCTTTTGCAAACACTGTTTTTGGTTTAGCAGAAGGCACGGGGTGGCTACTGCGGCCCTTGGTACTTCCACAACCTGGCACACGCGCTGCGAGCTGGCAACACAGATGTGGATCACTAACCTTGCCGAGGAGTTGTACTTTGTTGCACTGACGCTTCCTGAACAAGTGCACACAGACTTGTGGCGAACGATTCTTTGCATTTTAGAAGGCTTGAAGATACTCATCCACTCCACGTCAGACATGTGGCCTGGGGCTTCGATTATGAAGTTACTCGGGTGGCAGCACTTGGACTCCCACAGGCCACTGTCACTCTGACAGCCTTCATTCCTGGGGCAGCATGAGACCTCAGCCCTTTCCGTCGGCTCATGGCAGTCCACATCCAGCTTTTCGGGAGGCTTTGATTCAGAACAGTCGGCCAGGCCCAGGTAAACATTGACATCATGCCACTGCTTTTCATCAGGTAAAGATGCCGAAGTTTCTAAGAACTGCTTCTCTTCATTCTGAAACCTAATTCCACTACATTTTGGTGATGTTGCATGGACCTTGCACATTGTGATTTTGTTTTCAGGTTCACTCTGGATTTTTCCGCCCAGAGACCAAGACTTTTGTTTCTCTATTAAGTCTTTTGTAAACAGAGATGAGAAAGCAATTATACTTTTTTCCCCCGATTCAGTATTAATCTGTAGTTTCTTCCCTTTGCATACCTCACAAGAAATCTTGTCTGGCCTATTTTGCTGAGCCAATGTGGCCTCAAATTTTGGGTCCTTAATTGGTGACTTCTGATTTTTCTCCCTCTTAGTATCGACTTTTGGGTAGTTATTGTCAAGGTCTGACAAACACATGTCTCTGCTACAGTGGCATTACAAAAAAGGAAAGTTATAAAACACTTGATATCATTATTCTAAGTATTTCCCAAAAGCCTCATTAGTAGAGCTAAATCCCAATAAGACCCATTGATCTGATCTGCAGAGCCCACCTCCAGCCCGATCTCCAGGAAGCCTTTCTGACCACCAAGCTGCATGCACTTCCCCTTTCCCATTCTTAACTTCTACTGTACTTACTAAGTGACCAAAAAAAAAAAAAGTCAAGAATGCTACCTAAATGTGACAAAACCTTTTAGCATATCTTACTTTAAGGTTTCTCATGTCACATGTATTCAGGTATTCTGATCTGTATTGTTCTGATCCCCTAGAAAATACAATGCTCTCCTTTTAAAATGGCACGTAGAAGTAACTTCAACTCATCAAGTACCTCCTAGTGGCACTGAAGTGCAAAGAGGAAAAAGTACCAGTATGTCAGGGGATTCTGCCTGCAAGAGAACCCTAAGTGGAACTGGTGTCTACTGGCAGCAGCAGCAGCTGGGGCCACAGAGCAACAGGATAACAACCTCCAGCAAAGGATTCAGAAGGAGAGTACAATAAGCACCGGATCACAGCTGGATCCTGTCTCACAGCCTGTAGCAATCATTTACACCCCCTTCCTGCAACGACTGACCCCCACTACTTTTTCTTCCAGAGAGAGGAGATGCCATCAGTGTCAACCCAATCCAGATCTGGGGAACTTCTCTAATCCCTTTTCCTTTTCACGGCTTCTTGTAACATTTCTGCTTGGAAAAGCAGACTAAATTTAATGGTGGTTTAGTTATTTATATGCTTGCTAAATTAAACCACACTTTATATATTTATACTTTAATTTTACAGAAATCGGTTTCATTCCCACACTGCCTGTTACAAGTTAGGGAATAGGTCTCCTATTACTAAGGCAAACAGGAAAATCAGGCCAAGGACAGAGACTGCCCTCAGTGCTGACCTCCAACTGCAGAGAGCAATGCCATTTTCTGACATTATTTCTTTAAGGCAAAAACCAAGTCCTGTGCATCTTCCTATGCCCTATTCCTGGCCCAGTGCCTAAACACTGTGGGTGCTGAATAAGTAAATAACTGAATGAAGGATTAGATTTCCTCTGGCATATCTTCTACCCAATACAGATCAGGTCTAATTATTTTACTTTTATCAAGTGGCTAAATTAGAATCATGCCTAAAATTTTTAGATGGGTCTCACCATAACCTAGGACTATTATTACTATTAGCTCGCATATATTTATTTCCTACTATATGAAGAATGGTAGTAGGTCCTGGCCTGTGGTAAACACAAAGAAAACATCGATCCAATGAAGAAATAAAATCTAAGATCATAGTAACAGCAAGTGCGGAGATTACCTGGATGCCAGGGCCTTCGATTCCTCAATCTTTGAGTCATATATCTGTATTAATTCCTGAGAATTCTCCACATTGAAGTTAAGAAACTGCAGATCACTCTGTTGTTTTACATAAATCTGCCATAGATAGTGATAAATCAATATAAAATGTAATAACAGAACTAAATTGAGGCAACGATTTGTCACCTTCAAACCTTGCTACCTTAGATAGTTTGCTGGAGAAGTGTGCGTTGCTTGCCTTTACTTTCCCTATGTTCACACTAATACTTGCTAGGGTAGCTGACTTTAAATTACCATAGGCAAGACCTTATCTGCTATGCTAAATGTATGTTTAGCATAGTCAGGATTCCAAAAGTGCCAAAGACAAAATTAACAGGCAAACCAACTTCTTAATCTGCTCATGAACATTTCCTTCCTAATAGTGAGAGAAGGAGAGCTGGGGACATACCTGTCTCAAATTATGCAGTTCTGAATTTGTACGTTCTTGCTTTGACTTTGCGATATCCAGTAACTCATCTTTCCTCTTTTCTCTCTCTACTATTTAAGAACAAAAATTATTAAACATTGTTCATCAGCTGTATCAACATAAACTTCTCCATTTCCAACAAGTTAATAACTAACACTGTTGTTGTATTGTTCCTGAACTTAAAAACTGCAGAATGCCTGACTGGGAAGAGCTTTACTCTGTGATTTTGACTAGATTCTTCATCAAACGGACAATCTCAGCATATATTTTGTGTTAAGTCAAAAAAGAATTCAAGGGGCTGAGGTTGTGGCTCAGTGTCAGAACACTTGCCTAGCACATGTCAGCACCAGGTTCGACACTTAGTACCACATAACAAATAAAATAAGGGCATTCTGTCCATCTACAACTACAAAAAAAATTTTTTTTAAAGAATTTGAACTTATGTGTGTTTATCTGTAAGTTTGTCTAAAAAAGTCTGACAGCTAACAAAACAACAAATTATATAGTCATATTGTGTGCATGTACAAGAATGTAACAACAAATGTGTTCTATATAGATTCACCAATACAAATATATTTTTTAAAAAGTCTGAGAGCAAATATGCCAAGGTTATTTTTAGGAGTTGAGGTTGTAGCTACTACTCAGCATACGTGACACCCTGGGCTGGATCCTTTGCATTAAAAAAAAAAAAAAAAAAAAAAAACAAGAGCAATGTAGCACATGTGACATGTGTCATCCCAGCTACTCCACATGTGACATGTGTCATCCCAGCTACTCCACAGGCTGAGGCGGGAGGATCCCAAATTTGAGGACAACCTCGGCAACTTAGTAAGACACTGTCTCAAAAAAAAAAAAAAAAAAAAGGTTGGGATGTGGCTCAGTGGTAAAGCACATCTCTGGGTTCAATCCTCAGTACTAAAAAATTTTTTTCGATAAAGAGTGGAAGTGATGCCCATGGTGTATCTGACTCTCAGGTGGTCTCAATTCCTACCTCTCATATTAATAGCATCGTGACATATTAGATATATTTCCAATGCTTAAAGATACTTGTTTTGAATACAGTCTGGCCCCTAAACAAAAACCAACTACTTTGGGTAATTTTAATTACATTTGAACTTTGCCTTAATCTCTGATTTTAGAAGAACCTACCATTGCCTAAGAGGTAACTCCACCTTAAATATCAACCTTTCCTTAGTCCGGACAGTTTCTACACAGCTGAGTTTAGCTGAGATCAAAGTGGAGGGGGTCCATCTGCATTCACAAGTTGATCACAGAGCACCAAGAGCTGGCGTGCTCTGCCGACCACTGCCTGAGCAAGCAGCCTGAGAGCGCAGTGAAAAAGGCGCCAGAGCGCTCCTGCCGGCTCTGCCCTCCGACTGGGAGCCTAAGGCGAGCCCTCAAACAAAGAAGCCCCATCTCCACAGCTGTCAGGACCACGGAAATGATTCTCTTTGCAAACTCCTTATGCAAACAAATGAAGCATGTCTCTCAGCCCATGGTAAGAACTTCATCTTCAACAAAAGGAAAAAAAAAAATTGAACTTGGAAGTAAAACTGAAAGATATTTTCTGAGTTCAAATAAAATGTGTTAAACCAGGCACAGTGACTCACACCTGTAATTGTAGCTACTTTGGAGGCTGAGGCAGGAAAATTGCAAGTTCCAAGCCAGGCAACTTAGTGAGACACTGTCTCAAAATAAGAACTTTTTAAAAAGGGATGGGGATGTAGCTGAGGGGTACAGCAGCCCTGTGTCCAATCCCCCCATACCAAAATTTAAAAAAAAAATGTGTTTCACAAAATGTATTACAGTATTATTTAACAAATTCCATACACTTTTCTTAGTTACATGTAATAGGATGCATAAGGAAAGAATGATGCATCAAAAGAAAGGAGCCCTGACTGGGGCAGAGGTTCACAGCTGTAGTTCCAGCTACTCTGGAGGACTGCTTGAGCCAAGAGGCTCAAAGCCAACCTGAGCAGTATAATGAGACTTTGTCTCAAAAAAAACAAACAAAAAGAGACTGTTAAAATGTCCCATAAACTTTTATTTTTTTCCTTTGATATTCCAGGGCATTTTATTCATAACATTTTTGTAGTACTAAATTCTTTGTGGGCCTAAGGGCCTCTAGGAATTAGTAAAACTCCTGCACACAAATTCTGATCCAGATTCTTCAAATTCAATAGTAAAGCCAGGGATATGCTACATCTTTAGTGACACAAGAAGTAACATAATTTTGAGAGCTGGCAATCCTGGAAATAATGGAAATAGTGGCCTCTGGTGGCAGAAAACTGCATTTTCCCCCCAATTTTTTTTTTTTTTTTTTTTTTTTGGTGTTACTTAGAATTGAACCCAGGGCCTCAGGTATGCTCAGCAAGAGCTCTGTCACTGAACTATAGCCCCAGCCCTTTCTAAAACAATTGTATTTTGAGGCGGGGTCTTGTTTAGTTGTCCGGGCTGGCTTCAAACTTGAAATCCTCCTGCCTCAGTCTCCTGAGTAGCTGTGATTACAGGTGTGCACCACCACACCTGGCTTCCCCCAATCTTTAATCATAGATTAAAATTAAGAATTCCATTGTATTTGAAAAATCATAAATAAAGTAATAATGCCGTGTTTCCCCTTGGAGGGGTACTGAGGCTAGGTAAGAGTGTGCCAAAAAGTGTCAATCTAATTTTCACTTGGAACTTTACCTCCAAATCTATCTTATTCCTAATACTACTGAAATGAAAGCCTAAAAAACCTGGGCTGTTAGGGTTGTAAACAAGCTCTGTAAATCAGAGATTCTCAACAGGGAGTGGGAAAGGACAGGACATCCATCGCTAGTGGAAACTCTGGGGCAGTTTGCATGTTTCAGAGGGGGCAACTTTACACATGGGAAACTTGCTTATCAAGGAAAATTCCTCGGCATTCTTATTTTAGGGTCATACTGATGCACATGAATATGCATAAACTCAAGAAATACACAAGTATTTTTTCCAACTGCAGTAACTACTAGAGGTAATTAATTTGCAAAATTGGAAAAATACTGAGTTCCTAATTTTTACTGAGAATTTGCAAAATTATAAACATCCTTCTTAACCAAACATGGTGGTGCATACCTGTAACCCAGCAATTTGGGAGGCAGGAGGACTGCAAGGATGAAGCCAGCCTCAGCAACTAAGTGAATACCCAGTCTCAAAAAAAAAAAAAATAGTGCTGGGGATGTAGCTCCACAGTAAAATGCTTGTCCAGCATGTATGAGGCCCTGCATTACATCCACAGTATAACCAATCAACAGATGGGAAAAACAAATTAGTAATGGATAAGTAAATAAACAAATAAATAAATGGGCTGGGGATGTAGCTCTGTGGTAAAGCACCCCCGGGTTCAATCCCTAGTACCACAAAATAAAATAAACCTCCTCCTTATATCAATACATAAAATTCTTTTCGAATGAATTTTTTTTTTTTTTTTTTTTTGAGACATGATCTTGCTCTTGCTGAGGCTGGTCTCAAAACCACAATCCTCCTGCTTTAGCCTCCTGAGTGCTGGGATTACAGGCTTGCACTACTGCACTTAGCCTAAATGAATTTTAAAGGAATATTATGCTTTCAGTGAGAAGAAGAGTCATAGGCTCAGTACAGATCCTCATTTCACAGAAAAGGTAACAGTTAACTTGGAAGCTTAATTACAGTTAAAATTCCCTGCCTGGTCCCTCACCAATTCCTCAAAGGGCAGTTAAAAACAAAACAAAACACAAAACCAAACCTGTTTTGAGACAGGTGTTTCCATTCATCTGTCATAGCAGTACCAAAGAAAGTTTAGGTTACTAACATTGAACTATTCAATCACTTTAATTATTTATTTTTACCAGTAAAAACCAACTCGTTGTGCAGGCAACTTTTCTCTTGCTTAAGGCGAATGATCTCTTCTCGCTGTTCATTATTTTCTGTTGTCTTTTCGGTTAGGTCCTCTTCACAAACAGAAGGGAAAAAAGTCCTCAAATAAATACTGGTTTCCTAGGAAGTTCTGTACTATGAAGAACTCTCATATCCTCAGCACAAACTTCCAATTAATCTGAAAGCCAGATGCCTGCCATTTTCCTGGCAGCAACACTGGTCCAAGGCTTTGCTACCTCTTATCTGGCTGGTCTCCCTGCTCTGGCCTTGCCTCCCCTGCTACAGCCCAGCAGACACACAGCAATCTTGAAAAACAAACTGCATGTCATTTCTCAATAAGAAGTCCTCCTAGTGAACTTGGAAAGAAGTCGAAACCCCTTACTGCAGACTGCACAGCCAGCCAGTATGACCAGGCTGTGTCCCTCCTCCTCGCCCTCTCCCACTTCTTTCCTTTAGCTCCCAGAACATGTATGAAGTAAAAGGAAAAATAAATTTGACTTTTTGATCTCTGTTCCTGGCAGAGACCTAAAACCCTGGTTATTCTGACTTCTGTCACTGGAAAGCAGCCTTTCTTGACTACACCAGAGTTTTTGCTAATGAGGTTGCTTAGGAAGGATCCCCAGGTAGCTTCCAGATGGGGCTGGGCACAGCAAGACCGAGGGATTAAGAGAAAAGGAGAAGCAGGCCTGGATACTGAGCTCTATAAAAATTTCTGAACAGGAGATTTGAACTTTGAGGGTGTCTGGTTTGGTGAACACATGGAGATATTCAGGTAGCACCTCTAGGGAAGGAATGGGAGCGCCGAGCATGGAGCCTGGAGCCACCTCCTCTGCCCGTTGTTCCTGAACTGAACCTTCATAATATACCAGAAATGAAGGTAAAGTGCTTCCCTGAGTTTTATGAGCCTAGAATGAACAGTCCAACCCAAGGAGATGGTTATAGTCAGTTGGTCAGAAGTACAGGGACCTCCTGGGATTTCTGACTGGTGTCCAAAGTCTGCCTTTAACAATGGGGGCTAAGTCATGCGTGGTGGCACACACCTGAAATCCCAACGACTCCGCAGGCTGAGGCTGGAAGAATGCAAATTTGAGGCCAGCCCTGGCAACTAAGGGAGACCCTGTCTCAAAATAAAAAATAAAAAAGGAACCAGGGATGTAGCTCAGCGATAGAGTACCCCTCAGTTCAATCCTGCTACCAATATTATAACCGTCATCATCATCATCATCATCATCATCATCATCTGTGGGATCTGACACTAACTCCAGGCAGACGGTGTGGAATTGAACTGAACTGAATTTCTAGACATTCAGTTGGCGTTGAAGAAATGGATAATTTGTTGGTGTTAGACAAAAAAAAGAAAAGGAAAAGAAAAAAGAAAGTTCCAACCTTAAAACCCACCCTGGTGCTTCTGTATTTTTTGTTTCTTCTGCCTGGAAGGGTTTTTTTGTTTTGGTTTTTCAGTACTGGGAATTGAACTCAGGGTACTTTACCACTGAGCTACATCCCCAGTCCTTTTTAAATTTTTTTATTTTGAGACAGGGTCTAAGTTGCTGAGGTAGGCCTAGAACTTGTGATCCCAAGTCACTGGGATTACACGTGTGCACCACCATGCATGGTCTGCCTGGAAGGTTCTGGCCCAGGTCTTCACATGGGTAGTTCTGCCCACTGTCCAGTTTCAGTTCACATGCTAACTCTTCAAATTTGCCTTCCCAGTCCAATGAGACTAAATGAGTCTATTTCCATCACTCTGTTCTAATTCCTAATACCCTACTTTTCTTTTTTTTTTTAAAGTACTGAATTTATAAAATATTTATCATACATAAATATTGATACAACAGACCTTTTTAAACTTGAATATTTTACCTACACATGTACCAAACATTCAATAAACACTGAATACCTACAATGTATTCCTGAACTATCAACTGTTGATTCAAAGGAGAGAACAGAGTCTATGTCCACTAACACAGGGCTCATAATGATTATAGTCTTAGCAGAAGCTACATATGAAGACAAGATCTATATTTACCATAGGTCAAGGTCAAGATTCAGAATGCTGAGTCTTTTAAATTAAATCGGCCAAGATAAAATTTCATAATTTTAGAATTTTTTAGTTGAAAGAAATACAAAAAAAGTCATTTGTTCAGGAACATGCAGGAATCTCTGCACATCACTCTCTTGCTTGGTACGTCCAGGAAGAGTACCTTGCTGCCTCCTGAGGCACTCCACACTACAGAGAGGGCTACAGAGAGGCAGAGTGACTGCCACGGTTCTGCTGCTGCTTCTAAGGTGGCCTGTTCCACAGTAGGGTCAGTCCTCTCGTCTAACAAAGTAGCCATTTATAAAATGTGATACTATGGGTGCAGATTTAAGACTAAAATGATAGCTCCTCACCAGGCGCAGTGGCGCATGCCTAGGATCCTAGGGACTCAGGAGGCTAAGGTAGGAGGACTACAAGTTCCAGGCCAGCCTCAGCAACTTAGCAAGGCCCTGAGCAACTTAGGAAAACCCTGTCTCTAAAATATAAAACGGGCTGGGGACATGACTGAATGGTTAAGTGTTCCTGGGTTCAATCCCCAGAGACAAAAAAAAAAGATAGCTCCTCAATCAGTTTATTCTGTATCGCCCAACCTGCCCATGGGGAAAGGTCAGAGAGAAGTGGGTCTACCTCCATACCCTTTGTAGATTTAAAGTCTGACACTATCACCTGTTATCACATTAAACCATATATGCTGTATATAGCAAATACATACAAAGGCATTTGACATGCTTTGCCTTCATTTTACTATAAAACTTCAAGAATCAGAAAGAAGTGAATTAACATCACTGTGAGTCATGGGCTCAGTCCTACCTCAGACACCAGTCACCAAGCCACTCTGGCAGACTGTTAGTGGTGACTCCTCATCCTCCCTGCACATGATTCTGCAAAGCCTCCTGCACAGAGCAGTATATTTCCCCACTACATGACTTTGGGTTCAGTCACGTCATTTATTTTGGCCAACAGAACAAAGCAGAGTGACAGCATGTCAGCTCCAGGACTCAGGTTCTGCTGGAGTGTTAAGTTGTGCCTTCACTGTGGGAAGAAATGCCTTGCCAGATTGCTGGTGAGAAGACCATGGAGCAGAACTGCCCCAGACGAGCTTTGTGAGAGGTCTAGTCCAATCAAGCCCAGTAAATCCCACTTCCAGCTCTGAGTTTCATAACTGCCAGGACCATGCTGCTGAGACACTGTCTGTTATGAGACACTGTCTGGTACAGCCCCCTAAACTATGGCAGGAGTTTTTTTAAAAATATAATACATTATGCAGTTTACCCCAATCTATTATTTATCTTGTAACAAAAACTGCAACATAATTCTATGTAAATGAAACAGACATTTCATATTAGAACCCAAAGCCAGAAACAGTCCCATTCACATATAAAATTAAGGGAATCCAAATAAAGAAATACATTCCCAACATAATATATTACCATCTTAAACTTGTGCCTCCTCCTTACCTCTTAGTTTATTGACTTCAATCTTAAGTGTCTTCAGTTTCTGCTTATAATCTTGCTTTTCTTTCACAATACAATTCTCCACCATCTTAGCATCACGTAAAGCATGTTCTAACAATTTAAATTTACCCGAACAATCTGCAATGTGATTGACTGCCTCAATAATATCTTTGTCCTAAAAACCAAGTTGAAAACTGTTAAGCTAGATTTTAAAATTCCAACTAATCAGTAAGAAAAAATTACACTTATTCAGACCTCATGGTGCAGCAGGTTTCTTTCTAAGCACTTTTCACGTCACCTCCCTGATCTGCGCCTTGACTTTATGAGGTAGGTGCTATTATTGCTGAGTGATGGCGGAATCAACAAGCTCATAAAGGTCTTGTTACTGGGCCATGGCTGCACAACGAGTTATGGAGCTGCCATCTGACACTGACTGGCCTCAGAAGCCACGTGCGTCACTATGCCTTACTGTCTCTTGGAAAGTTTAAAACCAGACAATATGATGACCTAAGATATCGGCCCAGCAAGAGAAAGGGTGGCAGCCTTTGGACTGGGAAATTATTTTCTGCATTACAAATAAGTCCCATAAGTCCAACATTTTCTCCCTTCTTTCAGTTTATTAAGATGACAAAACTCCAGCTGGGCAGGGTTGTGCACGCCTATAATCCCAGCAGCTCCAGAGGCTGAGACTGGAAGATTCCAAGTTCAAAGCCAGCCTCAGCAATTTAGCAAGGTCCTAAACAACTCAGCAAGACCCTGTCAAAATAAAATACAAAAAAGGGTTGGAGAAGTGGTTCAGTGGTTGAGTGCCCCTGGGTTCAATCTCTGGTAAAAAAAAAAAAAAAAAAAAAGACAAGACTCCAAGACCTCACTGTGAATGCAGTCAAATTAGAAAATATTACTGTTGAGGCTCTTTGAATCACAAAACAGGTATGTACTGAAAATCAAGTTAAACGATACCTAAAAGTCTAAAAATAATAAGAGTCCTCATCCTTCCCCACTCTCCTGGAATAACTATTAACAGGTCTACCCCATAAGCATTTCTGCTACAGCATCATATGTGTATTCTGGGAAAAAACTCATTCTGCATATCTCACAGTAGGAGGATTTATGGGGAAATAAAAAGGGTTGGCACAGACCATTCAAAAACCAATGGAAGGGCTGGCAAGATATTTCAGTTGGCAGAGTGCTTGCCTTGCATGCACAAGGCCCTGGGTTCAATCCCCAGCACACACACACACACACACAAAAAAAACAACAACAGTGGAAAGACTTGCATGTAGCTCAGTGGTACAATGCTTGCCAAAATGTCCAAGGCCCTGGGTTCAATTCCCAGGCCTGAAAAACAAAACAAAACATTCAAACCAACACAAACTGTTGACTATGTGACCAGACCAACAGCAAGCACATACACGCATGAAGTCCTACCACAGACAAGAGCACAACTGTCAATGCCACACAACCACCACTCAATCTCTTTCAGCCTGAAACCTAGGGCTCCTATCTTCTCCCGTGATAAGCATGTCCTGGAGGGCATTTGCTTCTGATACTACTATTTTTCATCAAAATAAAAATTCTAATTCTTCATGTGCTGCTTTTTCATAAATCCACCATTCTAATGTGGGGGTAACTTTGTAGCATCTTCACTAATACTCACTGCTTCGCCAGTTTGCTGAGAGAGACAGCATACTGGTTGGTTGGTTTTTGTTTTATTTTGGTACTAGAGATTGAACCCAGAGGTGCTTTACCACTGAGCTGCATTCCCTATCTTTTTTATTTTTTATTTTGGCACAGGGTCTTGCTAAGTTGTTTAGGACCTCACTAAAATGCTGAGACTGGCCTTAAAATTGCAATTTTCCTGCCTCAGCCTCTCAAGTCGCTGGGATTTCAGGTGTGCACAACCACGCCCAGTGACCATGCTGTTGTTGATGCCACTAAGCTAATTTGTACATTTTGATATTTTCTCTTTAACTTTAAAAAAGTCTGCCCATGATCACATCAAAACAATGTACTGGGGAAAATTTACAAATGAATTAGCATGAGGGTCCCATCACCCCCTAGTTACCAACTGTCAAAGACATGTGTTATAGCAGAAGAGACTAGTGATCACTATACACACATTATGACTATATCAAGTCCCTGACTGATAACAGCTTTCCTCTCCATTTGAAAAAAAGGTTAGCAAGCAATTTGCCAATAACTTCATGATACCTAACAAAGAGTACCTGGGAGGAAAACAAGTCAATTCAGGCATGCCAGGTCATGGAATGGAGACAAAAGTCCAGAAGTAGAGTCCTGCCTGCTCTCTCAATGCTTTGGGACATCATTTAAAATTTGTTTCTCTCATTTCTAAAATAAGAATTTAAAACAAAAGCAACTTTGGCAGCTCTGCATTGATGGGTGGCTAAGGGACTTAGGTGAGATAAGGAATGTGAACATGCTTTGTAAACTACAAAGTGCTCTGGCAAATGGAGATATAATTATTTTTAATTACCTTAAGCTTTATCATTGTAGTGAGAGCCTGTTCTCTAGCTTGTAATTGTCCTACCTGAGCAGAAAGTTCCACTAATGTGTTGCTGAGATTTTCGTTTCTAGCCTACAAGGGAATAACACAGAAAATACTCTTTGAGTCCTTTTAAAATTTTCATTTGTCACTAATCACAATCTATGCTCACTTTCCTAATTTGTTGTTTAACTTTTTCAAGGAAAGAAAATGGGCTGAGTTAGCAATCATCAAAAAGGAATACGGACATCTGTTTCTGCATTAACTGTAGCATCCTCTTAATATTTGCATTTTCCCTGCTGAATTACACTGGTGATATCTGCCAATATGTCTATTTCCTATGATTTTGGATCATGGAGAAAGAATAAAATGAATGAGAACTGGACATGTAAGAGATTTCCTTCAATGAAATAAAGTAGCTTTAATGAATTTTATGCATTTTGGGGGGTGTGGATATACACCATTTTACTTTGTCAAAATCTTGTAGAATATAGAGCACGAAGAGTGAACACTTATGTAAACTCTGGGTTTGGGTGATAATGATGTGTCCACGTGGACACATCAATTTTAACAAGCATACCAATGCAATGCAGGACACCTGCAGAGGGAAAGTTGTGTGTACGTGGAGACAGGGCACATGTGGGAACTCTCTGTACTTCCTGCTCTATTTTACTATGAGCCTAAAGCTATTCTAAAAAATAAAGTTTACTAAAGATGTCTTCCATCTTTCATCCAATATATTAACAGATTCTAGAATCATGTTTTACTTATTTTATAGCTAGAAATGATCTTGAACAATATTGAAAAAAACTCTACATGCATATGAATTAAGACTCATTATATTACCAAGAACAATACTGATATCACTATCAAACAAGCATATGAAGAACATAAAAAATAGCTGTCTTCAGGCACAGTGGCACATGCCTGTCATCCCAGATTCTTGGGAGGCTGGGACAGGAGGATCACAGGTTCAAAACCAGTTCAGCAACTTAGCAAGGCCCTAAGTAACTTAGTGAAACTTTTGTCTCAAAATAAAAGGGGATGGGAATGTGGCTCAGTGGTTAAGCACCCCTGGGTTCAATCCTCAGTACAACAACAATGAAAAGCTGCCTTTTTCTCTGCCTCATAGTAAATGAGCTCAAAAAAAGATATGCTGACTCACCAATTAGAACACACACACACACACACACACACACACACACACACACACACACAGTCTTACACATATTATTCCTAATATACTATTAACATGGTATAGATATATTTATCATAACAGGTAAGACTCGGAATTTAAGTAGAATTGTATGTGTGTGTATATGTGTTACTGGGGATTGATCCCAGGTCACTATACCACTAAGCTGCATCCCCACCCCTTTTTATTTTTTAAGACAGGGTCTCACTAAGTTACCCAGGCAGGCTGGCCTGGAACTTGTAATCCTCCTGCTTCGGTCTTCCAAATAGCCAGGACTACAGATGTGCACCAATGCATCTGGCTAGAAAGCAGAATTTGAGTCTACCAAAACTTGATGAAACTCATTTCAGACTTTGAGAAAGGTTTTCCAAAATAGCCCACTGTGGCTAAAATGGTAGGTGCTATTAACCAAATGGCAAAACAGTTCAACAGGGCTATAACAAAGCCTGACCTCCATGATAGGACAGTACTGTGCTACAGTATTAAGAATACAAAACTAAGATGGATGGATGGATGGATGGAGATTGTCTGCATACACCCATCAACAGTATATAGACATATATGTATGCACACACTTTCCTACACACATGAATATGAATTTTTAATGCAAACATTTACAGCTAATTTTTCAATAACCAGAACACAGAATCTGGACTAACAAAGCTTATCAAAAAATAAAGCCAACCTCAAGATCTTCAGAGAGGAGGGAAGAATGTGTTGCCTTTTGAGCCATCTCCTGAAGTTGCAGTTGAGTCTTCTGAAGGACTATTTGGCATTCAGTTTGATTGGACTCAAGGACTTTTACCTTCTTTGTGAGTGACTTGATTATTTCAGTTCTTTTCTGTAGTTCGCCTTGGGGAAATTTCATCAATAACTTGTGATTAGATCTGATGCTTAAAAAGCAGTATTTTCAAAGGCAGTAGTTAAAGAGTAAAAAGTGTACTAAGAGATTTTTTAGAGGCTAATTCTTTTAAAACATTTTCAAGACCAGCCTGGGCAATCTAATGAGATCCTGTCTCAAATTAGAAAAAAATTTTTAAAGGGCTAGGGGTGGAGTTGAATGGTAGGATGCTTGCCCAGCATGTGTGAGACCTACGTTCAGTCCCCAGAACTAAAAAACACTCCCAAAATCACAATGAACATAAAAACTACCCACACGTCGCTGAGCAATACAAAATATTGTACTGTACTTTAAAAAAATGGGCAGGCTGCAGTGGCACAAGCCTATAATCCTAACTACCTGGAAGTAGGAGGTGCAAGTTCAAGGCCAGTCTGGGCAACTCATCGCGATCCTTTAAAATTAAAAGAGCTGGGGATATAACTCAATGGTAGAATCCCCCTGGATTCTATCCCTAGTTCTGAAAAAGAAAAAGGGAGAGAGAGCCAGGCTTGGTGGCACACACCTGTAACCCCAGTGACTCCTTCTT
Organism: Sciurus vulgaris; assembly: GCF_902686455.1. Taxonomy (NCBI): domain Eukaryota; kingdom Metazoa; phylum Chordata; class Mammalia; order Rodentia; family Sciuridae; genus Sciurus; species Sciurus vulgaris. The sequence continues at coordinate 147,267,573 of NC_136468.1, read as the reverse complement.
GGAAAGTCCGGCACAACAGTCCCGGCTTCAACCACCCAAGAAATTTCATCTTGCCAGATCCGTGGCTCACACCTGTAATCCCAGCTGCTCTTTCTTTAGGGGGTAACCCAGAAGCACCCTAAATATCACGTCCTGAACACAATAGCTCCAATTTTCACTTTTCCAACAACCATCATGATCTTAGAATAACCATTTACTTGCTTTTTTGTGTGTGTGGTACTGGGGACTGAAATACTGAGCCACATCCCCAGCCCTTTTTGAGACAAGAGTCTACATTGCCCAACTGATCTCAAATTTGGCAATCCTCCTCCTCAGCCTCGTAAATCCCTAGGATTACAGATATGCACCACTCTGCTTGGCTCCATTTCCTTGCATCCCTTAAAAATCTCATTGCATTTGGTCTGGGGACATAGTTCAGTGGTAAAGCACTTGTCTAGCATGCATAAGGATGGATTGCATCCCCAATACTGCCAAAAAAAAAAAAAAGATACATATACATATATTGTATATAAATTTGAACTATATTAATACTATTATAATTTGAACCATATATAAATGGAATTGAACAGTATAAATTCTATTTGCTTCTTTCACTTAAGATTATGATCCTGAGGGGCTAGAGTTGTGGCTCAGTGGTACAGCACTTGCCTGGCGTGTGTGAGGCACTGGGTTTGATTCTAAGCACTGCATATTAAGTAAATAAATAAATGAAAGATCCATTGACAACTGAAATATATTTAAAAAAAAAAGATTACGAACCTGAGATTCATTCATATTGCTGTATACAGCTCATGTTTGTCACTAAGATTGTTACATAATATTCCATTAAATTATTACACCAAAGTTTATTCATCCATTCTACTAATGTTGGTCATCTGGGTTACTTCCACTTCGCAACTATTTTAAACAATATTGTTCTGAATTTTCTTTGACATTCATCTTGGTGCATATTTTCAAGAATTTCTCTAGAGTCTTGTTACCCAAAATGTGGTCCTTGAACCAGCAGAACTGACACCACTTGGGAATTTGTTAGAAATAGACTCTTGGGCCCCAGAGATACACCCCAGCCCAGAGTCTACCTACATATTAGGTCTGCTGTCAACTCATGTGTTCATTAAAGTGTGAATATATACCTAAAAGTGGAATTGCTGGATCACTGCTGGAACATATTCCAATTGCTGGAACATTTCTTATAGGAAAGCTTATTTATCTCTAATTTTACTAGACACTGTGAAATGAGTTCCCAAAGTCATTGTGCTAAGTTCCACCAGCAGTGTACGTGCCTTCCCTAGGCTGCAATCTTCCTAGACACTAACCATGCCAGACTCTCCTTTGCTGCTGAGATCAGAAAAAACAGGTGTATTTCAGATGGGATGGCTATGGACTTGGTTCCATATCTTACTGACACCTGACAATTTTCACCAGTCTGGTGAATGTAAAATAGCATTTCATTATGGTTTGAATTTGAATTTCCCTAATTACTAATGAGAATGAGAGCCTTTTAATAACCTTTTTCCATGAAGTACCTATTCAAGTCTTCCTCATTCTGTAACATATACTGATGGCTATAATCTTTGTTATATAGGTTATTTTTGTTTTTTAACATGTTTATATAAGAGATATATTATACTATATTTAATGACCACAATCTTTTTTCTTTTTATTTTTTGAGCAATTTTACCTATTTATTAAGTACTGGGGATTGAACTCAGAAGCATCCTACTTCTAAGTTATATTCAGATCTTTTTAAAAAAAAATTTTTTTTGAGACAGGATCATACTAAGTTGCCCAGACTAGCCTAGAACCCATGATTCTCCTGCCTCAAGTCTTCCAAGTAGTGGGAAGTGCTACTGTGCCCATATGAACAATCATTTTAAACACCATGTGGGTGAGTATGTATGTTTGTAAGTGTGGATGTGGTCAGAGTAAAATCAGACTGCCATCAAAGAAATGGAAAAATGATACATATGTAGATAGTCATGTTTACAGAGAGCTCTTTGTAGTACTGGGGATTTAATCAAGGGGTACTCTTAACACTGAATCACATGCCACCTTTTTTATTTTTAATTTTGAGACAGGGTCTTGCTAAGTTACTGAGGCTGGCCTGGAACTTGCCGTCCTCCTGCCTCAGTTTCCTGAGTCACTGGGATTCCAGGTATGCGACACACTTGCTATGAGCTACTTTTGAGAACATTACAGTTTAAAAAGATGACCATTTTACATCCTTAGGATCAAGTTCAATACCAAAAGTTTAAAATCTTTGAGTAAGTACACAAGAAATGGCTTGTCATATGACATCTTTATTCATACTCTTGTTCAAAACTTTAGATATATATATACCCTTGACTCCCCCTCCGTGTTAACTGGAGTTACCCAGCACCTTTCCCATAGTTAAGTACTACTTTATTTGTGTTTGTCTACTGAATGTGGAGGTTTATAAAGCGTTCCTGTCTTCAATGAGACTAAACTTCAGGACAGCAGGGACTGTGTTATTTCTATCTTCCCCACGAGTCCTTTCATTGTGTGGCACACAGAACCGTGTGTTCAGAGGCTGCTGAATGAATTTCTGACCTTCTAATTTGCTGCAACGTTCCTCCAAAGTCAACACTTTCTGCCGATCCTCTTCCCATGAAAGAAGCTGTCTTTGATGCACAGCGACCATATCATTGAGCTCTTTATCTCGATCTTTTAATTCTCCAATGAGCACCTGTAGCTCCTTCCGTTGTTTCTCAATAGTGGAATTCTCAACTTCTGACCCGATGTTCTAAACATAGAAAGTAGTTTAACATCACAATAAAACTGCTCACGGAACATGTGCGAGGCACTGGGTTTGATTCTCAGAACCATATATAAATAAATAAATGAAAATAAAGGTTCATCAACAACTAAAAAAAATACCAAAAAATAATTTTTAAAAAACCTCAATTACATAAATCACCCAGTGTATCGCCAAAATAATTATATTATTTTGCCACCAATTCTAAACAAATTATTTTATTCATTTTTAATAACAATGTATCAACTTATTATTATTATTATTTTGGTACCAGGGATTGAACTCAAGGGCACTTAACCACTGAGACACATATCTACAGCCCTTTTTTATTTCATTTAGAGACAGGGTGTCACTAAGTTGCTTAGGGCCTCAGTTGCTGAGACTGGCTTTGAATTTGCAATCCTGCCTCAGCCTCCTGAGCTGCTGGTATTACACATGTGCACCAGTGCGCCCAGTTCCAAATTACATGTGTTTAAAACAAGCTCAAATCCACCATGCACTCTGTGCCTCTATTATTTTCTGTCATACCACACACAATTCTGAAAATATGAGTCTATTTCTAAAATCTCCACTGGCTACCATAAATAAACCCATTTCTGGGTTTTTTTCCCCCAATCTGTCAATCTTCTCCTTATTCCAATCAACAATGTTATCCCCCACCTTGTCCTAGCATTTTTTGGGAGGTACTAAGGATCAAACCCAGGGCCTGGTGCACACTAAGCACACGTTCTACCACTGAGTTGTAACGCCACCCCTGCCCCATCAATTTTGGAATAACCAAGTAAACATGAAAAAATTACTATTTAAATATAAATAATTCTTCTTAAGGAATGGGAATTTTCATCTATAAAAACAATTAAATCCTAAATATTTATTATAACTACATTTCATTTTCATATACACTCAATTTGCCAAAGACAATTCAATATTGCTATTGGTAAAAACTCAACATACCCCATTAAAAACAAATTTTGTAAAGAAAAATGTCACATATACACAAAAGACAATATGCAATAAACTCCCATAGACCCAGTGCCTAGGTTCCATTTTTATCAAGACTTTGGTTACAATTTTTTGTTTCAATTTTCTTTTTTGTTATTAAAAATAATAATAATGATAATTTCCCCTTACATACTTCTCTATGTATCTCTGAAACTGAAATTGTGTGTGGGGGGATACTGGGGAGTCATATCCCCAGTCCTTTCCATTTTTTATTTTGAGACAGGGTCTCACTGAGTTACCCAGGCTGACCTCCACCCTGTGATCCTCCTGCCTCATCCTCCTGAGTAGCTGGGATTACAGATGTGCACCACCGCACACTGCTACAATGAACATTTCTTATATAACCATGATGCCATTTTCATACCTCACAATAAATATTTCGTACAATAATTCCTTTTAAGCTACATCATGTTAAAGTCCAGTGCAGTGAATCCAGACTTAGCCACTGAGTGGTTATATGACCTTGGGCAAATTACTTAACTTCTTTTAGTCTTGGTTTCCTCATCTGCAAAATGATAATTATAGTACTTTAAACATGTTAAAATTGTGTGGATTAAGCAACATTAGCTTTGTAAAGCACTTGGCATAGTGCCTGGCAAATAGTAACCGGTGAACGAACATTAGCTATCATTACAAATGTAATCACATTTCAAATTATGGTACTGTTCCCATCTATAGCACATGCCTACAGTCCCAGCAACTCAGAAGGCTGAGGCAGGAGGCTAGCAAGTCAGAGGCCTGCAAGATCCTGTCTCAAAATATAAAAATAAAAGGGCTGGGGGTGTGATTTAGTGGTAAAGCACCACCTAGTTCAGTTTCCAATAAGAGCGCCCCCAACACACACTAGAGTTCTAGTTTAAAGACAGTAGTTTAAACATTCACTAGAGAGCTGGATGTGGTGGTAAGTGCCTGCTATAATCTCAGCAATCTGTGATTTGGGAGACAGATATGGGGCACTAAGAAAGTTTACAAAAAGCGTTCGCTTTGTGTACTGATACATGCAAACCCTTGGCCGAGTTCATTTTCAAGATTCTTGGTTAAAACGGAGCCAGGCTACTGTTAATTTGGAATATCAAGCGAGGTAATTCAGAAACACAGGCCTACAAATGCCAATTGTCATGGTTAAAAAGTAAATCCTTCCACCAGGCGCAGAAGCGCATGACTGTAATCCCAGCTACTCCGAAGGCTGAGGCAGGAGGCTTGCAAGTTCGAGGCCAGCCTCGGCAACTTAGCAAGGCCGTGTTTCGAAATGAAATGAAAAGAGTTGGGGATGGTGCTCAGTGGTAGAGGGGTTGTCTGGCAAGTGCGAAGCCCTGGGTTTGAGCCCCGGGTGCTGGCGAAGTCGCTGAGTCTGGGCGGAGTACAAGTCAGGCTCAGGGAACGGACGCGGCGCCGGCTTCAGCAGCAGCCTGGACTGCGGCCCGCGGTCTCCTCACTCCCAGACGCGCCCAGCAGACCGCCCGGGCGGCGCCGCTCACCTGGCGCCCGGCGAAGAAGGTCGCCGAAGGGATCATGTGTGTCGCCTCCGCCCGCGGAGTCACCTGGGAAACGCCATAGGTGCGCCTGGCCGGAGCGGCGGGGGTGGCCCGGCCCCGCGCCCCGCCGGCCCCCGGGAACCCGCCCAAACCGCCCGCCGCTCGAGCGCGCCTACGGCGGGAGGGAGGGGCCGCCGGGTCTCGCGAGGCTTGGGGCCGCCACGGGCGCAGCACGAGAACCGGAAGTCCAGTCGGCACGGCTCAGAGCGCGCGGCGGGAGGTGCCGCATCGCCCGCTTTGGTCTGATGATGGGCTCTGCTCCCATTGGCGTCTGTCCCCACGGAACCGTGAGCCCAGCCTTGCTTCCTTCCGTGTACGGGCCTCGAGCGGGCAAGCGAGAGGAGGCAGGCGCCGGTGCTGGCCGGTGGTAGGTGCTGGCCGCGCTCGCCGAATAAGCCGAGAGCACCCGGACCAAGACGGGAATTTTTTTTTTCTTCCTACCATGTTCTAGGGCTAATGTCATCTTTTTCACACGTTCCAGTCACTTCTTCATCGCCCTTATACTCTTCATAAATTGTTTATAGGAACTGGAATATGAAAAGATGCGCATCACATCTAACCCTGGTGGCCCCGGCCCCGATGTCGAGCTCAGATAGCAAGACAGCGTACGAAATAACAAGTGTTCAGTTATCTTTTGGTTGAATGTGAATTAGCAAAACATGACTGTGGTCATAAAAGACAATCCAGAAATGGAAAAACAATGAAGGTTTCTTGATGTGAAGCTTCCCCGATTTGGGGTGACAATGCTGCCTCCTTCGTTTGGAACCAACAAAGTGGTTATCTTAGAATTTGGAATCAGGAAAGCATTCTGACCAGTTGTTAGAAATAGCCCTAACATCTAGTCAGGGCAGTGCAGGCCTGTAAGCCGGGCTACTTGGGAGGCTGAGGCAGGATTCAAGTTAGGAGGCCAGCTTGGGCGATTAGCAAGACCCCATCTCAAAAAAAGGCTGGGAATGTAGCTCAGTGCTAGAGCACTTGCACAGAATGGTCCAGTCCCCAGTACTGCAAAAAACAACCTATTTGTAGGTGACTGTGGAATAAGTCTTGGTGAAGGTGAAAAACAAGTGGGCCGAACCATTTTTTCTTTTTCTTTTTCTTTTTTTAACTGAGTAGCATTTTGTTCACATGCTTTTTTTGGTACCAGGATTGAACCCAGGGGTGCTCAACCACTGAGCCACATCCTTAGCCCTTTTTTGTATTTTATTTAGAGAGAGGGTCTCACTGAGTTAGTGAGGCTAGCTTTAAATTTGCTATCCAGCCGCTGGGATTAGAAGAGTGTGCTACTGTGCCTGGAAGTTCATATGCTTTTAAACTACACCATTTTAAATGAAGATTGGGTATTCTTTGAAAGCCCTAAAGTATCACTGTTTGCCAGACAACCACATGCCTAACATTCTGCAGAAGCATGTGTACAGAGAATAGTAGGAAATGGGGTTCATGTGATCAGGGTTTATCAGTAGTAATTGAAGTGATAAAATGAATATGACAACTAAGTGCAAATAAAGTCTCAATGGTTAAGTTCACCCCCTCAAGTTTTCTTTAAAACAAACCAACATAAAGTCTAAAAAGATAGTGCTTTTTAAAATGACTTAAAAGCGAAAGCTGCAAGAATTACAATGTACACCATGATGTACACCTGTAATCACAACAAATCAGGAGGCTGAGGCAGGAGGATTGAAAGTTCAAGGCCAGCCTGGGAAATGCAGTGAGACCGTCTCCAAATAAAAATTACCAGGGCTGGGTTGTGGCTCAATACTAGAGACTGGATTCAGTCTCTAGTATCACACATACAAAAAGAAGCACCTGATTTAACACCCACACAGTCTGACCTAAAGTCCTAAATGGACTCATTCCAGTCTCCTGCCTGATTTCCCAAGAGATGGAATTTACTAATGATTTAAGGAGGAAGTTTTGTTTTTCAGCATTAGGATTAAACCTAGGACTTCGCATGTGCTCAGCAAGAATTATCTTTAAAATAGTAATTAATGAACTTATAAAGTGGGGAAGCTACTACAGATGGTATCTTAATCAACAGATTTACGTGTATGAGGCCTTCATGTAATCCATAAAATCCAGCATCCACATTTTTTAAGAAATGAATACATATGTATTTACATACAATAATATATATATAAATGTATTTGCATTTGAAGTTGCATGTTTCACCATGGCAAATCTCTTAAAACATGAGAAGGCTGCTTAAAAGTTTTTATTCTTTTTTGCCAAAAAATACTAGTCTGTGAGAATGAATAAAAGTCAGTCTTAGACGGGGCATGATGGCACACACTCGTAATCCCAGCAGCTCTGGAGGCTGAGACGGGAGGATCAAGAGTTCAAAGCCAGCCTCAGCAACAGTGAATCACTAAGCAATTCAGTGAGACCTTGTCTCTAAATAAAATACAAAATAGGGCTGGGGATGAGGCTTAGTGGTTGAGTGTCCCAGCATTCAATCCCCAGTACCAAAAAAAAAAAAAAAAAAAAAGTCAATCTTAGAACTACGGACATTTCACTCAGATTAAAATAGGTTGCAATTTAAATTTCAAGTCAAAGAAAAAGATTCACATATGTGTGATCCATGAAGCCAAGTTTAATCCTGCATTTTCCTAGAGAAACATCTATTGCTGGCTACATATGGATTGAAAGTGCATTTGCCAAGAACTGTGAACATTAAGAATCTTTACATGAAATCACATGTTGATACAGGCACACAGACTCTTCTAGCACCAGAATACATACATAACATATGCCAAATGGTCCTGATGGATCAATTTGCTTCATTAGGTAATCCTACTTAGTATAATTCAGTTAATGCAGAATTTCATTTTTAAATTTACATCTTTATTACACATTTTTTCTAAAACATTTTTTAAAAAACACCCTTTCATTAAAGATTGTATTTGCATGGCAATAAACAATGGTTTCACAGGTTCTAAGTTTCCCTCCTCTGTCTCTACTCTCCCCCACCCCATTCCTACTTTATTAAAGTTGTATGTAGCAATGTTTAACACAAATCAGATTTCAGTTTGCAGCACCTGACTTAAAACAAGGTTTAAATTCATATAATACATTCACTAAAATAATCAGTTTTCTCATGAGAAAGACATGTTTCAACTGTTATTTCCCAGACTATATTTGAGCATGAGTACATACTATTTTTAATTGGTCAGCAGAATTTTACTCACATAAGATATAGCCAGAACAGGAATTCCCAGCATCTTTGAATGGTCTTCCACACAAGACACTGATAATAATGAATGCCTAAAATGGGTTGGGGGTTAGCCCCTACATAATATTATCAAACATGCTAAGTATTCTTAGAAAATAAAAATTTTGAAGATATGCATAATATTCTACCACATGATGTACATCACTTCTTTAACCATTTCCCAATTGTTCATTTATATAATCTGCAATTGTTGATATTATGAATGATATTGTGAGGAACCCCCTCATCCATAACTTTATGCAAGACTGATTAATACTTTAGGATAGTATCAAAGAAGTAGCTTACTGGATCAAACAGTGCACATGGTTTTAAGGCTTTTAATATACTTTACCAAACAGTCTTCAGAACAGCTTAAACAATTACTACAATAGTGTGTTGTTATGCCCACAAAATGAACTTTGTTGGTAACAATGAAACAAACTCAACCATAAATCTATTAGAATCTCACTTATAAGTATCGCACCAAAGAAGTAAGGAAACATTACTTGTAAGGAAGCCAAATTCAAATTCCTTTTAAAAATAACTCAACTTTGAATCAGTAAGATAACCAACAGAAATGCTTCCCACAAAAAGTCCACAGCATTGGATCTGGGAGTGTAGCTCAGTGGCAGAGCACTTGCCTAGCACATGCAAGACCCTGGGTTTTACCCCCAGCACCGCCAAAAAGAAAAAAAAAAAAAAAGTTTACAGTGTTTTTCCAAAATAAAAAGTTAGAAAGAAAGGAAAAAGTCAGTACCAAATGACCAAAATTTTTTATTTGACTAAATTGAGTCATGCATAAGCATGACAGTCTCCCCTGTTTATTAGACTTTGGCAATAAAAAAACCAAGCAGCCATGTACGGGACAGTGAAAATGCCAAGGGTGTCTACAGTTTTACTGTAGGATAAATATATATATATTTAAAAGGCCTCTCTCCCTTTGGCCATATCAGCTCAGTCCAGATCATTAAATATAGAACAGTTTTTCAAAATCACTTCTTAACTTCTCCAAGGTCTTCAATGCTGTCATCATCCACCTATAAAACACAAATAATTGTATGCCATGAGCTGTGAATCAAATAAGGACAAAGGGATGCAACTTGCTTTAAAAATTTATTTTTATGGGTACATGTGTTCCATGTACTTACCTCTGGCCATTTTTCCTGAATAACATCAATTATGTCATCTGTAAAGTCCCCCTGAATGATGATTTCATCTTCCCCTGTTACTGAGGCACCACAGGAGAATTTTTGAGCAAAAAATCTTTGTGCTTCTTTAAGATCAATTTCTGTCGATTTGAAAGGGGAGGGAGCAAGATTATAATTGCAATTGTGAGTCAAAGGTATTTTTGTGTTTTGAAACTTAATATGCATTTTAAATTCATGAAACAGGTGTTAATGGGTTTCATATTCCTTTCAGGATGGTAATTAAAATTAAAATAGGGCTCTTAATTCAACATCCTTTTTCAAAGTCAAATAAAGATTTAGTACATAAAAACAGCATCACTGATACTATCCCTAGCGTGTACAGTAAGACCAAAATGAATCCAGGAACACATACTTTAAGCATTACATACATGCTTCTAAGGAAGAATGAAGTTTTGTTTAAGCTTCCTTACAAAAGAAAAATTTCTAGTGGAGAAATAATCCTTAATATTTAAAATGCAACCCAGTGATTCTTCCTCAATGTCTGCTGTTACTTGAAGAGACCTTGGTTTACACTTTCATCCCAAACCCACTATTCAGTTAAGGCCTCCAGGAACTGAAGGACTCTGAAGCAGGGCGTTCTGCAGGCACCCACCTTCACTCGCCCCTACTGTCCTTCCCAGATGTGGGCCATTCTGCAGCCCTCTGCCACCAAGTCACAGGGAATACTACCCAGCCCCCTCGTCCTACATAGATGTATTCAAACAGGAACTTCAGAAAAGACTGTACTACTGCCCTCTAAAAACATTTTAGATTCCTCCAAATTGTGAATTTTGAAGCTAGTTAAAAATGTAAAACCTAATTTTATACCTTCTTAGTGAATATAGAACTATGAAGTTTATGATATCAGATACAAAGAAACAGCAAGAGAGAATACAGTTCACATTTTAAACATACACTGCAATCAAAAAATAAACTTAAGCCTGAACTCACCAAAAGTTGCAAGGCCACACACTCTTGTCACATATTTCTTCTTTGCTCTGGGAATTTTAGCTATAGTAACCTTTTGTGGTACAGTCTTCTTTTTCTGTTTTATTTGACCCCTTCCACCTGTATTTATTAAGAAGAGCTTGCATGAATTGTTTTGTTTTTAACATGATTACAGAATACTAAGTCTTTAAATTTTTATGTTTTGTTTTCAGTACCATCAATTGAACCCAGGGGTGCTTAACCACTAAGCCACATCCCCAGCCTTTTCATATTTTTTTATGAGACAGGGTCTTCTAAGTTTCGGAGGAGGCTGGCTTTAAACTTTGTGATTCTCCTGCCTCAGCCTCCAAGCCTCTGGGATTATAGGTGTGTGACACCACACCTAGCAAATGTGTTCACTTTTTAAAGGTTTAAGTTCCTTTTCTCTAAAAGAAAATCACACCAGGTACAATGGCTCACACCTGTAATCCCAGTTCCTCAGGAGGCTGAGGCAAGAGTATTACAAATTCAAGGTCAGCCTCTGCAATTTAGTGAGACACTATCTCAAAATAAAAAGTGCTAGAGACGGGTGGTAAAGCACCCCTGGGTTCAATTCCCAATATCAGGGGTAAAAATATATCATGTATGTATTCACTCCATAAACACTTATTAAGTACCTACCATGTGCCCAGCACTAAACAAAAACCCTACCCTTCATGTGAAATAAGTATAGTAACCTGGTATACATTATAACAGGATCCATAAATAAGGCGCTACCATAGTTTAGCAGAGGAATGACTAAATCTGCTTCCAGAGGACAAAAAAGGTTTCCTAGAGTGAATGACATGGAAAGTAGGTCTTGGGGAACAAGGAAGTGTTTGGGTAAAGGGAAAATGGCTGGAGAAGAAAAAAATAAAAAAGACATGCTAAAATGGGCATGGTGGCCACACCCATAAAACCAATGACTCAGGAGGCTGAGGCAGGAGGATCAAAAGTTCAAAGCTAACCTTAGCAATTTAGACCCTGTCTCAATTAAAAAAGAAAAAAAAAAAAAAGGACTGAGGCTATAGCTAGTAGCACCCCTCTGTTCAATACACAGTACCAAAAAAGAAAGGCATTCCAGGGAAAGGGAACAAGTACAGAGATGCTAAGAGGCATTATATTTGGGAACTACACGGTTTTAATTAAAGGATGCTTATGTAGCTAATGTAGTGAAGAGCAAAAGACTACATCCCAGTCATTAAGGGACTAGAACTTGAAACGCTGGTATATGACTTCACATTGTGGAAGAGGAGAAGTCACCGAAAGATTGCTGGAAAGCAAAGTGTGGTGGCTCATGCCTATCATCCCAATGCCTTGGGAGGCTAAGCCAGGAGGACCACAAGTTTGAGGCCAGCCTCAACAACTTGTGAGACTCTGTCACAAAAAAAATGAAAAAAAAAAAAAAAAAAAGGGCTGGGGATATGTCTCAGTGGTTAAAGCACCACTGGATTCAGTCCCTGCTATAGAGAGAGAGAGAGAGAGAGAAACTGCTAGAATGACCTAACCAGATTTATATTTTATCAAGCTTGCTCTAACTACTGTGTGGAGGATGCATCTATGAAGAGTAAGGCTCATACTAAGGTTGCTGCATTATCTCGAGCAAAAAAAAATCAAAACATAAAGCAAGGGCTGGGGTTGTGGCTCAGTGGTAGAATGCTTGCTAGCATGTATGAGGCATTGGGTTCTATCCTCAGCACCACATATAAGTAAAATAAAATAAAGGTCCATCAACAACTTAAAAAAAAAAAAAAAAACCCACACCCACTTTCCTTAAAAAATAAATAGATAAACAAATAAAGCAAATATGACCATAATAATGGCCACTAGGCACAGAATAAAGAAGAAAAATAACTGATTAAGAAGGGGAGCAAAGAGAGGCTATAATTGTTCTCAGGATTACAGCTCAGATAAATCACACTGTCGTTACCAAAATGGAAAAATAAAAAAATAGATGTGAGGCTTATTTCAGTTTGACCTGGAAGTACTGCATCTGAAGTGCCACCTGGTCCTAAGGTACACATTGGGAATTATGGGCATATGGTGTGGCAGAATCTAGGGAGAGAACCACCCGGGGAGAACATGTAGAATGACAAGGTAAAAGGACCAGGACAGAGTCCTGGGCAACATCTGCTTTTAAAGGACAGAGGGAAGAAGAGAAGTCTACACAGAAAACTGAGCAGGAATGCCAGAGTAGAACTAAGCAGGAAGAATGTCATGGAAACCAAGGAAGAGGCTGGAGTGTGGCTCAGTAGTAAACCACTTGCCTACCATAGGTGAGGCCCTGGGTTCCATCCCCAGGACTTAAAACACCCCACAACACCCCAGAAGTACACACTTGGAAATAAAGGAGTGTTCAAATGCTCTTTTTACTTAGTGATACCGAGCAACTGATGACTTTTATTAGAACAGTTTCAGTGGCGCCCAAGTCAAGTTAGGACAGACTGAAGCGTGAGTGACAGAACAGGAAGGAGGGTGGCGAGTGTACTCTTCATAAAGACACATGGCTATGAAGACGGGCGCTTGCAGAGCTGTTTCTTCAGTTCTGTTCTGTCTGTGGGGCAGTGGGTGTGCACTGGAGACTGAACCCAGGGGCACTTCACTGGGATACAGCCCCAGCCCTTTTTATGTTGAGGCAGGGTCTCAGTTTCTTAGGGCCTTGCTAATTTGCTGAGGCAGGCCTTGAACTTACAATCCTATCTCAGCCTCCTGAGTCACTGGGATTACAGGAGAGTTGTTTTTTCTTTTGAATACAAAATCCTGAAAATACTTATAAGCTAATTTAATTACAGAGACACATACTAATGGAGAAGAAACAGGCAGGGATAGGATCCAGAGCATGAGGTATTAATACATGCAACTGCTGTAAAACAAAGTTTTCAATTTAACTATAAGAAGTACGAGGGGATAGAATCTTACATATATTTCTTCAGTCCACTTAAACACACAGGAATCTTAGCTGGATGACTGCATCTACACACACACATATATATGGCAATTATGCATATTTTCTTTGAGCCAATTCACTAATAAAGCACAAATCATACTGCATCCAAGCATGACCCTGAGAATGTAATTTTGTGCTCCTCTATTTGACACATGTGGAATTAAATTACAATAACTGGCAGATGTTTCTCACTTTGGGAACCCTCTGAATTCCTTATTCAAATCAAAACATGGATTTAGGGGCTGGGGAGATAGCTCAGTTGGTAGAGTGCTTGCCTTGTAAGCACAAGGCCCTGGGTTCGATCCCCAGCACCACAAAAAAAAAAACATGGATTTAGGTATTACCTCTCTTCTGTTTTTTCTTCTCCTCTTCTTCCCCTACTGTTCCTTGACCTTCATTAATTCCAGCTTCTTGTTTGGGCGAGTTTTCTAGATATAAAAATGAAATCGAAGAGCATTAATATCATTTCATACTGTTAAAGAAATCATCTTTGAGTAACTTTTATATGCAAATATGGCATTTTACCAACAACTGAGTATGAAATTTATACAGCAAATGATTATATGGCTTCGCTTCTGTGCAAGTCTAACTCTGAAGTCATTATGGTAAGTGTTAAGGTTTAGGTAATTGACCCAAAGGCCTATGTGTTAAAAGCTTAGCCTCCATGGTGGTGCTACTGGGAGGTGGAGGAACTCTTACAAGATGGGGCCTAACAGGTGTTTGGGGGAGTGCCCTTGAAGGAGACAGTGGGACCCCATGCCCTTCCTCACTACTGGACCATGAGGTGAGTAGTTCTGCAACACCACACACTTCCACCATGATGTCCAGCCTCATCATTGGTTCAAAGCAATAGGGCCCCCAGTCAGACTGGAACCTCTAAAATTATGAGCCTGAATAAACCTTTTCTGTTCACAAGTTGATTTTTTTCAGGCATTTGTTATAGTGATGGAAAGCTATCTAACACAGGAAGTAATGGTAATAGAAGAAGTCTTAGATATGTGGGAATTATGGAAATAATTGGAAAACCAGACAGCAGAGTGGGGTAATGTGGGACGTATTGGAGTAGGCCTATTCCCAGGCCAGGCCTTCCCTTGTTCCTGCCACTGCCTTCATTTTTAACCATGTTCCCTTTGCTGACACCTCACATTCAACCCAGCAGGATATTCTGTCACCACCACCTTCAAGATAGATTGCTATCTGATCAGTTCTCACCGTCTCCATCTACTGCTACCATTCTGGTCCAAGTCACCATCATCTTCTACCCAGATTACACGACCAGATCACTACAAGAGCTTCTGACCTGCTCTCCCTTCTCTTCTGCTATGTCTCCATTGAGTCTACTCCCAACAGCAGTGAAAGTGATTCTGTTGACATCCTCTTCTGCTCAAACCCCTGCAACAGCTCTTCTCCCACTCAATAAAAGACAAGACTTAGTCTATAAAATGTGGTCCTGTCTTACCTCTCCAATTTCATATCCAACTTAATTTTTCTACATTTGATCAGTTCCAGATACAAAAACCCCCTTGCTTTATCTTTCTTTTGTTCAGTGCCAGGAAGCAAACCTAGGGTCTCCTGCATGCTAGGCAGGCACTCACCTTGTTGCTACACTGCCAGCACCCCCTTGTTGTTACTTGAATATACTAAGTAAGAGTCTGCCTCAGGGCTTTTGTGCTGGTTATATCTTCTGCCCACAATACTTTTCTCCCAGATATCCAAATGATTCATTAATTCATTTCCAAAGATGTTTAATCAAATGCCATCATTATAGCAAAACCATCCCTGGCTAAATGGCTTGCCCCCACACCCACACACACACTCAAAAATTCAAATTCTCTCCCAACAATTCTTATCTTCCCTCTTTCCTGCTTATTGTCATTATCTATTTTACTTCTGTTTCCCCTTCTAGAATGAATTCTCACAAAACCCAATTTTTCTTTTCTTTTTTTTGTAGTCATAGATGGACAGAATGCCTTCACTTTGTTTATTTTTATGTGGTGCTAAGGATCGAACACAGTGCCTCACACATGCTAGGCAAGTGCTCTGCCACTGAGCTACAGCCCCAGCCCACAAAACTAGATCTTCTGTTTACTGCTTTACCCTTGGAACTTAAAACAATGTGAGCAGCATATAGTATGCTCAAATGAAGGTGAACATTTGCCCCAAATCATTTACTTTTTCTATCAGTTGATACAGATCTACCTGCTTCCAAATGGAAACCGTTTTAAAGTAAATAGAGATGAAATTCTGTAATATCCTACTAAGGAAGACTTTCACATTAAATACCATATAAACATGTTTCAGGTACATAAGTTAGAGAAAAGAAAAAAATGTTCATACCTACAGTGAGTTTTGCAAACTCATTTGGAAAATTCTTCTCTAACCACTGTCTACATTTAGCAACATCAGGCATATATTCACAGTACTAGGAGGGGAAAAAAAGAACAAACTGAGTCAAAATAAAACGTTTTCAATCAACCTATATATTTTAAATAAGATGTACTGCCTATACTTGCTAAATAAAGGATGATTAACTACTTCCACCAGACTTATTATTCTCAGGAAATCTGTATTCAAACAGGAAATGCCCTAAAAGAAACTAGCAGTCAGAAAGGATTAGTTACCACCTCACAATAGCTATTTATTTCTTCTACATCAAACAAAAATTCCATTAGAAAAAAGGTCAATAAACAAAACCCATCATGCTTTGGGCACATGGGGGCCTCATTATTTTTCTGACTTACCCATAAAGCCTGTCTTAGAAAGTCTTATAAGACTATGCCTCCATTGACCTAAGTCTTGTATATAAGACTTTTTTATATTGCTTTTTCTTTCTTCTCCTCAGACATGATGGTTTTGGCTTTAGGATTATTCTTGCTTCATCAGCTGACTATTCATGAGTTCCATGCAAAAATCCAAAATGTATATACAGCTAAGTGCAAAAAAAGTACATGTAATAGCTGAGCACAGTGGCACACACCTGGAATCCCAGCTACTCAGGAGGCTGAGGCAAGAGGATCACTTGAGCCCAGGAGTTCAAGCCCAGCCTGGACAACACAGTAAGACCCCATCTCACAAAAAAAAATAAAAATAAAAAAATAAAAAAAAAAAAAAAAAAAAAGTACATGCAAAACTCAAAGTCTAAAGGAAATAATTTATAAACAGGCATGATGGTGCACACCCTGTAATCCCAGCTACTCAGAGACTGAGGGCAGGAAGAAGAGGCCAGCCTGGGCAACTTAGTGAGACCCTGTCTCAAAAAATAAAAAGGGCTGGGGATGTGGTTCATTGGCTAGTGCTATAGTGCTTGTCTAATATGTGCAAAGCCCTGGGTTCAACCCTTCAATTGCCCCCTGACACCCTCAAAGTTACAAAACCATGAAAGTATTCTACACCAAAGATGTATATAAAAGGCTGAAACTCATCTATGAAATGATAGGAAATGAAAACATAAGAAATCTCTGTGTTAGTTCTAACATCAAGAATGACCTCAAATGCCTAAATTAAAAGAGAAAATAGTTTTAAAAGGACTTACCTCTGTTGGTAATGAACAGACTGGAGAAATGTAGAGGAAAAAAAAATTGAAATGTTAAACATGAATACACACAGGACTCATCATAATTTTTATATTTGACAAATGCTTCATTTCTAATTTTTTTCTGTACCATTTTCTAATGTTTCTTCAAGGCTATCTTTGCAGTAGAAGGCACATTATTTGAGAAGACACTACCTTAATCTTTTGATCTAAGGAAGACTTCAGTTCATGGAACAGTGAGCCTCTAGTACATTAACGCTCCTGTGTTAGAATGTTTGTCTTCAGTTAAGCTGCAAGTTTCAGAAGATTATCTTGTCTTACCCATTTCTGCATGTGGAGCACAATGCCTGGCACAAAGCAGAAGCTTAACGTAAGTTTTCTAAATGCATCCAAGCTGCTCTCTAAATCCCTGCTCAGAATTTAGCCAAGCTGAGGCCAGTCTAATTTGCATCCTTCTTTTGGAAAAGGAGGGAGCAGGGAAGGAGTGACAAGAAACATACCTTTGCTTCTATTTTTCTCTCTGATCAAGAACTCTAGTAAGGATTTTTTCTCTTCTCTAAGCACTCCATGAACACTAATTGTGCCAGAAAGTACAGTTTTAATAAGTGTATTTCTCCCCCTCCTTTGTCCTCAAACCCGATTAACTGCTTTATCCTGTTGGTTTCACTGCCATCAAAATCTCTCTCCTCAACCTTCTCTAATTCATGCCACACCTTTTTTTTTTTTTTTTTTTTTTTTTAAAGAGACAGGGTCTCACTAAGTTGCCAAAACTGGTCTGAAAATCCTGAGCTCAAACATCCTGCCTCAGCCTCTTGAGAAGCTGGGACTACAGGTGTGTACCACCACACCTGGCTCTGCCACTCATTTAAGTCCTAATTTATTTTATCTAAAGTCTTAAAGTCTGGCAATAAGTTTTCCTCCCCCAGGGCCAGGGATATGGTTCAGTAGTAGCCATGAGGCCCTGAGTTCAATCCCCAGAACCACCAAATTAAAAATTAAAAAAAAGTTTTCCTTCCCCAACTTTTATCCTGATGTTGAATTCATCTTTATATAAATTCTCTGCTCAAATACTTCCAGTTACTTACCATCATCTACAAATAAAGTCCCCCACAATGTGGCCACTCCTCTTCATGAATCCCATTTCAGCCAAACCACAGCACCTTTGCTACTCCCCATCTCTTATCGCCTCTCTTCCCTTATCTGCTCCCTTGCCTGCTAGGGCTTATCCTTCTGACCTCTGTGCCTGCCTGAATGCTCCCTTCCCTTCGAATTCCCATTCAATGAGTTACTTCATAGACTCCATAGAAGTCTTTCTGATTCCACACAACTGGAAGTATAAACATCTGTAAAGTCTTTCTAAATTGTTGATTCACTATGGTACGGACCTCGTAACAACACAGGCATGTTTTCTTAGAAGATGACTGACCAGGCCCACAGTCTTTTGTTTTTTTCTCAGTACTGGGGACTGAACACAGGGAGGGCACTTGATCACTGAGCTTTATTTTTTTTGTTTTGAGACAGGGTCTCAAATTGATGAGACTAGTCTTGAATTTGTGATTTTCCTGACTCAGACTCCCAAGTCACTGGGATTACAGGTGTGTACCACTGTGCCTAGCAACTCCACCATTTTTATCAAGTGATAATGCTGGAATTTAGAAGGACAGCCTGAACTTGTCTCCACTACTTCTGGACAGTATTCATTAGGTAGAAATGCATCTTTCAACAGCTTCCACCTTACAGTTCTAGTTCATTGACTCCTTGAGGTCACAGCAAAACAACCTTATCCTTGAATCGCAGAGGCTTTCAAATTTAAAATGTTGTTACATAGGTAAATATCATGTAAGAATTCTCTGCATCCTGTTAAAATAAATGTACCTTTTTTCTTGCATCCTTAGTTTTGCTTCGTAACTACAGAAAAATGAAACATGGGTTCCAGAGGCTGACATCCCCACTGAGCTGACCAGCTGACCCTCCTGCAACTGAACAATCTCTCCAGGTGGTGAAATCCACCAGCTCACCTCACTCCCAGCACACCCCAGGGATCCTCTCTCTGACTCTTCTTCTTCTTCCTTTTTTTTTTTTTTTTTTAGAAAAGTTCACACTCTCTCCACCTTCTACCTCTGTGGCAAATAGTCCTGGATCTTTCTTTTCTTTCTCTGCTGCCAATTTTGATATACTGGATTCTTCCATTTGGAGAGATTCATATTAGAAAAATACCAAATAGCCACCTCTAAATCTAATCAACTTCATTACTTTTAAGGTTTTTCTATTTTTCAACTCTCTCAGTTTAGAAACAGGGAATTCATCAGTGAATCTCTCACCTACTCAGTCCTAGATTTTTTAAAATTTATTTTTAAAAAATTTTGTAGATGGACAGAATGCCTTTATTTTATTTGTTTATTTTTGTGTGGTGCTAAGGATCAAACCCAATGCCTCATACATGCTAGGCAAGTACTCTGTCACTGAGCCACAGCCCCAGCCCTAGATTTTTTAAATTTTTATTTTTCATGGGGTGGTAGGAGGTGCTGGGGACTAAACCCAGGGGGTGTTATTGAAACACATCACCAGTCTTTTTTATTTTGAGGTAGTGTCTTGCTAAGTTGCTGAGAGTCTCACTAACTTACCAGGATTGGCCTCAAAAGTGATCCTTCTGCCTCAGCCTCCCCAGTCACTAGGATTGTAGGTATGAGCCATCATGCCCAGCTCTTTTCCCCTTCTTACTATTAAACACTTAATGTTTTCTTTTTTGTTCTCTAATTTTTTTTTTTTTTGCAGTGCTGGGGATCAAGCCCAGGACCTCAAGCATACCAGGCAAGAGCTCTACTACCATGCTACATTCCCAGTCCTCATCTTTTCTTTAACCCTCTTTCTTTAACCCTCTTTATTTCCTTTTATACTGTTTCCACTATAATCATGGCACTCATTTACCTTATACCTACATTTCTGAAACTGGCCTTTCAACCTCTGGATTCTCCCTCTTCCAAATAATGCAGCATATTAACCTTCTCAACAATTTATTTTTCCTGCTCAAGAAACCATCAGTTCCCCCATAAACAATGAAGACTATAGTAACTCCACTTATTTGACTTTGAGGAATAATAATATTTACTGAGAACTCACCAACAGGCATTGTTATACAATGTACTATTTAATTTATCCCTCTCAACAGCTCTCTGCATGAGGCTCTGCTGCTATCTCCATTTTATGGATGAGAGAACTGGCCAAGATCACAGTCAGAAAAGATTACAGCAGGATTTAAACTCAGATAGGGACTGGGGATATAGCTCACGGTGGAGTGCTTGCCTAGCATGCAAGTCCTGGGTTCAATATCCAACGCTGCAAATAGACTAAACAGATAGACCTCGATATGTGAAGCCTGCACTCCAAAGACAAAGCATCCCGAGAAATGATCCCATCACACCTAACCTGTTTTCCTACTATACTCCAAATCACCATTCTGCTCCAATCAGTTCTTTCACCTCCCTCTCCCCTGAATACACCATATTAAATTTTACCACATTTGGGCTGGGATGTGTGGCTTAGTGATGGAGCACTTGCTTAGCATGTGTGAAGCCCTGGGTCCCTGGATTCAATCCTTAGCACCAGATTAAAAAAAAAAAAAAAAAAAAAAAAAAGATAATAAATAAAGGTATTGTGTCTCTACAAAAATAAAAATTTGGTTTTTATCCTTTTTTTTTTTTTTGCAGTACTAGGGATTGAACCCAGAGCTCATAAGTGCTAGGCAAGTGCTCTACCACTGAACTACACCCTAGCC
Organism: Sciurus vulgaris; assembly: GCF_902686455.1. Classification (NCBI taxonomy): domain Eukaryota; kingdom Metazoa; phylum Chordata; class Mammalia; order Rodentia; family Sciuridae; genus Sciurus; species Sciurus vulgaris. The sequence goes on along the minus strand of NC_136468.1, from coordinate 147,246,648 downwards.
CGCCACCATCCTGTTCTTACAAATACCTTCACCTTTCCATGCAAGTTCTACCTATCACCTAAGGTTTAATACAAGCCCTACTTCCTTAAAAACTTCCCTACTTGCCTCTGAACAAAGATCCCTCCCTCTCCCAAACTCCTAATTCATAATTACAAGTTATTTTACTATTTAATTCAGCATTTAATAGTCTCTAAAGCCTTCTCACAACCAAACATACCTTAAACCCCTTCCTCATTCTAAATTGTACTGCAATATCAACACAAAGTACAAAGGGAAATGAAAAGAATAAACCTTTGTCCAAAATGTTGGGGAGTTCTCAACAACACAAATTATCAGTGAGGCAGACTGAGTATTTAGTGTAGTTCTTCAAAAGACACCTTAGACGTGACATAAGCAATTCAACAGCATGGGTTTCATATTCTATATATCATGGATTTTAATTTTTAATCTTATAATTATCTTCTCAATCTAATTGGTATCTTTTTTCTTAGTGAAATCTAAACTAATAGTGCATTTTATAAAACATGGAGCTTTAGGTTTGATAAAATAGGGAGCAAACAACAGTTCTTTTTTTGTTTTCTTCTGTTTTGGCACGGGGGATTGAACAACTGAGCCACAATCCCAGCCCTTTCTATTTTGAGACAAAGTTGCCCAAGCTGGTCTCAAACTTGCGATCCTCCTGCCTCAGCCTCCACTCTGAGGCACTGGGATTACAGATATGTGCCACCACACCCAGCTATAGTAGTTAACCACATCTGACAAATAAGGATAAAGAATCATACTTTCTATTATTAGAAAGTGTACTTTTCTAATACTAATAATTGTTAGCATTAGTGAACTAAGGTCTTGTACTAGTTGTTGTAGCAGGTGCTTCACATGAATCATCTGACTTAAGATGTAATCTTCCTCCTCATTCTACAAATCTTAGAAACAGAACTCTAAACCTTACAGAATGCAATTAACTTGCTCAGGAACACATACCTGGTAAGTTCTAGAACCAGAACATAAACCTGACTCATGACTCTTAAGGCAAAGAATATAACTCTATGAGAAAAATATCATAACGAAACTTAATCAAATCTACAAAAAGTTCCTCTGTCAACTCTCTTGCTGAGGAACTGTACACTAATCTTATTATCGAAGACATTCAATAAATGACTCAATGACATCACTTCTTCCACCATACTTAAATTCTGGATGAGGTTTCCACAGCACTCTCTAAATGTAAAGTCCATGAGAACAAGGACCTTTCTGGTACATTCATTACTCAGTCCCCAACACCTAAAATATCACAAAGCACCTAGTGAGTCCTCAAAAATATTTACTGAAAAAATATTTATTTGTCCCTTTACTGTTTCTTTCTTTCTTTCTTTTTTCTGGGGGGGCAGGGGATGGTGGTTAACCAGGAACTGAATCCAGAGGCACTTGACCCTGAGCCAAACACCCAGTCTTTTTTTTTTTTTTTTTAAACATTTTAAGTTGTCAATGGACCTTTACTTTATTCATTTATTTACTTATAATCCAGTGCTTCACACATGCTAAGCAAGCACTTTACTACTGAGCTAAACCACAGCCCCATGCTATGGTTTATTTTGGGACAGGGTCTTGCTAAGTTGCTTTGGTCCTCACTAAATTACTGAGACTGGCTTTGAATTTGAGATCCTCCTGCCTCAGCCTCCCAAACCACTGGAATTACAGGCATGCGCCACAGTGCCCAGCCCCTTTAATGTTCTCCATCTACAAATTTTTCTTAAATTTTCTATGACGCTAATAAACAGAGCATTTACAATTCAAGAATATTTTTGTATTGAAAATGAGGAAAATACTCAAAGGGGGAAAAAAATCTTAAGTCTAATACATACATTATTATTCAAACCAAGACCTTCCCTAATTGTCCTACTATCTATCACTCCATCTAACCTCCTCTAGTCCTTAACTGACACCTCCCTATACTATACTAATACAAAGCTGCTCCATTCACACACATGCATCCAGTTTTTCCTTGCATAGCTGTTCACTTCATCTTGCCCTTGCTCACTTCTACCATTCTTCACTACCCTACTCGGTATCTTCTAAAAGGTCTCTTTTAATAGCCAGAGTAGCAACTATCCTGAAACATCAGGCTGAAATAATCTATTTGCATATCTATATTCCAAATGACTGTAAGCTTCTCCAGGACAAGTAACAAGTCACAAACCACACTGGTGGAGACACCTGTTAAATTCTCACCAGGCCCCCTCCCCAATTAAGGATTCATCAAATGACAAAGACAGCACATAAAAGCTTAACAAGTTCAAACATGAAACTACCAAGGCATAAAAATACATCAAGTAAAACCCATTTTCTGCCTTCCAACACTTGCCTCCGCAGTAAAGGACTCGAAGTGGGTAATCAGCATCTAACTTGGCACTATTCCTTGGATCTCCTTTGCCATCAGCCCCACTGGATTCAGAAATCTCAGTAGCCATTTCACAAACCTGTAAACAAGAAAAATAACACATCTTCATTATTGTGAACCAAGACCCCAAAGAAGCAGCGTGGGAAGGCTGTCCAGCCTCCCCCTCCTACATGTGCCCTCATCCCAAAGCTGTTTCAATGCTGTTAAGTGAGGGATACAAGCTGTATTATTCATAAAACATGAGCAATTTCAGGCGCATACACACAGTCCGCATGTCTATCGGGAAGTAAGAAACGAATGGACCCTGACAGATGGGGGAGAGGCGACAATAGAGAAAAAGGAGCCATGCGGGAGAAAAGGATGGGGGAATGACCTCGACAGAGACCGAGCAGGACCTGGGAGGGATGCAAACTGCAGTCAGAGGAAGACTACAAAGCAGGTGAACGGAGAGAGGCTGGAAAAGCCTAGGAAGAGGCGGGTCACCAGGTATCCAAGGCAGGTGGTGGCGGCAGCCAAAAGCCAAGGGAGGAAGAGCGAGGAGTCAGGAAAGGAGATGGGAGGGGGCGGGATGGCCAGAGCCTGAGGAGGGTGAGGAAAATGGCAGAACAAGGAAGGGGCAGAATGCAGGACTGAGGGCGCACGGGCGAGCGGGTCTCGGGCGAACGGCAACCTCGGGGCCAGCAGAGGAACCCATGTGGGCGGGGTGGAGTCGCCCGGCTCGGCCCGGCCCCCTGCCTCCAGGTAGCACCTCAGCTTCCCCCACGCTCACTACGACCGCAGGGAAGCCGGAGAGGTGGAGGGGTCGTTACCCAGGAGGTCGTACAGCCCTCGCCGCCGCCGCTCCCGCAGCTCCCGCCAGCTGAAGCGACACATGCAACTCCTCTTTCCCAGCCAGGGCCTCCGGAGAGCCCGTCTACCAGACGCGCTCCCGCGAGACAATAAGCCTTTATCGCGAGACTCAGGCTGCCGCTGAGCAGATGTCGCGAGAAGCTTGAATGTGGGCGGGGGTGAAACTGGGGCGCATGCGCCCTTCGCCCCGGGGCGGGGCCACGAGGCAGAGCCGCGGAAGGCCAGTAGGCGGTGCTCGCTACTTGTTGGAGACGAGGGATCGTGCGAGGTTGGCTCGCGTCAGGGGGCGCGGACTGAACCCGGAGACACGGGCACCTGAGTCAGAAGTGACTCCCTATTAATAAACGGGAGCCCTGCCCCGGTGTCTGGGGTACATCCTAGAGTCCTGACTAACCTCAGCCGTTGCTGAGTTACTCCTCTGCGGGGAGACTGCAGACGAAACCCTAAATTGGAAGAATCGTTCTTGAAAAGACGATATCCTCTGTTTAAATTTTTTCGTCGCCTACTGTCTCACCACGCTATTTTCCTCGCGGTCTAGAGTTTATCAGTCCTTATGTATGTTCTAAGTTGGAATCACCCTCTCCCATCCCAGCCTTTCTCTCAGAAGGCTGAAGCCTGCTAGACGTAACCGCGCATCTTAGCCTGGCTTCCATTTGTTTTATTTGGGGAAAATGCCTTCACATGCATACTGAGCATGAGTCCCACTCTTGGTGGAGTGGGGATGTAACACTGCAGAGCTTTCAGAGACCGGAGGGTTAGGGGAATGAGAAAAAGAGGTGCTTCGTAGGTGGGGGAGTGGTTCTTTTCTGTTTTGCTTCATCCTTCACTCACACTCACCTAACTCCCCTCTTTCACCGACAGCTTCATTCACGGCCACTTCTGCCATCCCATTAAAGGTCTCTTTACAACTCATTTTTCATATGAACTTAACCATCCGGAACAATCTTTTGAAGTAGAAATTCATCCAGCATGGCCTCCACCCTGCTAATTTTTTAAAATAAAAAAGTTCCATCACCGAAGAGTTGATTCTACGTTATACTAGTGAAAGAAGAAAATGTCTTAGGCCCACCAAAGTATGTTTGACTCTGACGATCTGAGTTTCCATCTAATGACATCCATCTCCCGCTATGTATTAGGTACCATGCTCATTTTGGGGTACAGAGTGTAGGTGGATTCATGCCACGAATTTTTCTTAGGTTCCTACTACGTACCAAGCACTACACTAGGCACTGTGGTTACTTCAGTGAACAAAAGAGAGAGATAAAATTACTCAAAAGAGAGAGATAAAATGTAATGGCCTCAGACATGTTGGCTGATTTAATCCTTAGAAAAACCCTGTGAAGTAGGCATTCTTGTCCCTAATTTCCCAAATGCTGAAATCAAAGATGGAAGGTGAATATGAATGAAGTTCACCTATGCTTAAGGTCACTCAGGAGGGCTGGGTGTAGCTCAGTAGTAGAGTATTTGTCTAGTCTGTGCAAGACCTCCATTTTCAATCCCCACTACCACACACACACACACACACAAAATCATATGCAAATAGTATGTTATTGATCTTAAGATACACATTTTTCACATTTCAACATTTCACATTGTTTTTTATTTAAATGAAAATTCTGTAACAGGTACACAGAAGCATAAAATTGTACCTACTAATGAAGTAGCATGTGACATTTCAATATATGTAATATTGTGTAATTTTTACATCAGGTTAAACATATCTACCTCAAACATTTATCATTTCTTTACAGTGAAGACATTCAAAATCTCTTCTTCTAGCCTTTTGAAATACAGCACATCCTTGTTATTTTCAGTTACCTCACTGGGGCTACCGTGCAGTAGCATACCAGAACTTCTTACTCCTGTCACTTAGTACTTATTAATCAACCTTTCCCCATCACTCCATTTCAACATTGCTTATATCAAGACGCGTTGCAATGCAGTCTTTTCACATATGGGGGGAGCTGCTGTCGGGTGTCAAACCCAGGAACTCACACATGCCAGGCAAGCTCTCTTCCACTGAGCTACGCCCCCAGCCCTGCAATGCAGTCTTAATTAGCATTGTCATTTTAGTTGGCAGCATTTTTCTTTCCCACTGGTACATAATATAATGGTGCATGCTACAATCATTGGCATCTTAGATGTGATAAAATTTGAACAGGAGACCAGTCCTGCCTAATAGACTCATATCTTTAGTTTCATTCCTCACCCTTTTCCTGCTCTACTTTGTGCAGAATGGGGTGCTGACCCTGTGGACTGCTTTCCCAGGCCTCCTTCTTCCTTAGCATCTGGTCAGTTTCAGTCAATGGGAGATAGCAATGGAAGCCAGTTCCCTTCCATCCATCCAACCTGCCCCCTTGAATAGTATCTCTATTCTCTCTCTGCATCATTAGGGGATATTAGCCTCTGGGCTTCTATATAGCACTCTCCCCAGATTTATTCTCTAGCCTATGGGTGATGATGGCCATCTCTACCTCAGTAGTGTGTTATTTTACAATTTTGTAAGTTGTAGAATACTGATAATAATTTCAATGACTCTTGTTCATAGAAATGCAAATGAATTTCATCTGAAAGAGCTGCCATTAGGTCTCTGATGCCATCAACTAGTTTTCTATCTATTTGGAAATTCATTTCAGTATTCCTGTTTGCCTTTGAATGTATGTGTATATAAGTATAATTACCTCTGGATATTTTTTTAAATTTTTCTTTGAATTGTTTTTTTTAAGGATATATTTTCTTTTGGCTTTCTTTTTAAAATTTTTTTTTAGTTTTAGAGAGACACAATACCTTTATTTTTATTTATTTATTTTTATGTGATGCTGAGGATCAAGCCCGGTGCCTCACAGGTACTATGCAAGCGCTCTGCCACTGAGCCACAACCCCAGCCCTTTGATTGGTTTTAACGTATTACTGATTCTCTTATTGATTAAGGTGTGGAATAAAATCTTTGGCATGTGTTTGTTTCTATAACTGGATAAGAGCTATGTTGTTATCCTTTTAAAAATTATTATTTAACATTTCACAAATAAAAAGGTAAAATGGCCTTGCCCTTTCTCCCTTCTTTCTGACTGGAATGTGAACATGAGGCAGAAGTTACAACAGCCATCTTGCAACCAGGAGGGGCAGGTCTGAGATGGGATCATAACTAGGATCATGGACTAGACGCCTACAAATAGCCTGGATTCCTGATAGCATTGTATCGGCTCTTGATGTTTTTCTGTTTGGGGCTTCCAATTGTGAAAGACAAATACCCCCCACCACACACACACAGAAAGCCAGATATTTCCTTTGCCACATGAGGGGGATCTGTGGTCAAGACAAGCATGCCTCAAGCAGGAGACAGAGAAGACACCTGGTTAAAGAGGATGGGAAAGTGATGTTGCAAGACTGGTGGTTCAGATGAAGTATGGAGGAAGGGGCGGTGTTGACATTGACCTTCTCAGAAGTCTTCTGTTGATGAGAAGGAAAACCTCTGCCCTGGGACCCCCCAGTTAGAAATGGCTTCTTACAAAATGTGATGTTGGATCAGAAGGTCATTGAGAGACTCACGAAATGGGTTTTATTTTTCCACTCTTGGGGTTGGATTGGCCCTTTAAGTCAGGCATTTTCTACGACCTGGTTCTTTCTGGGCATTTTCAAACTGATCACGTGGGGTGCAGTAGATAGTCATTGAATGGCTTTTTAGCACTCACTCTCAGGCAAGGGATGTGGCTCAGTGGTCCAGCGTTTGCCTGACTTGCCTGAGGCCCTGTGTTCCATTGCCAACACCAGCCCCATGCCCATCTCCACCCACAAAGTAGCATCCATTCTCAATAACAGGTCCATTTGAGGTGAAGCATGTGACCCAAGTATAAACCAATCAGAACATGGTCTTCTGTTGGTAAAAGTGATTGATTCAAGGGTTAGATCAACCAGAGTAAATCCCAGCAGATTTTTAGAAAGCTCTATAAAACAGGCTCTCTCCTGTCCACTGAGTTTGAGTCTCAGGAAGCACAGCAGAGTTGCTGGCAACCACCTTGCCACTATGCAGCCTGAAAATAAAGTCAGTATGGAAGGGAGCAGAGCTGAGAGATGGAGAACACTTGACCCCTGATTGCAGCCTCATCTGAAATCAGCTTGAACCCTGCACTTTTAGCTAGGAAAGTTAAATTCACATCGTTGCTTAAGCCAGTTTGAATTGGGGTTTCTTTCACTCTCAAATGATTCCTGATGAATACAGTAGGGTAAGGGCTAGGGCATCCCCAAACAAACCAGCCTCACCAAGGCTTACTAAGACCCATGCTTAGTAAGCCTTAGTAGCCCAAAGCTTCCCAGCATTTTGCCTTACTATGACACACAATGAATGCTGTGGCTTTGCACAGCACAATCTCATAAACAAATCTACAGTTTGATTAAAAACCCAAAATAGCTACTGGGATGTAAAACACTATAAAAATTTGTATTTTTCAAATTTTACAAACATGTAATTTATAATAATTTTTATAACTACTGGAAATACATCTGTAAGGTAGTTCACTATGGAATGTGGTAAACTAAATGGGCTGTCAATTCTCTCTCTCTCTCTCTCTCTCTCAAGAGGTCATCATTGAATGGTACTTAGAAAAAGACCTGGTCCAAAGTGAATCATCATAAGTTTAGTGTTTAATCTGTCCAATGTGTTTAAACAAATTCAAACTTTAGTACTTCAATATTAGCAATATAGTACCAGACACATACTATACATGTTAGTGAAAGTTCAGTCCTTGTCCCTGATGGCAATCCAGTAAAGAGGACATGGTTTTGAGAAAAAGGAAAAAAGTTTTAGTGTTTTGCTGACAAAGGAGAAACACAGGGGACTCCTGTCCCGGAGGTTGTGATTCTTTTTTCAGAAAAAGAATATTTTCAGTTTAGAATTAACAGATCGAAAAATCTATTAGTTTTAAAGGAAGTCCTTTACTGCCTGGGAATAAACTGAGCCCAATTTACTTAGCAGCTTTCATCTATGGGGGTCTCAACCTATTTATGTTGTATTCTGTTGCATATGTGCCCCCTGTTCCTGCTGATGGGCAGAATCACAGCACCACCAAGCTCAGCAAAGAAAAAAGAAAAATTTTCAAGAGTACGAAAAGTGAATCTCATGTTCAGGCATAGTTAGATTCGACATATATGTAACAGTATGTCAGTTACCAACTTCTGTTCTCTTACCAACAGAAGTCCATGTGCTGATTAGATTTATACCTGGGTCACATGCTTCACCTCAAATGGACCTGTTTTTGTGTTTTTTTTTTTTTTTTTTTTTGGTGCTGGGGATTGAACCCAGGGCCTTGTGCCTCCAAGGCACTCTACCAACTGAGCTATCTCCCCAGCCCTGGACCTGTTGTTGAGAGTGGACGCTACTTTGCGGATGGGGATGGGCATGGGGCTGGTGCTGGCTAAATTGATGAGGCTGACCTTGAACTTTCAACAGTATTTGACATATATGTAACAGTATTGAAAGCATAAAGCACACTTATAAGCATAAACCCATCTTAACCACACTCCTAGGCATTTTTAGTCTCAGTGACCCATCTGTGTCCCGTGTCATGGAATATCACTGCCAGCAATGTGTCTCCATATCTCAACACAAAAGTGGTTGATGCTAATATCTTCACTCTTTTCTTTTACGATCTTTGTGCTAGCACCAAGGTTGAGAGAAGAGCTAGTCACGGAGTCACTGAGAGAACTTCTCTTTGGACACTTGGCTAAGTTCTCTCTATTAATTTTCCCTAACACTGGTTTTGTTTGCCAAAGGATGTGACAGAAAGTGTAGCTCTCCTTCCATTGAAAGCACACTTTATGCTTTCAATACAATCCTCGCGGCTCTGCCACTGCAACTTATTTTTAAAATAGACACATTCCTTCTCTTCCTCTCTCCCTGCTCCTCCCTAATCTCTCACCCTTCCTAATCTCAGGGGAAATAGGATTATCACCTATCTTCGCCATTTTAGGCAGATTTATCTGTCCTCGAGTGCACATCCGCCATAGGATCCAAGTGATTCAGACTCTGGGGACTGTACCGAAGATCTCAGAAACTGTGGACGGTACCGAAGATCTCAGAAACTACTATCTCCAAAATTAACAAGTGAATTACACTCCAACAGAGAACACCAGGAAATGGCAGCCTTTGAGTCACCTCTTTAAAAGTCCCCTGCTCCTGCTGATGGGCAGAATCATCGCCTCTGGGGCAGAAATCCCCTGTGTTTCTCCTTTGCTGGAAAGCAATAAACCTTCTTTTTCCTTTTTCTCAAAACAGTGCACTCCTTATTAGATTGACATCGGGGACAAGGACTGAGGTTTTGGCAACATAGAAAATTATGTATTTGAGAATCTCAATGAATTATAAAACAAATGTGAAAAGCGTAAATGGTGGTTATGGGTAAATAAATGGGAGTTACTTGGTACTTTTCATCTTGGCTCTTTCCCTTTTTTAAAAAAAAATATATTTTTTAGTTGTTGATGGACCTTCATTTTATTTATGTGCAGTGCTAAGGATCAAACCTAGTACCTCACACATGCTCACATGCTAGGCAAGTGCTCTTCCACTGAGCCACAACCCCAGCCTTTTTTCTTTTTCTTTTTCTTTTTTTGGATTCTTACCAGATACTTATATTGTTTCCGACCAGTTTAGTAATCCCAGAGAGAAATCTTGTTTTCCAATGGTTCTAGCAAACAACTCAGGTTGGTAACCCATTAGCATTTATTTTTTCTCAGTGGCTGGGGATTGAACCCAGGACTGTGAGCATGCTAGGCAAAGGCTCTGCCTCTGAGCTACTTTATTTTGAGATGGGGAGGGGGTCCTCACTAAATTGTTGGGGCTGGCCTTGAACTTTCCTCCTGCCTCAACCTCCCCAGTTGCTGGGGTTACAGGCATGAGCCACCCCGATCGGCCACAGCTGGTCTCCTAAATCGCCCAGGCTAGTCCTGAACTTGCTATCCTCCTGACTCGCCTTCGAGTGACTGGGATACCTACCTGGGCCACTGCAACAGGCCTCGTTAGCCTTTTGAGTGGGTGCTTGTCCCTGAACCATCATAATGGTGCATGAAAGGAATGACCTGATTGGTCTGACCTGGTCACATGCCCATTTGGGCCGAGGGGTGGAGCTAAATTCTCCCAAACCTCAGAGATGGAGAGGGAAGGAGGGAGCGGTTACCAAAGGAAAATTAGGGTGCTACTGCCAAAAGGAAGGCGAATGGATTCTGGGGAGACAAAAAAAAAAAACAAAAAAAAAAAAACAAAAAAAAAACATCTAAATATGCCATATCCGACCTAGTGGCCCCAGAAGCCCACTAAGCCTCTGCTGAAGTTAACAAAAACCAACCTGTTCAGCTTCTCCAAAAATTAGATGTTTAATAAGGTCATTCACTCTTCTCGCAATACAGGACCGACAAGAAGGGACTCAACCAGTTCTGCCACAAGAGGCCAATACCTGTTCAGTGTAGAGGAGGGTTAATTGTCAAAGATGATCCAGTTTTATCAGGATGAGATGCTCTTTGTTAAGTCAGGCAGTGAAACCCATCTTTCCTTTGCCAAATCAAGGACCCTCCTGATAGGAGGAATTCAAAGCCCCTTGACATTCTGAGAGCCTTATTGCAATATATTTTTTTTTTGTAATAAAAGTCTCTAATTATAAAAAGCAGTACATGCTCCTTGCAACAAATTTAAGGATGTAGCTACATTCTTAAATTAAAGCACATGCCAAGCATGTGCTAACTCTTGGATTCGATCTCCTGTATCAGAAAAAAAAATTTTTTTTTTCAAACAATACAGTGTGTACAGGTGAAAATTTGTTAGTAGGGTGCAAATAACGACAATGGTAGTTCCAAAAGCTGTAATTTATATAGCGCCTGCTCTGCAGTTGTACACTGTTATAAGCCCTTTATATAGATGAACTCACTTTACCTTTTTTTTGGTACTGGGGATTGAACTCAGTGGCACTGGACCCTGAGCCACCTCCCAGGGCTATTTTATACAGTTCCAGTTGGAAGAATTCCTTCTGGCTGGTGGCAGATCGGTCTTTGCTCCCAAAAGGTCTTCAACCAATTGGATAAGGCTTACAGGCACCGTGGAGAGCAATCTGCTTTACTAAGCCCACTGCTTTTTGTTGTCAATGTTCTTTTGTTTTAACTAGTTATTTATTTTTGCTGTGCTAGGCATGGCCCCCAGGGCCTCACCCATGATAGGCAAGCCCTCTACCACTGAGCCACACTCAGCTCATCCAAAACACACCCTCACAGAGACACTAGGGTGACGTTTGACCAGATATCCAGGCATCACACAGTCAAGGTAACACAGAACACAATAGGGTAACACAGAACACACCAGCACACCTTGCAGCGGCTAGCGTGAAGGTGCTGTGGTGGACATTTGTATTTGAGGATTTGAGTCTGGATTTCACTTCTCTAGGGTATATACCTGGGACTGGAATCGCTGAGTCATGTGGCAACTCTGTGTTTTTGAGTAACTGCCAAACTGCTTCACATGAGATATTTTTGTATTCCCAACAGCAGTGTACAAGGGAATAGGTATTATTTTTTTTTAAATTTAAATTTTTTAAATTTACAACAATCAGATAATACTATACAAACTACAGTGTGGTTGCTTGTTTTATCCACTCAACAATCACATCCTGCATGTCTTTCCATGTTGGTACTTAGAATTTAGCCTCTGTTTGGAGAGCAGGTCTGCTGAGGACAGAGTTTGATCCAAAGGGAGTATTATAGAAGCAAATATATCTACATATCTACCAGGGATTGAACCCAGAGGCACTCGACCATTGATTCACATCCCCAGTCCTATTTTGTATTCTATTTAGAGACAGGGTGTCACAGAGTTGCTTAGCACCTCGTTCTTGTTGAGGCTGGCTTTGAACTCTCGATCCTCCCGCCTCAGCCTCCAAAGACACTGGGATGACAGACAGGTGCCAGCACCCTCCTTCCTTTTCTAAATTTTTCTTACATCCTATATTCTGAAAGAACCCATTGTTTATTTTTTCAAAAGTGGTACTGGGGGGCGTGAACTCAGGGGTGCTCTACCCCTGAGCTACAACCCTAACCCTTTTATTTTATTTTATTTTATTTTATAATAGGGTCTCAATAAATTACCCAGGCTGTCCTCCAACTTGCGATCCTCCTGACTCAGCCTCCAGAGTGGATGGGATCATAGGCATGTGCCACCACGCCCAGCTTATTGTTTACGATTTTTAAAGTTCATTCAGAAGTGGCAGGGAACTTCCTTGTCAGAATCAGTGTCAGGTCAGGGTGACACTGGGGTTTACACAATGAAGAAATTGTGTAAGGTCGCTGCAAGATTTTGAATGGTGATACCCCTGCCCCCTGCCCCTGCAAAAGCTATGTCCATGTTCTGAGTCCTGCAAACTGTGAGGATGGCTTTATTTGGAAGGAGTTTTGCAGAAACAGTTGAGGAAAGGATCCCACCATAAAATAATTCTAGGTTATCTAGGCCCTAAATCCAATAGTGAATGTTCTTTAAAAGAGACACGAGGAGCCAGGAACAGCGACACATGCCTGTGATCCCAGTGTGGCTCAGGAGGCTGAGGCAGGAGGACTGCAAGTTCAAGGTCAGCCCAGGCAACTTAGTGAGACCCTGTCTCAAAATAAAAAATATAAAGTATTGGAAATGTACCTCAGCAGTAAGGGACCGCTGGCTTCCATCATCAGCACTGAAAAGAGAAGGGTGGGAAGAGTCTTGGGTGGGAGGCATGTGCCCACTGAGGTGGAGATTAGAGGCCTGCAGCCCCAGGCCGGGATGCCAACAGCAGGAAGCAGAAGCTGGGAGAAGCAAGGAATGGAGACTCTCCTAGAGCCTGTTCAGGGGGTGCAGTCCTGCCAACACCCTAGCATCAGACCTCTGGCTTCCAGAAGCAGGAGGGAAGAGCTGAAGCCACCATGTTGGTGGTAACTGGCTCCTTCAGAATCAGGAAGCTAAGACATCCCCACACTCAGGCCCCTGGCGGGGGAAGGGGTTTTGGGGAAGCTCAGCCCCTGAATTCACACCACACAGACAGTTTCTCCTCCTGCCATTCGTAGGTAGCCCAGTCGGAATGCCACTTCCTGCCCTTGTCACGGATAAAGCGAAATGCTATCTCATAAAAGCAGCAGAGTAGGTGGCATGACAGGCCCGAGAGACCTGAGCTCATGCCAGATCAGTCTGGCAGGTGTGTCCACAGGTTCTTTCAGTCCACACTTCCTGTTGAGTCGTGTGTCCCTACAGCCAGGGCCTGGAATCAATAACCCACCCAGCCTGGAATCATTCGTTCACTGGTTCACTTATTTAAGACATGCTGCCTGTCCCTCGGTACCTGGTGAGGGGCTACATATGTTCTGGGGAGAAGCAAAAGTAAATCATCACCAGACTGCCCGGTAAGCACGTGGGTGGCAGAAACAGCCCAGGAAAGAGGGCTTCTTCCGGACTGGAGAGGGCAATTCACAGAAGGCGTGGAAGTCAAGGGAAGTGATGTTTCCTGGGCTTCCAACACGGAAGCCACGAACCACACATGGTTTTTAAATGTTAATTTTATTCAAAATTCAGTTCCAACGCATCCAGTTTCAAGAGCTCAACAGCTACACGTATACAGTTGTCCCTTGGTATCCGCAGGGACTGGTTCCAGGACCCCACCCCCATACCAGAACCTGCAGATTCTAAATTCCCTTATATAAGATGACTTAGCCAGGCGGGGTGACAGACACCTGCAATTCCAGCAACTAGGCAGGAGGATCACAAGTTCCAGGTCAGTCTGTGCAATTTAGGGAGACTTTGTCTCAAAATAAAAAGTAAAAATTGCTGGGGATGTAGCCCAGGGGTCAAGCGCCCCCAGTACTGTAAACAAAAATAGAGGCCAAAACAGAAAAGAGGCTTAGTGTTTGCATATAACCCATGCACAGCCTCCTATAGAGTTCGTTTCTCCTCCTGGAACTGGGGATTGAACCCGTGGGCACTTTAACACGGAGCTATATCCCCAGTTTTTTTGTTTTGTTTTGTTTTGTTTTTTAGAGGACAATAGAGACCCGTATTTTGAGGGTATAGCTATGACTGAGCGTATAGCTATGTCTTCAGTATGGATTAGGAAAACAATACAACTGCTACACTGAAGCGTAATGACAGGACCGGGTTTGGCGAGTGAAGTGGGTGGCGGAGAATTGCTAGAATTTCTAGAAGCAGACAAGAAGGAGCCGGTGTTCGGAGCCAGAAATGGGCTGGAGGATATTTGAGGGGTTTGGAATTTGGAGTCCATGGAGGCATCAGGAGGAACAAAGCAGGCCACGGTCGTTTGCAGAGCACCTCGATTTCAGCATCCAGGAGCCTTTCTGGAGGTGCAGCTTTGTATGATAAGGAAACTGTGGGAAAAGAAAAAGGGAAGCAAAAGATCTCATCCCACGCTCTCCTTCTCCTGACCATTATTGGCACCTGGGACATTATGGTCACATGCTCAGAGCCTAGTGTGCTGTTTTCTCTCCTGAGTGTCTTCTGATGTGAGCTACAGTGGAGGCTGGATGGGGGAATGAGACCCTCCAGGTGACTAAAGCTATTACTTCCTATTAAGCAGCACTTTTTTTGTGTGTGGGGGGGGGAGACACTGAGGATTGAACTCAGGGCCATTTGACCACTGAGCCACACCCCCAGCCTATTTTATATTTTATTTAGAGACAAGGTCTTACTAAATTTCCAAGGCTGTCCTCCATTGCTGAGGCTGCCTTTGAACTCACGATCCTCCAGTCTCAGCCTCCAGAGCCACTGGATGACAGGTGTATGCCCAGCTATTAACCAGCACTTTAAGGAGCAGTTTCTCATCCTTTTCCTCAGATTCCACATCAGACACAGGGAACTCTGGCACACCCCTGAGTAGCTCAAGCCGTGAGTGTTGGTTCTTCTTCTTCCTGGCCGCACCACAACCCGCAGTCTATTTGAGCATATGTCCACGGTCTCTTCTCCACCCACATTGCTACCGCTGTGGCTGGTCAAGACTGGGGAGGGGGGCTGGGGAGATGGCTCAGTCGGTAGAGTGCTTGCCTTGTAAGCATAAGGCCCTGGGTTTGATCCCCAGCACTCTTGTCGGTGCCCTCATGCAGTCTCCTCCTCCCGTCTGTCTTCCCCACATTCAGGTTGCTCCCCTGGTTGAGCTTCGGTGCCTTCTGTGGCCCTGGCAGGGAATCCAAGGTGGCTGGCAGGCACTGCAGGGACTGGCCCAGCAGCTCCAGCCCGGGCCACACAGCTTTCAGTATCCAAGAGCCTCTGCAGGGACCTCTGGGGATGCTCTTCCTTCCCATGTAGGTCTCAGCTCTTTTGCAGGCCTGACCCTAGACCAGCATCTTCCAATAGAACTTTCTACAAATTGGGGATGTTCTAGAATACACTCTTCCCTCCATACCATGTGTTCCGCATCTGAGGATTCAATCAACTGTGGATTAAATATATTTGAAAAAAGAAAATGTGTCTGCGCTGAGCTCGTACATTTTTCTTGTCCTTGTTTCCTAAACAATCAGAATAGCAACTCTTTACGTGGTGTGTACATTGTATTAGTTGTGATAAGTCATCTAGAGACGATTTGAAGTATAGAGGAGGCGGGACACAATGGCTCACTATGGTGATCTCAGTTATTTGGAATTATTTGGGAGGCTAAGGCAGGAGGCTTGCAAGTTCAAGGCTAGCTTGAGCTAAGACCCCACACCATGTTTCCTATTATCTCTGGTGGGGTTGCCTCATTTAGGAAATATTGTCTTACCACTTATTCCGGTTCCTTTTCTTTACTCTTACTTATGTATGTTTGTTTTACTTCCCATACTAAACACTTAGCTTCAGATGCCAGATAATGTCTCTCTCGTTTTTTGGATGTCCTGAAACATCTAGCAAAAACACCGCAGAGGTTTACCTAATCGGAATTTGTAAAGCTTCTATTTTTAATCAGGCACTATCATTTGAAGCTAGGAGTAAAACTAAGCAGCATCTCAGCAATAAAATGTGGTTTACGTTTTTAAATTATCCCAGCCTTCTTTCTTAAAGCTGATGGAGGCCATTTTCAGAGTGTACCCAGACTCTCCTGTGGAGGAAGCAACTGCTACAAACTATGAATTCGTTTTTCTCAAAATATCTTATTTGTTGCATATTTCTTTTCTTCTCCTTCTTTCTTTCTTTCTTTTTTTTTTTTTGTTGTTGTACTGGGGACTGAACTCAGGGGTGCTCTATCACTGAGCCACATCCCCACCCCTTTTTTGTATTTTATTTAGACACAGGGGCTCACTGAGTTGCTTAGCACCTCGCTCTTGCTGAGGCTGGCTTTGAGGCTCTTGCCTCAGCCTCCCCGGTCACTGGGTTACAGGCATACACCATTGCACCCAGGTAAATGTGCTTTCTTTCTTTTTTATTTTTATTTTTTATTTTTGGTGCTGGGGGTTGAACCCAGAGGTGGTCTGCCACTGGGCCACATCCCCAGCCTTTTTATTTTTTATTTTGAGACAGGGTCTTACTTAATATCCAAGGCTGTCCTCCAACTTGCGATCCTCCTGTCTCAGCCTCCCAAGTCTTGGGATTACAGGTGTGTCAGCACGCCTGGCTTGAGTTCCATTCCTGAGTTTCGGAGTTCCTCATATCTTCTGTATGATTTGCAGGTACGCTCTCCACTCCAGAGGTAGCCTTTCACTCTGCTGTCAGCATCCTTTGATGCTGAAAAGCTTTTCATCTTGAGGAAGCCCACTTTACCTATTTTCTTTTCTTTTATTGCCTGTGCGCTGGGTGTCACATCCAAGAAATCAACGCCAGATCCAACCTCATGCAGCTTTTCTCCCTACGTCTCCTTCTAAAGGTTGCAGGGTTGTGACTCTTCCATGTAGGTCTTAGATCCGTTGGAGTTCGTTTTCGAATAGATTTTAATCTGATGCACGAAAGGATGTGGAGGATCCTCTGGAGCTCGTGATCCTGCAGGCCCGGGGGGAGAACCGGAGCAGTCTGTATAGGAAAAACCACTAGACTTTCAGAGAAAGAGAAACTGCTCGCAATGCTTTGCCTTCCAGCTCATTCTACGGAGAGAGCAAAGTGACTTGACAAGACAGAAAGGATGTGGAAAAGCAGCAGGTGTTAGTCATGTGGGGAAAAGGGAAGTACCGGTATTTACGAGAACCCAGAACCGCTACTGGGACCTGATAATGCAGAATGAAGAGTCCTTACCAAGGAGCTGGGTGTGGCTTGGTGGTGGCATTGGCCTCGCATGTCTGAGCAAGGCCCTGGCTTCCATTCCCAGCCCCGAAAAAGGATATTTGCCATTTGTTGAAAATTCCAGGCTGAGCACCTGAAGTCTTCTGTGTCATGGGGTTATTAACTCCTCAGAGAACCCCGCAGCCCAATAGGGTGAAGGTAGCCGTTAGGAGCTCTCCCAGACAGCTCATCCAGGTCCCTATTCTCTCCCCTCCCGCCAAGAGCATGGGATTTGTCTTCCAGGAGCTCATGGGTGAGGGGGGACTAGGTGTGGATGTGGGTGAGCACATTCATTTATTAGAAGATATGAGAGCCACAGGCGGGACCATCAGAGAAAAGAGGCAGAAGCATTCTATGGGAAAGATGACCCACAAAGGCCTTTGTGTGTCAATCCACGGGATGTGACTTTCAACCCAAAAAGAGGTGAAAGACCCAAGAGTCCAGAGACCAGGCATGTAAATTAGGGGGGCCAGCCCGATCTAAGGTAATAGGGAGTGGTGGGGACAGGGGCAAACTGCAAAACTCATGCCCTCAGGGGACAGTTTCTCTTAGCTCCAACTGGTTGTCACCATTTGGGATCATTGGTCCACGGTGACAGATCTTCCAGTTTTCTAAAAGAAGATAAATTCCATAGGACAGTCCTAGGTTTACTTTTCTTCTTCTTTTTTTCTTTTTTTTGGGGGTGGGGATACCTGGGATTGAACTCAGGGTACTTGATCAGACACATCCCCAGCCCTATTTTGTATTTTTTTTTTAGAGACAGGCTCTCACTGAGTTGCTTAGCGCCTCGCTCTTGCTGAGGCTGGCTTTGAGCTCTCTCTCTCCATCCTCCTGCCTCAGCCTCCTGAGCCGCTGGGATGACAGACGTGTGCCACCGCGCCTGGCAGTCTTAGGTTTTCTAAACACGCGAGTTGAGCCAAACTGGTTTCTGAACCTCGTATGGGCCACAGGCCACCAGTCTGCCACCTTAACAGATTAGAAGGAGCTAATGCCTGAGAAAATTCAAATTGTTGTGTGGGAGAAGAATTGCAGAGAGTAGGCTAGAGGAAGGGGAGCCAGTCAGGAACCCTTTCCAAGGCCAGGTGGGAGGTGACAGGGGTTGCAGGGAGGATGCTACTGGCTTGATTTGGAATCGAGCATTCCAGCATCTGGAACAAGCTGCATGCATTCTTCCAGCGTACCCTCCCATCCCACACCCACCCGCTGTCCTAAATCGGGAGCGGAAAGGCACAGGGCAGATAGATAATCCCTAAAGTCAAAGGGCAGGAAATTTCGGCAAGGACTCCAGTTTCTCGCGCAGTCTAATTTTACCCAACATGATTTTAGAGATAGATCTTAACCAACTCCCCCAGCCCCGGCCTCCTGCGCCCACAGGCTCAGCAATCATTAAAATGAAGACACTCTCATGGTGGCATTGGTCTCTTCCGAGCAGCCAGGGGGAATCTCAGAGCCAGGTCCTCTTTGCAAAAGCGCCAGGCTCTGCTTTGGCACAGCTGAAACCTGGCTCCCAAAGAGGCTCTCTCCTGGAGACAGACATGGAATTGGCTTCAGGTCCATTGCATGGTCTTGCTGGTTGTGCAACTGGTCACTTGGGTCCACAGAAGCAAGCAAAGGGGAGGAAGAGGAGGAAGAAATGGGGACCCCTCCAAAGAATTTTTCCAACACCCAACAAATGTCATGTTTGGGACTTTTTTTTCTGTGCAGACCCTCCCAATTTTGAGTGCTGTTTTTGGGGGTGGGTGCAGGAAATGCCTCTGAGCAGCTGCAGAGCACAGCCTCCCCTCTCTGGCACGGCCTGGGAGTGCCCCATGGGATGGGAGAGGGGACGGGGCAGTCAGGCAAAGGTTAGGGGAGGGAAGCAATGGCAGAGGCTCAGATGGACTCCAGGAAATGTTTGTATTTCTCCACCGGGAGGGAGGACAAACAAGCTTTTCCCTGCCTTCTGGGCCAGCACTGTGCGCTCCCAGCACAGAGTGAGTCACAGTAGAGAGAAGCCGAAAATTAAAATTATTCTGGGGCTGCACCCAGCAGCTCCTCTGCAGCACGAGTCTCAGACCCTCCGGTCACTTCCCAGAAATGACCACCTACAAGATACCGCACGCATCTCAGAGCCTGGCCGAGCTACAGGCTTCATCTCTCTGGAAGACAAGCAGCTTGTAACCCGGGCTCCAGAGAAAGGACCTCCTTGTGGCTTTCATTTCCTGGCTAGTTTCCCTTCTGGGTGTGGTGGCCGCATCTACCCCGGTGTGCAGTGACTGACTGTCAAGGTGATGAGGTTCCAGACACAGTCACTGGGTCAGTGGTAAAATTCAGGTCAGCATCTGTGCCTTGGCGGGGACTCCAGGGGCCACCCGGCACCCAGGACACCTGTCCCCCCTGCACCATGGACAACGGGTCCTGCTGCCTCCTTGAGGGGGACCCCATCTCTCAGGTGATGCCACCGCTGCTCATCCTGGCCTTCGTGCTCGGCGCCCTGGGCAATGGGATCGCGCTGTGTGGTTTCTGCTTTCACATGAAGACCTGGAAGCCGAGCACCATCTACCTTTTCAACTTGGCGGTGGCCGACTTCCTCCTCATGATCTGCCTGCCCTTTCGGACGGACTACTACCGCAGACACAGACACTGGGCTTTTCAGGATCTCCCCTGTCGGCTGGTGCTGTTCATGTTGGCCATGAACAGGGCTGGGAGCATCGTCTTCCTGACAGTGGTGGCCGTGGACAGGTATTTCAAAGTGGTCCACCCCCACCACGTGGTGAACACCATCTCCAACCGGACGGCAGCTGGGGTCGTCTGTGTCCTTTGGACCTTGGTCATCCTGGGGACGCTGCACCTTCTGATGGAGAGCCATCTGTGTCTGCAGGAGAACGCCACATCGTGTGAGAGCTTCATCATGGAGTCGGCCAATGGCTGGCATGACATCATGTTCCAGCTGGAGTTCTTCCTGCCCCTTGGCCTCATCTTGTTCTGCTCCTTCAAGGTCGTTTGGAGCCTGAAGCAGAGGCGGCAGCTGGCCAGACAGGCTCGGATGAAGAAGGCTATCCGCTTCATCATGGTGGTGGCCGCCGTCTTCGTCACTTGCTACTTGCCCAGCGTTTTGGCCAGACTCTATTTCGTCTGGACGGTGCCCTCCAGCGCCTGCGACCCGTCTGTCCACGTGGCTCTCCACGTCACTCTCAGTTTCACCTACCTGAACAGCATGCTGGACCCCCTGGTGTATTACTTTTCAAGCCCCTCGTTTCCCAAATTCTACACCAAGCTCAAAATCCACAGTGTGAGACCCAAGCCACCAGGACCCTCAAAGTCACAGAGGATGGAAGAGATGCCCATTTCCAACCTCTGCCATGAGAGTTGCGTCAGTGTGGCGAATAGCGTCCAGAGCCAGTCCGATGTTCAGTGGGACCTCCAGGTGTGTTGAATGGCCCTACGACAAACAGGCCAGCAGCGTCAAGGACAGAGGGCTGCGCTGAGTTAACTCACACTCGGGGGAGGGGGGGACATTGAAATGCTACCACCCATTCTTAGCTGTATCCTTTTTACTCTCTTGGAAGTGAAACCCACACTCCTCCACCTTTGGGGAAGGTTCCAGGTGACTGAAGTGAGTGTGTTGCCTTTATATAACCTGATCACAGTGATGGGGACCATTGGGGCCTGTGTGTGTCAGTTAGGAATTGCTCAGCTCCCGTGGAATTTTAAACAGATGAGGATACAGGTGTGGATCTTTCCCGGGTCACATTCTTGCTCTGGGGGGAATTACTGAGCTTCATGATGTAGCACTATTTCCTATTCTCTGACCTTAAACCCTTACTGATTTTGAAAAGTAGGAACTGGACTGAGTCAATGCTTTTATTTTAGGCTGAGAAACACACTTTAAATCCGGATGTCTTGGTCCTGATGATCTTCCCCTTCCCTTGGGCCGCTCTGTACAGTTCTCTGTCCACGTTTTGACTTCAGGTGGCCCGAGAAGGTGCTGAGGAACACCGTCCCTGGTTCCCCCAGGGTTGCTGAGTTCGAAAGGCTGCTGTCCTTTCGCATGTGCTAATTCTGGCCTAAGTACTTTTGACTGCTTGTTATGTACGTGCAGATTGAAATCCTCCATTCTTTCTTTCTTCAAATATTTACTGAATTTGAATTTAAGTGTCGGACCCTGGTGTCCCTTTTGCCGGGCGGGGGGGGGGGGGGTGTCACTCTACTCTTGCGTGGCAGCAGTGTTGGGGGTGGCGGAGATGTGCAAGGCCCTCACCCTTTCCCTGAACGCCGTTCCTAGACCTGTTCCCTGCAAACATCATGGTTTTCTTCTCATCCTGGGTCTCGCTGGGGCACATGCGTTTTCCAGATATGCACCTGGAACCCTCAAAACTAGATGATTCTGTGAAATGACAGGCTGCTCCTCCCCGGAATTAAGGAAAGTGTGTCCAGGCCAACCTTACCCCATCCTCAAGCCACAGAGTGGTGAAAGTGATCTCTACTCCTGTGTTTACACTGGCTCTAATTCCCAGGGTAGTCTCCCCTTTAGGGACTTTGCCAACATTTAGTTCTTTAGCCTGAAAAGACCCCTGTAGGCTGTCTCATTACTTCCTTTCTCAGAGGCACGGCACAGCCTGGCAATCAAAGGGACAATCTGTAGAGAGGTCGACGAATCTAATCTTGGATCCCAGCTCAGTCACTTCCTAGACATGTGTTCCTGGAGCAGATTTTATTTAACTGCTTTTACCTTTGATTTCCTCATCTTTCAAACAGGGGTAATAATAGTAATGACCTTCAAAGGGTCATTGGGCAGATTCAATGAGTTCAATCCTGAGGCACAAGGATTTTATTCACATTATGTCCCCAGGGCCTAGAAGAGCACCTGCACATAGTAAGTACTCAACAAATACTTGTTGAATGAGTGTGTGAATAAGTACATTTGAAGCACGAAACTATGTCTGGCAATAAGTGCTCAATGCTATGACTTATTACATGAACACATTTTCCATATAAAGAAACTGAGACAGGAAGTGATTTCCCTTGTGGTTCAGAGCCCCTAAGTAGCCACCCCATTACCACCCACTATATTTTCTTGCTTCCCAGCTACTCAGCCCAGGGAGGGGTAAAATTTAGGACTTTTTTTTTTTTTTCAAATTCAATACTGAGGACTTAACCCAGGGTCTTACACATGCTAGGAAAAGCACTCTACCACTGAGCCACATCCCCAACCCTTTCTCTAATTTTATTTTGAGATGGTGCCTCATTGAGTTGCCCAGGCTGACCTTGAACTGGCGATCCTCCCACCTCAGCCTCCAGAGTACTTGGATTACAGGCATGCACCACTGCACATAGCTAGGTCAGGGATTCTTATCAGCATCAAAAGACCACAGAACCTCCTGACAGAAATCTGTGAAAACCCTATGCTTCTGCTTTTAATTCTATTTTTGGTTATAACTCTTTCCTGGGCTGCTGCTTTGTTGCTTCATTGTAATAAAAATGTGTTTTGAAAGAAAGTCTCTTTCCTGTGTGACATCGGTCTGGGAGACTCCCATGACTCTATCCGCTAAGGAACAAGAGGCTCTAATACCCAGAAGCTCACGGGCAGGTATGTGGATGGAGCTTCTCACTAAAACCAGCAGGAACCAACCAAAAGAAACATCAAGCTGAACCTTAAACATGGGCTTGGTTCTTAGTTTGCTTCCCTTTTTAAGTTCGTAGAATGTGACACAAACTAAATCTTATCAAGAAACCTTCTTCAGAAATCCTAAGGAAGAGGAAGCCCTGTATAGAGCTGGGGTTGTGGCTCAGTGGTAGAGTGCTTGCCTAGCATGTGTGAGGCACTGGGTTCAATCTTTGGCACCACATAAAAATCAGTAAATAAAGGTGTTCATCTACAACTAAGAAAATTTAAAAAAGAAGAAGAAAACCCTGTTTAAATTCCCTGGGAGAGGTAAACTATTGCTTTGGAGGGAAATATTTCCTCTTGGTAGGGTCTTTTAGGAAAGTCACATAAAAATTTTAGAGGATATTGAACCATATATTCAATGGGGGTGACATGGGTAAAATGAGACATATCTTTTATTTTTTAATTTAATTTAATTTTTGGGGTACTGGGGATTGAACTCAGGGGCACTCGACCACTGAGTCACATCCCCAGCCCTATTTTGTATTTTATTTAAAGACAGGGGCGTAGGGCCTCACTGTTGCCAAGGCTGGCTTTGAACTTGCCATCCTCCTTCTTCAGCCTCCCAAGTCTCTGGGATTACAGGCATGCACCACTGCAACTGGCTATGAGCTATACCTTTTATTGGTGCTGAAAATGGCAAATATTTAAGGTCTGGTCTATTCTCAGAAATTTTTTTTCTTTTTGTAGTAGAGAGTGAACTCAGGAACATTTTGCCACTGAGCTACATCACCAGTCCTTTTTATTTTTATTTTTATGTTTTGGTACTAGAGATTAAACTCAGGGGTGTTTAACCAAGAAGCCACATCTTCAGTTTTTTTTTTTTAGTTTGAGACAGGGTCTTGATAAGTTGCCTGACAGGCCTCAAACTTGTAATCCTCTAGCCTCAGTTTCCAGAATCGCTGGGATTACAGGCATGCACCACCACACCTGACCATCCTCTTTATTTTTTATTTTGAAATAGTATTTTCCTAAGTTGCAGAGGCTGGCCTCCAATTAATAATCCTCCTGCCTCAGCCTCCCAAGTCTCTGGGATTACTGGCATGCTCCACCATGCCTGGCCAGAGTGGGTTTCTATACCCTTCATTAAAAATTAAAATGGCTAAGATAGTGTCTGAAGTCATATGGTATTCGCAGGGTCTGCTTGGAAGGGACACAGGGCTTAAACTAGTAGGTAAAGATTCTACAGGGAGGCATGCCAGGTGGGGCTGGGACTTGGCCCCACTGTGATCAAGGTCTGGTCTGACGTGCCTTCTGGACCTTCGGATCCACAGAGGGTTCCAATATGACTCAAGACCCATCATCGCAATGAGTACATACATGACTTCAGGCCTGGTTCTATCATTTGCAGGGCCCAAGGCAAAATGGAAATGCAATTGCCCGTGTTCAAAAAGTAGTAAGAATTTCAAGATGAAAACAGCAGGGCCATAAACCAATCCCCAGGCCCTCCCTAGCTCATCCATGCAGCTGGGCAAACACACACACACACACACACACACACATACACACACACACACAGAAAGACACAGAGACAGAAATGGAGTAGAATAAGCAGATGGGCTCCCATCTGAGCCTAATCTATATTCAAGTTCCAGCGGATTAAACTATAAAACGATTCAGTGCGAAGGAAGGTTTGCATATTTTATTCCTTATAAGGATTCACTCATTCATTCCTTCCCCTTCCAAGGAATGTTAACTAAGCACCGGGTCCACCAGGCACAGTAGAAACACACACAGAAAGCACAGCCCCTGACCCTGGGGGTCTGTTGAAAATGAAATTAAGGGGCTGGGGTTGGAGCTCAGTGGTGAGCGCTTGCCTAGCATGTGTGAGGCACTGGGTTCGATCCCTAGCACCACATATAAATAAATAAAAATTAAAAAGGTCCATTGACCACTAAAAATTTTTTTGAAAAAATTTAAAAATGAAATTAATATTCAGAGTAACCTTAGAGAAAAAGGTAAACAGAGGGACCTCCAGGAGAATCCAAGGGCCCTGCCTAGAAAATAGCTGGAAACACCTTAGATGTCCTCTTCCAGGCCATCTTTAGCCAAGGGCCTTCAGTGGGCATTTAGGGTGTTCCCAGCATTCCTCTATTGCAATCACGCTGTCATTTATATTCTGAATGATGTAGCTTTGGGCACATGTACGAGGGTTTGGGAAAGATTTGGGAAGATTCTTCGTGCAGGACTGTTGGGCCAAAGGACAGGAAGACTGGAGAGGCAGGTGCACGAGACACACAGCTCCTGGAGCCAGACTGGGTTCAGATACCATTTCCTGTACTTACTAGCTGTGTGACCTCAGGTAAGTCACCTAACCTCTCAGTGCTTTGTTTTCCTTGTCTGTACAATGGGGACAATAATTCCTGCTCCATTGGGTTGTTGCAAATACTAAATGAGTTTAGAGTACAGAGCACCTAGAATTGTGCCCAAGATAGAATCAGCATGATTTCTGATTTCTGTGTTAGCTCCTAATGTAATCTTGACAGATCCCAAAAACTGTCCAACAAAAACGCTCAAACAACCTACGCTCCCACAAACAGCGAATGAGAAACCTTCCACTGGAGCAGGGGTGGTGGCTCAGGGGTGGGGCGCTTGCCTGGCATGTGTGAGGCACTGGGTTCGATTCTCAGCAGCTCATAAAAATAAATAAATAAATAAATAAGGTCCATTGACAACTAAAAAAATGTTTTTAATTAAAATAAACAACAGACAACCTTCCACCAATATAATATGTATCATTCTCATTTTGTAACAAACCAAAGCCTCACTCTTTTGAAGTGAAGTCCAATGTATCGATTTATTCCCTTGTGCATGTGTTTTGGGGGTTGTGCCTGAGGAGGCTCCCCAGTCTAGAAGACCTAAGCTTATTCTTTAAAAAAATTTTCTTTTTTTTTTAGGGCTGGGGAGATAGCTCAGTTGGTAGAGTGTTTGCCTTGCAAGCACAAGGCCATGGGTTTCTGGGTTCAATCCCCAGCACTGAAAAAAAAAATTTTTTTTTTTTTTTTTTTAGTTCTTAATGGACGTTTTATTAATTTATTTATAGGCGGAGCTGAGAATCGGACCCAGTGCCTCACACATGCGAGGCAAGTGCCCTGCCACTGAGCCCCAGCCCGGCCCCAGCCTGGCTTACTGCACGGTGTGAGCTCTCGCCTTTAGGTCTACAAAGCCCATGCAATTAATTTTTGCGTCTAGTGTAAGGAAGGGCCCAGCTCTTTTGCTGGTGGGTTAATTGTCCCAACATCACTTGGTCCTTCCCCTGTTGGATTGTCTTGGCACCCTCGTGTGAGGCACATGCGAGGCAAGTGCTCTGCCACTGAGCCTCAACCCCAGTGACTGGGGAGGCTGGGTCAGAGGATCACAAGTTCCAGGACAGCCTGGGTAAATCAGCGAAGACCGGCCTCAAAAATTTTAAAAAATGGCTGGGCAGCAGCTCAGTGGTAGAGTACCCATGGGTTCAGTTCCCAGCATCAGGGAAAAAAGGAAAAGGCGAAGGCAAAGGAAAGGACCGCGCCACCCACACGAGGGCTGCTTCTAGCCTCTCAGTCTGCGCTCTCGGTCTGCATTTCCGTCCCATGCCGGAAGCACGCCGCCTTCAAATAGAGAAGTGTGCATTCTCCTGCTTCGCTCTTCTTTTTCAAGATTGTTTGATTGCTCTGGTTTACCCTTAGGATCTTCCTTTCTTTTCACATTGAACCCAACACTCTATTTTAAAACTCTAAAGTACACTCCATACACATGTCAACGTCCCGATTTCTCTTGCGTGTGTGTGGGGGGGGGGGGGGGACTGGGTACTGAACCCAGGGGTGCTCTACCACTGAGCCACATCCCCAGCCAGTCCTTTTTATTTTGTTATTTCGAGACAGGGTCTTGCAAAGTTGCTTAGGGCCTCACTAAGATACTGAGGCTGGCCTGGAACGTGTGATCCTCCTGCCTCGGCCTCCTGAGTTGCTGGGATCACAGGCATGTGCCCTAGTGATACCCAGCAACCTTGGTTGTTTTAAGTCACTACGTTTTGTGTCAGTTTGTTACTCAGTAGTAGATAATTGAAACAGAAAACCCAGTTTAGTCAAAGACAGGGACTAATGGACTACTTCATATTTCTAAGCCTCAGTTTTCCAATCTGTGCAATGGAAATGATAATAAAAGCACCTCTCTCACAGGGTTTCTGTGAAGATTAAATAAGGCCACACATGCAAAGCTCTCAGTACAATGCCTGGCACACAGCCTATAGTTGACAAATGACAGCTAGTTTTTAAATGGCTGCTGTGTTTGTTTTTGCAGTGCTAGGAACTGAACCCAGGGCCTCGTGCATGCCAGGGACTTAAGCCACACCCCCACAGCCCTATTATTTTTAATAATACACATCTGAAGTCCTAGCTACTCAGGTGGCTACTCAGGATTCCTCCAGCCCAGGAGTTTGAGGCGAGCCTGGGCAACACAGCAAGACCCTGTCTCAGAAATAAAATTAGCTGGGTGTGGTGGTGCATTCCCTTAATCCCAGCTACTTAGGAGGCTGAGGCAAGAGGATCACAAGTTCAGGGACAGCCTCTGCAATGGAGGCCTGTTTCTTAATAAAAAATAAAAGGGGCTGGGGATGTAGCACAGTGGTGGAATGCTTACTTAGCATGTGAGAGGCACTGGGTTCAATTCCCAGTACTGTAAGAATAAATAAGTATCACAAGGCCCTGGGTTCGATCCCCAGCACCCCCCCCCCAAAAAAAAAAAGAATAAATAAGTATCCATAAACATTCAATTAAAAATTTTTAAAATGGTTCAGTTCAGTTCCCAGGCACACCTTAAGCTGTCATAGAATAACCAGGAGATTCAAGTTCATTGTGAGAGTCGTGAGTGTTAAGCGGAGTTTCCACCAAACTCTGGAATCACTGTCTTGGTTCTTGTCATGATTCATTATAACAAGTTTCTGTACAGCTCATGCACAAGTAAGAAAAAAATAAGTTCATAAAAGAAGGGACATAAGCAAGATAAAACATGCCCACTGTATGGGGGAGGACGGGAAATTCAGATTTGCCTTCTGTCTAAACAGTTATGAACTCTGGTTTAAAGTCACAGGCTGGGAGGGCTAGAAGGAATCTGGAAGGTCGACTCTTCCGTTTGCAGGAGGGGAAGCTGTGGGGTCACCGGGTTTCACAGTTGGTGAATGATGGAGGAAGAACAAGCCTCAGCTTCTTCCAGTTTCCCCCCATTTCTAAATGGAACAATATTTGTGGGTCTTCTTTTTCAATTTTACCTGTGACCAATGTTTAAAAGATCATAAAATTGTAAAGCTGAGGAAGGAGGGTCCCTTGCAAATTCCAGCTCCCAGAAATGACTGAAAATAGTTTTTCTGACTCTGAGTTCATAAAGGCCCTCAGGATTACTTCCCAATGGTGATGTCATTGATGAGCACACATTTATCCAAGAAGGAAACACAGTATTCACAGACCGCAAGGACAGGGGAAGAAATGCCAAGTATTTCCTCAGAACCTGAATACATCTACACGATGCAACCTCAACAGAGTCCAAGCTGATAGACCAGACAATGGCACAAGAGGCAGTGCCACGTAATGGTTAGGGATGCGGGCCTGGATGTCAGGGTCAGATTCAAATCCGAGTTCTGCTCTCATCAGAGCTGGGTGGCCTTGAGTACACTTCCACCCTCTCTGAGCTTCACTTTCCCCATTTCTAAATCAGAGTTAATAATAGTCCCTCCCTCGTAGTCAGAGGGTGAGACAAGATAATGTATTCCAAGCATGGAGCATGTAGGTGCCACGGCCAACTCCATCTTCATCATGATGGCTTCTTTATCACGACCTTCCTCATCAAGGGTCCCCAGTGCGATGGGAGTCTAATATCAGGTCATCCTTACTCTAGTTAGCTGTGACAGGTCTATAAACCCCTATTATTGAACCCAGGCATGCAACTGAAGGATTAAGTTTCCAATTTCTCACTCAAAGTACAACACCACAACTCAGAAACCTCTTGTGCAGCAAAACTTGATAAATCCAAAGTATTCAAGGGTAGAAACGTTCTGGAGGATGTACCCAATCCCACTTGAAAAGCCAATAAATGGTATATAAAATGGTGTCCTCCTGCAAGGCAGAGTTCAATCACCTTCTTAGGTCTTGTGGTTTTAACCCTAAGTTTTCAAAAAAAAAAAAAAAAAATTGGGACTTTAAAAAATATCATGTACTTACTGGGGGGGGGGGGGGGGTATATTGGGGGTATGTGGGTGGAAGGCATATATAAGGACCCTGTGAACCTAAAACTTCTCTAAAAAAGTAAAGTTTATTCATTAAAAAAAAAATCACATCCTTAAAAATAAGTCACTTAATTAAGCACAGAAGCCTATGAAAATCTAATACGAACAAATAAGAAAAAAAGAAAAAATTTAACACACTGGCAACCAACCTGGCTCAAGTTTTGAAACATCTTATGAAATTTTATGCTTTCGAGTAGCAT
The DNA here is from genome assembly GCF_902686455.1 of Sciurus vulgaris. NCBI lineage: Eukaryota > Metazoa > Chordata > Mammalia > Rodentia > Sciuridae > Sciurus > Sciurus vulgaris. Next base: position 147,217,071 of record NC_136468.1, on the reverse strand, counting down.
TTTTTTCCCCCCCAATCAGGGATTAATTGCAAAGTTCTATTGTGGAAAAGTGACCCATGTTTGTCCAGAGCAGTAGCATAAGAGAAGTGCTCAAATTTAACATGTGTCCTCACAAAATGGCCAAGGATGGTCTTCTCGGTCTTTCCAAAAGCAATCGTGTGCCTGCTACTGTTCCATAAGTCAGATGCATGCTAATATTTCGTGCTAATTCTCAATGATTTTGGAAAACCATATGTTTAGCACAGGACATTGTTATTGTAGTGGTTGACCTGTCAATTATGTAAACAAACCTAAGGCAGTGAGTTCAATTTCCAGTGCTGAGCAGTTAATCAGTGTACACACGTGTGGCCTTCCAAAGTGGTGTCCCCCTGTTTCAGTAATTTGCAAATGACAATTGGCTTGCCTAAACTTATCCTTTACGTTTAGAAGAATTTGTGGGTTCCTGTCTGCCCAGGGGATTTTTTATTACTTGTTTATGCAAACAGCAGGTTGCATAAGAGCCAAGCTAGCTTTTTTTTTAAAAGTGATTTCGTAGTTTCCTGGTAACCATTCAGTCATCTATTTCAACACCCGACATGACATAAAGGCGAATGCTGAACCACGTTCACCACACACACGCTTCTTCCCTGAGCGTTCGCTAGGTGAGGCGCCCTGAAGCGAAGGACGATCCACCCATGAGCCGGCAGCACCCGCAGAACCATTTTCTGGTGATAGACAACAAGAATTGCTGTGTGTTCCGAGACGACTTCATTGCCAATGTGCTGCCTCCAGTGTTGGGGCTGGAGTTTGTATTCGGGCTCCTGGGCAATGGCCTCGCTCTGTGGATATTCTGCTTCCACCTTAAGTCCTGGAAATCCAGCCGGATTTTCCTGTTCAACTTGGCTGTGGCTGACTTTCTCCTCATCATTTGCCTGCCGTTCCTGACGGACAACTATGTGAGGAAGTGGGACTGGAAGTTTGGGGACATCCCTTGCCGGCTGATGCTCTTCATGTTGGCCATGAACCGCCAGGGCAGCATCATCTTCCTCACGGTGGTGGCCGTGGACAGGTATTTCCGGGTGGTCCATCCCCACCACGCTCTGAACAAGATCTCCAATCGGACGGCAGCCATCATCTCCTGCCTCTTGTGGGGTGTCACCATTGGCCTGACAGTCCACCTCCTGTACAGACGCATGCTGACCCAGAACGGCCCTGCCAATCTGTGCAGCAGTTTCAGCATCTGCAAAACCTTCAGGTGGCACGATGCCATGTTTCTCCTGGAGTTCTTCTTGCCCCTGGGCATCATTTTGTTTTGCTCAGCCAGAATCATCTGGAGCCTGCGGCAGAGGCAGATGGACAGACATGCCAAGATCAAGAGAGCCATCAATTTCATCCTCGTGGTGGCCGTGGTCTTCATCATCTGCTTCCTGCCCAGCGTGGCAGTGCGGATCCGCATCTTCTGGCTCCTGTACACGGCGGGCACGCAGAACTGTGACGTCTACCGCTCGGTGGACCTGGCCTTCTTCATCACCCTCAGCTTCACCTACATGAACAGCATGCTGGACCCGCTGGTGTACTACTTCTCCAGCCCATCCTTTCCCAATTTTTTCTCCATGCTGATCAACCGCTGCCTCCGGAGGAAGACATCGGGCGAGCCAGATAATAACCGGAGCACCAGCGTGGAGCTCACGGGGGACACGAGTACTACCAGAAATGTCCCAGATGCATTAATGGCTGACTCCAGAGAGCCACGGAGCCCCTCTTATCTGGCTCGTTAAATAACCACGCCATGAAGGGAGGTTGGCACCAAGATCTCTGGAGAAACATTTTGGATGTTGCACAGAGAAACCTCACTAGACCTGGCCTGCGGTGTCGGGAGCTTCCAGATTCAGAGGATCAGATTTAGAGAAAGGCATGGCAGAGCCGGGGGTTCAGTTGCAAGGTGTGATCACATAAGCCTCGGAAACAGAGAGTAAAGCGGCGAGGCACCTGAAACTTCTGCTTCATCGCGACACTCTGGGCCCGAAGGTGGGCTGACTGTCCACTCAGTTGCACAGGGATGGAGCCAGGGAGCTGCCCATCGGTACCTGTGACTCTGCCTCTTTCCTTCCCCTGACTGAGACTCGAGGGGTCCTCAATTCCTAGAGCACTATCTAGCCTCTTGGTGAACCGCAGAGAGATAAGGAAAGTCAAGAGATTGGAGGGGAGTTCTGTAGCTCCTGGAGGGAACCCAGGCATTGCTAAGCAAGCCCGCAGGTCACCCGAGATCAAGGGGACCCGTGTACCTTTCAGCCATGCTTTAGCAGATGGGCTAGGTGAAGAGATCCATGCTTTGGTTAATGTCTGAGTTTCCAGAGGTAGTCAGAAAGGGATTATCCCAGGAGGGACTGAGCTGAACAGTGTTCTGAACCAATAGGAAATGGCATTTGTGCCATAACCAGCAACGAGTCCCTTCCTCCCTCCTTGACACTGTTTTGAAGATCGAACAGTTAAAAGGCTTCAGGGAGGAGAGCTGCTTCCCACCTGTTTGCTTCTGTCATTAAAAGGGAAATATGCTGCTTCCCAGTGGTTGGAGGGGAAGATTTCACATTTGTCTGTGTTTCTGTACTTATAATAAATCTACCATTTCAATAAATTTTGATAGGAGACACAGTCTGGTGTTGCATGTCTGGGTTATGGTTCACCGAAATTGGCTTCTTACTTAAGCAGAGACCTTTATGGGTTGTTAACTATGTCCTGGTAGAAAAATATCATAGGCTGGAAAGTAAGAAAGGAACACGGGTGCTGGATTAGAAGACAGCTGAGTAAGAACACATGCCTTGGCTAGGAAAGGGCTGGGAGGAAATACAAACAAATTAATCCGGAAGGGCGGTAGAGGTGAGACTGCAGGAGCACCTTACATTTTATTTCGAGTTTGGCGAGTACTGTAACTAGAATTTGTGAATTTAAAAAGGAATCAGACGAGATGGGATTTTTCTGCAAGAGGGGCAAGAAAGAGCTTCCTAGGGGTGGTTTCAGTTCCCAATTCGGAAATGGAAAGGAGATGTACTGGTTTGTGTCTGTGACCCATCCAAGTTTCTGTTACGCTTTCATTTCCACCTTCTGTCACTCCTTGATTAACAAGACGAGGCTTGCTGACTTGCATACAGATAAGGAATGTAGATATGCAGACTCCTGGCCCTCCATGAACGGCGAGAAACGAAGCCAGACAGTTCTGGGTTTCTTGACTGTTTTCAGACAGGTTTGTCGGTCTGACACCCGGGAACTCCTAGGGGTAGAAAGTTAAAAGCAGGGTTCTCCTCTTAAAGGAGAGAGAGTAGCGATGAGATCCGAGGACAGTCGGGATTTCCCCAGCCTCAGAGGCATGAGTCAGCACCAAGCCTGGTGGTGAAACTCCAGTTCTTTCAGGGAGGGGACCAGGTGGTTTGCAGTGTTTGGAACCCAACAACTCTCATTCATTCATTCATGCGGTCCCTCGGTTTGCGTGTATTCAGCACTGATTCTGTGCCAGGTGTGCAGGGGTGGGGATGACTGGGAGGGCCTCTAGAAGGAAATAAACTTGAGCTGAGTCGAGAATGACAAGACAGAGCAAACAGTGAGAAAAATCTCAGGGAAGGACATTCCAGGCAGAGCGGATGCTGCGTGCAAAGGCCCTGTGGTCAGGACAAGTTTGGTGTGTGAGTGCTCATCTCCTGTGACTGCCTTAACACAGCACCATAAACGGGGTGGCTGAAAACAACAAAAACTTACTCTTTCACGATTCTGAAGGCTGTAAGTCCAATGTCAAGGTGTCAGTAGCGTGCTGGGTCCCTCTGGAAGCTCTCAGGGGAATTCGTTCTGTGCCTTTTCCCCAATAATCCCGGGTGCTCCTGGCCTTATCAGCACATCATTCCAGTCTCTGCCTCCATCTTCACAAAGTTTCTTCTCTTGGCATCTCTGTGTCTTCTCCTTTTCTTTTTCTCTCTCTTTTTGGTACTGGACATTGAACTCAGAGGCGTTTTGCCACTTAGCCACGTCCTCAGCCCTTTTTTTTCGTTTGTTTGTTTTGACTCTGTCTCACTAAATTGCTTAGGGCCTCCCCAAGTTGCTGAGGCTGGCCTTGAACTTGCGGTCCTCCTTCCTCAGTCTCCCCAGTGACTGGGATCACAGGCATGCGCCACCACCACACTCGATGTTAACAATAGTTTTTGAGAATTGTCCCTTAAATAGTTCTGTTGCTCTGTCCAGGGGAACACCAATGTCAATCCAAAATGGGAGAAAGGGAGGGCGTGTGCCTGGGTGATAGAACTCTTGCCTAACATGCACAATGCCCCAAATTCCATCCCCAGGGTCGAAAAATAAATAAATAAAATGAGACAAAATAGGGGCCAAAAAGCCACATTGGACTAAGCCAATGGTCATGCACTTAGTCTCAAACTGTGACTTTGTGAGAAAAGAGAGAGAACGAAACAGAAAGAAGATAGTGGGCCCTTTGTATCGATGGGTTCCATCCTTGGATTCGTTATTCCCTAAACGATACAGCATAACAATTATTCACAATGCTATGTGAATATTAGGTGTGAGGAATCTAGAGATGATTTAATATTCGCAGGAGGATGTGTGTTGGTTCTTTGCCAATACCAGACCATTTTATATAAGGGAAATGAGCATCTTCAGATTTTGGTATCCACAGGGGTCCTGGAATCAAGCCCCTGCAGGGACTTACGTGTGTCTGTCTATGTGGGCACGGCGGGGCAGTAATTATCATTTATGCATGCATGTTCCTTTATCTTCTCCAAACCTGCACTGCCTTTTTTATTTTGGTGGTACCAGTTCAGAGGGTTCATGAATTTCATGAGTTAATTGTCCTCAATGTAATAAGGCACTCTTTCTTTCTTTCTTTCTTTGGCAGCATTTGGGGTTGAACCAGGGACACCCTACCCCTGAGCCACCTCCCCAATCCTTTTTATTTTTTATTTTGAGACAAGGTCTCCCTAAGTAGTTCAGGCTGGCCTTGAACTTGCCAAGGCTGGAGCTGAATTTGCAGTCCTGCAGAGGGACTTCCGTTGAACTGCTGTCAACATCAAGAGAGTATCCTTAAGTTCAGAGCCACAAAATTGGGGATGCGAGGTCCTGTTCTCTTCTGATGTCGTGAGCTCCCTGGCCTTCGCATTTGTTAGCCTCTTTGTCTGCGGGCCTTGCCTGAAGTGACGGCATTTGAAGAGAACCGCCTATTCTGGTGAAGACACATTATGGTCCTTAAAATGCCATTTGGTTTAATACCTGTTGCACGTGGCTGCAACCAGGAGGCAGGACCAGGTTGTGCTAAGGGTTAGTGTCAACTCCGGCGAGGTGATGGGAAAAGGGACCCAGTCTCTGTGCACCGAGGTCTGAGGAGAAGAGATTTATTCAGGAGACGGAGCGCCTGTCACAGGGAAGCTGCTTCTGTCTTTACTGTGTATGACACTGTCCTTTATATTCTTGCAGTTAAGCTAGCCATACACCTTAAAGGCCAAGCCTTGCAGAAGCAGTTACTAGCCTATTTGGCAGATTATCGGTTGGTAATAGAAAGTAACAAGCGATTCTGCGAGCCCAGGAGGTGACGGGCTCACAAGCCACAGAACTGTTTTACCAACCACAGGGGAACATCCTGTTCACGGAACATAGGATAGGGGGATGGGGCCCTAGTCCCTGAGGGTCCTGGCTGGTGCCTCCCTCTTTCAACAGAACGCCACGCAGGCCTCCTTCCAGGGAACAGGGCCCACAAATACCCAAAGTACTTCTAACCCTAACCTGGTGATCTGCCGGCCTTGCCCAACTTCACAGATGCTCTGTCTGGGCCCCCTGACCCCTTTCTCTCAGTCCTGTGCCACCGTGCTCAGATTTAGCAGAGGAACAGCTTCTCCAATGTGCCTTGGGCAGTGGTGGTGTCTGGTGGAGTCACTAAGGCCCGAAATGGACCATTTGCCAACCAACAGGGCTTCGTGTCGTTTCCCGCTTCATCCATCTTTTGGTTAAAATTGGTGATGTCTTCAAATCGGATCTCGAATCACCATGAAAATTTTTTTTTTTTTTTTTTTTGTACCAGGGATTGAACTCAGGGGTGTTCTACCAGAAAGCCACATTCCCAGTCCTTTTTATTTTTTATTAAAGACAGGGATTTTTTTTTTTAATTAAAAATTTTTTTAATGACCATGGACCTTTATTTTATTTATTTATATGCGGTACTAAGAATCAAACCCAGTGCCTCACACATGCTAGGCAAGCGCTCTACCACTGAGCCACCACCCCAGCCCAAAAGACAAGGTCTTGCTAAGTTGCTTAGGGTCTCACTAAATTGCTGAGGCTGACTTTGGACTTTGAACTTGTGGTCTTCCTGTTTCTGCCTCCGGAGCGGCTGGGATTACAGGCATGAGCCGTGGTGCCCAGCAGGATGAAATCCTTAGATGGTCGAAGCTGGGGCTGTTCATGTTGTGCCAGACTTCCCAAGAAGGAAATGCCTCTTTTCCCTTTTCACCGTAGTGAGAAGATGTCATAACTGCAAGGTCCTTACGCTTGCAAGTCACCGAAACACGCTTTGGATTAAAAATAGAAAGAGGGAAAGGAAACTGGAGAAAGTGGTGGTTCTCCCAGAAACCAGCAGAATTAAACTGGGCTTAAGCAACTCTGGAGACCATCACGTGATCAGCCCCAAGCGCTTGGCTATGAACAGACTTGGCCTTGGGATGTCCGCATCACTCAGGTCGGATTCCCACGTGAGAGAAGCAGCTTTTGATCCTGCCAGGGTGGGGACTGAACTCAGGGCCTCGCACACGCTAGGCAAGCGCTCTGTCGCCGAGCTACATCCCCAGCCCTGGTTTTCACAGTTTATTGGAGGAAACCAGGGAAGGTACCCTTCCATCAACAGAAGTGGTCACAGCTTCTTCAGTCACTCCATTGGGGCTTCTGGGGTTTCTGGGCATGGCTGGGTACATGGGGCATGTTCACTGGGTGGTTGGGGTGGGCCACTGGGCCTAGCAGCCCATGATGGTATCCCTGGTATAGAGATTAAGTGGTTGTGGAGGTACATGTACACAGTGGAATATTACTCAGCTTTAAAGAAGAATGATTTTATGGCATTTGCAGGAAAATGGATGGAACTAGAGAATATCATGCTATGTGAAATAAACCAATTCCCCAAAATCAAAGGCTGAATGTTTTCTCTGATAAGCAGATGCTGATCCATTAGTGGTGGGTAGTTTATGCAGACAGGAGTGAGGGGAGGGATGGGGCAGGTGGGGATGGGAAGAATGGCAGATTGAAGTAGACGATATTATCCTATATACATATATGAAAAACATTTTAAATAGAATTTTAAAAACAAGTGGCTGTGGAACAATAGGGTGGCTCGGGATGGTAAAGGACAGGATTGGCACTGGCCCCTTGGTCCCAGCCTTCGCAGGGCAGAGTGTCTCAGGGTCATCTTGTCCTGGTGATGGCATAAAGGATATTTTTATTTTTATTACTTTTGGTATGGGGGATTGAGCCCAGGGGTGCTTAAACACTGAGCTATTGCTCCAGTCCTTTTTAATTTTTTTAAATTTTGAGACAAGACCCCACTAAGCTGCTGAAGCTGGCCATGAACCTGCAATCCTCCTGCCTCAGCCTCCTGGGTTGCTGGAAAAGGGTGTCCACCATTGGGCCTGGCCACAAAGGGTGTTTTTAAGCGACTTTTTGCACAAGGACATTCTCTCTGCCAGGTGGTCCTCAGATAATGTCTCAGGTCACCCTTCGATTCACAGCGTGTTTGGGCTTTCAGCAGAGCCGTTCTCTGCTTCCAAAATTTCTGCCAGGTAATAAAACCAAGGACCTCCTGGCTATGGAGAGGTCCAGTCGATCTGCAGGGTGCTCCGTAGCTCCCACTGACCTAAACCCACTTGTGATCCTCCAGATTCGTGCTCTAGAACCCTTCCGCAAGCTTTTCTGGGGAATGAGAGACTTCGTTATGTTATACATTGTTTAATAAACTTAGGGCAAAGAAATACTCTTTGGCAATTATAGCTGAAGTGAGTACCTGGCCAAGAAGTTCCTCCACTGTTTCTTGACTTTATTTATTTACTCTTTTTTTTTTTTTTTTTTTTCCCCAATCAGGGATTAAACCCAGTGACACTTAACCACTGAGCCACATCCCCAGCCCTTTTTATTTTTTATTTTGAGACGGGGTCTTACCAAGTTGCTTATAGCCTCACTAAATTGCTGAGGCTGACTTGGAACCCACAATTCTTTTGCCTCAGCCTCCCAACCTGCTGGGATTATAAGTGTGGACCATCATACCCGGCTTGTTTCTTGTCTTTGATGATAAAAGGTACATGACTATCCTGCAGTCAGTGCAGGATTCTCCTTGGGCTCAGATGTAACCTTTGGCAAATGCTCTGTCTCTTAAGGCATTATGAACGTCAGGGACCTATAGTCCACGGACCCTGAGTTCTGTCTGATGAAAGGCTGGTGCTTCTGGACTCTTAACAAATATTGATAGGTTCATAGGTGTGGCCACACCCAGAGATGGATTTATAACCATCAATAGATACTACTGGACAGTACATGTTATTCTCAAGGCAACTCTGCTGAGAAGAAGAAACAAACTGACTACTCATGTCAGTAGGAAAATGATTTCCATAGCCATGTGCGGGGGGTGCGCCCATGTAATCCCAGTGACTCAGGAGGCTGAGGCAGGAAGATGAGGCTGAGGCAGGAGGATCACAAGTTCAAGGCCAGCTCAGCAATTTAGCAAGACCCTGTCATAAAATAAAAGGAGACAGGGATGTAGCGCAGTGGCAGAGTGCTTGTCTACCCTGTGAAAGGCTCTGGATTCAACCCCTAGTACAAAAAAGAAAACAGAAAAGAAAAAGAAAAAAGGGTTTGGTAAAGAAATGGGAATGCAAAGATACATTCATTTTGGAGAGAAGCCACATTCGACACCATCTGATCACCATCTATTATTACATCTGAGATTTACTCTGTGGTAACTGGCAGACACTGTGCTAAGTATTATGTAGATGATTTTATTTAATCCTTTCTTTTTTAAAAAATTTTTTTCGTTGTGATCAACCTTTGTTTTATTTGTTTATACGCAGTGCTAAGAATTGAACCCAGTGCTTCACACACACCAGGCAAGTACTCTTCCACTGAGCCACAACTCTAGTCCCTAATTCTTTCAACAATAGGGCACAGTGGTGCATGCCTGTAATTCCAGTGACTGAGGAGGCTGAGACAGGAGGATCGCAAGTTTGAGGCCAGCCTCAGCAACTTAGTAAAACTCTGCCTAAAGATTAAAAAAAAAAAAAAAAAAAAATACAAAGGGCTGGGGATATAGCACCCAATCCCCAGTACCACCACCAAAAAAAAAAAAAAAAAAAAAAAGTCACATACTGTATAATGTAATTTATATAGCATTCTTTTCTTTCTTTCTTTGTTACTCTGGGTTTTTTGTTTGTTGGTTTGTTTGTTTTCTCCTTTAATGGAAGTGGGGACTGAACCCAGGCATGCTGGGAATTGAGCCCAGGGTGTCCAGCATGCTAGTGAGCCCTGTCACTGTCACTTCTATCTCTGAGCTACACCTGCAACCCCCACATAGCTTTCTTTCTTTTTCTTTTATTACTTTTTTTGGTTCTGGGGATTTAACCCAGGGTCCCTTACCACTGAGCCACATCTCCAGCTCTTTCTATTTTTTATTTTGAGACAGGGTCTCTCTTAGGGCCTCTCTAAATTGCTGAGGCTGACCTCAAACGTGTGATCCTCCTGCTTCAGCCTCCAGAGTCTCTCAGATCACAGGTATGTGCCACCACGCCTGGCATGACTGGTGTCCTTATAAAAGAGATTAGGACACAGGCGGATTCGGAGGAAAGAACATGCGAAGACCCAGAAGAGGCCTCAGAAGATGCGACCCTACCAACACCTTGATCTGAGACTTCTAGCCTCAGAACTGTGAGAAAATAAGTGTGTTGTTGAAGTCACCTGGGCTCTAGTGCTTCGATATGGCCCGGGCTGACTGAGACAGTGTCTGATCACTGACCTTCTATGCCTTCATCAGCTGGCTCCGGAGCTCAGCTGGAATGTCACAGTGTTTATTTAAAAACCGCTTATCACCTACAAATCTAAATAGAATCTTACATGAGCCCTGCTGTGCTGCACAGCAGGGAAATTCAACTTTAGAAAAAAGAGAACAGGAAGAACAGATTGACTTTTCATAAGTAAACATACCCCAACTGCCTCCTCTTATCTCCCCATCCATCTTGTTTAATAATAGGAATAAGTCACAAAATCCATCTTTAAAAAAATGGATGAGAGGAGAAAAATTATATTGCTCTCTGCTTCCCACAGAGCTAGAACTCTGACATTTCAGTCATGATTTTAAAAAACAACTGACAAAACTACTACAGAATCCTCGTTCTTATCTACCATTATTGTGTCTAACAGTGTGTCCGCATAAACTTCCCAAGGTTTACCTTTGCCCGACAACAAAAATTGAATTATGCCTCTTTTCCAAACACAAAAACTTCCAATTATCAACAGCAAAATGGTCGAAATCATTTGTTGGTGGTGCAATCACTACTGCTACCTAATTTCAGACAATTTTCATCACCCCACAAAGAAACCTTGTGTCCCTGGGTAGTCGTTCCACATTCCTCTCTCCCTGCAGCCCCTAGAAAACACAAATCTAATCTGACCCTGTGGTCACAATGGTTTTTCTTTTTTAATGAAGAAAATGTCATAAGAGGATAAGCTGGGGAGATAGCTCAGTCGGTAGAGTGCTTGCCTTGTAAGCACAAGGCCCTGGGTTCCATCCCCAGCACCGCAAAAAAAAAAAAAAAAAAAAAAAAAAAAAAAAATTGATAAGAAAAATTAGGGAAGGAGAATGTAGGGGAATTATTGAAATCCAAGAAACTTCAATCTAGTTTTTAAACTACTTTGGGTTTGTTTTTTCGGGGGGAGGGCTACTGGGAACTGAACTCAGGGGCACTCAACCACTGAGCCACATCCCCAGCCCTATTTTGTATCTTATTTAGAGACAGAGTCTCACTGAGCTGCTTAGGACCTCACTGTTGCCAAGGTTGGCTTTGAACTCCAGATCCTCCTGCCTCAGCCTCCTGCAACTCTGGGATGACAGGTGTGCATTTTTTAATCCATTGCAGCAAAAAGGTGATGTTCAAGGCCGCCCGAGGATTCAGAGTGCAATCCCATGGTTCCACATAAGGAAACTACTTGAAAAAGCCTGACCAAACCACCAAAGAACCTAAAAAGAAGACGAAGGAAAGGGGGAGGGAGACGGAAACGGTGTTGAGAACACATAGGAGCCAGGCACAGTGTGCATGCCCGGAATCACAGCCGCTTAGGAGGCTGAGGCAAGAGGATCTGAGTTCAAAGCCAGCCTCAGCAAGAGTGAGGTGCTAAGCAACTCAGTGAGACCCAGTCTCTAAATAAAATATAAAAAAGGGCTGGGGATGTGGCTCAGTGGTTAAGCACCCCTGGGTTCAATCATCAGTAACAAACAAACAAACAAACAAACAAACAAACAAAAAATACACAGGAGCCAGGTACGGGGCAGGGGGGTGTGGGGGTGCATGTAATCCCAGCAACTCAGGAGGCTGAGGCAGGAGGATCACAATTCCAGACCAGACTCAGCAATTTAGCGAGGCCCTTAGCAACTTAGGGAGATCCTGTCTCAAAATAAAAAATAAAAGGGAGCTTGCAAGCACAAGGCCCTGGGTTCAATCCCCAGCACCGCAAAAAATAAAAAATAAATAAATAAATAAATAAATAAATAAATAAATAAATAAATAAATAAATAAATAAAAGGGGCTGGGATGTGGCTCAGTGGTAAGGCACCCTGGGTTAAATCCCTGGTACCAAAAAAAAAAAAGTCACATAAGCATATGACATCTTAAATGGATTTCTGTAGGACTCTTGTAAAAGAGAAGGCCTCAGAGTAAACAGATATTCTCTAAGGGGGATTATAAGGAATACTGGATTATCTCAGCCAAATTGGAGATGGGGGGTGGGAGGAGCTGTGTTTCCCGGGTCTCACCAGGGAACATGGGGGATGGAAAGGGGAGGGAAGTGAAAGTATTCCAAAGGTCTCGTGTTATTGGGGTCAGAGAGAAAGGAAGTATGACACCATAAGAAATATGTATATTGTTTCTGACCCCAGTTGCTGGCACAGAGCTTTTATATCCTTCAGCTTCCCAAATAAAATATTTGGTTTTTGTTCCCATTCCTGACACAAGAGCTTTAAGACTCTGGAAATGTCTGAAGTACTTAATTTTGTATGTGTGCTGGGATTGAATCCAGGGATACTTTGTCACTAAACTACCTCCCCAGTCCTTTTACTTTTTACTTATTTATTTATTTATTTATTTATTTAATTAGTTAGTTAGTTAATTAGTTATCGGTACCGGGGATTGAACTCAGGGGCACTTAGCCACTGAGCCACATCCCCAGACATTTTATTTTTTGTATATTATTTAGAGACAGGGTCTCACTGAGTTTTTTAGTGCCTTGCTAAGTGGCTGAAGCTAGTTTTGAACTTGCAATCCTCCTGCCTCAGCCTCCTGAGCCGCTGGGATTATAGGCATGCACCACCACACTGGGGTATTTTTTATTTTTTAAATTTCAAGATAGGATCAAGCTGTCCTTGAACTTGTGATCCTCCTGCCTTGGCCTCCTGAATCCCTGGAATTACAGGTGTGCACCACTGTACCTCACTGGTATGTCTTTTTCTTTTTTTAAAGAATATTCTTAGTTGTAGGTGGACACAATACCTTTATTTTATTTTTATGCGGTGCTGAGGATCAACCCAGTGCCTCACCTAAGCGAGTTGTAGGTGGACACAATACCTTTATTTTATTTTTATGCGGTGCTGAGGATCAACCCAGTGCCTCACCTAAGCGAGTTATAGGTGGACACAATACCTTTATTTTATTTTTATGCGGCGCTGAGGATCAACCCAGTGCCTCACCTAAGTGAGGCGAGCACACCCCCACTGAACCACAATCCAGCTGTAGAATGGCTTTTTGTTGCTGAAGAGATGACTGGCAGCTGGGATCCTTGCACAGCTTCAGGATGGGGGCAGGTCCCCACAAAAACCAAGGCATGACTAGAGGGTTGGAACATTGAGCCCCACCTTCCTGACTTCAGGGGAGGGGGAGGGACTGGAGACTGATTTAATCATCAATGACATCAATCATGCCTGTACAGTGAGGTCTCCGTAAACACCCCAAGTGGCAAGGCTTTGGAGAGCTTCTGAGCTGGAATACATTGAGGTGATAGGGGCTAGGGATGCACCCCAGCAGGCGGGGGACCTCTGGGCACCCCGAACCTTATTATGCATCTCTCCCACGTGTCTGAATCTGAGTTGCATCCTTTACAAAATAAAACAAGTGCAAGACGTGAGCTTTCCTGAATTCTGTGAATTGTTCAAGCAAATACTGAACCTGAGAAGGGGATAGTGGGACCCCCCAATTTAAAGCTGCTGAATCAGAAGTGCGGATGGAAATTTGCGGCTTTCAGTTGACCTCTGAAGTGGAGCAGTCCTGTAGAACTGAGCCCTGTAACTCATGGGCTCTGACACTAACCCCAGGACGACAGTGTCCAATTTGAATTGTAGAACATTCAGTCATTGTTCAAAGAGAACTGGAAAATCTCTTGGCGTGAGAAGCCTACACATTTGGTGCAAGAAGTGTTTGAATGTATAGAAAAATAGCTTATGTCAGGGCACTAGAGTGGAAGAAATGGTGGATACATATTTCTGATTTTCAGAGCAAGGAAATTTGTCATGAACAGGGAGACCTTCACCAAGCCTGGGAACTCAGAAGCTATGAAAGGAAAGATGGATGTATTTGACTACATAAACAGCCAAATGCTTTGTGTGACAAAGGATACCATAAATAAAGCCAATTCAAATAGTGGAGCTGGAAAAATATTTGCAATATAAATAGCAGTCATCAACTCTATTGACCCTTGCCAGTGCCAGGCACCATCTGTTTGCTTGACGAGTATTAATAGTTTTATCTCAAACAGTGCTATGCAGTGGGAATTATGATGATCGTGATGATGACTATTTTATAGATGAGTAAACTGAGGCATCACAAGGCTAAATAATTTGCAGAGGTCAGGTCACAGGGGCACACGGGAGAATCTAGATGTGACCTTGGCTGCCTGCCCCAGAGCCAACACTCTTGATCACTCCCGGATGGAAGCCAAGGCCAAATGGACACTCTATACAGAGCTTTTACAAATTGACCTGACAAAGACAAACAGCCATTACAGAGATGGACTTAGGGTATAAATAGGTCATCTACCGAGGAGCGAAACCAATGGGCAACCAGAGTAAGAAAACATGCAACGGAAGTCAGAAGCACGCAAAGGGAAGAGGCAAAGAGATGATGTCTCTGCATCCATCAGACGGACACCCGCTACAGTGGGAAATACCCGGGGCTGGCAGGAATGTGGAGGAAGGGTGCACTCACGCACGGGGAGCTTTGAGCCATTTGGGAGAGCAATCTGGCAGTGTCTGCGAAAATTGAAACTCAACATACCCTTTGACCTGCTAATCCCACTCCTGGGAATTTGTCCCAAAGAAATAAAAACACCAACACTTAAGGACAAGGATGTTTATGGGAGTATTTGCTTGTGTGGGGGGGGGGGGGAGAAAGAGGGGGAGAGAAGACAGAGGAGAGGGAGAGAGAAAGAGGGAAAGAGGGAGAAGGAACCTCAAGGAGGAAGCACCCTTCCAGGGCACAGCCCAGGAACCCACACCCTCCAGCCCCATCCCAAGGGTCTATAGCTCCCACCCAGTCAGTCCATTCAAACTAGGATGGACTGATTGGGTTATGGCTCTCACCAGCCAATCATCCCACCTGCGAACGTCCCTGCATTAACACAAGAGCTTTGGGAGGACTCCTTCTATCCCAGTCATAACCCTATGGAATGCTTTATGACCATTAAAGAGAATTAGCCCCTCTGACTTTCAGTATTTCCACAAACTACCTGAAGTATGAAAAACATGATGTCGAAAAAAGGTGCCTATTATCTACCATTTTATAAAACAAAAAAATCTGTACCTGTAGAAGACTTTATGTGAACACAGAAAGCATAAAGAATACATGATGGTGGTTAAACATCTTTTTTGGAGGAGGGGGGAGTTGTACTGGGAATTAAACCCAGGAGTGCTTTATCACTGAGCTACATCCCCAACCCTTTTTATTTTTATTTTTAAGACAGGGTCTCGCTAAGTTGCTTAGGACCTCACTTCACTGACCAGGATGGCCTCAAACCCGGAAGCCTCCAGCCTCAGCCTCCCAAGTGACTGGAATTGCAGGCATGTGCCACCATGTCTGGGTATCGGGTTTCCGGTAGTGATAGGTGGGTGGGGCGATAGATGGGGTTGAGGAGTCAAGAGCTGGAGAAAGAGGAATCAGGGGGAAAATTACAGCCCACAAACCCAACCTGACACCTGCCTTTTATAAATAAAGTTTTATTGAAACACAGCTGTTTAGAGGTCCAGGACAAAGTTGAGCTGAGTGAGGCACACACGGTACAAAAGATGAGAAGGAGAAAAAAGAAGCGCTCGCTCCCTTGGCATCACACTGCTGCCCCTGCACAACCTGGGCGTGAGCGCCTTGTTTCGGCTCACGCAGGGCGTCTCGCTTCTCTCTCCTGAGTCCAGGCCCCGCTCACTATTCATGGATTGACGAGGCTTCTAGTTCTGATGCTAGAAGGCAGAGCGGAGTAGTTGGCGCAGAGACCGCCTAAAATATTTATCATACGGATAAAGTTTGTGTGGCTACAGTTTGTCTGGGTTATTCTGAAATAAAATTAGGTATATGAACACACTAACATACCTAATAAAAATTTATGTGTGTGAGCCAAGTGCAGTGGTGGCACATGCCTGAAATCCCAGCCACTCAGGAGGCTGAGGCAGGAGGATGGCAAGTTTGAGACCAGCCTCAGCAACTTAGCGAGGTCCCAGGCAACTTAGGAAGACACTGTCTTGAGAATACAAAATAAAAAGGGCTGAGGATGTAGCTCAGTGGTAAAGTGCCCGAGTTTAATCCTCAATACTAAAAAAAGAAAAAAAAAATCCAAAAAATTATGTATGTCTCTGTCTATACACTTTAGTAAAATAGGATCAACTGGGGGTCTGTGAACCCGCAGCTGGCTGGCTCAAAGACAGTTGTGCATTTGGCCAGGCATAGTGGTGCACACCTGCAATACGAGCTACTCAGGAAGCTGAAGCAGGAGGGTCTCAAGTTTGAGACCAGCCTGTGCAACTTAGCTAAATTGTGTCCCAAAATAAAGATCGGGGGGGATACATGAGGCCTTCATTTCAATCCCCCGTACCTCGAAAGAAAAAGGGAAGAATTTGTGTGATGAGCCAGCAGTCCCGTCTATGATCCCCGCAAACGTTGCCAGTAGACCCGAGGTCTGAGGCACAAACGCCCGACGTCAGAGGTATTAGCATTTCCAGGAGGGACAGTGTTGGCAAGACGTGAGGAAGCTGGACCCCTCGTGCATCGCTGGTGGGATGTCAGATGGTGTAGCCACTCTGGGGAACAGTTGGCAGCTAAACCTCGAATTATGATATTGCCCTACTCCTGGGAGGCTCAAAAGGATTGAAAACAGGTGTCCACACATAAAAATCATATGTGAAAGCTCACGGTAGCATTCACAACAGCCACCACAGTAGCTCCTCGGCTCCAACCTGGATGAGCTCGAGGCAGGACGCTGAGTGAGAGCCAGACGCAGAGGCTGCGGGCTGTGTGATTCCACAGACAGGAAATGTCCAGAACAGGCCAATCCACAGGGGCAGCAAGCGGACGGGTGCATGCAGGGGTTGGAGAGGGGTGATGGGTTAGTCACTGGTAATGAATGTGGGTTTCCTAGGGGGCTATGAAGATGTTCTGGACTAGATAACACAGATGGACTAGATGTCATGAATGTGCTTAATGCCATTCTTTCTTTTTTTTTAATAGTATTTTTAGATGTTGATGAATCTTTATTCTATTCATTTATTTATATGCGATGCTGAGAATCGAACCCAGTGCCTCACACATGCCAGGCAAGTGCTCTACCACTGAGCTACAACCCCAGCCCTTAATGCCACTTTCAAGTGACGAGTTTTATAAGAAGTTCCCTGGTGGGACAATTGGGGGAAAATATCTAAAAAGGCAACTATGGGAGAGGCAATAGAGGAAAAAAAAAAAAAAAAGATTGAGAAACACTGGGCTTGTATTCCAATGTAAAAAAGAGACTTACTCGAGAGCAAACACCTGAAGAATTCAACTTTTAAGAACAGTGAGTGAGGGGTTTTGTTAACCCTTAAGGAAATCATCCCCTTTGTCTCTCTGAATCCAGGATTTGGGGGTGTTCGTTCCCAGCCCAAAAGCTTGGAGCTTCTTCACTGTTTCCCACCTGACTTTTGTCTCACTGTGTGTTACGTGGGACTTCCTGGGACGCAAGAAAACAAGAGCACACTGAGGATACCAGAGACAGTGTGGTTACAGAAGGAATTCCAGCAGGGGAGTTGGCTCTGGACGCTAGAGGCCTCATGGGGAATGGAAACACAGGGTCTTCAATTGATTCACACATGGCATCTGTCAGAAGGCAGATCGTTAATTAAAGGATTACAAAGAAAGAAAGACAATGCACACAAATTATGACATACTTCTTTCCTACCACTTTAAATTTCATTACATTCTTTTAATCTCAACCACTGATTTTTTTTTAACTTCCTGTATTATTCTTATGCATATATGAGAAGGAAAATGTTATAGAAAACAGTATGGAAGTTCTTTAAAAATGTAAAAATTGGCCAGGCACGGTGACACATGCCTGTAATCCCAGTGATTTAGGAGGCGGAAGCAAAAGGATTGCAAGTTCAAGACTGGCCCAGACAACTTAGGGAAACCTTGTCTCAAAATAAAAGGGCTGGGGATGTAACTCTGTGATAAAGCACCCCCTGGGTTCAATCCCCAAAACTATAATAAATAAATAAATAAATAACTTTTAAAAGCTAAAAAAAAAAAATTGAAAATACAACTCTCATGGATCCAGTAATGTCACTACCAGGATATCTATCCAAAAGAAATAAAGTAAGCATGTTGAAAAGATATCTGCACTACCAAATTCAATGAATCATTGTTCACAACAGCAAAGTAATGGAAACAACCTAGGTCTTGGTCATTGCCAGATGAATGGACCAAGAAAATCTGGTCCATACACAATAGAACACTATTCAGTCATAAAAGGAAGGACATCCTGTCATTTGCAACACAAATCTGCAAATTTGCAAATTGATGAACCTGAAGGACATTACACTCACTGAAACAATCCAGGCACAGAAAGACTGAGATACTACAGGGTCACACTTACATGTGGACTCTGAAGAGTGGAACTGGGGCTGGGGGTGTAGCTCGGTGGAAGAGCGCTTGCCTAACTCACACAGCACAAGGTCCTGAGTTCAGTCTCCAGGACTGCAAATCAAATCAAATCAAATCAATCAAATCAAATCAATAAAATATGAAAAGCAGAACTCAGAGACACAGAGACCAGAATGGTGGCTACCAGGGGACGTGGGGAAGGAAGACGGCGGAGTTGTCGGTCACAAGACACAGATTTCAGTCAGAAGCTCTCTGTGGTACCCCATGGTGACCACAGTTGGTAAGAATCATTTAATGTTTGACAACTGCCAGGAGAACAGACTGTGAGTGCCCTCCCCCCACACACAGAGGAGCCCCCCCAACACGTGAGGCAGTGCTGTTGACCAGCTGGATTAGCCAGTCCACCATGTCAACATCGTGTTCTTGCCAAAACAAATGCAATTTTTTCCTGTTGATTAAAAAATGAAGTGAAAAGGAAGATGTAACTGAAACAAGCCGATTGAGAGCTGCCTACAACTTCATGTTCAGAACCCAGCTCCTCGGACGCCTTTCTGACGGAGTCCCTTGAGGTTTGTTTTTCACTTGCTATTGTCCTTGCAGCCTTTTTGAACAACCTGAAAGCTGCTGGCCCTGGACCTTTTGCCAGCCAGTTGATGGTGAAGGGGAGCTGCCTTTGATTCCTCCCATGGGAATGCTGCTCAACAGGTCTGGTCTCCACCTTGCCTCATCCCTCACCAACCCTCGAATCTTAGCAGTGAAAAAAGGGGCCCCACTGTGTCCCTGAGACCTCGACACCCATCCTCGGCAACCCAAAGTCCTTGGAGCACAGCAACCTGCAGGCAATGTCAATCACTCCAGGATGCCTCTGTGACCAAAAGCAACAACTAAGACGCCATCTATGTTCGGACACCTTCCAAGATGAAAAAATATGAAGAAGAAAAAAGAAAGAAAAGGTGCATCTTTAAATAAGTGAAATATGGCAACCTGTGGAGAAGCTCTAAGCTTGCACTCTCTATTTCCCAACTTCCTTGGTCGTTGCTCCTCTTTCCAACTAGCCTTTCCCCCAACCCACGGCTGTGGTAGACTCAGCTCTGCCCACGATCTTCCTTCTGGGTCTCTTGGCTTCTGAGTATCTCCAGTGGAGTTTTCTCTTTCTTGCATGTCTTGGCTTTAAACTTCCATAAAGAGAGCATCTGGGGGAGATCCAAGATGGTGGACTAGAAGGAGGCTGCCTTCCTTGTTGCTCTGTAACTCGGGTTTCAAGCAGAGGAAATCTGTTTCTCTGTGAGGCAGTCTTTGCTGCTTATTGATCCCCTGCTGTTTTCCCCATTTGTCCACCTTGATCTCCTGCAGTTTGCCAACATATCAACTACTTTTTGAGTGCAGATTGCTCACTGACTGCTGCTTATCATCTGCCCTTTGTCCGTTTGCCTGCCTCTTGCCTGCCCATTGCTTGCCTTTCACCTACCCATCACCTACCACCTGAGGTCCACCTGCCAATCCTCCACCGGTAGACTACAGACCAATCCCAGACCACTAGCAGATTGCCAGCTGCCTGCTGTTGCCTGGAAGTCCACTACCACAATACCTGCAGGTTTGGTTACATGTGGCTGCTGCCATTTTGAGACAGCAGCCAGGACCTGCAGGACCAGCCACACTGCGCCTCCAGGACCCCCAGACTGACCACGCCCATGCCCTGAGCTGTAGCTCCCCATTTGCCAACAAGTTTGGAAGCCAGTGTGGCCATCTTGGATTATCCCATCTTTAGGTGGGGCAAATTCCATCCTGCTGGAGACTGAAAGCTCACTGTCAGGTAACTCTCATGCACCAGGCTACTGAAGACTGGGAGGTTTGAATAGTATATGACAGTTACGGAAGATTTTTTTTTTCCTCGTTTTTGAAAATTTTAAGTTTTTATTTATTTTTCTTGCTCTATTTTCCTTCTGTTTACTTGTTTCCCCCGAGTCTCTTTCTCCCTTTTCTCTTGCTAACAACTAACTTCTTTTGATTACGCTTCTTTGGATTACACTTTCACTCTTTCTATGATCTAGAACTTCTATGTGATTTTTTCTTATCCCATTAACAGTTACATCCTGCATCCCTCTGTATCCTCTTTGCCCTCCATTAGAAACTGCAGACATTATTGCAAATCTATTTGTTATACTGTAGATAATAGTTGAACTCATCCTCTCTGTTTATTATGACAATACTGTTAACATCTTCATAGGGGCTATTTGGTTTAGGGCTGTGTATTGTCTGTACTGGGTGCTGCTAATATAAGCCTATAGGGGAGAAACTGCAATACTCCATATCTGCACTGCTAGAGGGGGAGATATGTGAACAACATGAAAAAACAAGGGAAGAAAATGATCCAAACAAACCTAAATTCTATATTAATAGACTCCAGTGACAGTATGGTAGAGGAAATGTTAGAAAAGGAGTTCAGAATATACAAAATTAAAGTGATTCATGAAGCAAAGGATGAGGTAAGAGAGCAAATGCAGGCAATGAATGATCACTCCAATAAGCAGTTGAAAGAACAACTGCAGGAAGCAAAAGATTGTTTCAACAAAGAGAGAGAGATTCTCAAAAAAAAAAAAAACAAAAAACAAAAAAACAAAACAAAACAAAACAAAAAGAAATCCTTGAAATGAAGGAAATAATAAACCAAGTAAAAAACTCAATGGAAAGCATCATTAGCAGATTAGATTGCTTAGAAGACAGAACCTTAGACAATGAAGACAAAATATTTAATCTTGAAAATAAAGTTGACCAAACAGAGAAGATGGTAAGAAATCATGAACAGAACCTCCAAGAACTATGAGACATCATGAAAAGACCAAATTTAAGAATTATTGGGATTGAGGAAGGCACAGAGATACAAACTAATGGAATGAACAACCTACTCAATGAAATACTATCAGAAAATTTCCCAAACCTGAAGAATGAAATGAAAAATCAAATACAAGAGGCTTACAGAACACCAAATGCACAAAATTACAATAGATCCACACCAATGCACATTATAATGAAAATGCCTAACATACAAAATAAAGATAGGATTTTGAAGGGTATTAGAGAAAAGCATCAGATTACATAGGGTGGGAAACAAATACAGTTTCAACATCAGCAAATTTCTCAGCCCAGACTCTAAAAGCTAGAAGGGCCTGGAACAACATATTTCAAGCTCTGAAAGAACATGGTTGCCAACCAAGAATCCTATACCCAGCAAAACTAACCTTCAGATTTGAAGACAAAAATCTTCCATGATAAACAAAAGCTAAAAGAATTCACAATAGAAAACCTGTGCTACAGAACATTCTTAGCAAAATATTCCATGAGGAGGAAATGAAAAACAACAATGTAGGTCAGCAAAGAGAGGAACTACCTTAGAGAAAAACCAATCAAAGGAGAAACCAAGTCAAGTTAAAAACCAAGAATAAGCCCAAATGACTGGGAATACGAATCATATCTAAATAATAACCGTGAACGTTAATGGCCTAAATTCATCAATCAAAAGACATAGACTGGCAGAATGGATTAAAAAGAAAGACCCAATGATATGCTGCCTTCAAGAGACTCATCTCATAGAAAAGGACATCCACAGACTAAAGGCTATAGGAGGGGAAAAAACTTACCATGCACATGGACTCAGTAAAAAAGCAGGGATTTCCATCCTTGTAAAGTGGACTTCAAGCCAAAGTTAGTCAGAAGGGATAAAGAAGGACATTTCATACTGCTTAAGGGAAACTTAAATCTGGAAGACATAATGATTATAAATATTTATGCCCCAAACAACAGTGCATCCATGTACACCAAAAAAATCCTTCTCAATTCCAGGAACCAAATAGACCACAACATAATAATTCTGGGTGACTAACACATTGCTGTCACCACTGGATAGATCTTCCAAATAAATACTAATCAAAGAAAACATAGAACTCAATAACACAATAGCTTAGACTTAACAGACATATATAGAATATTCCATCCAACAAGGAGTGAATAAACTTTCTTCTCAGCAGCACATGGGTTCTTCTCTAAGATAGACCTTATGTTATGCCACAAAGCAGCCCTTAGTAAATGCAAAAAAATAGAGATACTACCTTGTGTTCTATCAGATCATAATGGAATGAAATTAGAAATCAATGACAAAATAAAAAACAGAAACTGCTCCAACACCTGAAGACTAAATAATATGCTATGGAATGAAGCATGGATAACAGAAAACATCAAGGAGGGGCTAAAAATATTCTCAGAGGTCAATGAGAATGACGATACAACATATCAAAATCTCTGGGATACTATGAAAGCAGTACTAAGAGGAAAATTCATTGCATGGAGCGCATTCAAGAAAAGAATAAAGGGCTGGGGAGATATCTCAGTCGGTAGAGTGCTTGCCTTGCAAGCATAATGCCCTGGGTTCAATCCCCAGCACCGCAAAAAAAAAAAAAAAAAAAAAAAAAAAAAAAAAGTAAACAACTAAATGACCTAAAATTACATCTCAAAGCCCTAGAAAAAGAAAAACAGAATAACACCAAAAAACAGAATAACACCAAAAGTAGTAGAAGACAGGAAATAATTAAAATCAGAGCTGAAATCAATGAAATTAAAACAAAAGAAACAATTCAAAAAACTGACAAAAGTTGGTTCTTTGAAAAAGTTAAAAAAAAAATAGATAAACCCTTAGCTACAGTAACAAAGAGAAGGAGAGAGAAGACTCAAATTACTAAAATTTGTCATGAAAAAGGAAATAACACAACAGATACCACTGAAATACATAACATAATGAGAAGCTACTTTGAAAATCTGTGCTCCAACAAAATAGAAAATATTGAAGACATCAAGAAATTTCTAGAGACATAGGATCCTCCTAAATTGAACCAGGAGGACATACACAACTTAAACAGATTAATTTCAAGCACTGAAATAGAAGAAGGCTTCCAAAAGCCTACCAACCAAGAAAAGCCTGGGATTAGACAGATTCTCAGCTGAGTTCTACAAGACCTTCAAAGAAGAACTTAAACCAATACTCCCCTAAGTATTTCATGAAATAGAAAAGGAGGGAACCCTTCCAAATTTATTTTATGAAGCTAGTATCACTCTATACCAAAAATAGACAAAGACTGATATCTCTGATGAATATAGATGCAAAAATCCTTAACAAGGGCTGGGGAGATAGCTCAGTCGGTAGAGTGCTTGCCTAGGCCCTGGGTTCCATCCCCAGCATCCAAAAAAAAAAAAAAAAAAAATCCTTAACAAAATTCTGGCAAATGGCATACAAAAACATATTAAGAAGATAGCACACCATGATCAAATGGGGTTCATCCTGGGAATGCAAGGTTGGTTCAACATCCAGAAATCAATAAATGAAATTCATCACATCAGTAGACTTAAGGTTAAGAATCATATGATTATTTCAATAGATGCCGAGAAGCATTCAACAAAATACAACACCGCTTCGTGCTCAAAGCACTAGAAAAAATAGGGATAGTAGGAACATACCTCAACACTGTAAAGGCTATTTATGCTAAGCCCACGGCCAACATCATTCTTAAGGGAGAAAAACTGAAAGCATTCCCTTTAAAAACTGGAACAAGACAGGGATGCCCTCTTTCACCACTTCTATTCAACATCCTCCTTGAAATACTAGACAGAGCAATTTAGACAGATGTACAAAATTAAAGGGATACAAATAGGAAAAGAACTCAAGCTGTCACTATTTGCTGATGATATGATTCTATATTTAGAGGATGCAAAAAACTCCACCAGAAAACTTCTAGACCTAATAAATGAATTCAGCAAAATAGTAGGATATAAAATCAGCACACATAAATCTAAAGCATTTTTATTCATAAGCAATAAATCATCTGAAAAGGAAATGAGGAAAACAACTCCATTCACAATAACCTCAAAAAAAAATAAATAAATAAAGTACTTGGGAATCAATCTAACCAAAGTGGTGAAAGATCTCTACAATGAAAATTACAGAATATTAAAGAAAGAGATTGAGGAAGACCTTAGAAGATGAAAAGATCTCCCACATTCTAGGATAGGCAGAATTAATATTATCAAAATGGCCATACTTCCAAAGGCACTATACAGATTTAATGCAATTCCAATTAAAATCTCAATGACATTTCTCATAGAAATAGAGAAAGCAATCATGAAATTCATCTGGAAGAATAAAAGACCCAGAATAACCAAAGCAATCCTGGGCAGGAAGAGTGATGCAGAAGGTATCACAATACCAGAATTTAAACTCTACTATAAAGCAATAGTAACAAAAACAGCATGGTATTGGCATAAAAATAGACAGGTAGACCAATGGTACAGGATAGAAGACACGGAGACATACTCACATAAGTACAGTTATCTCATACTAGACAAAGGTGCCAAAAACATACAATGGAGAAAAGATAGCCTCTTCAACAAATAGTGCTGGCAAAACTGGAAATCCATATGCAGTAAAATGAACTTAAACCCCTATCTCTCACCCTGTACAAAACTCAACTCAAGGAGTTGAAATGGATCAAGAAATGGATCAAGGATCTAGGAATTAGACCTGAGACCCTGCACCAAATAGAAGAAAAAGTAGGCCCGAATCTCCATCATGTTGGTTTAAGACCAGACATCCTTAACAAGACCCCCATAGTGCAAGAAATAAAAGCAAGAATCAATAAATAGGATAGATTCACACTAAGAAGTTTTTTCTCAACAAGGGAAACAATCAATAATGTGAAAAGAGAGCCTACAGAGTGGGAGAAAATCTTTTCCACATGCACTTCTGACAGAGTACTCATCTCCAAAATCTATAAAGAACTTAAAAAATTTTACACCAAAAATACAAAGAACCCAATCAATAAATGGGCTAAGGAACTGGGCAGACACTTCACAGAAGAAGATATACAGGTGATCAACAAATATATGAAAAAGTGCTCATCATCCCTAGTAATTAGAGAAATGCAAATTAAAACACCCTAAGTCTTCATCTAACTCCAATTAGAATGACTATTATCAAGAACACAAGTCGTATGGAGATTCCTGAGAAAAGTTGGAATAAACCCACCACCATTTGACCCAGCTATCCCACTCCTTGGTTTATACCCAAAGAACTTAAAAGCAGCATATTTGGGCTGGGGATGTAGCTCATTTGGTAGAGTGCTTGCCTTGCAAGCACAAGGCCCTGGGTTCAATTGCCAGCACTTAAAAAAAAAAAAAAATCAGTATACTACAGTGATGCAGCCACATCAATGTTTATAGCAGCTCAATTCACAATAGCTAGATTGTGGAACCAACCAAGATGCCCTTCAATTGATGAATGAATAAAGAAACTGTGGTATATATACACAATGGAATATTACTCAGTCATAAAGAAGAATAAAATTATGGCTTTTGCTGGTAAATGGATGGAGCTGGAGAATATCATGCTAAGACCAAGCCCAAAAAATCAAAGGCTGAATGTTTTCTCTGATAAGTGGATGACAATATATAACGAGGAAGGATGGTAGAGGGGGGAAGAGAAGAATGAAGGAACTTTGGATGGTGTAGAGGAAAATGGGGTGGAAGGGGTAGAGGAAGGAAAAGTAGTAGAATGAGACAGACAGTATTACCCTATGTATACGTATGATTACATGGTGTGAATCTACATCATGTACAACCATAGAAATGAACAGTTGTACCCCATTTCTTTACAATGAATCAAAATGCAGTCTATAAAAATAAAAATTTAAGTAAAAAAAAGAGAGGATCTGACTGGGTTGTTGTCTAGCAACTGATTGTCCTGAGTGGACAGAGAATAGGACCAAGTCTAACAGTCACTGTCCAGTTGCATGGGTTGGAGGGTGGCCCTCTAAAAGACATGTCCACATCCTAAGCCCAGGAACCTTACTTGTGAATGTGACCTTATTTACTTGGAAAAAGGGTCTTTGTAAATGCAATTAAATTTAGGATACCAAGATGTGATCATCCTGGTCTATGTGAATGGGCCCTAAACCCTATAACTGGTGTTCTACACACAGAGAGGACAGAGATCTGGAGGAGAATGTGATGTGAAGATGGAGGCAGAGACTGGAGAGGTGCAGTCGAGGTGTGCCTTGAGCCGGCAGAAGCCATAGAGGCAAGAAGTGTCGCTCCCCCAGAGCCTTGGGAGGGAGCGTGGCCCTATCGACATCTTGTTCTTGGACTTCCAGCCTCCAGAACCGTGAGAGTAAGTTTCTGTTGTTTTAAGTCACAGGTGTGTGATGATTTGTTGTGGTGGCTGTGGGAAACCAACACCCCAGTGGAGAGCCTCTTGCTGAGCAATGCTTTGGTACCAGGCCATCGCATGGGCTACCAGTCCATGGGCATAGGTGCCAATAGCTGGTGTGTTAATCAGATTTCCACTGCTGTAACAAATACCTGAGGCAAATAAACTTAAGAAGAGGAAAGGTTTACTTTGGCTCCTGGTTTCAGAGGTTTTGGTCCCTGGTCACTTTGCCCTGTTGCCTCTGTGCCTATGGTGAGGCAGTCCGTCATTGTGGGGACAACGCCGTGGAGTGAACTGTTCACCTCATGGATGCCAGGGAGCAAAGGAAGAAAGAGGAGGGATGGAATCCAAGCATCTCTCTCAAATGCTCATGTTCAATGACCTAACTTTCCTTAGATCCCATCTCCTGTTTCCACCATCTCCCAGTGAGGGACCAAGCCTTCACCACACGGGCTCTTGGAGGACATTCAAAATCCCAACTGTAGCAGCCTGATTAGTCCGCTGAAGCCAGAAAGGTCATCTGACATGGTATTTTAGCCCTAGACTTCTCGTCCAGCACTGCACAGAAAGAGTGACATGAAGAATTGCAATTAGATTTGGAAAAACTTGCCCTCTTTGGTCTTTATTGGTCTATAACAATCATTTGTACTCAAGTATTATTTTTCTTGTGAAAAATAATAAAACCAAAGAATTGCAAGGCTCTAAGCAACCTTATAGTGAGGCCCTGTCTCAAAATAAAAAATAAGAAGGGCTGGGTATGTAGCTCAGTGGTAAAGTGCCCCTTGGTTCAATTTCCAATACCAAACAAACAAATCACTTCTGCTGAGCTTCGTAGTGCATGTCTATAATCCCAGCTACTCAGGAACTGAGGCAGGAGGATCAAAGGAATGAGACCAGCCTGGGTGTCTTAGTGAGACCGTATCTTAGAATTTAAAAATTTCTAAAAAGGACTGGGGGTCAGGTGCAGTGGCACTCACCTATAATCCCAGCAGCTTGGGAGGCTGAGGCAGGAGGACTGCAAGTTCAAAGCCAGCCTCAGTCACTTAGTGAGTCCCTAAGCAACTTAGCAAGATCCTGTCTCTAAATAAAATATAAAAAGGGCTGGGGATGTGGCTCAGTTGGTTAAGCTACTCAATTCCTGGTACAAAAAAAAAAAAAAAAAAAAAAAAAAAAAAAAAAAAACCAAAAAACAAAAAAAAAAAAAAAAAAAACAACTGGGGATGTGGCTCAGTGGTAGAGCACCCCTGGATTCAACTCCTAGTACCAAAGGAAAAAAAGAAAGAAAGAAGAAAAAAAAGAAACACATCTGTACTGACTATGTACAGACTTTTCTTGTCATTATTCCCTAAACAATATGTAGAGCAACTATTTAGATGGCATTTAAATTGCATTATAGAGATTTAGAATGTAGGTCATATGCAAATATCCTGCCATTTATATAAGGGGTTCTAGCATCCAAGGATTTTGATGTCTGAGGAGGTCCTGGAACCGAGGCCCTGGGTTTGATCCCCAGAGGGGGAAAAAATTCAAAGCTTCACATTGATTTCTCCACCACATTGTAAACTCCATGAAGACAGGAGCCGAGGGCCTCTGGGTCGTCATTTCTCCGGTGCCTGACACGTGGTAGAAACGTAACAAACATACTTGAGCAGAAGGGATGAATTCCCCAGGACCTGGCTGAGGAGGCAGAGGCTAAACTGGGCACAGAAACCAGAACCTAGAAGACAATTAGACAGATGGGGGCTCTTGGAAACGTATTCCTGGTGACCCTGCAAGGGTGCTATGCAAAAGACACACCCACATCAGGTGTTCCCTCAGAGTTCCCATGTCAGAGAGCCTTAATCCTCTGGCTTGTTGTTTGCCACCACTGTGGTTCCCATGTGTCATTAAGACACATGTTTGTAGAATAAACACAGAGAGAGCAGCGCAAACCCCAAAGGAAAGCCAGCACAGCAGCTGAAATAGACTTCACACTCGGGAACAGAGTGCAGATCGCTCTAATGATCATGGGAGGCCTGGTCGGCAGAGAACTTGCCTATCTGTGCTGTGGTGATCCTTGTCACCACCTTCTGAACATGACTCTCCTCCAAGTGACCATGCCTTTGGAGATGGCTGGGCTCCAACCCAGCTACCGGGAGCATCTTGATTAGTTTGTCAGTTTTGGTGTCTCACTCTTTTTCTGTTTTTGGCACTAGGCACTGAAACCACGGAGCTACATCCTCAGCCCTTTTTAAAATTTGAGGCAGGGTCTTATTAATTGTCCAGGCTGGCCTAGAATGTGCAGTCCTCCTCCCTTATCCTCTCAAGTAGGTGGGATTACAGGCACATGCTGCTGTGCTCAGCTACTTATGTCCTGGTAGACTGTTTTCTTTACCCTCTCATCTGTCCGTTTACATCTGGGCTCTTTCCAGTCTTTCGTGAATGATGCTACTCTGCACGTTCATTTGTTTGAGTAATCTGGTTTAAAATTTTTTTAAAAATATTTTTTAGATGTTGATAGACCTTTATTTATTCATTTACTTAAATGTGGTGCTGACAATCAAACCCAGTGCCTCACACGTGCTAGGCAAGCGCTCTACCGCTGAACACAACCCCAGCCTCTGGTTTTAATCTTCGGGCATATACCTAGGGGTGGAATTGCTGGGTCGTGATAAATCCACATTTAACTTTTTGGTAAGTTGCCAAATTCAAAGGTCCTTTTTAAAAGTTAGGAAAATGTCTGTAAAAATTCCTGGGAGATTTCCTCTTACCCCTAATTGGCCAGAACTTTGTCACATCTCCACGCCTAAAGAGATGTTATGATTAGGACCTTGAGGATCTCCAACACACACAAGCTAAAGGCGTGGTCACAGCCTGTGGTGCTGCTGGAGGTGGTGGGGCCTTTCAGAGGTGAGGTTGAGTGGGGGACGTTAGGTCATCCGGGATGTGCCGTCGAAGGAGATACTGGCACCTTGGTACCTCTCTTCTCTCTGTTTCCCAGTCACCATGAGGTAAGCAGCTTTATCTGTCACACGCTCCCTGCCATGATGTTCTGCCTCGCCACTGACCCAAAAGTAACAGAGTGAACCAACCTCGGACTGAAACCTCTGAAACCATGAGCCAAAATGAATCCTTCCTCCTCAGAAGTTGATTATCTCAGGCGGGTAGAAAGGGTTAACACTTGAGTGTTGCTGGATTTGATGTGACTGTGCTTCTTGGCACTCTGACCTAAGTCATTGTGTAATTTGCAAACTATGCAAATAAGTGGCCTAGGGTAGAAACCTGTTTCGCAGCTGATGAATTAAGAGAAATAGGTGTTGTGCTGCTGCTGATTAAGGGCGAGGCTTGTTTATGAAGGTGGTAGGAAATTAGCCGCGATGAACATGAATTAAGCTTTCGGCTCCCTCTGGGATTTCTAACAGGAGGGAATTATGTCCCTCTGCATCTTCACACCTTAGGTTGGTTTATTTCCTTGACTCAGCTGGGAATTTATATATTCAACGGGTCTTGTCTGGAGAGAGAGCTGTTTGTTTAGTCTTCAATCGCCTGGAATGAGAGGTATTTCCAAAACAATGAGTAAGTGTGCTAAAATAAAAAGAAACAAAACACAAAAGCCTGCAGACCTGGAGAGGGCCTCCAGGAGGACACTGAGTTAACCCGGACAACTGCCCGGACAGGGGGGCTCCACAGGAACCAGCTGCAGGGAAGTGAAGAGAACCCAGCATAAAGGTCTGCTCTTTAGAGGCGCCCTTCCAGCTCGGCTTACCACCCTTCCTTTCTCCTGTGCTGGGAATTGAACCCAGGGCCTTGTGAAGGTGGGCAAGGCCCCACACTGATCTACACCCCAGCCCTTAACCCTCCTGATGCCTGTCAGATCCTAAGCTTTTCTATAGATTCAATGAACAACGAACGTGAACATGAGATAGTTTCACCCGGCACAAACCACGGCACCCTGAACACAGAGTTAGGTTCTGATTTAAAAACACGAAAACTGCCAGGTGCAGGGGACAGGCCTGAAACAGCGACTCCAGAGGCCGAGGCAGGACAACCGTAAGTTCAAAGCCAGCCTCAGCAACTCAGTGAGACCCCGTCTCAAAATAAAAAATAAAAAGGGCTGGGGATGTGGCTCAGTGGTTAAGCATCCCGGGTTTGATCTCTGGTACCAAAACAAATAAACCAAAATGGCTAAGATGGTACATTTTGTATGTGTTTTATCACAACTTTAAAAAATAAAAACACAGTGTAGCTCAGTCAGTGGGGGAGCACTTGCCTAACATGCTTGGGGTCCTAATTTCAATCTAGCATTACAAAAATACAAAAAAAAAAAAAGAAAGAAAGAAAATAAAAACAGAAAAGGAAATATACTTTCTAATCCATACCGGGAATGTTCGCTTCCAGGTCTGAGTGTGTTTCGAGGGCATGTTCACCTTGTGGAATTGTTATAATTTCTGCAGTTTCTTGCAGGTCAGTTTCAGTAAAATTTATATCACTAGATTATTACTTCTAATCAAAAGCTAGAGGGTACACTGTTATTTAAAGGAGCATATACTTATAATTTTTTTTTTTTTTCTGTATTGGGGAATAAACTCAGATCCTCAAAAATGCCTGGCAAGTGCTCTAAGCACTGTATCACTGAGTTACACTGCCAGCCCAAAGGACTTGGTATTGTACCCAAAGGCAGAAGCAACAGAATTTGTAGAAGGAGGTCAAAGTGAGTTGGATAGGACCTCTCCTCTCCTGTCCAAATTCATGTCCGCATAGAACCTCAGAATGTGACCTTACTTGGAAATGGAGACTTTACAGATGTAATTAAGGACTGAAATGAGATCTTATGAGAACAGGGTGGCCCCTCAACCCAACCAGGGTGTCCTTATTAAAGATGGGAAAAAAACTCAGATGCACACAAAGAAGTCTACTTAAGACCGAGGCAGAGATTGGAGTGTTGTGGCCACAAGCCAAGGAACACAGGAGCCACCAGAAGAGGCAACAAGGGTCCTCCTCAGAGTCTTTGAAGGGGTACAGCCCTGCGGATGACTTGATTTAAGCAATCTGCTTAGTAGTATTTGTCAACTGCGGCCCTTGGAGACTCATGCAGAGGCATCTGGGGAGACGGGGAGAAACCAAGTTTCCCATGCTGCCTCTCCAGAGACCTCACCCAGAAGGTTGCTGGAACAAGTTCTGGGAGCGTAACTTGGTCACTGGCTTTCTTTCCATTTTACTTGTAAAATCTCCTTTAAAAAAGAAAATCTTTCTCACAACCCTTATCACTTAGGGTTTTATCCTATCAGCTTTTCATTTTTTCCCCTCTCTGAAAGCCCACAAGTAAAACTGCAAATGCACAAAAATACCACCAATGATCTTGACTGAAAAAAAAAAAAAAAAAACAACTTCCCATAGAAAGGCCATCACCAATATGTTACTATGCAGTTTTTGTGTTTTTTTTTGGCTGGGAACCAAATTGGTGGCCTCAAGCTTGCTAGGCAAACCCTCTGCCACTGAGTCACAGCCCCAGCTTAGTATGCAAAATTCTTATTTTTATGTGGCAAACTTATAAATGGCAGAGCTGCCACCTTAAATGTCATATGCTATGGATGATTAAGAGTCATGAAAAGAAGAGAAAAACGTAACAGCCTGTGTACTCTAATGGCTTGGTGATGAAAGCTTTCCTAGATATGATCAAAATACCAACAATTATAGGGCACATGACCTTATAGGGTAGGGAGGAGGGGAAAGAATTTTGTAAATTACCACTTCTCCTTTTGAGTTATGAAATATAGTCTTTTGAGACCTAAAAAAAACCCATCTATATAAAGAACACTGAAAAATATGAGTTCAAAATAATCTGGGTTTTGCAGTAAGACCATTTCCTCTTGTTTCATTACATTATCTCTGAATTACATCATATCTGAATACAGAGAATATTCTGATGCTTCACACATGTATGCATATGCCTATTAAAAAGGAGATAGTCTCTTCAGTAATTCAAGGCACTTGGATACCAAGTAAATATCACGTTATGAAGAACAAGTGTCAATTAGCTAAGCTTGAAAACCATCAAGGGTCTTAACTGAATCTCTATATACATATTGAAAACAAGTTAGTTTTAAAAAATACAAATTAAGTGTGGTGGCACATGCCTGTAATCCCAGTGACTTGGGAGGCTAAGGCAGGAGGATCGCAAGTTCAAGGCCTGTCTCAGTCACTTAGTGAGACCTATCTCAAAACAAAGGATAAAAAGAGCTGGGGGTGTAGCTCAGTGGAAGAGTCCCTGAATTCAATTTTCAAAAGAAAAAAACAAAATGAAAACAAAAAATATCAAGGTGACTAAAAAGTTTTAGCAAATAGCACCATTTTTCATAATCACCCAAAAAGGTAGAAGCGACCTGTTAGTCAACTTTTTTGTTGCTGTGATAAAATACCTGAGAAAGACAACTTAAAGGAGGAAAAATTTACTTTGGTTCAGTTTCAGAGGTTTAGTTCATAGTCACTTGGCTCCATTGCTATGGGCCTGTGGTAAGGAGGACTGTCATGGTGGAGAGGGCCTGGTGGGGCAGAGTTGCTTACCTCATGGCAGCCAAGAAGCAGAGAAAGCCAAAGGCGATAGGGACAAGACACAGTCCCCAAAGGCGAGCCTCCAAGGATCCGTCCTCAACTTGGTCTTGCCTCCTATAGTTTCTACCACCTACCAATAGTACATTCAGCAATGAATCCATCAATGGGTTAATGCGCTGGTGAGGTCAGAGTCTCTCCTCTGAACCCCGCTGCACTGGGGACCAAGCCTTCAACACACGAGTTTCTGGGAGACATCCCACATCCAAATAATAACAATCACAATACTGTAAAAATAAGAAACGCGGGGGTGGTGGGGGAAAAAAAAAGAAAGAAACGCATGTTTAGAGCCTGGCGCAGTGGCGTATGCCTATAATCCCAGCAGCTTGGGAGGCTGAAGCAGGAAGATCTCAAGTTCAAAGCCAGCCTCAGCAAAAGCGAGGTGCTAAACAACTCAGTGAGACCCCGTCTCTAAATAAGATACTAAATATGGCTGGGAATGTGGCTCAGTGGTTGAGTGCCCCTGAGTTCAATTCCTGGTACCAGAAAAAAAAAAAAAAGAAAAAAAGAAAAAAGGAAATGCATATTTGGTTTTAGTCCCTGATTCCTAATACAGAATTAGTCTTAAAACCCTTATAATTTCTGAAGTAATGAGGGTGTAGGGGCATCTTTTGTTCCAATATTTGGTCTTTGACCTCCAATCCTGATAGATGTCTAACCCCTTGACACATCCTGGGTGACAGGGGCATTTTTTTTCCAATGAGGTGACTCTTGGTGGGTTCCTGGATAGGGCTTATCTCTTACTCAACTATAAATGGAGGGCTGGAGACGTAATTCTGTGGAATGTCCGCTAAGCATGATGGAAGCCCTGGGTTCAATGCAGGGGTGGGATATAATGTGTCCCCAGGAGCACAGAAAATGAATTCTAAATCTATAGCCCAGAAGAGAAACGGTAGAAAGGCTGAATATCTTGGGTCTCTTTGGTCCAGGTTCTCTACCCATAGAAGTAGGAGGAGAATATCCCTCCAATGAGTCTACTCCTGGTAGTCAAAGAAATGAATATTCAGCAGTCTCATTCCAAGCAAGGGATGACGGAAGGCTGTGGAGAGTCTTGGAAGTCAGATGGGGTGCCTTTCCCTGTTGAGTCAAGGCTAACTTCCCCCTTTTTTTGCTGTGTCATGAGGTGCTGTCATTTGTGCATGTGATCATGAAACATTAGTTACCCCAAAATCCACTCATTTCATAAATATTTTTAAGAGTCTGCCCGATGTCCAACACTGTTCTAGGGACTGGGAATACACGGAAGGAACACCACAGATAAGGTGCTGTTGAAATGCAGTCTGGATCCTAGTGAGACGGCCAACAACCAACTCTGGGCTGATGTATGACTTTAGTAAAGATGGTAATGCCACAGCAAGGTGGCCAGATTGCAGGTGGCAGCTGACTTTAGTGGGAATGGTCAGGGAAGGCTAGGAAGAAGGCTGGTCACAGGGCAAGCGTGGTGGCGCTGAGGCTGGAAAGGTAGGCAGGGGCTAGATCATGAGGGCCTCCGAAGCCACTGCATGAGCTGACTGGATAAAATTCAGATGGCAAACTCAGCACTTAAAAAATTGGCCCTCCACAAGGGATGCTTTTTGTAATTTATCTATAAGAGGAGAGGTGTTTTGTAGCTCATCTTCCTGGAAAACATTTGTTTCTAATTTTTTTTTTTTTTTGTACTGGGGATTGAACCAGGGGCATTTTACCACCAAGCTATGTTCCTTCCCTTTTTAAATTTGGAGACAGGGTCTTGCTAAGTTGCCCAGGCCAGTCTGGAACTTGTGATCCTCCTTCCCCAGCCTCTCTAGTTGGTGGGATTACAGGCCTGCACCACTGTGCCTGGCTTGTTCCTAATTTGAACGGTGATGTCATTTTCAATTGGTAACTCAGTTTGTATTTTTCAGCACTGGGGATTGAACTCAGGGCTGTGCACTTGCTAGATAAATGCTCTATAAACCCAGCCCTATAAAAAAATTATTTTGATACAGGGCCTTGCTCTGAGGCTGGAATCAAGCTTGCCATCCTCCTACCTCATCTTCCCAAGTTGCTGGGATTACAGGTGTGTGCCACTGCACTCAGCTGCAACTTGGGTAAGACAAGTGGGAAACTGAAAAATTTGAGGCAGGGCAGTGACTTCTGTTGTAAGAACATACTTAGGCATTGGCGTGGAGAACGACCAGGAGATGAGAGTGGAATAATAAAATGATCACAGATGGCAAATAAGGATCCTGGATAAATATACATTTGCATTCCTATTTACGTCCCCAGTAAGAGACTTCTCTGGCACGCTGAAAGCAAACCCTCTGTCTTATCAGAACTTCACTGTGCACACGGATCCCATGTCGTGGCTGGGAAACAGCTCCTTTGGGCTTGAGTCAGTGGAGCCCGAAGGTTCGCTTCCATCTGCTGCACACTACTGCCACCACACGATCCCTCTCTCCCTCGCACATCTGTAACCAAGAACACCCACAGACTCCACCTGCAATTTCAGCCTTCTGTTAGGTCCTCCTAAGGTTCAATCACACCAACATCAAGGAAACACAACTGTAAATAGTAAGGTATCATCTTTACCTGTCAGATTAGATGCAAGCATCAAAGTAAGACTGTTCCCTGTTGGGGAAGATTCAGCAGACCCTTGCCTCTCCTGCTGGTAGGAACTGGTGCTCGTGAAGATATTTTCATCGGTATGCCACTTGGCAGTTTGCATCTAGAGCTCTTAAAATGTTCCCTTCCTTCAGTTGCATCTGGAAAATCTGTTTCTGGGGATGTGCCTTAAAGGATTGATTTTAAACACAGAAAAAGCTTTGTGAAAAACTATTAGTGAAGTCTAAATGTCTAGAATTGGACATTTAGTGGACATTCAACAATGGATGACCTGAGAGTTTTGAGGGTGTTCTATGCTAAGCAATGTCCTCCACCTTTTTGTCCTCAGGGACCATGGTAAGGTGTATATTATGCCCAAGTTATGGAAGAGAAAATGAGCTCAGGGAGATTAAGCAATTTTGTCTAGTACCTAAACCTACATTATATGTAGAAGCAGGACTGCAACCCAAGCTTGCCTGACTCAAGCCTGTAATCCTTTTACAGTACCAAAAATACAACTATTAAAAATAATACTTGCTGGGCACAGTGGCACATGCCTGTAATCCCAGTGGCTCTGGAGGCTGAGGCAGGAGGACCAAGAGTTCAAAGCCAGGCTCAGCAAAAGCATGTTGCTAAGCAACTCAGTGAGACACTGTCCCTAAATAAAATACAAGAATAGGGCTGGAGATGTAGCTCAGTGATCAAGTGCCCAAGTTCAATTGCCTGTACAAAATAAATAAATAAATAAAAATACTTTTGAGGGGGGGATTGCAGGTATGTGGCTCAGTGGTAGGGTGTTTGCCTAGCATGTGCAAGGCCCTGGGTCCGATCCCTAGCACTGCAAAAAGAGAAAAGAAAAAAAAATTTTTTCAAAGTTTATAGTAACAGGGAGAAGTGCATTAATACAGAATTGTATATGTATGATTGTGATCTTGTAATTATGGAAAAAGTGATGCACAGATATAAGTAGCAAAAGTCTGTCCAAGGAAGCAGTCAGGCCCTGTGGGTCTATTTTTCCATATCTAGCTCACATATTTTCTTTTTGTTTCTACCAAAAAATGTATCATCAATGTAAGTTTTATTCCTATCATCTAGAGTACTTTTTAAAATTGCTTTTTATTTTTATTTTTTGGTGGTGTTGGGGATTGAACCCAGGGCCTTACACATGCTAGGCAAGCATTCAACCAACTGAGCTATATCCCCAGCCCTGTACTTTTTAAATTTCTAACAAAAACTCTCTTTATTTTGTACTGGGGATTTAACCCAGGAGCGCTCAACCACTGAGTTGCATCCCCAGCATTTTTTATTTTCTATTTTTGGACAGGGTCTTGCTAAGTTGCTAGGGCTGGCCTCAAACTTGTGGTCCTTTTCCTCAGCCTTCCATGTTTCTGAGCGTACAGGTGTGTGCCACCATGCCTGGCTCTAACAAAAACTGATCAACTGTGGAAAGTGTACAGGACAACATACTCCTCTCTGGCCTCAAATCTCTGTTCCCTTCCCAGAGACCATGACAGAGGGGTTTTGTGTAAACTTCCAGGTCACTTCACCCATGTATCACTGGTTTCCAACTGCTTGTTGACATATAACTTACATTTCATAAAGCTCATCAATTCAAAGTGTATAGGCTGTGTGCCATTTTTCCTGGGTGTGTGATTGGAGTGAAGCAGTTAGTGTTAGCTACGCTGCTTTCTTCCTGATCCTATGGTTGGAGGGAGTGCTTTTTGCTAGGACTTTTCCCATCTGTGCCCCCTGGATTTCCAGGATGCTGGCATTAAGTCTGGGACATATGATGCAGAAAGACAATCCAGGAAGCTTGCCACTGTGTTGCCCTTTGGTCCTGAGTTCATGAGCTGGTCTTCCTCATTTCTCTAGCTCTCAGTCTTCTCTTGTGCAGGCTTTATAGCTGTACTCAGCAAGAGGAGTGGCACAAAACAAGTCCATTTCTCTCACAAGCTTTTATATTTGAGGTGAAATACGACATAAAATTAAGGCGAATGATTCGGATTCACTTTCAGACCACTCACTATGGCGTGAGGCCATCACCTCTAGTTCTAAAACATTTTCATCATCCCAAACACTGTTTATGAAAGATGACTTTATTGATTACCCCAAATCTTTTCTAAAAATAATGACTTTATTAATTATACATATACCATATACTGCAATACATTTTATTATTTTTGTACTGAGGATCGAACCCAGTACTTTACCACTAAGCTACATCCCCAAAATCCTCTGCCTCAACCTCCCAATTTGCTGAGATTACAGGTGTGCACCACCGCACTTGGCTGTATTATTATTATTATTATTTTTTTTTGGAACTGGAGATTGAACTTAAGGGCACTTAATCACTGACCCACATCCTCAGCCCTTTTCATTTTGAGATAGGGTCTCACTAGGTTGCTTACAGTCTTGC
The DNA here is from genome assembly GCF_902686455.1 of Sciurus vulgaris. Taxonomy (NCBI): domain Eukaryota; kingdom Metazoa; phylum Chordata; class Mammalia; order Rodentia; family Sciuridae; genus Sciurus; species Sciurus vulgaris. The sequence goes on along the minus strand of NC_136468.1, from coordinate 147,178,883 downwards.
CACATTGCTGAGGTTGGTCTTGAATTGGTGATCCTCCTGCCTCAGCCTCCAGAGCTACTAGGATTACAGGTGTGCACCACGCTCACCTGTAAAAAGTAATGCATTACTTTTTTGGAGAAGGGGTATCAGGGATTGAACCCTGGGGCGCTTAACCACTGAGCCACATCCCCAGCCTATTTTTGTATTTTATTTAGAGACAGTCTTGCTGAGTTGCTTAGGGCCTAAGTTGCTGAGAATGGCTCTGAACTTGCAATCCTTCTGCTTCAGCCTCCCGTGCTGCTGGGATTACAGGTGTGTTACCACCACACCTGACTGCATTACTTTTTAAAAAATATTTTTAGCTGTGGATGAACACAATATATTTTTTTATGTGGTGCTAAGAATTGAACCCAGTGCCTCACACATGCTAGGCAAGTGCTCTACCACTAAGCCACAACCCAGCCCTGCATTGCTTTTTAAAAGGAAAAATAATCCCACCAAAAACTACTTATTCGAGTAGTTTTTTAATTTTAATTGGTCTGAAAGCTATCACCAAGTTGCTCTCTTACTTTCTTTTAATTTGAAAAGGATGTGAGTCACAACACAAAATTAAGATTCCCTAAAGGAGATGGAACAATTAGCATCAGGGACAAATCTCCAGTGACTAATGAATGCATTTAATGAGCAAACACCAAAGTGGAGTTAGAAATAGCCCTTCTTTAATCTTAGATCTCAAAAAAGAAGAATGTCGGGCACTGTAAACACCAGAGGGAATGGGAATAACCGTGTCATTTTGTGACTTATCCCACCCCCGTGTCTTCCTGTGCTGTTGGTCTCTGCTCTCACCTCCTGCTGCACTGCCAGGCATCTCATCCAGACACGCCACCTGGGAGCACCTGTGGTCTCCCAGCCACTCCACTGCCCTGCAGCTGTCAGGTTTGTCTTCCTGCAACATCAAGCTCATCTGCTCTGTCCCGCCTAAGAAGACCACAAGCCCCTGGGGTCTCCAGCCCCTTTGCACTGGCCCAGCTCACGCCTGCTCCGGCTGCATTCTCTGGGGAAAACTCCTTGACTGACAGAACCCATCTGACGTTGCCTGTCTTTGGTTGGGCCACTGCTAGGTGCTGACACAAGAATGAGAAGAGCTACCTCTTTCCCCTTTGGGTGGTGGCTGGGGCACAGCAGCTACGAGCTACTGGTGTTGTGGAAAGTCCCAGGCTTCTGAGTGCAGCTTCTGGCGGCAGCTCCAATGGCTTGGTGGCAAATGTGGGTTTGGGCTCCAATCCAGGGGCAGGAGCAGCTCCGGATCATAGGCGTACAAACTTCTTTTCCCTAGCTTCCCTCTTAATCTCTCCTTCAGGCTTCAGTCCTTTTAAGAATTTTTGTAGCCAATCTCTGACATCAAACCCTTTCCTGCTTGGCATGTCTTTCTGACTTGCCACTGACTGATACACACTACAACTAAAATTACATAAGTGTGGACTTAGAGTAATGTTACAATTGATATTTTAATTTTTATAAATGGAATAAGCAGGACTTAGGGATTTGTTTTTCTTGAAGAAAGCAAACTGTTTGCATTTTGCGTCCTTCATGTAAGGTGCAAGAAAACAGTCTATAACTGACTCTATAAATTATACAAGGAAACAGCAATGAAGTTATTTATTAATCCAGGACATGAGTTCTCTATGGGCTAATTATGCTAATATTGAGCATCTTAAGTTATTCCTTGTGGGATAACAATTGACAAGTAGTTATGATGTATAGATTGTACAATTTACAAATTATAATAAATATGGGCAGTTAGTAGTAGACTCCAAACTTCCTCTTGTCATTTTTGAAAAAAGGTTCGATGATTTACTATAATCCACTAAGAAATGTCTAAATGGGAAGAAACAAAAGGATATTTTATATGTCAGTTTTTAAAGTAGAAAATGGTCAGATAAACTATTAAACTTAACTGTAATGATAAAAATGTACATTGAAAATTAGCATTTTAGACATTTGGCTAGGAAGAAACATATTTTAAGGGTAACTAATTTATTTCCTAAATCAAAACTCTCCCTTTTTGAAAAAAGTAATCTTATGCCACTGAGCACAATGGACTGGAAGTGAACATTCTTAGTTACTGATGGGAATGAACAGAATGTAAGTTTATTTTAACTCGCTTGATCTACACAGAAAGAGCAAAGAAACGTCATGTCAGGGTTACTAGAAATAGCAAAACATGACCAAAGTAAACATTTTACCTTATGTTTAAGTTTATATTTACTTATTTTTAAGTAAATATAGGAATGAAAATTAATTTATGTGCATATTTTATTTACAAAAAATTTAACAGATCTCTGAACAGTGAGATTTTGGGACTCAGTTTAACCTTGTTTGCTCTTTCGTGAGGCCTCTTCTTTCTATAGGTAGGGTACATACGTGTCTTAGGTACTTAGGAAGAGAAAATATTAAAAAAGTAATCACTGTGAGCATGACAGTAATCTGTGCCTTTTAAAATGTACTAGCTCTTCATTTGCTTCAGTATGAGAAACTGCACTTCCCAAGAACGCGTGGCGCTGGAAGCGCCGAGGAGACCACGGGACTAAGGCCCACCTGGGCCAAGCGGCTCGCCTAAGTCATCTGCTGCCCGCTGGCCCAGCTCAGAAGAGAACCAGGCCTCAGGACTTCTGGGCCAGGACTCCAGGCGAGAAGGGCTGCATGGTGACATTCTGGTCAGAGGTGTCTGCACACAAAGTGGTGGTGCTCTCAGATTGTAAGGGAGCCCAAACCTTCCCACCGCCTAAGGACACCTCGACTGTCATGTGCAGGGTGAAGCATGACTCATGTTTGTGGGAAGCTGGCAAAAAATCCCACTGTGCTGCCAGCTGTATAAAAGCACAGCACATGCAATTACGGACGGTACACAGGCTGACGATGACAGTCAACTGTTATGTTTACGTGCTTACTGCACACATGCTTCTGTCACTGTTTTAGAGTGTGCTGCACAGAGCAGCCTGCCACACTGTGCTGGCAGCAGCCTCACACACCTTGTGCCTTCCATCTCCAGACCATACCAAGAGACCCCCGTCAGCAATTCACTCAGACCACCTGGGTTTGGGCGAACACATTCCATGACGTTTGCATAACACGTTTCTCAGAACTTAGCCCTAAGCGATGCAGGATTGTACACACACGTGTAAAAAAACATTTATGTCCAGAACGCCAGGGTCAGTTTCAAGATCACAGAGGTGGGGATGGTGTCGGCTGAGAGCCTACTCATCGCCAGCCTTACCTGCAGGACTTCCCGGGGAGCCGCGTTCAGAGGCACAGGTTTTCCCCAGTGCTTTGAATACTCAGTTATCAAGGCTGAAGCTTCATCTAAACTGTGGAATCAGAAAAAAAAGGGAGTTGTGAGAAAGCCCTGGGGGGGGGGGGAATGTTTGCTCTCTTCATTGTGGGGATGGCTTCCCAAGTGTAGAAGATGTCCGTATTTATCAAACTGCGTACTCCATCAATCAGACCTCTGAGAACGCACTCGTTCACAAATGACAACACGTAATGATGGCTGGATCGCAAGGGTGAACAAGCAGAAAGCATCCCCGGTGTGGTGATGGGACAGAGACGCCTCTCGTGACCAGTAGTTGGGTCAGAGGCAGGAACGGACCGGTGGCCACACAGTCCTGACCGCATGCTCCCCTTTAAGGCACCAGCCTTCTTCCATCTCCTCTTCACTTTCCTGTCCGCTCCCAGTTCTATCCTAGCAGCTGACTGTTTCCAGATCTGAGAGTGCTGGAAAGTGAGACAAGAAGGCTGAGCAAAAGTTTTGCGTCACCCAAAGCCGTCAGCACTCTGAACAGGCATCCCAGGACCAGGGCGGGCTTGGGGCAGGACTGAGACTCATGTTGTGGGGATTTAGAAAGCGGGTCTAATCTGATTCCAAGTCCATGCTTGGATGACAAAGGACAAGATGACTAACTTCTGGGAATGTGCTCTAGTTTAGTATTTATTTTTTGACCAGGGATTGAACTCAGGGGACTCAACCACTGAGCCACATCCCCAGTCCTATTTTGTATTTTATTTAGAGACAGGATCTCACTGAGCCTTGCCTTTGCTGAGGCTGGTTTGAACTCGAGATCCTCCTGCCTAAGCCACCCAAGCCACTGGGATTACAGGTGGGCGCCACCATGCCCAACTTTTAGTTTAGTATTTGTAGCTATTAATTACAACCACACAGCTCTACAGTTGTTTCACATTTTCCTCCAACAAAGATACATCTTAAGGAAATTCAGTAGAAAGTTGTTTGCCCAACATTTCACAGAAGGAAATATACAAGTGATCAACAAATATATGAAAAAGTGCTCATCATCCCTAGTAATTAGAGAAATGCAAATTAAAACCACCCTAAGATTTCATCTAACTCTAATTAGAATGGCTATTATCAATAACACAAGCCAATAAATGTTGGCTTAGATGTGGGGAAAAAGGCACACTCACGCATTGCTGGTGGAATTGCAAATTGGTGCAGCTACTCTGGAAAGCAGTATGGAGATTCCTCAGAAAACTTGGAATTGACCCACCATTTGACCCAGTTATCCCACTCTTTGGTTTATACCCAAAGGACTTAAATTGAGCATACTACAGTGACACAGCCACATCAATGTTCATAGCAGCTCAATTCACAATAGCTAGATTGTGGAACCAACCTAGATGCTCTTGAATTGATGAATGAATAAAGAAACACACACACAATGGAATATTACTCAGCCATAAAAAGAATAAAATTATGGCATTTGCTAGTAAATGGATGGAATTGGAAAATATCGTGCTAAGTGAAATAAGCCAAACCCAAAAGATTAAAGGCCAAATGTTTTCTCTGATAAGTGGATGATGATACATAAGGGGTGGAGGTGGCAAGAGAAGAATGGAAGAACTTTGGATTGTGTAGAGAGAAATGGGGTGGGAGAGGGGAGGGAAAGGAAAGATAGTGGACTGAGACAGACATTATTATCTTATATGATTACATGAATGGTGTGAATCTACATTGTGTACAACCATAGAAATGAAAAGTTGTACCCCATTTGTATACAATGAATCAAAATGCAGTCTGTAAAAATAAAAATTTAAAAAAGGGAGGGGGGAGAAGAAGGAAAAAAAAGAAAGTTGTCTGCCCAATTAACTTACCTTAATTCGTTTGCCAAATAGTGTACTAGTTCAGTGATGTTGTTGGCATTTATCATATGCAACTTCAACATTTGGAAGTACTTTGTCTTTGCCAAAATCCCAAACTCCTTCTTATTTATGACATTATTCAAAATCAGATTTCTAATCTACAGGATGACAGGTATCATTATATTAAAAATGTGTAAATTTCCAAGTCTTTATTCAGTGCTAAGACTTTCTGACAATCAGAAGTTGAACTAGGGCTGGGGTTGTGGGTCAGTGGTAGAGCACTTGCCTAGCATGTGTAAGGCACTGGGTTCAATTCCCAGGTCCATGTATAAAGAAACTAAAAAAATTAAGATCCATTGACAACTAAAAAAAATATTAAAATAAAAAAAAAAAAAGTTGAACTATCACCTATGTTGGGACTAAGCCTGTTTTTGGAAGGGGTGAAAAGGGGAACACTTTGGCCCAGCATAGTATACAATAAATAAATAGAAAGTTATTGTTAAGCACTTTGGGACTTTTAATGAGAAGTCTGTTTACAATTACAAGCACTTAAAGCGACAAATTTTCCATTGAACACAGTAGTAAACAAGACAGCCAGGACCTGTCTTTTGTTTCTTTTTTCTTGTGGAGCTGGGGATTGAACCTAAGGGTGCTCTACAACTAAGCTATATCCCCAGCCCCTTTTATTTTGAGACAGGGTCTTGCTAAGTTGCTCAGGTTGGTCTTGAACTCGCAACCCTCCTAACTCAGCCTCCCTAGCTGCTGTAATTATTGATGTGTACAACCATGCCTGGCAGGGTCCCTACCTTTAAAAAAAAAACAAACTACTTAAGTTTAATAAACACAAAATAATTTTATATATTAACAAAGAGCTGGAGATAGGAGTTTCCTGCTTAATCTTCTTTTGGGGAAAATGATTACCTTCTTTTGGGTGTGTGTTTGGTGCTGGAGATGGAACCAGGGCCTTGTGTATACTAGGCAAGTGTTCCACCACTAAGCCACATCAGCCTGAAGAGGATTCCCTTCTAGGATCAGATTTTTCATAGCAAAAAGGAGATGAAAATGCCTCTCACTTGATGTGAAAATCCTGCTAATTGGCCTTCACTCATGTGCTCTTCTAACTGCTTTAAGATGATCTGAGGATTGCATGAGCCCAGAAAATTCTAGAAAAAAAATCAAGCACAATTTTAAAAAGTATTATTACTATCAACTTCTGGAATTGGAAATTTTCATTTTTAACTCAGAAATATCTTAAACATTTTCTAATATAGGAAAAAAGTCACTTCCATTGACCAAAAATTACTGAAATAAGGAAAAAAAGTATTTTACAATTACTTATTCCAAAAGCCAGAGCTGTTTATCAGGAATTTTGTTGTCCTAAGTGCTAAAGACAATCTATTTAAACACTGAAATGTTGAAAAGCAATAAGACATGCGTTTATGAATAATCAGAAAAGAAAAAAATGTCAAAGACAAGCACAGATGGCTTTTAAAAAATGCAATTAATAGACCAAGTGACAAATAGAAAACATGCATATTCATTTATATAAATCTCTATCTACTGCCTTATCTACTGGGGAAGAAATAACCGAAACATTTCAAAATGCTTTGTTCTATTTGTTCTTGTATTAAGGGAAATGAGGGTTAGTTATTTTTAAAAGTTCTCTCCTCAAAATGCTCAAGGCTTCCTTTGTTAAGAACCCACATTTGAAATCTGACTCTCTTATCTCTCCTATCCAGCTGCTAAATCGGGCTGCCCTCCTCTGGGCCTCCCCATCTTGTTCAGTGTCATTGCCCTGTCTTGTGTTCTTACCCTCCAGCTTCTGCGGCCTACCCACAGGTTCTTATGTATGGATCAAGTGAGTTAAAATTCTACTCAAATGCAAGAGCTTCCTGGGAGTTTTCCTTTCTGCCATCTCTCTCCTCTGATCAAGTGTACATGAGTTAATGGTCCTTCTCAGATACTGACTTTATCACTTTACTTGTTCTTCCAAGAAAATCAATTGTTCCCACAGAGAAAGAAGTCTTTCAAGACATCCCTCAGGTGGACCTCAATCTGTCTTTCTGTCTTACCTCCCACTCAACCCTACACAAGCCTTCTGCCTCACCCACACTGACTTACTCATGTTTTATAGGTTTGGTGAAAAGAAAATGTGGCCTTTTGTGAAGGATGTGCCATGTGAGACCTTCCATTTCCTTGGCAACCGGAGTACAATGTGCGAGATACCTTAATTTGCTGGTGTCTTTTTTCTGAGTGGGGCATGAGCATCAGACAAGCTAATGCAAAAGCGGGAAGCTCCAACTGGAAGTACTGCCTGGCGATTCCCATGGTGTCGAGATCACTGGAAACCGGACATCTTTAAGAAAGAATGTTAATCAGTTACAGACCTAACAGACTTCCTAAACTGACTGGCCCTCCTAGCTTTCCATAGACGTTACCTGTCCAAACTTTGAACAATCTTAGACCTCAAAGCACTGATAGTAATATGTACTTAGTGATGGGTAACTCTAGTGTTTAGTGGCACTCCACACAGAACAAAGAAATTTACCAACGGGAACACAGAACACTGTCCATCTGCCGTGATTGTGTCTACGGATGCATAAGATAAACTCTTAGAGACCCAGAAACCTGTGAGACAACACTGTAGGATTTAGGGTAGTCACAAATGGCACGCTACACTTATATTTACAAAAGGTACTAATTTCAGAGGCTGTCGAGGAGTTCAGTTCACTATGGAACTGGAAAGCACTACATAGGGAAGCAAACACTGCAAAAACTAAAACAATTTTTTTCTATAAAAATAAGCATTACACTTGACTTCCAGAGAAAAAGGAATTACAGTCGTCCCTCCTTATCTATGGGAGGTATATTCCAAGACCCTCAGAGGATGCCTGAAACCACAGAGAGTACTATGTAGATATAGATTTACACATTTAGATAGATATAATACGCATTTAGGATAAAGTTTAACTTATAGATTTGGCAAAGTAAGAAATTAGTAATAACAATAATAAAATAGAACAATGAGAATAATATATTTATTCACTTATAATGAAACTAAGAGCATCCCCACGATTGCACTTTGGGGCCATTAGTAAGTAAAATAAGGCTTCCTTGAACACAAGCCCTGTGATACCAGGACAGCTGATCAGATAACTGAGAGGGTACTGGGCGATTGTGGCTGGGCAGGGTATGCCCATGGGCAGGCTGGACGGAGAGAAGATTTACATCCTGATGGGGAGGCATGAGCCCTCATCATGCTGTTCAGAATGTGGTGTAATTTAAAAATGTATGGATTGTTCCTGAAACATTTCATTGAATATCTTCAGACTAAGGTTGACAACAGATAACTGAAACCACAGAAGTAAAACTCAGCTAACGGGGGGACCACTGTGCTGGTAGAGAGGTCTCCTAGAAAGGAATTTTTCTTAAAAAATATTTTTTAGTTGTAGATATACACAGTATCTTTATTTTATTTATTTCTATGTGATGCTGATTATGGAACCCAGCGACTCACACGTGGGAGGCGAGAGCTCCACCACTGAACCACAACCCCAGCCCCTAGAAAGGAATTTTACAGGCAACGAATTCTACTTTCTTGGAAGGAGGACAGACATTTTACTTACTCCAGGACAGCGATGAGACTCTCACAGCAATCTGATAACTGACTGGGTCTTAAAGGACAAGAGGCTGAAGATAAAAAACAACAATGACGCACGCAGGCACTCAAGTACAAAACGGTACTGTCAATGTTCCCAAGGACAGAAAAGTACCTGAGAGCAGTGGGATCTGTATCACATGCTGCCAAGCTTTGCTGAAGTAGGGAACCTGCAGACACAAGCGCGGTAAAGAATTCATGTCCAGGGCATTATGAACTCTTGGCGCTGCAGCCATGTGACTGTACACACGTGTGTTCTGGATGCTAAGACCCAAACCAAAAACTGCTTTCACTGTGGTGGAGGTCATTAAGATTCTAGGATCATTTTCTTCATAACTGTATACTTCAGGGTCTTTTTATATACTCTTGGCTGAGTCATTTGTTCCATTTGTCACAAAGTGTCAAAATTCAACTCAGAAAACAAAATTATTTTGTGTCAGACATCATGTCTGGGCCACAGGAAAGGAGGAAGGTGACATGAGAAGGAATTTCAAGAAAGTGAATAAGAATAGACTCCCAAGGGCAGAGGAGTGCTTAAGTGACTTCTGGCACACTTTACTCCATGCTATGAAGATTATGGAGGATAATTAAGAATGGAAAATAATGAGATGACTTAAAAGGCAAAAAACAGACACCACAAGACCCAACAATCCCACTCTTAGGTACACACTCAAAGGAAAACTTGTGTCCACATAAAAACTTGTATACAAATGTTCACTGCCACGTTATTCATAAAAACCAAAGTTGACACAGTCCAACCAAGTGTCCACCAATTGATGAATGGGTAAATAAAATGCAGAATAGTTCACCCTCTGAATCCTTGGGTTCTGCATCCACGGAAACAATCAACTGAGGGTGGGATGTATTTGGGGGAAAAATTGTGTCCTTACTGAACATGTACAGACTTGTTTCCTTGTCATTAGTCCCTAAATGGTACAGCATAGCAGGGCTGTGGTTGTGGCTCAGTGCAATAGGGCTTGCCTAGCATGTGTGAGAATTGGGTTCGATCCTCAGCACCACATAGAAATAAATAAAATAAGGGTCTATTGACAACTAAAAAATATTTTAGGGGCTGGGGATATAGCTCAGTTAGTAGAGTGCTTGCCTTGAATGCACAAGGCCCTGGGTTCAATTCCCAGCACCACCAAAAAATAAATAAAAATTAAAAATAAAAAAACAGTATAGCATAGCAACTCTATATACAGCATTTACATTACATGAGCATTGTGAGTGATCTAGAGATAAAGCACACAGGAGGATGTGTGCAATTTCTGTGCATATGCTAGGCCATCTTTCAGCATCCAAAGATTTTGGTGTCCACAGGGTGGCCGCAGCAGTGGTGCTGCCCTAACACCAACCCCCATGGAGGAAGGATCGGCAGTATATCCAAACACAATGGAACATTATTCCCTGATAGAAGGAAGGATATAATGTAGCAGTATGCTAAGCGAAACAAGTCATACACAAAAGGCCAACTATTATAGGGTTCCTGGTCCAGAACAGATAAACCCACAGACAGACAGTAGATAAGTGTGGGGGGCTGGAGAAAGGAGAGAATGGGGAGTCACTGCTAACGGATATGAAGTCTCTCTGGGGAGAGGAAAATGTTCTAGTACTAGATAATGGTGATGGCCACACAACTTTGTGAATACACTGGAAACCACACACCTGTACACTTACAGGGTGAATCTTACCTTAATTAAAAAAACAAACAAAAAAAAAACTTTCTCTATATCTATACATACACATATAGATATGCACACACACACTTATAAATACTTTAATATGGAACAGTCTCCTAGATACCACTGTTATGTGAAGAAGCACTCTGTCTAGAAAGTAAGAGCACTTAAGTGCGTACAAATGTTTACACACATGCCTATATACTTGTACAACAGGAAAGCTCTAGGAGGACATATAAGAAATTATAAGCAGTGGTTTGTGGAGATAACTGTGAAGAGAAATAGTAAAGAAGAATCTTTGTGTTTCTACTCAGTATACTTCCATATTCTGATTCAGTAAGCTTCTAATAAACTACATATTTCTAAATAATATATAATGATACACAATGATAATGGTACCCAGTGATAATGTGTATACAACTTGCAAAATTTAGAAAAAATAAATAAGACCTGGTGTCTGACTCTGAGGATTTCAAGGTCTACTGGGGCAATGAATTACACTGTGACAAATGTTAAGAGCAGAGACCAGGTGTTTCAAAGGCCACACCAAGGCTTGGCTCCAGAGGCCAGGAGAGCACTGTCCTTGAGGAGACAAGATGTGAGCTGAGGACTCTGGAGCATAATCCTACAGGGGGGAGCTATACTGGTTTTTTTCCTTTCCCATTCTGTTCTTTACTGAGGCCCTGACTGTTTAATTCAGTGCACCCAGCAGTCACAAGGCCAGCAAAGGTAAAACTGAATTTCATGATATTTAATTTAAAAAAATACCTACCTGCCATAAACAATGGATACTAGAAATGGCTGCTAAAACTTTCCTTAGATAAGGAATCTGTAAAAAGAAAGAAAATGAGAAGTTGTAAAAGACCACCAAAATGTAAAGTTTCAACATGAAATATCAGGTTCTTAGTGTTTTAAAAGCAATAATTATAAAAGTCCATCTTCCACAAACACTGCCAAAGAAGTTCACTGTAAGTTCATAAATATCAGAAAAGGCCAGGTTTCCATGCATTTCCAGCACATTGCAGGTCATTTCTGAGTTTGCACTTTCTCTGGCCTAACACCACGCTCCTTCAGTTTGGCAGGAGTTTGGTGGCAGTGGACATTTTCAGCATGTACCCCCTTGGTAACAGGTACCAATTTGAAATGTGTAGGGGATGCCATGTACGAGTTTCCAGAAATCCTTAGTCTTACCATATTGAAGCCAAGAAGCTTTTGCAGGAGTCCATTCCAAAGCTTCAGGTCATAGATGTTGTATTCTAAACAAAGTTCTGTTATTAATCTTACCGCCTGAAGTCAAACAAAAACAAATTGGAAAAAAGAAAGAAAGAAAAGGGAGAAGAAAGTAATCATGTTTTTCTGAGACATCACTAAGTCCAAAGACCTCTGAGAAAGGTAGGGTATCTTAAAATCCAAGATGGGTGCATCATCTACAATGCCTACTGCCCAGTTTCAATGAAAGCCTCTTTTTACGGAAAGAATTAGAATTTCCTTTTGTCTTTCTTTTACCCAAGAAGTTTGCCTGCCCTGGACTCTAACTGACTCTGGCACCAAGTTCCCAAAGTTAACTAAGTAGAAAAGAGAGGACACCCCCTCTCTGGAGGGGGACAGATGGCCTCCCGCCTTGACAAGCCTGGGAGGGGACTAACGTGCTCTCTCTTAATATTGGCAGGGACAACAGCCTGGCTTTCACAGAAGCAAAGGGGAGTTTCCATGTTACCACGGCCATCCACATGTTGGGACAGGGAGGCAGGAGGGGTCTCTCAGGACCCTGAGCAGTGGGGGTCAGCTGAGTGGTATGACACCACATGTGAAGACCAAAGCCCACACCCGCTGGCTCCACATACCATAGGCTCGTGGCTATGGTTCTTCCACAGGCCCTTAACCATTCCTTCTTTAGGACTGTTGCAAAATAATTCATAAGTGATGGGGATATTCAACGTCTCAAAAACCGCCAGGAAAGTTACACATTTCAAATAGGATCTGGAAAACAGATGTGTTTGTAAGACTCATTCTCATAGGCCACATTTGCAGCATTTAAAAAAAAAAAAAAGCAAAAGCAACAAGGAGGTATGAGGCCAGTTTGTTGTTAACTGTCCATTTTGGGCTTTAAATATATTCACAGAATATACTATTAGATGGCAATCAATTTCAGGAAGATGGAGAAAATATTCAGTCTCTGAATACTGCTAAGAAATAATGGAGAGAAGATGTTCCCAAAGGCCTATTTCCCCTTTGCCAAGATGTTAAGGCTAGTCAAGACAACAAGACTACATTGACAGCTACTCATAAGCACTCTAATAAATTAAGAGACTTTAAAAGTTAGCTTAAAAAAAAAAAAGTTTTCCATTTCTTAATACAATTCAACAAATTTTACTTACTTTACTTCTTCAATGGGTTTTTTGAAGAGAGATTCTATAGTTTCCTTGTCAGCCAAATACAGAAGACATTGAAGAGCTCGCGTTTTGTGGGCAAAAGTTAACTGACGCATGCCCAATGTCTGCAAAACCAAAATAGGGCTGGAGACAGACACGCCTGCAGGCTGCAGTAGGTAAATGGGTGTCAAGCTAGCCAGCAGGAGCAACATTTTTTTTTTCCTTAAAGCCAATCTCTGCCCTTCAGGAAAGCATAGTGGACAACAGTGGTTCTCGGCATGCAGTCCCTGGTCCTGCAGGGGCACTTCTGAAGTTCCAGCAGGAAAAGGGTGAAAACTATTTTCATTCTAATACTAGATTTTTTTTGCCTTTTATACTGTTAATATTTGCACTGATGGTGCAAAAGCAGTGGTGGATGAAAGTGCTGGCAGGACACAGGCAGGAAACCCACTGTTCCAGTAGCTATTGTACTCAGGCACGCACTTCCAGCACTGAAAACCAAAGGTGAGCTGGGCATGGTGGCCACACCTGTAACCCCAGTGATCTGGGAGGCTGAGACAGGAGGACCACAAGTTTGACACCAGCCTTGGCAACTTAAGAGAGACTGTCTCAAAATAAAAGCCAAAAAAAGGGCTGGGGATATAGTTCAGTGATAAAGCACCCCTGGGTTTGATCCCCAGTAGAGAGGACCAAAAAACCCACAAAGATGACTTTTACTTAAGAATGTTCTTGATGAAGCTCTGAAAACTGACTTTATAGGTTGGGGATGTAGCACAGGGTAAAGTACTTGCCTAGCAAGAACGAGGCTCTGGGTTCTGCACCCCCCCCCCCCACACACACATTAAACCACAACTCTTGGATATATATTATATTAATAAGAATTTACATTTGACTACAGGTTAATATTAATTATAAAGTAATCATTAATACTCTTGTGTGGAAAATGAAGTTCCCATAAAGCCCACTGCAGCAGGAGGAAAAGTGCCATCTGAGCTGAGCTAACCAGCTGCTCTTCAGGAAATACCTTTTTGCTGAAAGACGAGCTAATGTGCAAGGAACTCACATTCAGCATCAGACTCTCCTTATTTCCTCCCAAGGATCACTTGCCCAGCAGCTCTGCACCCCTCTTCTCTGCTCCAGGTGCCCCAGAAGATGATTCTATACGCAAAGCCTGATGTCCAAAGCAGCTGTGCTGGCTTTCCCAGGGTCTAGCTAAAGTTTAGTAGGTGACTGGAGCCAAAGTCAGGTGATGGAGGGGTGTGAGGCTGAGGTTAATAATCCAGAATGGCCCAAACCTGAGAGGGTTGTCAATAGGTCACTATTTGGTCTGCTAAGTGGACCTTAGAGGCCAGTGCTAAATGAAGCATACTGCATTTAATAATCCTTGTTTATAAATTAAAATAAGTACTTATTACTTTTAATAAGTGAGTGTTATCTGAACCACCTATTACAAAAGTGAGCATGGTAAATACACAGGAAAAACATGTTAAGCTGAGTTGCTCACAAGGGTTCTGATTAAGTTTGTAGAGCTTACAGTTGTAGCGGATGTCGCACACACAAACAGCATTCTTGAACTATAATCAATCGGGTGAGACAGGAGAAGATACACGGCTCTGGAAAAAAAAAATTCAGTTACATTCATTTTGAAACCTAGTGATAGATTACCACAATGATAGACCTGCATTTCTGTCCACAGTAAAAGTCATCAGACATCCCACATGTAGGTCAGAAGGATTATGGGTCAATGATATTTTTGCTTTTCCTTAAAAGACGCTTAATCTTTTGAGTAACTGCATAGCTAAAGAGAATAGTATATACAATAAATGCCAGGCCTTGGCATACTAGTCAGTAAAAGATAGCCAGTCTTTGACAATTTAAATTCTACTTAAGGACTGACATAAACCACAGCTGAGAAGTACATTGACTGTAACAGAAGTGAATTTCTGTTTTAGTAGTACCCAGGACCTTGTAAGTGGCTCATTTTAATCTGTAGCCTTAGGGCTGGTGGGCGGCTCTCAGAAGAGTAAGAGGCATAGGGAGAGGGTTGGAGCAGACTCAGCTAGAAAAGGCAGGAAGTTTGCATAAAGGGTGCTTCTGGGACTTGTCCTCATTGTCTTCCCTCTTTGAATTGTTTCTGGTGAAGACTTGCCATCTGGCTGATAGGGTAGACACACCAGGAGCTCTCTCTTGCTTGGACTAAGGTGCAATTGCCCTTAAAAGACCAAGCAAGGGGCTGGGCCTGGGGCTGTAGCTCAGTGGCAGAGTGCTTGCCTAGCATGTGTGAGGCACTGGGTTCGATCCTCAGCACCACACATAAAAAAAAAAAAAATGAATAAAATGAGGTCCATAAACATTTAAGATAATAATACAAATAATAATAAAAAGACCAAGAAAGGGGTTGGAGGTGTAGCTCAGTGGTAGAGTGCTTGCCTAGCATGTGCAAGGCCCTAGGTTTAATCCCAAAACCTGGGGGAAAAAAAGTGACTAAGGATGAGGAAGGGGTCCAGAGGCAAGGAGGACAGGGAGTGGGTGTTAAGTCATTTCTTCTAAACTGGGAGAGATTATTTTCTTGGGTTTCTCTATGCAAGTCTCATCTCACAATCAGATTTCCAGGGCTGCAGCAGAGTGCAGGGCCTCACAGGCCACTTGACCTACTTTGGGCCTAGGTAGGGAATGGTAAAAAGCTGGCATGTGTGCCACCATGCCCTCTCCCATGCTTATGCCAAGCATCATTTATGAGTCACCACATTCTGTTCGACTTAGGTCCGGATACAGTCTTCTCAAGAGTAAGTCACAAGCAATCACTAAGCACATTTGATGAAAGCAACCTTATCTTTCTTGGTCTCGGCATTAGGTCAGAAGGACAAAAAAAATCCAGTGGCCCATATTTGAGCGTCTATCAGGGTGAGAGAGTACAGAGAAGGCTGGTGCCAAAGTCCAAGCTAATAAAGGAGTTGTCCTTTACCTGAGATATAAAGATAACCTAGGAACCCTTGACACCTGTAGGAGCTTGAGAGTTCTTGATCCTGCTGTCTCTGATTTCTTCCACCAGAGACACTTATAGCCTATATCAATGAACTGATTCTTCTCAAAGACTGCCCAAAGTTATATCTAGTCAGCTTTTGAAAAGCCAACATCTGAAAAATGTATAGGTAAGATTTCTATTGGACATCAAGGTAAAGGCCCATAGAAGTAAAGGAAAACAGTACCTTTGTAGTGCTTCATCTTCCTGAAGTTCAAATAATTCTAATGGTTCCTTTGAAAACAAGGAAAAGAAGTCAGAAACTTAAGTTTGTGACTATACAAACTTTCACTTATGAAAATCTACATGAAAATCTCAATGAATAAAATTATTTTATGAAAATATTTTTGTTTAAATGTTGAGTTTATTCACATATACTCACACAATAAATATTTATTGAGCACTTACAATGAGACAGGCCTTATTCTCAGTATATGGGTTACCTGAGCAAACAAAACAAATCTTCCTGTCTTTCTAGAACTTATATTTGTTAGACAATTTTTAAGATGAGGGCTCCAGGAATTTTAAATGAATCACTTATTAATTCAGCACATAGTCATTAGGATCTACTAAAGTACAGTCATGGTTCTCAGTGTGACAGAACCTTTAGGTGGGTGATTTGAATTTATGTGTAACTTGAAACAAGTCCAGATGTTGGCTTCTAGAGGCAACCACAGATTCTCAGTGGCAAGATATACTTCTAACTTGTCTTTCAACTGAAGCTCAGTCCCTGCTCTTAGTAAATACTTTAAAAAATACCTGTTGAATTGAATGCTGAAAACAGGTCACGTCTTTTAGACAACACTGTGTTTGAAACCAACTGAAAGGTAAAATACTTACAGAACAAAATTTAAACAAAAAGAAAAAAGGAACCACCTCATTAAAATTCATCAGATAACAGGAGGTAGTAAAATGAACAAGTCTTTCTTTGAATAGTCTGTGCTCCTGATTAGAGAGCTGTACTTTGCAGGACAAGTATTTGCAAATATGGCAAAATGTTAAAAACTAAAAATTAAAAACCTAGTCAGGCATGTTGGTACATGCCTGTAAACCCAATGACTGGGGAGACTGAGGATTACAAATTCCAGCCAGTATCAGCAACTTAGCGAGACCCTGTCTCAAAATAAAAAATAAAGGGCTAGGGATGTAGCTCTGTGGTTAAGTGTCCCCAGGTTAAATCCCCAGTACCAAAAACAACAACAATAAACCATCACGTAGGGCTGGGGTTGTAGTTCAGCAATAGAATGTGGAATGTGTGTTTAGCATGCTCTAGGCCCTGGTTTGATCCCTAGCACCAAAACAACAATAAAAATAATAATAATAATTTTAAAACTATGGCCTAATGTTATGTCATGTTAGCTATACTATTTGTTTATAAGTAGATTCTTTTCTAAGGATATTTGTCTGAGTAGATGAAGAATTATAGAATCTACTTATTAAACTCTACTTAAAAATTTAGAATGATGTAGAAAATTCTAGATTTTGATCACTAAATTCCATCATAAATTTTAGATGTTAATTATATTATTTCTAAAAACAGACATTATTTGCTTCCTGGTGTGACGTACTGAAAACACATCATCTATGTTCTATTCTTGCCTAAAATACACAATCTGAAAGCTGTGCATGATGGTACACATCCATAATCCCAGTGACTCTGGAGGCTAAGGCAGGAAGACTGCAAATTCAAAGTCAGACTGGGCAACTTAGTGGGAACCTGTCTTAAAAAAGGTACAAAAGGCCAGGAGTGTAGTTCAGTGGTAGAGCATTCTTGTGTCCAACACCCAGTATGGGAAAGAAAGGAAGGAAGGAAGAAAGGGAGGGAAAAGAAAAACAAAGAAAAAGAAAACCCAAAGATGAGAGCCAGGACAAACACAAAGCATAACAGTGGACCAGGTCCTGGACCCAGGGGGTGGGGAGTTCCACAAAGAATGTTCTGGGACACCTTGAACTGTAAGATGGACTTGGAGGTTCAAGTGTTACATCAACATCGACTTTTTTTTGGTACTGGGGATTGAACCCAGGGGCATACACTGGGCTGCATCTCAGTCCTTTCTCTAATTATATATATATACATTTTTTTGGGTACTAGGCCACATCCCCAGTCCTATTTTGTATTTTATTTAGAGACACAGTCTCACTGAGTTGTTTAGCATCTTACTTTTGCTGAGATTGGCTTTGAACTCATGATCCTCCTGCCTCAGCCTCCTGAGCAGCTAGGGTCACAGGTGTGTACCACCACTTTCAGCAAAGCTAATTTTTTTGATTTTGATAATTACACTGCGATTAAGAGGAAATCCTTGTTCTTAAGAAATACACACTTAAACATCAAGGGGCAAAGGGGCATGACATACTTAACTTACTCTCAAATGGGTAGAAATCTATGTACACAGACAGTGATGAAGCCAATATGGCAAAATATTAAGAATGATGTTTCACTTAAAATTATTTCAAAATGAAGAATTAAACATGAACCTGAGCACTTCTTTTAGACCAGACTATATGTGAAATCAATTGAAAGGTAAAATACCTACAGAACAATATTTTAACAAAAAGAAAAAGGAAACCACTTCATTAAAACTCATCGGATGGTAAAATGAACACATCTTTCTTTGAACAGTCTGTGGTCCTGATTAGAGGGCTGTACTTTGCAAGACAAGTACTTGGCCTTTGTGAGGAGCCCTCAGCTCCTACGTAATGACCCTGTGGGCCCTGGGGGTACCTACCACATCAGGTGCGGTTGAGGGGCACAGCCATTTTTCCAACAACATGTCCCATATTTTTTCCAAATTAATTTCATTGACTTCAGCTATTTCTTTAGCTGCTGCATGAATATCTAAGATATTCAAGATAAAGAATTTGAAAAAAGAGTAAGTTGAGTTTTCAATATCAGATAACTGAGAATCAAAACAATACTTCTTCCTGGATCCAAAAATAGTTTTGTTCTCACCAGGATAATCCTTGCCAGATGAATTCTGCATTCTCTGACTTATGCTGGGATGTTCATACAGGCTGACGATAAGGTGTGCAGGCTTTCCGATCATTCTTAAATATTCCCCAGTGTTCAGCTTGTGGGCTATGAGCACGGCCTCTGTGCCTGAGCGCCGGAACTGCAGATGGAGCTTCTTCAACAAAGCCTGAGCTTTTTCCCGTGTTTCATCCTTTTGAAAAATTACACGCAAAAAGAAAAAACTTATTTTATAAATCTCAAAAAACTTACTTTATAAATCTCAGCAGAGGCTAAGATTCCATCTTTATCAGTCATGGCCCTCCCATCCTCAGTTGTATCCTGAAGCATCTCTCATTCAGTCATGGTCTTCCTCCTCCACTTCAGGTACCAGGTCAGGATGAGAAGATGTGCTAGGGAAGCCCAGTGCAAATTAAGAAGAGAGCAGAGCCTTCAGTCTTTGGGTTCAGACGCACCTGAAGCGGGATGTTCTCTAGCCATCTCTCAGCTAAATACAGGCAGAACTTCAAACTAGACATCTTGAAGGAACCTAAAAAGATAAGAGATTTGTGAACAAATCTGACAATACAGCTTGGTGAAGTGATCAAGTACTTAAATTATACAAATGAGCACTCAGTAAAAACAAGGTAAGCAGGAGAGAAGGATCAAAGTAGAAAGCCAGAGTCCGTGAGGTCACCCCTTGGCTGCCACTCCTGCTCCCTAGATTCTGATGTGTGTGCATGTGTGTGACAACACCACCTATCATTACACCGTATTTCTTGGCTGTCCTTACAAGTCAGCTACACACATGTGCTAGATGCCTTGCAGCAATGAACCAGTGTGAGTAAAAGAGCAGACCCTGTCTCCTAGCGTGACAGCTCGGACAAGAGTCAAGTATGAGGGATCAAAGCTTGGACTGATTCTTTTTCTTTTGAGTTTAGTTTTGTCTGCTTTTGTTTTTATTTTACTTTTTGGAGAAAAGACAGTTTAATGAAGGAAGATTCTTGCTCACGGATTCGATTCCAAGGACTAGAACCTCAGGGTTGAGGGTGACCTGAAGTCTGATCC
Source organism: Sciurus vulgaris (assembly GCF_902686455.1). Classification (NCBI taxonomy): domain Eukaryota; kingdom Metazoa; phylum Chordata; class Mammalia; order Rodentia; family Sciuridae; genus Sciurus; species Sciurus vulgaris. The sequence goes on along the minus strand of NC_136468.1, from coordinate 147,159,001 downwards.
TCAGTTACTCTGTGTCCACAGAGAGCATGTGGAGCCTGTTGGAGAAGGTGCTTTGCCCTCTTGTTGGAGGAAGTTTTCCTTTCTCTGTGTTATGCATCTCTTGTTAGAATACATCCCTTCACCCAGTATCGATACTCCACTGTCTTCTGATTCAGTGTCTTGGTTCATTTTGTCCTCTCCAGCCCTGATCCCTCTCCACATGCCTCGATATCCACTCATGTTCCTGGTCTGGCCTGGATGCCACCTGGTCAACGAAGCCTCCACTTCATTCCAGGGCACTGTCCTTGCTAGGGAGTGAAGGTATCTATATCTGTGCCCCTTGTTGCATTGTACACCAACAGGAATTAGGCATTACTCCCCTTGAATATATGAGAACATGTATTTTATGAGATACTTTGTACTCACTTTCAATATGCTTCTTACTCATTTTGAGGCAGGCTGTGTGGATGCTATTGGCTTGTGGACCTATGACCTGTGATTACCAGCCTGAGGCCAGCAGATCCCCTCAGTTGGAATATACAGATCAAAACTTCTAAAAGTTATTTTTACCCATTATAAGGGTTTAACCTGGTCATCATGCTAGTTAGAAGCTCTGATTGGCAGCTTTAGGTTTCCTGTTTTAAAACGTAAATAAACTAAGTTTGAGACAATCTTTCAAAAATAAAGATGTTTTTGGTAAAAAGACTGGAAACTGTTCTACTTGGTGCTTAGTGAAAATGTTTTGAATTAGTGTATTCAAGCCACTGACATATCTTTATATTAATTCAGAAATTATCTGTCAAATAAATAATAATTTTTCAATTAAAAAAAAAAAAAAAAAGCCAAAACAAATTACAAACACTCGCTGTAATCCCAGCAGCTTGAGAGGCTGAGGCAGGAGAATTGCAAGTTTAAGGCCAGCCTCAGCAACTTTGTTTTCTTCTTTTTTTGGGGGGTGGGCAGGTATTTGGGGTTGAACTCAGGGACACTTGACCACTGAGTCACATCCCCAGTCCTGATATAGCTCGGTTGGTAGAGTACTTGCCTTGCATGCACAAGACCCTGGGTTCAATCTCCAGCACCGCTGAAAAAAAAAAAAAAAAAAAAAAAACCCATCCCCAGCCCTATTTTGTATTTTATTTAGAGACAGGGTCTGTGAGTTGCTTAGTGCCTTGCCTTTGCTGAGGCTGGCTTTGAACTCACAATCCTCCTGCCTCCACCCCTGGAGTCGCTGGGATTACAGGTGTGCGCCACCACAACAGGCTAGCCTCAGTAACTTTGCAAGGCCCTAAGAAATTTAGCGAGACCCTGTTTAAAACTTCAATTAAAAAAAAAAAAAAAAGCCTGGGAATGTAGCTCAGTGATAAAGTACCTCTGGGGACTCAATCCCCAGTACGAAAACCAAACCCAAACCAAAACCAGTTTACCATTTTAAAGCCAATTAAAGGAGATTTCATACCTTCTGGTATATCCTGGGTTAGAGTGATGGCAATGGCCACAGCCCACTCTGGGTTGACTATAGACAGCAGGTAGGATTCGATGGTCTGAGTGATCTTAGCTATTTCCCTGTTCATCAGTGCAGAAGACTTAGCTGGTATCAACTTCAGGAGCTTTGGCTTCAAGTTATTTTCAAACACATGTTTGGCTGTAGACACATAGAGAGTGTCTAGAGAGAACTTTGGAGAAAAAAGGAGTTCAATTTTTAGGTAAAAGCAGCATAAAGTCTTTGTACTCAGGGTGAGGATTAGTTATAGCATGAAGAAGCCTCTTATGAGGTTTTAAACCATTACCTTCATTAATTTAGAGATTAAGAGCAGGGTTGGGAGGGACTCTTCACTGAGCTCTGAAGCTAGAAAGGAAACGAGAAGAGTATGATTTGCTTGAGAGAAAACCGTTAACTAGTCGGAAAAATTCTATAAGTTAAACATACAAAGAATTTTCCAGAAGTTCTGTGCTGTGCCAAAAAGTATCAGGTGAAAAGGCAGTCTAGTCTGGGCAGCTGATGGCAGACTGATCACATGCTCCAACATGTACTGGTATTCTAGGTCCACTGGTGGGGAAATTCTTCTGTATGACTCCAAATGCTTCAGAAGACTCAATGCCTGCATTAAAATAAGAAAGCATTTTCTTGTAAGAAGGACCCAATCCTATACTGTCTCAAAGTTGTCTAACTCCATGCATCCTGGGTTGCCATTCCTTGGAAAGTCTCATTTTCACAAACAGCAGCAAAACAATTACTAGTATCCCCTGTAATTGAATCCTTATAAGCCAAAATTAATACAATCATTGAAGAAATCATAATAGGAGAAACCAGTAGAAACTTGTCCGCAGGATGCTCTGTAAACGAGACTGGCAGTTCCTGATGTACTCTTGTTTTTTAGTATGGGTGATGGAACCCAGTGGTGTTTAAGCTCTGAGCCATATCCCCGCACTCCACCCCACCCTGCCTCCTGTTTTTTTTGAGACGGTCTCACTAAGTTGCTTAGGGCCTCACTAAGTTGCTGAGACTGGCTTTGAACTTGTGATTCTCTGGCCTCAGCCCCCCCAAGCAGCTGGGATTAAAGGTTTGTGTGTCACCACACTCAGACTTGATGTACTCTTCAAATATTTTGAGATATTACTTAAAAAAATACTTGAATTCACTTTTTTTATTAAATTTTGTTTATTATTTTTGAGACAGGGTCTCACTATGTTGCCTAGGCTAGTCTTGAACCCCTAAGCTCAAGAGATTCTTCTACCTCAGCCTCCCACATAGTTGGAATGATGATGGCTATACACCATGATGCCAAGCTTGATTTAATTTTAAAAACAGAGGCTTTAGATCTAAAATTAATTCTCTATGTCCTTAGTCCATCTTATGCTTATATTTTCTGTTTTAGGGCTTCCATAACCTTTGTTTTTTTGGGGGGTACCAGAGATTGAACTCAGGTACACTCAACCACTGAGCCACATCCCCAGCCCTATTTTCTATTTTATTAGAGACAAGGTCTCACTGAGTTGCTTAGTAACTCACTAAGTTGGTAAGGCTGGTTTTGAACTCATGTTCCTCCTGTCTCAACCTCCCAAGTCACTGAGATTATAGGAGTGCACCATTGGACCTGGCTTGTATAACCTTTTGAACCAACCATTTTTCTTTTATTTTTAAAATTCAGTTTTAATATACAAGTCACTAGGACCAAAATCAGATATGATTAAGAAGTTAATGAGTCAGTTGTGGGTGGTGCAGGCCTGTAGTCCCAGTGACTCAGGAAGCTGAAGCAGGAAGATTGCAAACACAAGGCCAGTCTCAGCAAATGAGGGAGACTCTAAGTAAAGTAGCAAGACCCTGTCTCAAAATAAAATATAAAAAAGACTGGGGATGTAGCTCAGTGGTTAAGCACTTCTGGGTTCAACTACAACACCAAAACAAACAAACAAACAAAAAACAACTAGAAATGTAGCTTGTGGTATAACGCTTGCTTGGCATGCTCAAAAAAAAAAAAAAAAAAGAAAAAAGAAAAATGTTTTAAATGAGAAAAAAGAAGTTAATAAAAGTACTCAAATAGAACTACAAGTCCTGAGCCAGATGTGGTGGCTCAAACCTATTAACTCAGTGACTCAGGAGACTGAAGCAGGAGGATCACAAGTTTTAGGATGTCCTAAGGAAGACCTTATCTCAAAGGAAAACTAAAAGGGCTGGGAATGCAGTTCAGTGGTAGAGTACTTGCCAATCACACGAGACCCTGGGTTGAACTCCTAATACTACAAAAGAAAAAAAGAATTAAGTGTCCTGGATCTACATATTAATACAGAAAACTCAAATCTAACTGGGCCCATGTTTTGTTCTTGCTAGATAGCAGATAATGTTGCCTTAATTCTTCACAATCAATGCCTTAGTGACTTCATACTCTTGGATAGCAGATTTAAATCACCTCAACACAGGAAAAACAGGATGACAATATATGACAAAATATGAATAGCATGAAAATCTTGGTGCCAGATTCCTTTTAAAGAAAAAGATCTAGGGCTGGGGATATAGCTCGGTAGAGTTACTTGCCTTGCAAGCCCAAGACCCTGGGGTCAATCCCTAACATTGGGAGAAAAAGGAAAAAAAAAAAAAAAAAAAAAAAGATATAAAGTGTGGAGTTTAAAAGGAGATTAAAGGATAACCCAAAAGACATAAAAATTATGTGATATTATTTATGATCTAAATAAAAGCGGAATGGGGATATAGCTCAGTTGGTAGAGTGCTTGCCTCGCAAGCATAAGGACCTGGGTTCAAATCCCCAGCACAGCAAAATAAATAAATAAATAAATAAATAAAATTAAAAAATAAAAGCATGAAGATGATTTTTAAAAGTTTAATAATTTTGTTATACCTGATTAATATTAATATTGGTTATCTTCTCATCAGCTCTTTCTATAACTTTCAGGACAACTTCAATCATTTCATAATCATAGGGGTCCAGCTGTATAAAAACAAAAATATACATGAGAAAATACTATCCTGCCAACAGTTTCATTCAATAACGTCCGTTGGTATAGATTATGAATAAAATCTCAGTACACTACAACTTAAATTATTATTTTAAATTAAAACTTTCCTACTTCTAAAATGATCTCAATTTGAATAAATAAATATTCTTTAAAATGTCTTGAAATCAAATAAGCTATATAAGACAAAGTTGTTTTAATAAATAAAGATGCTTTCAGGGTACTAAATACATAGAAATAAGGAACATATGACAAAAATTTCAATTTGAGTTTGAAATTGAAGATCTACTTCTTTCACTTGATAGGAAAATTAGAACAGGAAGAAATTGGCTTTTTCTTAGAAATTACTTAACTCTAATTGTGGTTCTCCATGAAACGTGTCTCCGAGGAGACTGTCTTAGCTCTGGCTATGTACTACAATACAGGAATTTCACTGGTTGCTCTCTATAGACTTAGGAAAAGAAGAGACACATTCTTTTTGTTCTTTGTTACTGCCCACTCATCGTTAATTCTTCTATTTTTTAAAATGCCAACTCAAGTCACATAAAAACCTAAGTGGGAAGATGGTTTATTATACCTAGAAAATTTTAGCAAGTGTATATTTTGGCTGAATTACAGGCAAAATGTAAAATGAAAATTTCCAGCAGCTTTGCCATCTCATAGTCCCTGCCTTACACTTTCATCCCATCAAACTACCCAATGCCTTCAAAATTCCAACTCTCAGAGTCCTAAAAAAATAATCAGGCAAGGGCAGGACAATACATGTATAAAGGCATTCACATTCATTGAAATGATTTATAATTATACAACTACAAAAAGTTCAAATGCCCATCCATAAAACACTGGTTAAATATAGTATGTTTTATCTATATGATGGAATTAGAAATAAATAGGACAGTTACTACTCTAAGGATAGGAAATTTAGTGTAAAACAGTCATTATAACAAACTACTGATGTATGTCAAGGGAGAAAACGTTTCCCTTTTTGATTTTTAAAGAATGTGTGCTATTCTTAAAAATTTGGGCAGGGAGGCTATTTCCATTTTGAAAAAAAAAGGTAAGAAAGGAAAATTGTTGCATTAAACTGTACTAAAAGTTTATAAAAATACAACTCATACATCCAGTTATTTTATGCATCTGTTAAGGATGGGAGGGATATTTGAGATGACCCGATAGATTCATTTTCTGCTCACCTACCTTACGTAGTATTCCACTAAGGCTGATGACCAAATCTTTTGTGCTCGTCAGTAAAGGAACCATTTCGATGGCTTTGGCCAGGAGTTTTGAATGCTGCTGCTTTGTAGACGCCTGGTTTGTATCTCCCTGACTTTGGCTGACGTTAGTGTTGTGGAGCAGTGTTTCAATGAACAGCTGGAGAGCTGCATCACAGTCCAACTGAAATGTTCTAGAAGAGGTATAAGTGACACACTCATCTCCCTGTGTGTGCATTTCCACACCATGGTTCTGACTGACATCTTAGGTACACGCTCCCATCACTGAGGTTTACCTTCCTAATGCCCAGCCTTAAGATCAGATAAACTACATATCAAAGATAATCACTGTCTTTTGAAAATCTGACATTAAGTTAGGTACAGTGGCACATGTCTTTAATCCCAGTCACTTGGGAGGCTGAGGCAGGAGGATGGAAAGTTCCAGGCCAGCAGGGGCAATTTAGTAAGACCCTGTCTCAAAATAAAATCAAATTTAAAAAAGAGGCTGGGTGTGGCGGCAGATATCTATAATTCTGACGACTCGGGAATCTAAAGCAGGGGAATCACAAGTTCAAAGCCAGCCTCGCTAACTTAGTGAGGACCCTAAACAACTTAGCAAGACCCTTTCACAAAAAAAAAAAAAAAGATTGGGGATGTGGCTCAGTGGTAAGAGTGCTTGCCAACCATGTGCCAGGCCCTGGGTTCAAACCTTAGTATCTCAAAAAATCTAATGGTATACTTTGGTCCTTAAGTTAATGTGATTTAGATGTGTGATTACAGTAGATTCCCTTACCTGTGGTTTTGCTTTCCAAGGATGTGGTTATCAATGGTCAACAGAAGTCCAAAAAAATTAAATGTAAAATTCTAGAAATAAACAACTCATGTTTTTTTATTTTTTTGTTTTTTTTTTTTGTGGGAGAGTGTACCAGGGATTGAACTCAGGGGCACTAAACCACTGAACCATATCCCAGATTTTTTTTTGTATTTTATTTAGAGACAGGTCTGAGTTGCTTAGGGCCTCACTAAGGCTGGCTTTGAACTTGTGATCCTACTGTCTCAGCCTCCCAACATGCTAGAATTACAAGCGAGTGTCATTGTGCCCAGTCACAATTCATGTTTTAAGCTGCCCGCTGTTCTAAGTGTAAAATAAAATCTCATGCCATCCCTGACCAGGATATCTATTCTGCCTGTGAGTCACTTAGTAGCTGTCTTGATTATTAGATGGAAAAAACAGTATATATAGAGTTTGGTACTATCCTTGGCTTTGGGCAGCCACAGGAGGTCTGGACCAGTTTGCATTGTAAAGGGCACTATAGTGCTGAGAAGAATATCCCCAAACTTTTCTGTCTTGAGAATCACTGGGAGCTCCTATTAAAGATCCAAGATTCCTAGGTCTCAATCCAGACCTGCTCAGTATGAACTGTGAGGGAGAGGCTGGGGTTTGAGACACGTGGCAAAGTGAATTTAACAGCTGACATCGTAAGAGCACTCAGCTTTGGATTTACTCACTTTGGATGTAAGCAAAAGAACACAGCAGAGGTCAATGGGCCACGAGTAATAATCACCTCGATTACAGTTTTCTCACAATAAGGATTACTGTGGATAAAATAACAGCAAACATACACTAAAGTTTAAAGAATTACCTGCAGTATTCCAGAATGAGGCTTGTGTCCATATCCACATTCTTCACGAGAGCTTTAATGAGGTCTTTCTTGGTGAGAATATGTTGCCTGAAAACAGGCTGAAAAGAAATCTAGAAATAAGAACAAAAGGACCCTCTAAGAGGCTGGGGATATAGCTCAGCTGATCGAGTGCTTGCTTGCCCTGGGTTCAATCCTCAGCACCACAAAAAAAAAAAAAAAAGGACCCTCTGAATGTATCAAAATAAGAGCAACGATATGACTTCCTATTTTACTCTCCTTTTTTTTAAGACACTTTTTTTTAATGGCTCCTCCAACTTTTATTTTTACTATGCTACTCAACTCAGTTATTCAGACTCGAGGTGTCTGGCTGGAGGTCCAAAACTCCTGCACAGCCTGAACCCTCGCCTCTTCAGCAGCTGGGGTTGTGGGGTAATGTCTATGGGACACACCCCATTGCTGCATGGGAATGAGGCTTCAAAACACATACGCTTTCTGCAGTGGTTACCCTCCTGGATGAGTCAACTGTTTGCAAGTAAAATAAAACTTTACATACTTGGAAAAGAAAACACGGTTCTGTTTGTTCTATTACAGGGTCAAAAGTAAGGCCTGTTTAAAAAAATAAAAATACAAGCAGTTTACTGTTCTCCACTAGGTGTTCTTAGAGCATACTGTGCTTGTACATACTCCAACACTATCTTTAACTAAATAACAGCAGCAACAACAAAAAAGGACAAGGCTAAACACTAGGCCTGATAAGAGCATAAATGTCAATTGATACTCGATATATACCTGTAAACGAGAAAGCTAAGCAGATGAAAATGTCAAGCTTCTTTTAACTTCCTTAAAAATACATGAAAAAGGAAATGAAGCAAAGGTCCTAACTTCCTTGTGTGCTTAACATAACCAAAATGTTTGAGTCAGTACTATATTTTCTCTCCCCAAAAGTAAAAGGCAATGAGGCCTTGGTCTTAAGTTCTCTCACTGAGTAATTACCAGGATGGAAGAAACATCATAGCAACATGAATACTCACCCCAAGTTTACCAAGACGAATACCCCACTGGGCATCAGTACTGAGCTCACGGAACTGAAGCCCTATTTCAATTTCCTGATAGAGACTGGCCAGCTGAGAACCCACCAGAGATATTGCCTAAAAAATTAATATAGGATTAAAATTTGATTGCAAAAATAGGTTCTTCTAACACCTTTTAGATGAAATTGAACAACAAAAATCATCTCGTTGGGCTGGGAGTATAGCTCAGTGGTAGGGCATGTGCCTATGTGTGAGGCCCTGGGTTTCATCCCCAGCACCAAAAACAAACAAACAAACAAATAGACCACAGCCTTCCTTGGTGAAAAGAGTATAAGAATGTTACACATCACCTTGTACCCAGTCATTACTTCTTATATGTTATTTAGATATTTTAGCTTTTTGCATGATGCTATAAATTTAGCCTGGCTTTCCTTTATAAGAAAAAGGCAAATTTTAGTTATCCTGGAAGCAAAATACCCACAAAAGGAAAATTTTAAAACAAGCGACATCTAAGAAAAGTTTTCTATTCTTTAAACTTGTCCTACATAAAAAACTGACTCATGAGTCTAGGGTTTCAAGTGTACCGGAGTAAGTGCAAGGCGTGAGGTCCCATGCAGACTTCAGGAAATGGAAGCATTATAACTGAGTCAAGCGATACTGATGATGTACCTGTTACCAGTCACTCACCAGCACGTTACCAGTCAAGCTAAAGCTGGCAGAAACCGAGCCCAAGGTTTCTTCCACTAAACATTTAGACCTGCTGCAAAGTCAACTTCATGTCTTCCCCCAAATCTTTAATACTTCACGAAAAGAGAGTGGACCGTCTCTCCATTTGGAGATGGCCTGCATTCTCACTTGAATGTATTCCTTGCTTTTCCTCAAAGCCTTCTCACTCTCCAGAACCCCTGGCCCCGCTGTTCTCCCTTGAATGTGCATCTACTCCCTAAGAACAACCTCTGTCTATGCCTCTGGAGTGTGCTCAAACTCTTTCCCCTCATGTATGCCAAGAATCCTGCTGGTCCTTAGTTGAATTCCCCTTCCGCCCTAGAACTTCTTGGGCCCTTCTTCCAAGACATCTCTTTGTGGCCTGTAAGGGGATCTTCAGAGGCACAGACCCTGTATTTTCTGGTTCCCAATAATTCCATGTTAAAAGGAGGGCAATGCAAGAATTCCATCCCATCCCACATGGAGACCAGTGTCTGTCTCCTTCACGATCAAGACAAGACATTTGATCCCTGGGTAGGGATCACCCCTTGCTAGTCTAAAGCAGCCATAAAAGATGGACCTTTGCCCCTCAACAGCCCTTAAGATAGTCTCATGGGGGGAAATGAGATAGGGATTTAAGATAAAGAAAGAGAAATAGTGAGTCTTAAAGGAAACACCCACAAGGCACTGAGATGCAGAAAGTACTCAGGAACCGTAGTAGCTCTTGAGTGAGGTGTCCTCGGCCCCTGCCCTTGTAAGATGAGGGACATGCACAAGTGCAGGAAAAACTAGCATAAAATTGTGTAACTGGGCTCTGGCCATCTCCAGTCCAGCCCCCAGCACTGGCTGTCTGTAAATATTAATATCCCACATCAATGGGTTGTTGTCTCTCCCTCTGGAGACAACACATATCACCCCTTGAATGTGTATTATTGCTTTAGACCAAAGGTGTCTCTCTTAAGATCGTTGCCATTCTCCCTTGAGTATGTCTGATTAGAAAAACAAAGACAAAACAGAAGCTCTTCTCAGTCAGGCATGGTGGTGCACACCTGCAATCCCAGCCACTCAGGAGGCTGAGGCAGAGGCTCTCAGTTCAAACTCAGGCTCAGCAACTTAGTGAGGCTCTAATCAACTCAGTGAGACGCTATCTCTAAAAAATAAAAAAGTTGTTCTTGCTTAGGGCATACCAGAATTTTGTCATAATTCTGCCATGCTTTATCTACAAGTTTCCAGAGGTTTTCAAACACATCCTTTTGAGGTAACAGAGTGCAGTAACCCAAGGCCAGGTCAAGATCCACCAGGCGACAATTGAATACCTGTGGGAAGAAAGCATCATAAGAAGCAGATTCTTCATAATCAAGACAGAAATAATGATCTTCAGGTTCTCTGTCAGTAACCTGAATTACGGACCCTATGAAAAAACAAGTGCTTCATGAAGTTATTTGTAGTAGGACAGTTCCAATGAGTCTGCTTAGGTTTAAGGTCTTGTACCACTACCAGAAAATTAAGGAAATGGGGCATGGAATTCTTCCTTTCTCTGTGTGATTATTTTGTCTGTTCTCTGCAATCTCCAGCAACCCCTTCCTTGCCTCACTCTTAGCAGACCTCCTTTTTTTCCCTGAGAAACGAGAGGCAGCCAGAAGTGAGTTTCTTCATCTTTCCACCAAATCTATGAGCCCCTCTGCTTCTGTGCACCTCATAATGATGTTCTGGTCACTGACAGACTGCGTACACAACACTGGTCCCCTAAGATGATACATCTAGTTGCAGCCATCTTGGTTTGGTAAGTACATTCTCTGATGTTTGCATAACCACAAAATCGCTAATAAGGCATTTCTTGGAACGCATCTTCACTGTTGGCCAATGCACGACTGTACTCTTCTTTTCCTCCAGTCACCAACTGTCCCTGCCCACTGAAGGTGAAACCTCCACATGTTCACTGGATTCCATCCCTTCTCATCTACTTAAGGGCTTGTTCCTGCAGAAGTCCTGTCTCCAAACCATTTCCAAATCATTTCCCTTCTGCAAACTCAACACTCTCATCTTAGTAACAAAATCACTGAAATCTATCTCCTTGAAAGAAAATGACTATGGAGATTCTGTTCTGCAGGGTTCTGTTGGATCTAGTCCAAACAGACCCTCAACTCAGCACTTCATCAAGTGTTCTTAAAAAGGTCATGTATTGGCTGAGTACAATGGCATACATGCTATAATCCCAGAAACTAATGGAGGCTGAGGCAGGAGGATTGCAAATTCAAGGCCAGCCTCAGCAACTTAGTGAAATACTGTCTCAAAAATAATTTTTGTAAATACTAAATCCTGCTGAGCATGGTGGTACATGCTTGTAATCCCCACTACTTGGGAGGCTGAGGTAGGGAGATTGCAAATTCTAGGCAGGGATAGTAGTGCACACCCGTAATCCCAGGGGCTTGGGAGACTGAGGGACGATGATCACAGGTCCAAAGCCAGCCTCAACTTAGCAAGACTGTAAGCAACCTAGTGAGAACCTATCTCAAAATAAAAACAAATAAATAAAAAGGGCTGTGAATGTGCCTCAGTGGTTAAGTGCACTTGGGTTCCATCCCTGGTACCACACCCCACTCCCCCCAAAAAAAGTTCCAGGCCAGTCTGGGTAAAATAAAATAAAGTGACTGGTGATGTAGCTCAATGATACAGACTTGCCTAGCATATTTAACGTTCTTGGGTTCAATCCTCAATAACACTAACAAATAAATAAAAATTTAAAAGGCAAATGGAAAATTAGAATTTGTGAGATAGAAATCCTGGCATAGAAGCAAAGCACAGCAAGGGTGATTGAGAGGATTTAGTTGATAAAACAAGTAACTAAACCAAGGGACAACATGGGAAACATTCACTACTTTTTCATAAATGCTCAGTACCGTGTCATTTCCCATTATTAAGAAAATTAGCAGTGATATTAGCTATAATAGAAGTTCTTGAAATCTTAGAATGGTAACATTGTCATACTGGCATAGGTATTGCTGACTGAGCTAAAAGGTAAATAGGCAAATAAATAAACAAATCACAAATACTTACTTTGTGCAGCAGGGTTGTAGCATTTCCCCTGATAAACGTAACAGATTTTTCTTTCAATTCCATAACAACATGTCTTGAATTAACTAATGTGGTTTCGCCAAGCAACTTTCAGAAAAGAACAATAGAATCTTTAGGTCCACTTCTATGTATCATTCTAAAAACTTGTCTCAAATATTAAGGAACACTAAAAATTTATGTTTTATTCAAAAATTATTAGCACTTAATTTATAGTGACAAAGCTGGAGCTGGGATGGGGGGCTGACTTGGAAGAGGAAAAAAGGAACTTTTAAAAACATTCTGTATCTTGCTGGGCACAGTGGCACAACCCTGTAATTTCAATGACTCAGGAGGCTGAGGCAGGAGGACTGCAAGTTCAAGACTAATCTCAGCAATTTACGAGGCCCTGAGCAACTTAGCAAGACCCAGTCTCAAAAATACATTAAAAAAAAAAAAAAAAAAAAAAAAAAAAAAAAAAAAACAGATACAAGGATGTATCTTGGTGGTAAAGTGCCCCTGGGTCCTATGCCCAGTACCAAAAAACCAAAACCAAATAAAAAAAAAAAAAAAAAAAAACTCAGCATCTTGATTGTGGTGTTGGTGCCAAGAGGGATACACTGGTTGATACATTTAAAACATGTGTAACTTTTAGCTCAGTTGGCAGAGTGCTTGCCTTGCAAGCACAAGGCCCTGGGTTCAATCCCCAGCACCACCAAAAAAAAACAAAAAACAAAAAAACATGTGCACTTTAATTTTGAAAGATATACCTCAATAGAGTCAATTTAAAACAGAAAGAATTGGCACTAAATTCTCAACAACAAAGTAGTGGAAACAGAGACAACTTCCTCTGAGACCCAGCTTCATAAACAAGTTATCAACAGGTAGCTTGTCTTCCATGATGCTGTCAGGAAATAATTAAAATTTGGATAACAAAAAAAAAAAAAAAAGGCAGAATGATACTGCACTGTAGTTGGATGTGAAGAATTATCAACGCACCCCAACACCGTAGGGAACTTACTTCACCTCTCTGAATATAAGTTTCTACATTTCCAAAATGGAGACTCTTGAGAATGAGGATGGAAACGTGTGTGAAAGGCTGGGCACAGTGGTACATGCCTATAATCTCAGCAACCGGGGAGGCTCAGGCAGGAAGATCATAAGTTTGAGACCAGCCCGGTCAACCTAGTGAGGCCCTGAGCAACTTTTGAGATGCTGTCTCAAAATTTAAAAAAAGGACTGTGATAAAGGACAGTGATAAAGCACCCTGGTTCAACCTCCCAGTACCCCCCCTCCCCAAAAAAAGTGTGCAAACACCTTGAATTGCACCTAAATTTTAGTAGATGTTTAACAGATGTTCCTTACATTTTACTCATGATCAATTTTCTTGCTACAGGATCAAACAGGAAACCATGAACTCCAAATTCCTTTGTTTGGCAATGCTTTTGTATCTCTATTCACCCAAAGTCAAAAGTATTTGTTCTAGAAACTATACCTTCTCACTCAGACTGGCATTCATGAAGTTTGACACAGAATGTTGGAGACAAGTACCAAAGGAACCAACGACAAATCTCAGGGCCAGCTCCCACTGGCTAGATTCCTGAAGGTTCTGAAGCAGGGTAGAGATGGAATGTATAACAGGTAAAATAAGGTTGTCTCCTGCAAAGTGAAAAAAGTTTTAATATTTACATGTTTTAAATAGAGAAAGATCATATAATAAAGAGAAACTGCTTTCAGGGACACTACTTCTTTTTAAAAATGTTTTTGTTTTCAGTTATAGATGGATGCAAAGTCTTTATTTTACATGTTTATTTTTATGTGCTGCTGAGGATGGAACCCAGTACCTCCTGCATGCTAGACAAGCACTCTACAACTGAGCTACAACCCCAGTTCAGCCTACTTCTTCAATGCAGGTTAACAATCATGAATTCATTCTCAAAGTTAGTTAATGACAGAATTTCAACAGGACACTGGATTTAAACAGAAAAATAACTAACTCCACTAAATAATGAGATAGTTTGATTGTAAACTGACTATTTTAAAAAATTGAGATGTTTAAATCACTTGTAGATAAAAAGTTTCTCTATATGGAGGACTAAAATTTATGAAGATTCACAAATGTTAATATTACCAGCCAAATCACATAACCTCATCTTCTGGAAAATTAATAATAAAATAATAAAATAAGTACATAAAGGATAAATTCAGATTCATATTCAGAATTTTAATGAATTTCTATATTTGTATAATTATAAAATTAGAACACAATGCTATGCACTTTTGATGTTAAATACCTTCACTAATGGAGCAGTACGGCAAACTTATAGAATCCAAGGGATATCTTTTGATTTCTGCAAAAGAAAACAAAAAATTAATGCCACTAAATAAAATAGGACTCTTATAAAGCAAATAAACTCATATTTATTTATTTATTTGGTACTGGGAATTGAATCCAAGGGCACTTTACCACTGAGCTACATCCTCAGTCCTTTCTATTTTATTTTGAGACAGGGTCTTGCTAAGTTGGCAAGGTCAACCTTGAACTTGAGATCCTTCTGCCTCAGCTCCCAGGTCACTGAGATTATGG